>NC_069380.1:116156666-116773333 GCF_027475565.1 Acinonyx jubatus | reverse complement strand
ACAGAGGTTAAATGAATTCCCATGCTCACACAGCTAAGTAGTAGCATTGCCAGGATTTGAACCCCAGTCTGTCTGACTTCAAAGCCCATGCCATTACCCACTGTATCCCTGTGCCTCAGCACTGCCCACGAGCATTCCCCCCTAGTGTGGGTCTGCCTCCTTGGTCACCAAGGGTGCCCAACAGGGCAGAGAGCATGGGCTCTGGGCCAGTCAGACCTGGGCTCAAATCCTTGCCTTGCCACTTCCTGTGTGTTTGAGCCGGTGGTTACCTTCTCTAAGCTTGCATCTCATCTGCACAGAAGGATGAAGGATACCTACCTGAGATGTGAGGCGTGCCAAAATACACACCCATCTGGTGCACAATGAAACCTGCACAGCCGGTGAGAGGTGTCTCTGGAGAAGCCTCCATTGGCCACAGTCAGCCTTGCCCTTCTCCCAGCTGGGTCTGCCTCGTGGGCACTGAAGTCTAGGTGGGAGGCTCCCTCTCTGCCTCATAGAAGAGCCCTCCCCTGCCGAGAGGGCACAATGCACCACTCCTACCAGCACCAATAAGTGCCAAACCCATTTAAGTACATGAACTCTGGTCTCTACTTGCCCATGAGTATCACCTGTGCACAAACTACATGATTTATTAAACCAATTTGCTCACCATCTCACAGCTGGTGCAGGGATTTGAAGCCGGGCCTGCGTGACACCAGGCTACCTTCCATGGTGACATTCCAACAAACGCACCCAGTGACCAGGGCTAGATGCTGTAGAAATTGTACGTTTCAATAGGAAACTATAGCACAGCCTTGTGGGTATCAAATTCTGGTCTGGTTCATTGTCCTTGAGCTATTTTTCACCTCTTCGTAAATTAGTTTTTACTGTGTTACCCACCTGTCCAACTGGACTTCAGCCTGCCATGTTGCACATTTTCTCACTCCTTACCCAGCTCTCAATTCTTATTGTTTCCAATTTTTCTCCCGCTCTCCTGACCTGGCTTCACTGAGAACTACAACCTGACTGATCAGTTCCTTATTATCAGTTCCCCCACCAAGATCTAAAGAAACTCTGCAGGCTGAAGCTGGAAGGCTGGATAAAAACATCAAAGGACCCCTCACCATTGCAGAGCATGAGTCCCCGTCATTTAAACATCTGACAGTTTGCACCATCCAGCAAATGTCCTCTGCTACCCAGTCCAACAGATGGTTCTGCTGGTACTCAATGAACAAAAGGCAACCAAACAAGAAACGCACTTAGATCGTTCTGAAGAAAGAAAAGGGTCTCTTCTGTCCTTGAACACAGGAGGGACTGACAAAGATGCTCTCCTTGATCGAACTTGAGTCAGGCTTCTCTGAGCCCTCTTCTCCACCAGGCCTTGACTTTGCCTCCATCCTTCTGGGCCTGCACAGCCCAGTCTTGGCCAGAATCTGCTACATCAGTTTAGAGAGACTCCCCTAACTTTGATGTGTAAGTCCCCCTACCCTGGATCTCTCCTTTTATCCATTCTCCATTCCACGAGCCTCTCATTCTGCTCTTTGGTGATAAGTCCGCCCTTGTCCTTGCTGTATTCCAAGCTGAGCCCCGTTTCTCTCCTGCTGTAATACCCTGAATAAAATCTGCCTCATTTTAACAAGTGTCAGAATAATTTTCTTTAACAATATACTAAGGCTTGCTTCAAGGAGGGTTTCCCCTTTGTGAAAACTCTCCATTCACATCCCAGTCAAATACCACCCCCAGATCTCCCCAAAGAGCCACCGCGCTCTCTTCCCGACGGCAAGAAAACCCATGGCAAGAACTGCACTGGTTTCCCTGTCACCACCCTAGGGATCTCTGCTTCTCATAGGCTGGCTGCCAGCCCCCTACCGGGTCCCACCACCCCGCCCCCCACCCGGGCTACCAGCCCCCACCTTCACGACAGTCCATTCACACCGAGAACACAGCTATGAAAATAAAGAAATGCATTTCCCATCTGGAAACGCCTCAGAGCTAAGTATTATGTAGGATGTGATGGTGTTCGTCTACCAGCAGAAGAGGGAGGGTAAGAGCAACACTGAGACCCGAGGAGACTGCTAGGAGAGAGCCAGTGCGTCAGCAAGAGCTAAATTTAGCAACCGAAGCCTCTAACTTCACTCTTGCAGGAAAAAGAGCAGCAGGAGAAAATTGTATGAACATATTTATATGAAAGAACCTCTGAGAGGTGGAGAGAATCCACATCCTCAGCGACCTGCTGCTGCTTCGCAGGAGGAGTGTGCAGAAGGAGCTCTCCTGGGGAGGCTGGCCCCAGGTCAGAGGAAGGGCTCCACAGCCCTCTCCCAGGGAACTAAAATCCCCTGGCGGAAGGTCCCTTTGGACTCAGTCACTGCACTGTATAAAGGAAGCTGTAGATTGAGAAATTCAAATGTTAATTGCTGGGGGCAAAGGGAACAGGTGGATTCTAAAAAACTGGAAGTTCTGGAAAAACCTGAAACAGCTTTCAAATGGATTTTGCTTTCTAGTAGAGTGGCTTGTATAAAACCAGCTTGCAGGCACCAGATGCCTACAAGGAGGATTTAGAAGCCTGGGAGAGAAGACACAGAAAGCCCAGGGCATGCAAACTGGAGCTGCGGCACATAGCCAGCTTTGGGGGGTTGAGCCAGTTCCCCCTCTCTGGCTGAAAACAGAACTGTCTGTGAAACAAAGGTAATGGCCAGGCTGTGCTCTAGGACGTCTTAACATCCTGAGATACATTATACTTCTAGATTTATACTGTATACAAAAGGGGGTAGGCAGCATCAGATTTCCAACCACCCCCACCCCAGCCAATCAAGCATTCTACCTTGACCTCAATAAAAGATCTATTATTAAAACATTTCCCCACAGTCTTAAAAATATATCAGTACCCACAAAGGGCTAATATTTTTACTATAAACAGAATCCCTATAAATCAGTAAACACACACACACACAGCTATTATTTCTATGGAAAAAAAAAAAGTTCAGCCTTATTGTAACCAGAAAAAAGGCATATTAAAATAAAATTGAGGGGTCCGCCTGGGTAGCTCAGTCGGTTGAGCATCCAACTTCAGCTCAGGTCATGATTTCATGGTTTGTGACTTCAAGTCCCGCCTTGGCCTCTGTGCTGTTAGGGCAGAGCCTGCTTCAGATCCTCTGTCCCTGTCTCTCTCTGCCACTCCCCTGCCTGTGCCCTGCGTGTGCGTGCATGCACTCTCCCTCTCACACACACAAAAATAAATAAACATTTGAAAAAAATAAAATAAAACAGAAAAAGCTTTCCCCACATATCAACTGGCAAGTTCCTAAAAATTCAGCAATATCCAGCAAGGGCCAGATATTGAGAATTCTGAATCTCCATGCACCACCTAACTTAAGAGGGGTAACCTGGCCAGATAAAGACAAAAATTCTTATGTGGACATCCCATTTGACTTCTAAGCCCATTCCACTTCTAAAGCTCTGTCCTACAAAATTATTTAAGGATGTGCACAAAGATATCTGTAAGGATTTAACCACAATATTGCTTTATAATCCTAAAAAATTAGAAACAGTCTTCTATCCAATAAAAGGAATACATCTAAATGTGGAATATAACAATTAAAAATCAGGCTGTAAAAAGAGATGTAAAAATATATAGGAAAATGCTTCCATCATACATTAAGTGAAAAAACGCAGATTCTAAATCTATATACAGAGTAAAGTCAAATTTTATTTATAGGCCATCTCTCATATATTTAAAATACACACAAGGGTACTAAAATCAATACTGGAAAGAGACAAAAATCCTACCAGTGTTATCTCTGGAAGTATCATGATCACAGGTGGTTTTGTTTCCTTATGTGTACTTTTCTGTATTTCAAAATTCTTAAACAGATGATTACTTTGTATTCAGAAAAACTCTACATTATTTTTAAAAAGAAAGACATTTTTGAAAAGGGGGTGTCTTTCCTTCTTTCCAGTTCGTGAAAGGCACTTAACAACTCTAGCCAGAAGCCTGCCCCAGGCCCTGCGCCCAGGCTAGCATTCAGAAATTTCCTTCCACACTGCCATCTTTGACCCCTAACCAAGTTTCAGTCCCTAGGCCCTACTTTTATGCTTCCTCTCGTCCTTTTACCCAACATGATCTGTCATCTGCCATTCATGCAAAGGTCAGATCAAAGCCCAAGTCCACAAGAGACACTGAGTGATTCTCAAGCCCCTGTCTAGCCCAGCCTTTTACCTTTGAGCAAATGAAGCTATAGATGGGTTGATCGTTTTCATTAAAGTGTCGCCAAAGGAGGCTGTCCCCTCTGATGAGGGTCTCACAAGCCCTGGGGTGAGCAAGCCATCAGTAATGAGGTGTACAAAGTTGAAGTCAAGAGCCTGGAGCTGGCTTACAGTCCTGGGCTCCCCTAATCCCTCTGCCTGCTGACTCCAGGCCCTCCTCAGCCAGCCAGGGAACCCCAACTGGGAGGGAACGACATCCTAGCGTCCCCAGCCCCATTTATCCAGGGGGATGCCTGCCACTCACCCTTCAATCTCCCTCGTTCATCCCCATCTCAGCCCTCTGTACTTGTGCTTCCATAATAAAAAGGTTCGGAGAAAATAGAACTTCCTCTCACAACTCATTAATTCAGTTAAAGTGGTCTAATCTCCTGTCACTGCATAGGTCAAGAACTTCTCATTTTCAACCAGAATACTGTGAGTCAGAACTTGCTCAGCTGTGATTGATAGAAGCCACCAAAGTTGGCCTGACATAAGTGGGGAAAATGGAATTCATTAGCTTATGTCACTGGGGAGTCCCAGGTAGATATTTAGCTTCAGGCACGGCTAGATTCAGGGGCTCATATACCAGCGCCCGATCTGTTCTATTTTCTCCATTTGGTGAACAAGATACCCACTAAAAGCCTCACACTCACATCCTACCAATCCCCACAAAAATAGACCATCTTCCTCCAGAGTTCTGGCAGCACAGTGCCAGACAGGACTCAAATTGCTCAGATCACATAACCACTCCTAGGGACACAGGGCAAAGGTCAGCCCCACCCAACTACACAGGAAAAGGTGTTCTCTTCCTAAAAGGGAGTGGGAGATCCTGGGAATGAAATCAACAACACATTTCCACCCAAACAAATCTCTCTCTGTCTTGAAGAACAAACCAGTTTCTTGGCACAGGCATTCAATGGCAGCAGTACACATGAGTGACACCAGAGGGCTGGGGTCACTTTGCCACCAGGCAAAATGAATCTCTAGCTAACTCACACAAGAAATGCCCGAATACTGTAACAAAAATCCATGCTGAGAACAATGTTAAGTTTACTGAGGTATGACTTACATACAGGAGTCACCCGTTGTCGTAAAGAGTTCCATGAATTGTAGTAAATGCACAGAGCTGTGTACCCATCACCACAGTCAAAATATAGAACATTTCCATCACCCCAAACAAGTGCTTTGTGCCAAGGTTTTATGACCTTCTTAGTATGCCTTTTCCAGAGTATCATGAAGTTATCCAGTGTGCAGCCTTTTGAGTCTTTTTCACTTACCATAATGTACCTGAGATTCATGTATGTTGGTGTACCTATCAGTTCATTCCTTTGATTGTTGAGCATCATTGATACATACACACCAAGATTTTACTTTTTCTTAAACATTTATTTTTGAGAGACAGAGAGAGACAGAGCATGAGCAGGGGAGGGGCAGAAAGAGAGGGAGACAAAGAATCCGAAGCAGGCTCCAGGCTCTGAGCTGTCAGCACAGAGCCCGATGCAGGGCTCGAACTCACAAACTGCGAGATCATGACCTGAGCCCAAGTCGGAGGCTTAACTGACTGAGCCACCCAGGTGCCCCTACACAAAGATTTTTAAAAATTCACCTATAAAAGCTTGACCTAAAATGCTGATAAGATATAACATTATTTTATGTATTAGTTCAACAAATTTTTAGGCCTAGGAACAGGGGTAGTAAGCAAGATAAAGTCTTTATTCTCATGGTGCTTTTATTTTAATGCAGACACAAAATAAATGTATATCAGGCAGTGAGAAATGACAGAAGTCAAAAGAGAACAGTACAAAAGGTGGAGGTGGAGATGCTTTGTAAAAAAGCGGTCAGGGAAAGTCTCTGGGAGACCCTGAGGGAATAAGGACCATGAGCCTTGAGGTTACCTGCAGGAAGAACATTCCAGGCAGAAGGAATGCCACAGTGGCAGCCAGGGGCTAAACCTGCTTGGAGTGTTTGAGGAGCAGCAAGCTGACCAGAGGCTGCAGTAAGAACAGCCTGGTGGGAGTTGAAAGGGGAGGGAAGACAGAACCTCACAAACCAAGGTAAAGCCTTTGGGTTTCACCCAAGGGACACAGTAAATTATCGAATCTAGGCATCCCGCACCGTCTGCCTTCTCCACACGGACATGCAGGTGGCAGGGACCTGGGAAGACTGCTGCACAGCCTCATAAGCAACAGCCACCACAAAACCACCAGGTCTCCAGACCAAACAGGTCTCCACACCCACCACCACTGGGTGCTTCACAGAGGAAACCTCCGGGGGCCTGTGACACCACCTCACTGTCATCCTAGGCCTTCCAGCAGGACCAGCCACATAATTTCCCAGTTGCAGTTAAGGTCACCAGACAAAATATAATGGAATCTGAATTTCACATGCACAGTGAGTCGTTTTCCACGTGTGTCCCAAGTATTACATGGGATATATTTACCCAAAAAAAAAAAAAAAAAGAAAGAAAAGAAAATGAAAATGAGGGGCTCTTCATTAGATAAATTAAGAATTTCAAGGGGGTGTCTGAGTGGCTCAGTTAAGCATCTGACTCTTGATTGCGGCTCAGGTCATGATCTCACAGTTGGTGGGTTCGAGCCCTGCTTCAGTCTCTTGTACTGACAGTGTGGAGCCTGCTTGGGATTCTCTCTCTGCTCCTAAACTAGTCAAATTCTCTCTCTCTTCAACTCTGAAAATAAATAAACTTTAGAAAATAATAATTTCAAGACCGTGGCAGCAGAGCGTTAAACAAAACACAAAACCCCTCTAAACCGGAGACATGTGTGGCTATGCAAGCGGCCCACGGTAGAGCTGCTCCTGCTCCCCAGTCCGTTCTCTTTACAGGCCACGATTCAGAGCTCAGCTTTCCTAACCATCTGACCCACTGCCTCCTCTTTTCTTTCTGCTGCCTTACAAAGCAAAGGAACCATCCAAAAGGAAACTCAAATTCTTGGTGCCACACACTTTCCCACGTGTACATCCTCCTTTGCCTCCTCCCCACCTGTTCCAAAGAGAGCCACATCCTTCCCTGGGACAGAGTACCCTCCCCATCTGAGCCCTGGATCCCACCCCCTCCTAACCCCTCTGCAGGACTTTGGGCTATTCATCACCCACCTCTTCTCTGTATCTGTAACTGCGGTCTACCAGAAGTCTATTTCTCACCAGGAATTCAACACGCTCAAGGCTTTCCTGTTTTTTTCTTTTTAAACCTCCTTGGATCCTCCCATAGCTCTATACCTACCACTACCTTCCATCCACATCCCCTCTACCTTCCCACATCCCAGAGTCCTGCCACCTGGCTGCTCTCAGGCTGTGGCCACTCTAGGACCCACCCCTCACTACAATCCTTCATTACCTTGGCACTCATTTCCCAGGCCTTACCTTTCCCTCCTTCAAGCCATCTTTCCTTGGCTTTAGTAACACCAAATTCTCCTGGCTTCTAACGGAGGCAGCAACTTCCCACTTGCTTCTGTGGGCCCCCTTTCTTTACATACTGGGATTCTGAGGCTTGTTCTAGACTTGCTTTTCACGTGTTACACATTCACCTACACTGGAATCCACAGGTTGTATATGGAGAAGCCCACATCTCTCTAGCATAGACTTCTATCCTGAGTCACAGACTCTAAAGTCCACAGGACAGCTCCACTATATGTCCTTGAACTCAACATGTTCAATATCACACTTAAAAAAAAAAAAAAAAAGGTGGACTCATTCTCCTTCACCACCTTGCCTGGCACCACCTCCTGTTTTCTGTATCTGAATGGCACTCCACCAACCCAGTTCCAAGACAAAAACTCGGGTGTCCTTCTTGATTTTCCCTTCTCCTGCACCTGTACATCCTCCAATCTTACCAATTCTGCTTTCTAAATATCTTTTGATTGCATACATTCCCTTCTCCCTCCGCTATTTCAGTTATCACTGTGTCTGCCCTACTGTAATCTTGCAACAACCTCCTGACCCATGCCTGCTTCTCATCTTGCCACCTCCTATCTCCACCCAACAGCCCTGGCTGCATCTGTTCTCCAGCCTTAGCCCCCAAAGCCCCCCTTCATACAACATGCTCACAGTTCTCATAATATCTTTCAATCCTCAGCTATAGCAGGTCTTCTGCCTCACTCTGGTCTTGCACCTCTGTGTGAAATGTTTCTTCCAGACCTCTTTACTTCCTCACTCTCCAACAAGACTCATCAGCCATGGGAAGCAGTAGGGAGAATGGTTCAAAACACATCCCAAGTCAGGCTTCCGGAGTTCCAACCACAGTTCCATCCTTTTCCAGGTGTGTGACTTTAACCTTTCTAAACTTCAATTTCCCTTTCAGAAAAAAATGGGAACAATAATTGAGGACATATTGGTTGAATACCCAGCTATCTCCCTTCTTCCTAACAGAAAGCAAGTTCTGTTCAGAGGCCACGCGCTCATTCCAGGGAGTGCATCCTGACCGGTATCAGTAAGCTATGGAAACCCATCTTCCTTTTGCCAGTGATTAATCCTGGACAGTCGAATTTAAGAGAAGGAGAAGGGGCACCTGGGTGGCTCACTCAGAAGAACGTGCGACTCTGGATATCAAGGTCATGAGCTGGAGCCCCATGTTGGGTGTAGAGCTTACTTACATAAAAAAAATTGTTTTTTAATTTTAAGAGAAAGTCAGTTGAGGACTTCTGGGAACACAGTACTACCCTTAGAACCAGTCAAGAGAGGCCCCTGCACTAAACCCCATGCTTTAGAGGATCTCATCACCAACACACATATCAAGTTAAAGAATATATGGGTGCCTCTGTCCCTGAGGGTCACACAGCATGACTTATAACCCTCAACATCTGCTGTGAGGGCTAACACCATCCAGATGCCAAAGCAACATGTCATATCTCTTGCCTATATCCGCCAAAAAAAAAAAAAAGGTGGATGCATCCCAAATGAGAAAGTTGTGGATTGTGCTTTGGCCACCATGGGAAACCAACACTGCTATGAATGTGGGGGGAGGATCTGAGTGCCAGGAGCGCTTCGGGAAGACAAAAGACAAATGATCTCCTTGGGTCCTTCCTCTCAACACAAAGGCAGCACATTCTTGTATAAGGAAGTATAGAAACTCAGGAGTCCTGAATACCCATTTTCTTGCTTCTGTTCCTATTCATGGTTCCACAGGTAATCACAAATCAGAGCTACATTAACCCCAGTTGCACATGGTGGTTAAGGAACATTTTGCGAAAGTACATCATACTGCATGTATGTGTGTCTCACATACATATGAAAGAGAACATGCATGAGGCATAATATTAATTTTTATTTTCATATTTTTATTTTATTTTTAAAAATTTATTTACTTTGTAACAGTGAGAGCGCATGTGTGTGCGCATGCCCACATAAGCGGGGGAGGGGCAGAGAGAGGGAGAGAGAAAATCCCAAGCAGGCTCTGCACTCACAGTGGGGCTCCATGTGGGGCTCCCACTCACAAACTGAGATCATGACCTGAGCCAAAATCAACAGTCAGACGTTTAACTGACTGAGCCACCCAGGCACCCCAATACTAATTCTTTGGACATGAAATGGACATTGAGCATTGTAACTGCATATGTTAAACTAAAAAAAATTTTTTTTAATGTTTATTTATGTTTGAGAGAGAGAGAGAGAGAGATACAGACTGCATGCAGGGGAGGGGCACAGGGAGAAGGAGAGAGACACAGAATCCAAAGCAGCCTCCAGGCTCTGAGCTGTCAGCACAGAACCCAACGCAGGGCTCGAACTCACAAACTCAAGCTATTGACGTGAGCTGAAGTCAGATGCTCAACCGACAGAGCCACCCATATGCCCCAGATATTAAATTTAAAAAAAAAAAAAAAAAAACTAAGTCCAAATTTGAAAGGACTTTTCAGCTTTAAAATAATCTTGATTACAATTTTAACACTAATTACAAAGTTTGTTTTGCTTTTTCCATCTCATCGATAAATGTGAGCATTTTAGAAAAACATCTCGTTAAAAAAGGTATCTTGAATATTTTCTTATCTTTGAATGTAAGTGTATAATTTTGCACATAAGTTAAATGCTCTCATGTTTACATTTAAAACCAGCACTGCACAATATAAGTGGTAAAACTCATGCTAATATATCAGTATTTAAATTTCTTTTTTTAGAACATTAAGTAGCAGATAAAAAATTACCACACTCAAATATTACAAAGACAGGAAAAAACTTTACATTTTAGTACCTAAAATGGCACTTTTTTCCTGCTTTTTAAACAAGGAATCCCACATTTTCATTTGCACTGGGACCCACAAATTACGTGGCCAACCTTGATAGTGGAGTAGAAAGAAAACAAGAATCTGAGTCCTCGATGTCAGGGGGGTGAGCCACTGCCAACCTGAGGGACTACCAACCCCAGAATTCTTGTTTTGTTAATAATAAATGCCATTCTTCCTAAAACCACTGTTACATGGGGTTTCTCTTACTTGCAACCAAAAGCATTCCTAACCAATAAACTACCACTCCCAGGGTTGTTATAAAGATTAAATGAGGTAAGTCAAATGACCAGCAAATAGGTCACCTTCGAGCACTTGGAATGAGCCAGAACTACTCTAATGGTGGAGCTCTTGCTTGGCACACAGCAGAGTGCCATACGATTCCCGATACCAACATAGCACTTTTCCAAGTGAAAGAGGGAATAAAAATGGCAGGACCAAAGGACTGCCCAGGCCAACTAAGAGTAAACACTCAACAAATGTCAGCTCTTCTTACTAATGGATTAACTTAAACATCACTTCTCCAGGAAGACATCCCCAGAGCCTTTGACTAGGCCATCTACCACACCAGGCTGTAGATCCAACAAGGTGGGGACTCTATCCATCCCATCCTCTGGTGGATCCACAGGGTCTCACCAGTAAGCAGATGCTCAGTTAATTCTTGCGGACGGAGGTTCTTCAGTCTCATGTGTATATGCTTGCCTAACCTTGGTGATTCCACTGTGAATTAATTGCTCTTATATTTGCATTTGGGTTCTGGGGAAGCAGGACGTGTATTTTATTCACTGATGTGTCCCCTGAAGTCCTAACTGCAGTGCCCAGTAGGTAATGGTACTCAAGCAATATGGGCTGCTCTTCCAGCATCCTCTCCAACGGCCACATTATGTCTGTGGGGATTTGAACCCTACAGAGAAAGGCAGAACCTACTGCTTCCATCACATATCATCTACCGCATTACCTAGTTCTAAAAGTTAAGAATGAAGATTCAAGGGGCACCTGGGTGGCTCGTTTGGTTGAGTGGCTCTTGATTTCAGCTCAGGTCATGATCTCATGGTATGTGAGATTGAGCCCCTTGTCAATGCAGAACCTGCTTGGGGTTCCCTCTCTCCACCCCCACCCCTCGCTTATGCATATATATGCATCAAAATAAATAAACTTAAAAACAAAAAACAAAGACTCAAGATGGGAGATCCCACTGTAGGCATGTGGGCCCTATTTCTCTCCTGTCAACTGATTTTTAAATTAGGTTTTTTAGGTGGGGAGGAGAGCTCTTTCCATCCACTAGGAACCTGAGATTACAGCCATTAGCTCCTCCTTCTTCCCTTCCCGAATCAGCTTGCTGTTACTGTTGCCTCAATGAACCGACTCTGGAGAACATTCTTCAGCAACAGCACGCCAGAGGCAGGTAGTGGACCACACCTGGACCTCACAATCCCCTCCCAAGAAAGAGACAGCCCTGTCACAGGCTTCAACGAGCCAGAAAGGAAGGACGATAAAGGAAAACGCAGAGGCCCCATGCTCTTCTTTCGGCCCTTCCGTGTTCACATGCCATCACCCCACACTCCCTTTGGGGAAGAGATACAACAGCAGAGGTAGTTCAGCAGGTCCACCCTGGCTAATTATTGCCATCAGACTCCACTGGCAGAGCCCCCTTCAAGGTTCAGGGGAAGGAGAACTGTGGTCTGAATTGTCTTCAGCAAAAAGGACCAGCTGTGGTTGGGGGCTAACGTCACACCAGACGTCTCGCTGCCTGCAGCCAGGTCAGGGACCCCACTCTACCAGGAACCCCGTGGCAGCCAATCAAATACACCAGAGCCCACTTAACATCCCCAATCTCATGGTCTTCCCCAAGGCAATCACTCCAACAAAAGTGGGGGGACAAACCATTCCAACACCCGAGCTGCTCCCACAAAACACCATCAACTTTGTTTTTCCCACATTGTATACCCAAGATTTCAGAAGCACTCCTTACCTTTCACTACTCAGAGAGCCTCTTTCTCCATCTGGTAAGGGATCCTTTATCCCCTGTCCCACCCCCATGAACTAAAAAATTTCATTTTTAGTTAATCATCTATCTTCAGCCTTAGAAGAAGCCTCTGTGATGAAAAGTAGATTTTTTTCTGGAACAGTGTGGATTTTTCTCCCTGACCCCTGCTATCTTACTTTCCTACACTCTCTTAAAAAAAAAAAAAAAAAAAAAATTAACTTCACTAGGGAAAAAATAAATGAACCATTTCTGGTTGTGGGAGGGGGTAGGGGGAAACAAGCAAATGCAGTGAGGTCCCCCTGGCCCCCATCTGTTCCAAATCTTCTCCTCACAGGATGTAATGTCTGAAAAGCAAGAAAAATATTCCTTCCTCTTCCAACATTCAGCAGGATCTTGCATGCAAAGAGAAGAATGTCTGGTTACTCTGTGGGTTTTCATCTGCTTTTTAACTCCCATGTTGCCGAATTACACTGGCCCCTCGTTCTTATTTCCCCCACTTCCAAAAGAAAAGTAGCGGGATGGCTGGGAGGCAGCAGGCGAGTTCACCACTAGCAAGGAACATCCTCGTTCTGGCAAAGAGCTCCCTCCCCTCCACCAACCCCTTTGGCACAAAGGATTTGTTCTAAGTCTGGCCAACGATTTCTGCAGATTGCTTAGCTGAAGACTTGCCAGAGGGATGCCTGGGCCCCCAGAGGAAGTGGGGCCGGCCCCGAGGGTAAAAGGAGTGGGCTCAAACTCCCGAACTTCTTGTTCTGCGCGCTCACCCCCTGCTTCCAGGCACTTTGCGCGCGGATGTGCACAGGCAGCCAACTCCTGGCCATCTGAACAGGAAGGATGTTCCCCAGTAGCTCGCAACAGCCATCGCTGATGCCTTTCCAGGACCAGGAGGGCGATATTTATAGGACCGGCAGCCGGCCAAACTAGGCCCGCTCCAACTTTATTCCAACCAAACCTCCTTTGTCTCCTGTAGTTCTCCTACGTTAAATGGAGAGGCATTCCTCCCTTTATTGCTTGATTTTTTTCCGCTGGGAAGGAGGCTCTCATTAAAATGATTGAGAAACCCTGACTTGAAGAGAAGGAAAAAGTCCCACATGGTCCACCCCTTCCCTTCAGCTCTCAATCTCCCCCGCCCCCACCCAAGTCCTCCAGCCACCTCTATCTCCACCTTCTGGGCCCCTGGCAGACACTCACCTTGGCACATGCTCCTTCTTTACGCCCGGGCAACACAGAACCCCTGCGCAAAACTCCCTCTCATGACCCTGGGCCCAGATTATCCTTCCAGCCACCCAGTCACCCCTCTAATCACATCCTACAAGAAAGACCCTGCAGGATCTATCCCCCCTGCCTCACACCCCTTCCCTGACCTTACTTCCTACAGACCACCTTCTCCACATAGTTGCTCTAACGCCCCCAACCACCCTCCCGGGCTTCCCACTTGCTGTCTCCTCTACCTGGGGCACCTGGGGTGCTGGAAGGTCTGGCTCCCTCACACCATCTGCATTTCTGTTGGGTAATTACTTCCCTCAAGAGGCCTTGCTAACCATGTCTAATAAAAAGCAACCCTGGTCTCTGTCTAGCTGCTCTAGGCCACACCTGCTTTATTTTCATTCACGGCACCTTCTGTCACCAAGCACTCCCGAGTACACTTTAGTCAGGCTCCTACGAGCCCTCTTCTGAACCCGGCCTGCACCTTGGTCTGCTCTCAGCAGAGTCCTGCTAAATCAGCCCCTACCCTTGATACCTGACCAAGTTCCTCCACCCCCACTTGTGATGTATAACTGCTTGGCTGGCCTTCTCTAAGAATCCAGATGATTTGACAAAAATTCCCCCACCCTCAATGTCTCCTCCATACATAGGCCCCCTCAACTCTGTGGGTCATGGATGTCCAGCTGTCTTTGCTATATTCAGAGTTGAACTCACTCTCCTTCCTACTAAAACAGTCCTGAATCAAGTCTTCCTTACCATTTTAACCTGTGTCAGTAATTTTTCTTCAACACCACCTAACGTGATCTTTTCCTTCAGCTGTCTCTCTCCACTGGACTGGCAGGGTCCATACGCATTTTGCTCTCCACTAGCCTCCTAGCTTCTAGAACGGTATCTGACATCCAGCAGACATTCAAATATTTGTTAAATCAACAAATCTAACTACTTACCATTTACCTGCCACCTCCTCTGGGAAGTCATTCCTGAATCTTCCAAGGCTTGACCCTGTACTCTACCTAGCAGTGAGCCTCCTGATCACAAGGGATAACTTCCTGGTTTAATATGTATGTTAATATATACATTAATATGTATATTTAATGCGTTACTTATATAATACACTGATACACAGAATAAAGCATGGAAGTCTATCTTGACCATCTGCCCTCCTTCCCTTCCACACCACCCAGCCTTACCCCTAGCAGGAGCTTAATTAAAAAGGGTGTGTGTGTGTGTGTGTGTGTGTGTGTTTGATCTCAGGGTGGTGAGTTCAAGTCCCACAGTGGGCACATAGCTTATGTTAAAAATTGAATTAATTAAAAGGGGGAGGAAGAGGAGCAGTGTGAAGCTGAAAGTCAGTTCTCTGCCTTCCAAAACCAAGCCCATCTTGGCCCCCATCTTTCTGGCTTTCTCCACACACAGGAGGAAAGAGGGAGGTGAGTCTACAGTGTCAGTGGCCGTCAGCTCACTTCTCCAGTCTCCACACACTTACAAGGCCAGTGTGGGTCAGATCAGTGGCCTGGGCCCACTGTTCAAAGTGGTGCTCCTGGAGGGCATGAGGGTTCATTAGGCCCGGAAAGCAACGGGAGGCCAGGGCCCTGGTGGTTGGTGAATTCCGGCCTGCTTGGAATCTCAGGGCAGGGGTAGTCTGGGAGGGGGGAGCTGAATGTAGAAACCTCCCAAGTAGGTTTCCACATAAAGGAAAAGCAAACAGAGGAAGGCTCTTCCTCAGCTCTGTGAGCCTCTCAGAGGAGGGCAAACCTTCAAGTGTTTGCTGAAAACCTAATCGGATTAAAAATGCTTTCAAAGGGCTGGAAGAGGAAGTACAGACTCTGACCCCCTCCACTCGCCTGCAGCCTAAACATGGTCACTTTCGCTTCCTGCAGCCTGTGTCTCAGGGGTGCTGCACATAGAGACGCAGGGCTAGGAAGGGACCTGGAGCAGAAGCGAGAACAAACCCTTGTCCACTCAGGGCTACTGACTCCTCTTTGGGCCAAGAAAGAGAGCTTCTGGAGAGCAGAACAACCAGCCAGGACTGGGAAAACGTTGTGCACTAACCCCCAGCCTTCACTTCACTCACACCCGGGAGTCTGGGAGCTACTGAAGTGCCCAGCCCTGTTTCCTGGGAGGCACTTAATTATCTCCCACCCCACTCCCACCCCAGCTGGGTGGGTCTCCTTTCTGGCAGCTAATTCATCCCCAGAAGTTCCAGGTGAAATGAATGCTCAAGTGGGTTTGCCAAACAACAACCAAAGGAAAAGACAATACTTCTCAAATACTCCAGATTTTGGTTCTCTCTCCATTGGAGAGAACTTCACCGGATCCTGTCACCCAATACCATCACGCTAGGATGACCAAGCATCCTCGGTTGTCAGCGACTGTTCTGGTTTTAGCCCTTGAAGTATCACATCCCAGGATGGTTGGTCCATCATTGTGGCTTCCCCAAGCTCCATCCCTCCCTCCCCACGATTTCCGAGGGGCACATATTTGGGGAAAGTGGGCTTCCTGGTATTGTTCCCTAATCCTCATGCACTTGCTAGGTTTTAGAAGGAAGGAAAGTGGTGAATCTAGACGTTGAATTAGTTTCTTTCAACCAAAAACCTTAATTTAAAAAGGAGATAGATCCCGGGATAGCGAAAGAGTAGGTCCGGGGAGCCGCCCCTGGAGCCAGAGCTGTCGTGTCCCCCTCCTCTTTTAATTTCCCGTTGCAAACAATAAAGGTTTCCTACAGTAAAAGAATGATAATAATAATAATAAAATAAAATTTCAAAACATAAATAAAAAGGAGACAGAAAAGAATAATACCACTCAGCACTTTCTCTGCTGAATATACAACGCCTTGTTTAATCCTGTGAGGTAGGTAGCATTTCCCAGACTGGGAAACTGAAGCCCAAAATCACAGTTAATAAGTGGTAAGCTTGGGATCCCAATCCAAGCAGTGATCCCAGAGCTCCCAAACTTACTGTCTTATAATGTGATCCCTGAAGATGAAAAATCCTTCTCGTTTTGATCACAAAGGACAGAAACAATCTGAAGTTACTTCTGCTAGACCGACAAAGGATACATAAGTAGAGTAACTTATCAAGAAAACGGGATTGTGAGACTGTGACCACAGATACTCCCAAAGATGGGGGCGTTGACCAGGTTCATGGATGGTTATGGCACCAATGCCCTGTGCCAGAGCCTCACCACAGAACTCCGTAACATTGACCCTGCCTCCATCCACCCTCCCAATGGCAGCCAGATGAATCCACTCAAACTCCAGATCTGATTGTGTTCCTCCAACTCTGTCAGGCACATCAACAGCTACAATGCATAGTAGTAAAATCCAGGTCCCTCAGCCCAGTCTCATCAGTTGCCCTGAAAACAGAACTGGACTCCACAAGAACCAATTTGGCAGTATAGGTCACAAACCTTGATACAAGTTCATGCCCTTTGACCTTATAATCTCCCTTCTAAGACTCTTCCCCAAGGAAATGGTTGTAACTGACAGTGACTGGGAAGAGGGAGACATCGTACACATAAAAAGTGTTCATACACAGGGGCGCTTGGGTGGCTCAGTCATTTAACCGTCTGACTTCGGCTCAGGTCGTGATCTCACGGTTCGTGGGTTCGAGCCCCTGCATTGGGCTCTGTGCTGACAGCTCGGAGCCTGGAGCCTGCTTTGGATTCTGTGTCTCCCTCTCTCTGCTCACACTCTCTCTCTCTCTCTCTCTCAAAAATAAATAAACATAAAGAAAACAAATTTTTGAAGTGTTCATACATAGGTTCTGGGAACAAGGAACGTGAAGTAATTGCTACAGGACAATAAAGAAATGGTTAACAAAACTATGCCGTATTGGTAAACAACCTGCACTTACTCTGTGAGCGTCCTGCCAACTGCTTTGCTCTTAACTCACCTAACCTTCATGGCAGTGAGGAGGGCCTCCCTTCATCAAGAAGAGAATTCAAGCTCCGAGAAGATAATGAAGCTGCACAGTGGTTGCCCACAGCTAATAAGGGGGAGAAAAGGGGTCTGAACTCAGATTTGCCCAGTTCAGGGCCTGTGCCCTCATCCTCCAGGGTATTCCACACCTGGGTGCAGACAATAGCTTGATTTGGCTGGTGGGACTGCTGGCAACTTTCCCCCTCCACTTTGCACTTTTTTTATTTTCCAAATTGTCTATATTAGTCATTAGGACACTGTTTAAAAAAAAAAAAAAAAAATTTCCCCAGGGGCGCCTGGGTGGCTCAGTCAGTTAAGCGTCCGACTTTGGCTCAGATCACGATCCCGTGGTTCGTGAGTTCAAGCCCCACACTGGGTTCTGTGCTGTCAGCGTGGAGCCGCTATGGAACCTCTGTCTCCCTCTCTCTCTGTCCCTAACCCCACTTGTGCACACAGTCTTCTCTCTCTCTCTCTTTCTCAAAAATAGATAAATACTTAAAAAAAACTGTTTTCCCATTTCTAAGGTAATATAGGCTTATAACACTTGGTACGTTGTGTATTTTTTTTAATGTGGGAAACAATAAACTTAGGACTAAAAGACATTTAACAACAATAAACCTTCCTTCAACTTAAAGCTCCCTCCACCCACCCCAGTTTGGCTCCCTGCTGGCCACATTTCCCACACTTCTTTCTCACAGTCGTTAAGTCACTAAGCTGTTAGCTGACATGGTCAGATCTATGGTTGGGAAAGAACATCTCTGGGGCAGAGAGGAAGGTGGAGAGGACAGTGGAGGTCATGGGGGCAGGTGAAGTAGCCTCTATGGAGATGACCCGGCAAATGGCCAGTATGTAACACACGTGTGGAAAGGACATGCCCACGGTGTCCAAGAGACACAAACTGTGGAAAAGCATCAGCATTAAACAAAAGAAACGGCAGGAGGATCTGGCGCCAGATTCTGGAGGGATGCCTCCCCATCAGGTCCCCCGGGCTGCTCCTGCAAGGGAGCCAGGTAACGGGAAAAGCTCCAGCCACCACTCCCTGGGACACCCAGCAAAGAAGTGGCAAGGGTGACTAGGACCACCACCCTCCACGCTGCCACTCTGGACCTGGCTTCCCTCGGGGTACTTCTTTCTAGCTTGAGAGAGAAAGGAGGCTTTTGAGAAAACGAATTACAAGACAGCTTGGCAGCAGCAGAGCAGCAGCAACACAAAGTGTGAAAAGTTGCAACAAAGATGCTCAGATTTCACTCACTCTTCCGAATCTTTGCACACTGGAGGGCTTTCCAAGGAAGGAAGCCATAATATTGCTGGAGAAAATAAAATGAAAAGGAAGAAGCTTTCAACAGTGGCTCTCAGCCCTTGAGGGCTCTGAGAACTTTACCTGAGGGAGAGGCAAGTTGGTTTTTTTCTGTTTTGCTTTTTTAAGTTTATTTATTTTGAGAGAGAGAGAGAGCGCGCGCGCGCGAGCATGCGTGCACCAGCGGGGGAGGGGCAGAGAGAGAGAGGGAGAGATAGAGAATCCCAACCAAGTTCCTCATTGTCAGCATGAAGCCGCCCATGGGGTCAAACCCACGAACCAGGAGATCATGACCTGAGCCAAAACCAAGAGTCTGATGCTTAACTAACGGAGCCACCCAGGTGCCCCCGGGAGAGGCTGTTTAAATGCATTTCACCCTCACCAACAAACATTCTGATTTCGTAGATTCTTCTCAGGCCCAGGAGTCTGCCTTGTGGATGTAAGGATTGACATTTGGGGAACATTTCTAATTATTTCACCTTTAAAAAAAAAAATTGCGAAAGGCATACAGGGAATTTTTTGTATTACTTTTGCAACTCTTCTGTAAGACAAATTGTTTCTAAAAACTTTAAAATATACATATGACAAAAATAATAAGTGCCCATAATAAGATATTTTTAATAGAACCACATTAGGAAAAGTAGAAAACAGACATCCCCTTCACTGTCCCTTCCCCTCCACCACCAGCCTCATCCGACTCTCCAGACTAACCAGTAGGAAATAGTTTGGTATATATTAGCAAGCAAGTCAGATTCGTTGTGTGTTTTCATTTTTAATGATAACTTAGGCCTACAATGTGAGGAAAATGACACTCAAAATTACTGGCCGAAATGCAAATTAATACAGCCCTTCTGAAAAGCAATTTAGCAATGTATAGCAAAAATCATAAAACCATTTATATTCTATGACCTACCAATTCCATGTGTGGGAATCCCTCCCAAGAATAGCTCTCTCCTGGAACAATACACATCTTTTTTATTATTATTATTTAACTGTGGTAAGAACACTTAAGATCAGATCTACCCTCTTAAATTCTTAAGTGTATAATACATTACCGTTGACTATAGATACAATGTAGTACAGCGGGTCTCCAGAACTGACTCATCATAACTAAAACTTTATGCCCGTTGATTAGTAATTACCATTCCCCGCTCCCACCCCCCCAGCTCCTAACACCACTGTTCCACTCTGATTCTGTGAAGGCTATTCCACATACCTCGTAAGTGGAACATGCAGTATTTGTCTTTCTGTCATCAGCTTATTTCACTTAGCATGATGACCTCAAGGTTCATTCATGTTGTCACATATTGCAGAACTTCCTTCATTTTTAAGGCTAGACAGTATTCCGTTATATGAATATACCAGTTTCTTTATCCATTCGTCTGTTGATGGAACACTTTGTTGTGAATAGTGCTGCAGTGAACATACCAGTGCTAATATCTCTTCGAGATCCTGATTTCAATAGTTTTCAGTAAATACTCAGTAGCACGATTACTGGATCATATGGTATTTCTATTTTCAATTTTTTTGAGAAACCTCCATACTGTTTTCCGTAGCAACTGCACCATTTCACATTCCTACCAACAGTTGCAAGGGTTCCAATTTCTCCACATCCTTGCCAACACTGTTTTTTTTTTCTTTTAGGGTATCCATCTTGACTGGTGTAAGGTGGTATCTCATTGTGGCCTGATTTGCATTTCCCTGATAAGTAGTGACATTGATCATTTTGCCAAATACCTGTCAGCCTCTTTGTCCTCTTTAGAGAAATGCTCTCTCATGTCCCAGCCCAGTTTAATCAGGTAATTATGGGGTTTTGGTATTGAGTTTTAAAAAGTATGCAATTATTTAAAATGGCATCACATGGGAATGCAAGCTGGTGCAGCCACTCTGGAAAACAGTATGGAGGTTCCTCAAAAAACTAAAAATAGAACTATCCTAAGACCCAGCAATTGCACTACTAGGTATTTATCCAAGGGATACAGGTGTGCTGTTTCGAAGGGATCCATGCACCCCCATGTTCATAGCAGCACTATCGACAATAGCCAAAGTATGGAAAGAGCCCAAATGTCCACCGATGGATGAATGGATAAAGAAGATGTGGTATATCTATACAATGGAGTATTAGTCGGCAATCCGAAAGAATGAAGTCTTGCCACTTGCAACTACGTGGATGGAATTGGAGGGTATTATGCTAAGTGAAACTAGTCAGTCAGAGAAAGACAAATATCCTATGACTTCACTCATATGAGGGCTTTAAGAGACAAAACAGATGAACACAAGGGAAGGGAAACAAAAATAATATAAAAACAGGGAGAGGGACAAAGCATAAGAGATTCATAAATATGGAGAACAAACAGAGGGTTCCTGGAGGGGTTGTGGGAGGGGGGATGGTCTAAATGGGTAAGGGGCATTAAGGAATCTACTCCTGAAATCACTGTTGCACTATATGCTAACTAATTTGGATATAAATTAAACAAATAAAATTAAAAAATAAAATAAAATGACATCACAAAGCAACAAAGATGACAGTTTTTGTGATGTTAGTGAAAAAGAAAAACGTATAAACATTTTATATATCCTCCATTACCAAGTTTTTATTTTTGTTAATTTAATTTTGTTTAAATAGATAAAACTACGGAAATAAAACTAAATTGCTAACAGTATGTTAGGGAGGTGTTATTTGAGTGAAACTTTTCTATTTTTCCTCTGTTGGGTACTCAGCACTCAGATTTTGCAGACAGACAGACAGACAGACAGACCTGGGTGAGAAATCCATCTCCCACTTTCCACACGTACGACTTTGAGGACCTCATGCAACCTCCCTGAGCCTCAGTTCCTTATGGAGATAACGGGAGATAAAAATTATCCCCTAATCTTAATTCGAGAATTAAAATAAAACATGTGGGAACACTGGGTACATTGCAACCAGACATAACAAGTAGAACCGTTCTGGTTATTTTTCTGTATTGTCTGTGATAGGTCACATTTCACAAATCAATACTTAAACACTGGGATTTAAAAATGGGGGGTCTGGGTGCCTGGGTGGCTCAGTAGGTTAAGCGTCCAGCTCTTGATTTTGACTCAGGTCATGATCTCATGGTTCATGAGATTGAGCCCTGTGTCGGACTCTGTGCTGACAGTGCAAGACTTGCTTGGGATTCTCTGTCTCTCCCCCTCTCTCTCTCTGTACCTCCCCTCCCCTCCAATAAATAAACATAAAAAAAATTTTTTTTTAATAATAATGGGTGTCAAAATTTTGATAGCCTTCATTTTCCTCATCAGACCCTCTCTTAAGCCCCTGCTTTACCTCTAAAAAAAAAGATGTTGGATGAAGTGCATTACAGTGACAAGGCACCATGCTCAGTTAATTGAAATAATGAAATGGGAATAAGATTTGCAAGTTGCAAAGTACCTAAAAATGTAATACATCATGAGTGCATTGGGACAGGATGACCCTGAAGGGAAAGTGATGACATAAGGGCTCAAATGCCTAGAGTATTTATGTGAGGTACAATAATGCATCACACAAACACATTAAATGCAAGAGGCAGGGGAGTGAGGAGGGCACGTGGAGGGGTTGTGTGTGAAAAAATCACCAGACTCTTCCAATGTCTGGGCAAAGGCTTCGAGGAGAAGGCAAGACTTTCAAGGGTAATGAGAGTAAGAATAATTATCTCAGGATGCCTTTCAGTCAATCCGAAGAACTTGGACTACCTTCATCTAATTTATCACAAGCCCTGTCTATTAGGCTGCCTCTGCATCTTTTACTTTGGAGTTAATCACAAGGGTTATTCTGAGCCCATGATTATAGGAAGTCTCTCCTTTCTAAGGACCATTTAGAAATAGAAACTAAAGTACAAGGGCACCTGGATGGCTCAGTCAGCTGAGCGTCCGACTTTGGCTCAGATCATGATCTCGTGGTTCATGAGTTCGAGCCCTGCATCAGGCTCTGTGCTGACAGCTCAGAGCCTGGAGCCTGTTTCGCATTCTGTGTCTCCCTCTCTGTCTGCACCTTCCCCGCTCACACTCTGTCTCTGTCTCTCAAAAATGAATAAACATTAAAAAAAAATTTTTTTAACAAAAAAAGAAAAGAAACTACAAAGTGATTATTTTATTATCATTACCTTGATAGTGTGGTCAAGCTTATTGTTCCTAAAATTCCAAAAGCACTCGTTCAAGAAAATATAAAGCTATATCTAGTTAATAGTACAAAAAAAAAAAAAAGAGTACTCTTTATATACCGCATCTCCTATGCCTCCCTAAAGGGAACTACTGCCTGGATATATGTATTCTTCCGGATCTTGAATTTTACATATACATGTGATACATTCACATGTGCATGCATGTGTGTGCACATACACATACACACACAATTATTTTTACATAAATAAAATCACACTCTTTGCTACTTAAATTTTTCACTTAAGAATAACTCAAGGGCGGGGCGCCTGGGTGGTTCAGTCGGTTGAGGGTCCGGCTTCAGCTCAGGTCATGATCTCGCGGTCTGTGAGATCAAGCCCCACGTCGGGCTCTGGGCTGACAGCTCAGAGCCTGGAGCCTGCTTCATATTCTGGGTCTCCCTCTCTCTCTCTCTCTGCCCTCTCCCGCTCATGCTGTCTCTCTCTCTCAAAAATAAACACTAAGAAAAATTAAAAAAAAAAAAAAAGAATAACTCAAGGGCATCTTTCCTTCTTTATCTGGAGTTACAGGCATTTGTGTGGTGGTTCTAGAACTTGAGGCCAGCCAGCTTGAAGCCCAGCTCATTAGGTATGGGATCTTAGGCAAATAACTTTACATCTCTTTCCCCGTCTATTATTCTAATAGCAACCAAAGGATTGTTGTGAAGATTGAATGAGTTAATATTATAAATACATAAATATTATAAAATAAGTACAGAACTTAGAATTCTGTGTGGAGTAAGTACTGTCTGTTTGTTGGCCATTCCCACTGCACCAAACCCCTCTTATTCACAGTCAATAATACATCCCAAGACCCCCATAGATGTTAGAAACCATTATATATACTGTTTTTTCCTACACATTCATACCTGTGAGAAATTTTATTTAAGAATTTGGCACAGGGGTGCCTGAGTGGCTCAGACAGTCAAGTGTCCAACTCTTGATTTCAGCTCAGGTCATGATCTCACAGTTGTGAGATCGAACCCTGGGTCAGGCTCAGTGCAGAGCATGGAGTCTGCTTGGGATTCTCTCTCTCTTCCTCTCTCTCTCTCTGCCTCTCCCCAACTCATGCCCTCTCTCTCTCTCTCTCTCTCTCTCTCTCTCAAAAATAAACAAACAAAAAAAGAACTCACACAGTAACAGATTAACAACAGCAACCAATAATAAAATAGAGCAATTATAACAATATACTGTAAGAAGAGTTAGGTGAGTGTGGTCTCCCTCTCTGTCAAAATACCTTATTGTACTGTACTCTCCCTTCTTCTTGTGATGATGTGGGACGATAAAATGCTCACGTGATGAGATGAAGTGAGGTGAATGGCGCAGGCATCGGGACATAGCATCAGGCTACTTCTGCAGATTCTTCAGGAAGGTCAGCTGCTTCTGAACTTCAGTCGACCACAGGTAACTGGAACTCTAAAAAGCAAACCTTTCAATGGTGGGGGAGGGGGAGAACTAATGCATTTACTTTGTTGTCTTCCTTAATGGTCATATAGTGTTCCATCATTTGGATGAACTGTCATTTACTAAGCCCATCCCCTGCTGAGAGACACATTGGTGATTTCCTACTTTTTTGCATTTCTGCACAGAGATCTTTGTATACAGGGGCAAACATCACTCTAGGATAGTTTCCAAGGAGTGGAATTGCTGCCTCAAAGGTCACACTCATTTTTTATGAAAGATGCTGCCAAATTTCTCTCCAAGAGGCTGCACTAATTTACATCACGGCCAAGAGTTTATGCATGCCTGTCTCCAGGCATCTTCACAACACTGGCAGCCGGGAACTCTGGCATCCTCTTCTCTGCACTCGCCTTCCCTCAATGAAACCTCAATCAAAACCACCAACAATGCATTTGTTAAAGTCCCCGGGACACCTAATCCCTTTGTCTATTCTAAAAAGGAATGGGGCGTTTTTGGCTCTGACAGGCCTTCAGTTGCCTGGACACAGCCCTGGGACGACTTTGAAAAACACAAATAAAACCCACTTGCTGTTCCCTACCACCCTCCAGAGAAGCTCAAGGGGGCCCACGTGAGGCCCAGTGCTCTGCTCTCTGTCACATGCAAAAAAGATTTTCAATAGCAGCTGGTGTTTTCCTGGGTGGAGACCGGAGCCAGCATTTGTATATAAATATTATCCCAGGGCTTGGGGTGGGGGGGTGGGGGGTGGGGGGGGTGGGGGGGGAAGGAATCAGGCTGGAAGGAGAGCCTGCAGCATCCCGGTTGTCTTGTTAACGGGGGGAGGGGGGATGCAAGAGCAGTAAGCGTCCTCATGTTTTCCTGAGCTCCCCCTAGAAAGGGGAAGCATCCCAGGACAGGCCCACACCATCCATCCGGGCAGCTTAGCAGAAAGCAGAGGTGGGAGCCGGTGCAGAGCTTGGCTGGAAATCCACATCAGACAGAGGATGGCAAAGAGGCATGCTCCATCTACAGGACCCAGACTGCACTTCTGGCACGGGCTCTGCGTCTCTAGCACAGTGACCACCTGCAACCAGCTGGCGCTTTAGACCACGGCTCCCGTCACGTGATGACAAGATGACCACTGACTGAGGAGGCCCCTGTGGCCTCATCTCCAACGTTCCACAGCACAGGGTGACTTCTAGCTTTGCTTGAGGACCTCCCCAAATAGAGGGGGAGCTGCACAGACATGGGCTGTGGCTCATGCAGGGCCTCCGGGAGTTCTTGGGCGGGAATGTCAACAATTCTCAGGGTTGCCCCTGCTAAGCTCTGCAAGCCCAAAGCCATTCATCTTCCAAACTTGTTTTTCAGGCTCACTTTTTTATGGCTCAAAACCATTCACCTTTGTTCTTTCAACTGTCTCCTTGCTTCCCACCATTCCCAGGGATCTAGGGCCGGGAGTGGAGGGGGAGAAGACAGGAGAATCTCTGGAACAGTGGATTCTGTGGATCAGAGCAAATTCCAGGGATGAGACCCAGGGACCCTGGCTCATGTCCATAACAGAGGGAATAACTCCGATGATTATCTCAGGCACTTGGAAGTGAGTTAAGCTTCCCCTTCCTATGCAGCACATGTGAGAGGGTCAGCGGGAGGGAAAGGGGGTCCACACACCCAGGGTTTCCCTTGGATCTAACTAGGGGCAGTGTAGAGCACAGGAAAGCACACTGTGCCTCAGTTTCCTTTTCTCTGAGAGCCTGGGGCTAAACACCCAACACCCCGCATTTCAAGAAATTCACAAAATAGGTATTTGTTGAGTGTGGGTTGTGTGTTCTAGACACCGTGAACACAGCAATAAACAATCAGACTGGCGCCCGCCCTCGTGTTTACATTCCCAGTGAAGTAAATATTAGTAACAGTATCATGCTTACTACTGCGGGACCCATGTTTATAAGAGACAAGGTCACACAGCTTCTAAATGGGCTGCGTGGCTCTCTCTAACCACAAATACAAGCAAGAGCTACCCAGGTCACTGTGAAGCTCACAGAGCTAGAGCTTCAGAGCCCTGGCTCACAGTAGCCCCTTCCAGGGCCCTGGAAAGAGACATGTGCACATGGTCTTGGGTTTCTCTAAGTTCTGCCAAAGTCAAGTCTCAACCACAAGTAGAAACAGTCCTGTTTCTCCCCACCCCAGTTTCCCTTCTGTTATGCCCGCCCTCCTGTTGTGTGGTGTTACAGTGGCCTTGGCATTCAGGGAATGCCCAAGCAAGAGTCAGACAGGTGAGATACTGAGCTTCTGGAAGGAGAGATCGATGTGGTTCGCAGTCACCCCCACGTATGACAAGTTACCGCAAACCTTCCCGGGCAGACACAGCTCCCGAGTACTCCTGCACCCAAGTGCCCACCACCCAGCTCCCGACACCGGCCACATCAGCGGGGGAAACACCACATGAACACATGCTCCGGTGCCCAACACTGAAGAGACTACTACATGTGGTAGGGAAGACAGAGAGAGGTTTGAAAGGTACAGAGCCAGATGCCAGCCTGTGAGAAAGGCTTTTCACCGTGAGACCTATAAAACTGTAAGGGGAGGATTCCGTTCCCGTGGTCAAAGGGGAAGTTCTCTTCTCTCACAAATGCACTTGATGCACACAGTAATAGTGCACCGGAGTCTCCTTTTTCATTTTTGATGACAATCACACAAAACAGAATTGACCAAAATTCCTGTTTATGGGACACGAACATGTATTAATACTGCAAACGGTGCATGTAGCTATGTGAATTCGCTCATTTCCTGCATCTCAACTGTTAATAACAAAAGACAAATCTCACCAGCCACCTCTTACTTGGCCCCATGGCTGCCCTCAAACCACTGGTGAAGCCCAAGATTGTTAAAAAGAGGACCAAGAAGGGGCGCCTGGGTGGCTCAGTCAGTTAAGCATCTGATTCTGGATTTTGGCTCAGGTCATGATCTCACGGTTCATGAGATGGAGCCCCGAGTCGAGCTCTGTGCTGACAGGGCAGAGCCTGCTTGGGATTCTCTCTCCTTCTTTCTCTGTCCCTCCCCCACTCGAGCTTTCTCTCTCTCCCTCTCTCTCTCTCTCTCTCTCTGTTTCACACACACACACACACACACACGCACGCACAAATAAATAAACATTAAAAAAAAAAGAGAACCAAGAAATTCATCCAACACCAGTCAGACTGACATGTCGAAATCAAGCACAACTGGCGGAAACCCAGAGGCACTGACAAGAGCTTGAAGTGCTGCTGATGTGCAACAGATCTTACTGTACAGAGATTGCTTCACAGCATCTCCTCCAGGAACCGCAGAACCACTGTGGAGAGAGCAGCCCCGCTGGCCATCACAGTGACCAATCCCAATGCCAGGCTGCACAGCAAAGAAAATGAACAGACAGCTTATGTGCACATCGTGTTTGTGTTAATAAAACTATAAAACTACAAGAAAAAGACAAATTTTGATCAACCATGCTAGAAAAAAGGCTGAATTATCTTTTAGTCTCTCCACAGAAGATTATTTTAGAAAATTATATGAAGAAGGGAGCAAAGAATATGAAGCTAGAAAACGTAGGAATAAAAAGTATGATAGAGGTGGGGCACCTGCGTGGCTCAGTCAGTTAAGCATCCGACTTCAGCTCAGTTCATGATCTCGCGGTTTGTGAGTTCGAGCCCTGTGTCGGGCTCTGTGCTGACAGCTTGGAGCCTGGAGCCTGCTTCGGATTCTGTGTCTCCCTCTTTTTCTCTGACCCATCTCCCACTCATGCTCTGTCTCTCTGTCTCTGTCTGTCTCAAAAATAAACATTAAAAAAAATAATAAAAAAAGTATGATAGAGGTGTGGCAGGCTGTTAATTAATAAAAATGTTATTCTTTTAGATTTGCTAATGTTTGAGGTATTTGTTGGTTTTTAAAATATGTAAATTGTTGGAACTCTATTTTTTTTCTTTTTTTAATTTCAAGCACAGCTGACATACAATACTGTATTTCTTTGACCACTCTAAATAGTCCCTTGCATTCTTTTATGTTTTTTTAAAGTTTATTTTTTTATTTTCAGAGAGACAGAGAGAGAGAGAGGCAGACAGAGAGGGAAGCAGTGAATCCCAGCAGGCTCCACACTATCAACACAGAGCCAGATGTGGGACTCAAACTCACGAACCTTCAGATCACGACCTGAGTTGAAACCAAGAGTCAGACATGTAACTGACTCAACCACCCAGGCACCCCTACAGTCACTTACATTCTTTGAAACATTTTTTAATGTTTATTTATTTTTGAGAGAGAGAGAGAGACAGAGTGTGAGCAGGAGAGAGGCAGAGAGACAGGGAGACACAGAATGCAAAGCAGGCTCCAGGCTCTGAGCTGTCAGCACAGAGCCTGACATGGGGCTCGAACCCAGGAACCATGAAATCATGACCTGAGCTGAAGTTGGACGCTTAACCAAGTGAACCACCCAGGGGCTCCACAGCATAAGCACTTTTATGACAATTTGTCAAGATTTCTCAAATTTGAAGCTGAAGGGGTAAAAAAAGATTTAAATATCTCACAGAGGACAAAGGTAAAGATGCACAGAGTATTGGTGATGGTGGCTGCCTCTTTGGAAAAGAACTTGGTGCACCTTCACATTTATCAGTAACTTAATGTATGAAAGTACGCAGCCCAGTGCCTGGCACGTGGCAAGAGCCCCAATCAGTGATTGCTGTTACTTATCATTATTGTCAATTACTTAATAAATTAATTTAAACAAATTAAAAGGTGGGCCCTGAGGTCTACAGTCCCTTCTAGCTGGATTTGGTGTTTTAGATAACATTTCCTAGCACGTACCAGTGCCACGGGGCTCTGAGGCACTATTGTGTTGAATACTTCCTGCATCTCTGGGAAAAAGTACTATTCTCATTCCATTTTGCAAATATGGAAACAGAGGCACAGGAGGGTTAAATAACATAACCTAGGTCACACAGCCAATGAGGCAGAAGATAGGAGGAACACCCAAACTAGGTGACTGTAAAGGCCAAATAAAAGAATGGCCTCACTGCCTCCATGCCTGGTATGATACATGGGCACCCCAGCATCTTTTAACTCTGAATGTGCACATGTCCAATGAAACCCATGTATAGCGGGGCAGTCATCAAGGAGCCTAGAGTGTGGGACAGGGAAATGCTGTCACTGCAGATGTGAAGATGGCAGAAAAGTCCTATAGGGCTTATTGACCAGCTAGAAATTCAAAGGAAGGAAACATGCGAAGCATCAACCCTGAGTCCACCAATGGACTCAATCGTTTCTCATCTCCCCTCCCAACACTGCAAAGGGAGTCGAAGTCATCCTCATGCCCATGCAGAGCTGAGCAGACAAGCTGAGAGTTCAAGTAACCCCCGGTGGGAGGGGGGGGTGGGGGGGGGCCTGGAAAACCCAGACCTGGGGAGGGTGGGGCTAACTGCTCTGTGACAGAAAAGGGCACCTACCAAGCCTGCCCTCCTTCCTCTGCTCCTCCAGGCTTTCCTTGGCTTACACAGCCTAAAGCAAGTACAGCCTAGCCCAACTCAGCAGGCCTTGGTGGCTTCTGTCCTACAGGAAAATCTTTGGGGACAGAAGTCTCCTGCGTCTGCTTGCCAAAGCAGGGACTCTTCATCACAGGGAGCCAGGCAGGTGAGCCCGTGAGTTCTGTTGCACGTAAGACAACGGACCCAGGCGTCTACAGGCATCTTGAAGGGATAGGGCTCTTTTGGAAATTCTCGCCAGTTCAGGAGCACTGAGCACCATACCCTCCAAGTACTTGCCACTCTGGCCTCCGTCTGCCCTTTAAGTGCAGCTCTGACCTACCACCTGCCTAGCAGGTAGGAATGTGATGGCCCACCTAAGAGGCTTGGACGACTGTGGGCCTCTGGCCAACACCCATTTAATAAGTCTTGTCACATCATAGCTATGTGACCTTCAGCAAGTCACCTGACCTCTTTGATTGAGTTTCTTACTGTAAAATGAGGATTACAAGTTGGTATGTGTTTCGGGCGCCTAGGGGACTCAGTCGGTTGAGCATCCCACTCTCAGTTTGAGTTCAGGTCAGGATCTCACAGTTCATGAGTTCGGGACCTCACATCGGGCTCAGCCTGACTGTGCACAACCTGCTTGAAATTCTTTGTCTCTCTCTCTCTCTCTCTCTCTCTCTCTGCCCCTCTCCCACTCGCTCTCTATCTCTCTCAAATAAATAAACATTAAAAAAACACAAATTAATTAATGTTTCTATACAATAAAGGATAACCCTCCAACCCATGCTAGATTGCAGGTGCCTTGAAGAGGATAAACATTCTCACTCACCTTAGCATATCCTTCAAGGTGCCTGCCTAACAGGGCACCTTACTCCACAGAAGGGGCTCAGCACAGGTTTGCTAATTTAAGGCAGAACTGAGCAGTGCAAAACAGTATGTGTTAGGGGTCATCCAGAGCTGGATTCAGATCCTGCTTTTCCCACTAAATTCCCATTAGGAGCCTTTCAGAGTTTGGTCATCACTCTTAACTACAGCTCTGGGGCCCTTATGTTGCAAAACTCTAGTTTCTCATTGTGTTTTCATAGAGCGAGGAACCCTGGCTATTTCAAAGGGGTAAGGGTTGTAAGGATTCAAGGCCACGGTGAGTGCAAAGTGGGCCAACACAGGTGGCTCAGAGTGAGGGCAGATAAACATGGTCTAAGAAAAGCATAATTTAAAAGAGGATGCTAAACCAATATAACAGCAGATTAGGTCCATAACACACTATTGGAGGGCTAGGAGAATTTTGCCAATATGCAAAGATAATACCACAAATCTACATTTTCAGGGCCTCACTCCTTTGCTGATTGTTCCAGGAAAGGTTTTACGAGCCTTGTTTTTTTGTTTGGTGTTTTTCCCCCATTGTGCATGTGAAAATGATTCCATTAGCAAAGATATATGAATTTTTAACAACCCCCCCAACCAAAAAATGGTCTATTCACATAAATGAATCTTCATCTTCATTTCATATTGATAAGCTGAAGAGTTGACATAGACAATGTGTTGTTGTTGTTGTTGTTGTTGTTGTTGTTGTCTTAAAACTGTCTTGTCATTCTAAGAACTCAATGCTGTTTGCAAACACTCTTTTAAGGGTCTCAGGTTTTTCTCTTATGAAAGAAAATTGTGCAGGATCATTGCTTAGACTTGAAAAAGGTGTTTCTAGCAGCACTGCATTTCTTGGGACAGAGGCTGAGTGGCCACATTAAATCCTAAAGATTTACAGGAGGAATCTGAGCCATGATCCTGGGCCAACAAGATGAAAAACTCCACCTTGTTTCTGGGAAGCTTTTCAGAAACAGGTTCCTGGTTTTCCCTGCCAGCTACTCTGCCCTTCTTTAGAAATTGTTTTCTCGGGATGCCTAGGTGGCTCAGCCAGTTAAGTATCCAACTCTTGGTTTTGGCTCATGATCTCATGGTTTGTGGGTTCAAGCCAAGCACTGGGCTCTGTGCTTACAGTGCAGAGCCTGCTTGGGATTCTCTCTTCCTCTCTCTCTGACCCTTCCCTGCTCACACACACACACACACACACACACACACACTCCCTCTCTCTCTCTCTCTCAAAATAAATAAATAAACTTAAAAAAAAAAAAAGAAAAAGAAATTGTTTTCTCCACGGGGCTAGCCTTGCTGTACCACCAGTATCTGGTGTGGATTTACAGACGCGGTTTTACTTGAGGAGCATCCCCATGTACGAGGAAGAGAAGTGGTCTGGAGGAGATACCCAGAAGAGCAGAGACAAACGTCAGGATGACAGAGGAGAATGGCACAGGAGTCAGGATGCCAACACCTTGTTCTTCACCTTGCCACGTCAGAGCTGTGCTTTGGCAAGTCTCTTGACATCCATGAGACGCAGGTTTCTTTTCTGTAAGATGGGGATAGAAACTCCACTTCCGTCTACCTCAAGGGGACTGCACCCTCCCTACAACCCTCACCCAGGCAGAGACCGGCTGCCGCCCTGACCCAGTCCCCACCCCAACTCACACAGGTGAAATAGAGAGCGAGCGTGCAGGGGCTGCCTGCCCCAGTGCCCGGGGTCAAAGCGAGCGGACGTGGTAGCAGGTCCGTGTGCTCCTCTCAGCGGTAATGTGTGCCAGGTTCCAAGAGCCCAGCCCTCCACCCTCCACACCGTGCCCTTTGCTACCACCGCTGCTCAGCAGCCCTTAGCCAGTGCCCTTGTCCGCAAATATCCAAAAGGAGAAGATGGTCACACAGTGATGGTTCGGGGAATCTGAAGTTCTTATCTTACTTATTTTATTTTATTTTTAAAAATAATTTATTGTCACTTAAGGTAACAGACAGTGCAGTCTTGGCTTCGGGAGTAGATTCCCGTGATTCATCGCTTACATACAACACCCAGTGCCCATCCCAACAAGTGCCCTCCTCAATGCCCATCACCCATTTTCTCCAGTCCCTCCACCCTCATCAACCTTCTATTTGTTCTCTGGATTTAAAAGTCTCTTATGGTTTGCCTCCCTCTCTGTAACTTACTTTTCCTTCCCTTCCACTATGGTCTTCTAAGTTTCTCAAATTCCACATACGAGTGAAAACATATGACATCTGCCTTTTTCTGACTGGCTTATGTCACGTAGCCCAATACCTGAGGTTCCTATTTTAAACAAGAATTAGGAAGACTATAAAGGAACATGGGGAAATGTTTACAGTATCATGGTGAGTGGAAAACACTCATATCTATCACTAAATTTGCAGACTTTGGATAGAATCAAACCTGGGTTTGAATCCTTGTTCTGCTAACTATGATGGCCAGACCTCAGAGCCTCACTTTCTTCGTTAAAGTAACGGGAATAATAATTCGTTCCTTCTTCAATTATTGCAAGCATTTGGTGGAAGTGGAAAATATGTAAACATTTAGCACAGTCCTGGCCCCGGGAGAGCCAGTTCACATTATGTGCAAGGGTAAAGAGGAGAGTGGATCCCAGGCAAAAGGGCAGGGTCCTTTTAGAGATAAGAAGACAGGGTGGTGGGGTTGTTTTCACGTAAGATTGTGATATTATCTTAGCAAAATATACAGATATAAATGTGACTTTGGACTAGACTAATACAATTAAATAAGATCCCTCTAATCAACAACCCTGCCCACTCTTGCTGGGCAGTGCTGTTCCTCTGAGATCTGCTCTTGGAACATTTACATAAAAATCAGAAAAATCTGAGAAGCCTCAGTAGCTTCCCCACCCCAAGCCCAGGCAACTCTTTAGCTCCCTCAGTTATCTCTTTTCGAGAAATCTACATCCAATGGGACAGGGCGCGGCAAGGAAGTTGGGCTGGTGGATGAAAAGCAGATGCTTAACTGGAGAACACAATTAGGGCTTTGGATAACGCTTAGAGGTGTCCTCAGAGCTTCTGCGCCTTGGTCCCAGAACCTTTAGACACCCTTCAGCAAAGCATGAGGCTGTCCAGTAGGGCATCAGCCACGCTGCAAAGTGCACCTAGCAGTGCAGCCCGGGTTAAACCCAGGCTCCAGCAGCACCGTTTGCAGCAGGTGGGGTGTGTTCAATCAGAGGCAGATGACTGGGCCAGGCTTGATTTGTTCCTAGACAGTCATCGGTGGAGACAGGCTCAATTATTTTCATTATATAGAGTCAACAGCAACAGGACGAATAATGGGTCTGAGCCAGAGAAGCAAAGGTTAAAGGGAGGGGGAGCAAGCGAACCGAGGGGGCCCTCCCCGCCCCAGGCCCGCCGTGCCCAGTGAACCACGATGCGGTGAGCAACAGCAGGAAGACACTGGAGACTTGACTGGTCCTGCTCTGCTGGGCCCAGCATAAACTCCTAGGGGGGGTCAAGACGCACCTCCCGTGGGAGTGACTCCAGAAGCCTTGGGTGGAAAGAACTTCACCAAGACCTCATCTAACTGCTCTGGCGTTGGAGGGATGCACAACCCAAGGGCCCTCTCACCCCTTCTCCCTTACCCAGCTGCCCCCTTTTCCTCCTACTGCCAGGCACTGGGCTAAACTCTTGGCACACATGACCTTATTTCACTTTCCCAATAACCTGTAAGTTATAGGCTGTTACTATTCCATTTTACAAATGAGGAAACTAAGGCTCGAAGAGGGCTAGGTGATTTGCCCAAGCTGGTAAGTGGCAGAACCACCAAACCCAGATGTGTCTGACCCCAGGGCCCAAGCTCTCCACCCCTACATGGCTTCTTCTTTCTTCCTCTTCTGTTTATGTCAAAGGCTTTCTACCCTTGCCCTCGCCCTAGCCCCGTATCAGACCCTGTATCTTCTGGAGGTTCGGGGGCTCCGGAGTAGGCTGATCTAGGAAGAACAAAGCCCTGCAGGTGGAGGAGTTACTGTTTCTGAGATTTCTCAAGAACAGGAAACTTCCCGGGCTGCCTGCAATAAATCCAAGCCTTCCTTCCTTTGTGATTTCACCCAGGGAACAACACTCCAGGATGACTCATCTTGAGGCCAGCAGGAGATCTCCTCTGGAGACTGGAGGTGACCTTGGCCAGGCACTCACATCCTGTGCCTGTTTTCCCGTTTGTCAAGTGGGCAGCCCCAACCCCCCTGCCACGCTGGTTGTGGAGTATCAGGGTGAACACTAAGCATGTGGAAAATAATTTTTAAGAGTGAATGCAGAACTCGACAATCCTCCAGCTCCCGCCTATACAGCCTGCGTACCAAACCCGGACCTAAACCCTCTGCAGTCCTGATGCTGCCTGCCGCAGGAGCGCACCCACACTCCTGCCTTCTGGGTGGATGCGCAAACTGTGAGGGAAGGGGGACGTGGTTAACGACCCTTTTCTTTCCAACTGTAACTACTCACTGTGCCTTCAGCTCCGCATGACCTTCTTATAAGCATATAATGCTGAAAACGGCAAGCATTCACCGAGCCCTAATTAGGTATGGATTATATATATGTATTTAATATATTTTTATATTATTTGTTATATATTTCTTTTTTTCATATTTATTTATTATCTTTGAGAGACAGAGACAGACAGAGTATGAGCGGAGGAGAGGAAGAGAGAGAAGGAGACATAGAATCCAACGCAGAGGGGCGCCTGGGTGGCGCAGTCGGTTAAGTGTCGGACTTCAGCCAGGTCACGATCTCGCGGTCCGTGAGTTCGAGCCCCGCGTCGGGCTCTGGGCTGATGGCTCAGAGCCTGGAGCCTGTTTCCGATTCTGTGTCTCCCTCTCTCTCTGCCCCTCACCCGTTCATGCTCTGTCTCTCTCTGTCCCAAAAAATAAATAAATGTTGAAAAAAAAAAAAAAAGAATCCAACGCAGGTTCCAGGTTCCAGGCTCTGAGCTGTCAGGGCTCAAACTCACGAACTGCAATATCATGACCTGAGCCAAAACCAGACGCTCAACTGACTGAGCCACCCAGGTGCTCCTAATATTTCATATATATATATATATATATATATATATATATTGCATATATATATATATATATATTTTTTGCCATATATATATATATATATATATATTGCCTCATTTAATCCTTTTATGAGTGTCTATGACCAGTCCTACTATTGTACAGGTGAGAAAAATAAAGTTCAGACCAATTGATTACAGAAACGTGAAGGTCACACAGCTAGCAGGCGCGGAAGCCCAGATTCCCTATCAGATCTGTCAGTCTGCACCAGGGCGTGCTGCCTTCACCCTTTTTGTTTTTAAAATGACCAGCCCCAGGACTCTCTTAGCCACCTTTTCCACTTAATTTTTCTCCATATATATATATTTTTTAATGTTTATTTATTTTTGAGAGAGAGCGCGCAAGCAGGCGGCAAAAAGAGGGGGAGTCAGAGGATCCAAAGCCGGCTCTGTGGTGACAGCAGAGAGCCTGACATGGGGCCAGAACCCACGAACTCGAGATCATGACCTAAGCCGAAATCGGACGTGCACCCACCTGAACCACCCAGGCGTCCCACTCCATAGTTTTTAGGTTCTTTAGTGATGAATTCACTGTTGCCCCATCCCCCAGCCCAAGAGCTGGTAAATTCACGTGGACAGGGATTTTCCAGTGTTTAGCCACTACTGTGTCCCCTAAGTGCCTAGAACAACGCCTGACATGTACTAGATATTCAAGAAGTACTTATCAAACATATGAATTTGACCAAAATTCTCATCAGTTATTTTCAACTCTTCTTTCTGCTAGATGATAAATTTGGACAGCAGTTTCTTCATCTCAGTACCCTCTACCCCTCGCCCCCCACAGAGTCTATGATGATACTCTGAATATAGTAAAATATTCAATAAAAATTTGGGAACACGATTTAACTATTTGTTTTGAAACGGAATTTTTTGTCTTGGGGGTTGTCTGCTGTTTGGGGAATTCACTCTCTGCTCCCCACAAGATAGAGGGTGTTTCATATGCGATGCTTCCTCTCTGCAGCCCTGGGTTCCACCCTCCCGGGCTGCTTTACGATGCTGACAGACAGGTGGGCTCCAAAGCCTGATGCCAAGGCACCCTCCTTGGCTTTTATTTGCCATGCTCCTGACTCATCTTCCCTGAGCTGTGGGAAAGGGTTCAGTATGCAGCTCCCTAAACTCGCTGCTGAACAGCAGGCTGAGCGGGTGTTGGAAATGATACAGAAAAAAAAGAATCTAATTAAGCAGAGTAGGTGATAGTGTCAGGAAGAAAAAGGAAGCAAGTGGCAATTTGGATATCTGCCTGCAAATAAAAGACATGACTGTCGTTTCTCCTCTGGCTCCTGTTTGCCCTATAAATCTCAGCTCACTAATCCAAGTGTTTTAATTATCGCTGTATAATACAACATGCTGTGTTGAGCCCAACATGGGGAAATTAAAGCGAAGGAGGGGAGTGGAGGGATTCAGGCTACCCCATTCTCCCATTTCTCTTGTTTACACTAATCTGAAGGTGTTTTTTCACCCTTTTGCCATAAACACAACATGAGGTTTTCCAGCATCAAACATATTACCTTTTTCCACTCACAAAAAGGAACTTCAGGCCCTGCGCTCTTTCCCCAACACAGGCAACTCAGGGACCAGGAGTCACTGCCACAGTTGTCACTTAATCCCCAAGAAATCAAAAGAACTAGGTCATGAATTAAACACTAGTTCCAAAAGAGTCCCTGAGTGGGAAGCAGCATGATGGTTAAGACGAGCAGTTGAATTTCAGCTCCACTACCCACTAGCTGTGTGGCCTTGGGCAAATTGCTGAACCTCTCTGAGTCTCAGCTTCTTCAAATAAAATACAGTGATAACAGGATTAAATAACATAATGCATTTAGCACAGCGTCTGACACACTGTAAGTGCTATGCAGCATACTCCCATCTCCTGGTTCTTATCTTTGCCATCCCAACTACCTAAAGCAAACTTCAGAAGGCAGTATGGCTCACTTTTTTCTTCCTTCTCAAGTGCCACCTTATCAGTGAGCCTTCCCTTAAGACCCTAAATAAAACAGTAGCTCCTCCTTCCATACACACACACTACATCCCCCTCTTATGTTCTTTATCTTCTATAGCACTAAGAACTATCTGACATTTTATATATCTGTATGTTTAATTTTTTTTTGTCTCCACCTAAAAGGTAAACCCCAAGAAGGCAGAGCTTTTGTTTTGTAGTCTGCTGTATCTCCAGCACCTTCAGCAGGGATGCCTGGCATACAGTAGATGTTTAATAAATATTAACTGAATGAGTAAATAGAAGCTATTCTTTGGATGATGAGGCCTGAAAGAGCCATCAGAGACCACGCTGGCCAAAGTTCTACACAGGCTAGGAAACCGAGGCCAAGAGACATCAGATGACCTGCCCTCTGGTTCCTGCTTCCCTAGAATTGAGCAGTGGTAGCGGCTGAGGGCCCTAACTCTTGCTGTCTCGTTCTGCTTCAAGCCAGCCTGCCCAGACCAACAGCTCAGCATGTTGGTGTCCTGTGTTCCTTGTCTGGGGAATGGAAATAATTAAGCAGATGGCTCTCCCCCCCAAAGCTCAGGACCCGGATGCCCCAGTGACTGGCAATCTATAAAAGCAAAAAGGACAGGTGGAGATGCTGCAGTGGCTCTGGAAATCCATCGACAAATGTGCTCAGAGTTGAAGAAGTGCAGACAGCTGCAGCACAAAGGAGCCAAACACCACTGCATTTCTCTCTCCAAAATCCACCAGCATCCAGGACCCTCATGGCTTTCTGCACTGACTGAAGACAAGCACTGCAGTCCCATTTCTGGCACGCCTGGGTAACTTCCCCTTGCACAGACACAAGGGACCCTGTGCAGACGGCTGCAAACCCCAGCTATACCATTCCTAGACGTACAACCTCTCTGGGTATCTACTTTTCATCCGTTAGGACCTTCTTAGCATCAAATGAGAAAGCACATGGCCCCGGGGCATGGTCCATGGCAGGGACATGATAAAACATTAAGTGTTCTCATAGGATACGATGATATCTGCAGTCAAACACAACCCTCCCTTCCCCCAACCCCTGTCCGCCTCACCACCCCCTTAAGAGTTTAGAATTGGGGGTCTTGGAAATGAGGGACTCTTCAGCCTTAGGAATCCAGTACCAGATAATGTTTTTTGCTTTCCATTCAAGTAGAATGGAAAGAACTCAGACCCTACACCAGTCCCCCTCTTCCTCCAAGCCACTCAAGACCTCATCAGGCCCCAAAGGGAAGACTGCAGCCCGACAGTATGAATCACTCAAATGCTTTTTTGCAGAAAGTGAGATATGGCCTAGAGTTCCCCAAGGGTTAAGGTGAGAAAGGACCCAACAAAAATACCCTGTGCTTCCTTCACTATCTGTTCTCTTAACCAAATAATCAATTTTAAAGGGCCAAAGAAGGACACCACCAGTAGTTAGAATAAGGAAACATTGCGTGAGCTGGTCCAACTCCTCAACCTCCCTGAACCTGTTTCCTCACGTGTATGAAAGCCCCCAGCAATGTCTAAGGGGGCTATGTGAGGAAGAAAGGAGAGAATGCACAGCGCCTGGGGCATTATCTGCTACTTTGAATATTCAAGCCAAGAACTCCATTGCAGCCAATGCCGGAATCATAAGCATTAATTGCTCCAAAAGAACACTCTGTACAGCAAACGGAGCCTTTCTCTGCACCACAGACAGACTTGACCACTCGACCACGGACTGCAGGTTGAAAGCAAACATAAACTCCACCAGAGGGTTTCAAAAAATCATTGCAAACAATGGGAAAGGGTGTGAGGAGACATAAGGATGCACAAAGGCACAGATGTAACGGACACCCAAACAGCTCCTTGAAGAAGGGTGCCCAGTTGAACATGGTGGGGGATGCTCCTCATAAAAAACCTCGTTTGAGGTCACTGTTGCTTTGAGACACTGCCACTTTTGATAAGTGGGAATTTCTAGAATGTTCCCACGGCTGTATGGCGCACCGCTTACAAACATAAGCTCGGGGGTGAAACAAATCTATGTTTGGTGTTCCAAGAGCCCTTAAGAGGTTTCAGGAGCTGGTGACTTTCTGCTACTCAGGGAACTTCCCTGGGCCTCAGTTTCCACCCGAGCACCGGAGCTAATGATTCCTGCCTCAGCAGGTCAGTAGTAAGGCTAAACACGGTGGGCGTCCCCTAAGGCGCTTCCAACAGCTGTTGTGTGTAAAAAAAAAAAAAAAAAAAAAAAAATCAGAAGAAATCAGCTGGAACGCGAGTGGGGGCGCGGCGGGGGCGGGGGGCCGCTCCAGCAGGCGCCCCGGAGCCGGCCCGGGGCCTGTGGCCTGACCGGGAAGGCCAGGGAGCGGGCGCCCCGCGGGAGCGCCGAGGCCCCGCTGCGCCCGGCCGGGCGGGGGCGGCGGAGGAGGAAGCGGGGGCGGCCGGAGCGCGGTGGGGATGTTTAAAGGAAATTTACAATCATTTCCTCTCTGTGGTTTGGTGACAAATCAACAACATCCTGTTCTTTTGTGAGGCTCCGGGCGCCTGCAAGGCGGGGGCAGCGCTCCGGCTCTTAAAGGGACACACACACAGGGTTCCCTCCCCCCCACCCCCCCTACTCCCCTGCGGCTCCAAGAAAAAAAAAAAAATACAGCCTCCCCAAGGCGCCACCTCCGGGGGTGCGCGCGGCCGGAATGAAGGGGCTGCTGCCGGAGCCGGCCCCGGGCCGCGACCCGGATCGCGTCCCCTCCCCCGCGGCCTTCCATTCCCGCGGACGGGAGGAGACGGCGGCGGCGCACCCCTCTGATGGATGCAGCGGCCCGGGGCCATCTCCCGCGGAGGGGGCAGGCGGGGGGCGGAGGCGCTCCCGCCCGACGGTTTCCCTCCCGCCCTCCCGCGCCAATTCCAGGGCCCGGCTTCGGACCTCCGGGTGGTTTTTACCCCCTCCCCCAATCCCCTCGCCTCGAATTTTCCAGCCCCCAAACTCTGGATTTATGGTTAAAATGTCGACGTACGCACACGAGGTTTATAAAACGCCAAGGCAGAGAGAGGCTTCCCTGGCTGTAGGAGTAATGAGAATCAGATGGCTAGGGCCAGAAAAATAATAAAATACTGAACTACCCTCCTGGGATTTCCTTCATTCAGTCATTTAATGTTTGTTGTTGTTGTTGTTGTTTTTAATTAAGCGCTGGTCACCATTCTAGGCCCGGTACAACAGGAACAAGACAGACAACATCCCTGCCCCCAAGGGGCTTAGATTCTCAAAATGAATGAGTGGATGGATGGGATTATTTCACATGCTGTATGTGCTGTAATCAAAGAGGGTCATATTCTAGATTCTAGAACCACGGCTTCCTAAAGGAAAACTCCTTGAGTTGGTGACCAAAGAATGAATTGAAACGTCCAGCAACATTATGCAGAGAGAGACTAGAAGCAGGGACAGCATCCCTGCTCATCCCCAAGACCACCTGAAGGGCATCCCAGGGAGGATTTCCCTCCCCCCACCCCCAAGACAAGCCCTGGGAATTGACATCCAGGATGTGGGCGACCTGGGTCCTTCCGGTCTGGCTGTATAACCCCAGCAAGTCCCTGCTCCAGGCCTCACAGTTTCTTCACCTAGAAACAGAACACTGAACTAAATTCAGTAGCTCTCAACCCTAAGTGCAAATTAGAATTCTCCAGGGTGGTTTTCAAAAACAATGATCCCCCTGATCCCACCTCGGTCCCAGGGAATCAGAATCTCTGATAATGAAGCCTGTGCACTGGCATTTGTTTGAGGGTTCCCTGGCTGAGTTCAGTGTGCAGCCAGGGTGAAGAGCCAGTAACCTATAATCATTCACAACACTGAGTGTTTGCCATCTCTCTTACAATACACCAAATATGCCATGCACATATTTAAGTTGCAGAGAAAAACCCTACCAAATTAGATGGGTACTGTTATTACCTCCATTTTACACATGAGGAATTGGAGGTACAGAGAAGAAATCTGGTCAAGAGCCTGAGTCCTCTAAGCTGGAGTGTCTTTCCAGTAACAAGAAGCAAATTTCTACCTCACGGAGTTGTTAATCACACAGAGTAGCTACAGAGAAAAAAAGCCTGGGGTACTCTGAGCTGGGGCTGCAAACCTGCCTTGAATGGAGGCAAGGGACTGGCCTGAAGGGCCTCTGGTCATTCCGACAGCACAATGATGTGCATGCCCAGAGTGCAGGTCCCAAAATGGAGGGTAACTCTAAGAAAACAGCCTTTTATGTTTCTCTGCATTGATCTTCTTGGTCATTTTCAAAGATGATTCCCATAAAATGTGCGGTTTTGCCTCAGGCAGACGGAGGAACCATTTGGCAGGATGAGGAGAAAACTTTCTGTGCACCCCAGTATGGCCAGGACAGAATATACTCACCCGCCCCCACCCCCTCCCATATGGGGCCCACCAGTGCCCTTCCCACCTTTTGACCACCTTCCCATTTGTGCAGTTCCCTGAGGCAGGACCCAGAGAAGGGCACTGAGACAGGTTCCCAAGGAAGTGAAAGATCTGTTAAAGCAGAGATTAGAAAAAAGGGAAGCTGCTGGTCCATCTTACAGTGAAATAGTGTGCTGCTGTTAAAAAGGGGAGAGCTGTACAGATAGATTCCAAAGATGCTCGTGATACACAAGGTACAGAACAAGATCTTCTCATTGATATTTCTGTAAACACCACACACACACACACACACACACACACACACACACACCCCGGAAACTAGCAGAACCATCTGGAAGGACAGATTCCCAACTGTTCTAGTGATGACTGGGCAGATACATATGGGTGGAGGTAACAGTGGGGCAGTGTGTTGCATTAATGGCATACTTTTACTTTCTCTATTAATCACCATAGTATTTAAGTTGTTGACAGCAAATGTGTATTAATTTTTTTAGATAAAGGGACTTCTATTCATAAAAAATAAAAATAAATATGAAAAAGGGGAGCATAAAAGCCTACTTTGGGCTCTGGGAATTCTATCCAAGATAGGCCCCCAGCCAATGTCATCTCTGCCGGTTTTTCCAGCTGGTGTTAACAGTTCCACTGCTGCCCACAGCCACTTTGTCCTCAGCATGCCATTACAGTGGCGGTCTCTTACCTGGTCAGCTGCTTCCTCTTCAGTCAGGGAATGCCCCGTGGAAGTTTTGGGTGATAGAGGATGGATTTGAGAGCTAGAAGCCCCAGCTGATAGAAGAGGTGACAAAGCTCACTTCGGAGGGGAAAACTGCCAAAGGTGCTACCTATCCCATAGAGGTAGGTGAAGGGAGTGGCACTGAAGTTCAAAGGCTCTGACTTCCTTATGCATCTATGTGTTGTTTTGGAAGGTGAGAAATGGAACCTGACAGACCAAGACCTGAAGATAGACAATAGTTCCTTGTGGTCCAAACCTCAACCCAGAAATCCAAAAGGCTAGGAGCAAGGGTCTGCTTAGAACATTATATGCAGGACTGTCCCCTCCAATGAGGACCTGATACCTTGGTAACTTTGCGGTCTGCAGGAACAGCACGAGGTGAACTGTCATGCTCTAGGGAAGAATAATTTAGCCACACTCTGCTTCCTTTTTATGATTTCTTAGATCTTCGTAGTTTATAAACAGCATAATGTTGTGGTTAAGAGCATGAGCTAAGAAGACAGAGAACCCTAGTGGGATTCTGTACCACTTCCCTAAGCTTCCATTTCCTCTCTTCTAAAATGGGGATGATAATAGTACTTACCTCACGGAACTGTCCAGTGAGAATTAAATGAGACAATGCAGGAAAAGTCCTGAGTCCTGTACTGGGTACATGCAGTTAATAGTAACCATTGGTTTGGGGTGCCTGAGTGGCTCAGTCGGTTAAGCATCCAATTTCTCAGGTCATGATCTCGTGGTCCGTGACTCTGAGCCCTGTGTTGGGCTCTACACTAACAACTCAGAGCCTGGAGCCGGCTTTGGATTCTGTGTCTCCTTTTTTCTCTCTCTGCCCCTCCCCTGCTTGCACTCTGTGTGTGTGTGTCTCTCTCTCAAAACTAAACATTAAAAAAATAATAAAAAATAGTAACTAACAATTATAACTAACAATTATAAGATTCCCCAACAATTATTAACTGTACCTTTTTTTTTAGTTTATTTATTTATTTATTTTGAGCATGCGTGTGAGCATGAGTAGGGGAGATGCAAAAGAGAATCCCAAGTAGGCTCCACACTGTCAGTGCAGAGTCCAATGTGGGGCTCGAACTCATTAACCGTGGGATCATGACCTGAGCCAAAGTCAAGAGGAACTTAACTGACTAAGCCACCTGGGAGCCCCTTAAATGTACCTTTCAGATGAAAATAAGGAAGGTGATTGACATTTACATACTTACTAGCTTACACATCTCTAACATAAGTCTGAATTAGTGGTCTTCCAGAAGACCTGTGCCCACCAAAATCCTACACAGTAGAGCTAATATTACATTCAACAGTTATCACCTTCCTCTAAAGTCATCCAGTAGAGACCCTAATGTAATTTACACTTGCCTTTACATTTGCTAGGTGCTATGCAGACAAATCAAGACAAATGAAATTCCTTCCTTCCATTCATTCAGGCCTGGCCCTTTTTGAATCTTCCCAAAGCCCTTAGAAATAGGAATCCTTTCTTTCATTTTTTCTTTTAACTTCCATTACCTCCTCAGTCTAGTCTAGTTAGGAGAAAAAACTGTTTCTGGGGATAGGAGGTTTAAACTGATGGGCCATTAACACGATAACAAAGCAAAAGGAATTTTCCAGGTCACCAGCCAACAACTTTAGAGCGGTATTTAAAATTCACTTGCTTACGGGGAGGGAAAGACATTGGTCAGGAGAGGGTGGGGAAGGATTTCTCCCAGCTGATGGGGAACTGGGGAACGCCCTTTTTTATGGTTAGCAAAACCAGCAAACACCTTAACAAGCTGCTTTGTTTCTGGGCTGATCTTTTATCATAGTGCTTGAAATGCAGATATCAAAAAGAAAACAAACAGCCTTCTGCTGAATCCATAAAGAAAAGGTTCTCCTTGGCTCCTGGCTCCAGATTTAGGGAACAACTGGATCCCTGCTACAATATAACATACAACATACCCATGAATTTCTTTTAAGCTCACTGAATACACACACACACACATGCAAGCACGCACGCATGCACACACACACATACACACACGCTCATCTACACCCTGCCTTATTCCAACTGTGACAAAGCTCAGTAGGAGAGGAGCTATGGTCTCACTGTGTTTCCCCCACCCCAAGTTTGCATTTTTAAAATTTATTTGCTGGCAGTCTGGAAGTCACTGGGGAAGGCTGCTTCAACACTTAATTGGTAAACAGATCTGTTCTAGTAGAAATATTCTTCTAGTGATCACCTTTGCTGCAGATGGAAGAATGACCAGCCAAGAGTCCTGCTGAAATTTGGTGACAACGTTTTATCATCTCCCTATATCACTCTCCCCTATCCCACAGTGCACTGCTCCAGGAATTTTCATAGCCCTGGCTTCTGGAGGCCCTGCCAAATTGCACGAGACTGTTTAAGAAGTACTTATACACAGTTTTAGGTTTTTTTGTACAATTGTTTCCAAACTCTAAAATTCAGCAGAATTCTTTGCAAAGGAACACAAAGGAAAAATAGATTTAAAACTATTGTTTCTGGTAGGAACCAATCACAAGGTTGCTCAAACGGGTCCCTAGAATTCAAAGTTTGGGGAAACAAAATCACTATTTTAGAATATCTTTCTATTATTACTTTAGGTAATATTGTCATTACAAGCAAGTCCAAACTCCTCCCTATGCTGTTAGAACCCTTTTTGATCCAGCTCCCGCCTACCTGAGCTCCAAGTAGTCATTCCTGTGTATCTGCTCTCTTGATTTACATCTTGATTTTGGCAGTGGGTCCTCCAGTAGCTTCCTGATAAGAGATACAGGAGAGGTCAATTTTTTGAGACCTTGCATATCAGCATATATCTTGCCTTCTGTTCTCTCTTCACATTTTGACTGGTAGTTTTGCTAGGTATAAAATTCTAGGTTGTAAATCATTCCCCCAACAACCCTAGGCCTCTCCAGCATCCAGGTGTTTGAACTGTAAGTTCCTTTTGCATAGAACACATATCCCATGCCCACTCCCACCCTTGTGTAGCTAACACCTCATTGTTTTTTGTTTTTTTTATTAAGATTTATTTTTAAAAAAAATTTTTTTACATTTATTTATTTATTTTTTATTTTTTTTTTTAACGTTTATTTATTTTTGAGACAGAGAGAGAGCATGAACGGGGGAGGGTCAGAGAGAGAGGGAGACACAGAATCTGAAACAGGCTCCAGGCTCTGAGCGGTCAGCACAGAGCCTGACGCGGGGCTCGAACTCACGGACCGCGAGATCATGACCTGAGCCGAAGTTGGACGCTCAACTGACTGAGCCACCCAGGCGCCCCAACATTTATTTATTTTTGAGAGATAGAGACAGAGTGTGAGCGGGGGAGGGGCAGACAGAGGAGACACAGAATCTAAAGCAGGCTCCAGGCTCTGAGCAAGCTGTCAGCACACAGCCTGACGCAGGGCTCCAACCCACAAACCATGAGATCGTGACCTGAGCCAAAGTCGGACACTCAACCAACTGAGACACCCAGGTGTCCCTTTTTTTTTTAAGATTTATTTTTTTTTAAGTAATCTCTACACCCAAAGTGGGGCTCGAACCAATAATCCTGAGATCATGAGTTACATGCTCCACCAACTGAGCCAGGCAGATGCCCATACCTCATTATTCTTGTCAGAGAAACTCACCTGGCCAGCCACATATCCCTCCCAGTTGCTCCCACAACCTGATGCTTATCCCTCACTATACTTCTTACACCATGTTATTGTTATCTGTTTACTTGTCAGTATCCTCCACTAGTGAGTGAGCATGAGGGCTAAAAATACATAGCCACAGTGCCATGCAATAAATATTTATAGAACAAAGAAATACATAAATGGTTGTGATGATTTTTTTTTTCAAGATACAAAGTATAGTAAAATGTTTGACAAATGCCCTTACCAGTTGGTGCCTGCTACGGACTTGGGGAGTAGAGAGCAGGATTGGTCTGGGGAAGAAATGTCACCCTGATACTAGGACCATTATAATTTCTTGCTCAATATCTGCCTTTCATGAGGACAGGGACCAGCTCTGGCTCTCAATGCTGTGTTCCCAACAATCAGACCATAATGACAACTTAATAAAGAACTGTTGAATGAATGAACTGGTCCAGACAAAGGGAGTCCTATGCATTACACAGCCAAGAAAACAGAGAGAAAAAGTCCCTATACTGACTTACAGTCACAGGAAAAAGCAAGGTTTGGAATGAAAACACAATTCATCATCTGTTCCCACCCCACCTCCAATAGCAAACCCTCTCCCAATTCCCTGTTCCAGATATAGGCATTACCTTCTTTGGACACACGGATTTGAAGCCCAGAACTATTTGGTTTGGACCCTTGCTTTCATAGTCTGTTTCTTTTCAATCAGCAAGTCCTATTGTCTCCTCCCTCTCTCCCTCTACAGCAGCTTTCACCCGACCCTTCTGCTTCATCCCTCTAGTACCTTCGCTGAGGCCTCTGTCACCCCACACCGATATTTTCCCCTGGCTCCCTCCTTCACTCCAAGGCGTTTGGACACCTCTGTCACATTAATCTCTCTGAAGCATCACTTTGCAGTATCTCCTCACTGCCCCAAAATACCTTCAGACTCTCTTGATTTCCTCCCATGTTAAGTTACAACTCTTCTGCCAGCTTTCACCCTTCAGGATGACTTCTGATGCTCTGTTTTCCCTCCCCACACACAGCAGCTCGCTTATCACATGTACACAACTCTCACTCTGATTAGGCAAGATGTGTCACTGTCTCTGAAACAACAGAGCAGACTTCTGCACAACTTGTGCATTTTCTTCTCTGGAATGTTCTCCGTACTCCTCTCTTAATTCAATCCATCCTTCCAGACCTACGGTTTAAATCCTTCCTCCTCCAAGATGCCTTTATTTACAACTTCAGAACTTGCAGATCTCCCCAAATTTAAAATCCAAAAATGCTTATCATCTTTGCAGCCCAGCTAAATCCAAATGTGTGCCTTATATAAGATACTATATATTCCACACACATTAGTGCAATATTCCCCAGCTATCCAGACTGCGCCTTGATGGTAAGGATGTCCTGTTCTTGGACCCTAGGGCCTTAGAGTTCAACATGGAGTAGTATTCAGGAGGTGGTAAGAAAACTGCCTCTAGAAACAGACAGACCTGGGCTAATCTCAGCCCTACCAATTCTAATTGTGTGCAATTGGACCCTCTGAGCTTCAGTATCCTTACCTGTAAAACTGGGATAATAACAGTGCTACCTCATGGGTTTGATGTGACAATTTAAATGAAATAATGCTAAGTAAAACAATTAGGACAGTGTTGTGATACATGACAGTGTGATACATATGTGATACACGTATTCAGTAGTACTCAGTACGTGTTAGCTATTGTTATAAGAGACTCCAGTTCCTATTCTTGGATTTGAACTTTGGCCTTGATTTTGCTTTACACTTTCTGTCACCGAGCCAGCCTTGCAAATAGTGATTTCCTGCCAGTCCCTACCTCTGTGTCCACCCTTGGCTGGTCAAAGCATTCTCTGCAAGCAGTGGTTACGAGAAAGTTCCATCATACAAAGTCATCTCAGGCCCCACTTTGTGGTTCCTCCTGCCCTCAGCACTCCTGGATTCGGTGCTGAATTGTTTTAGTACCTTTGGTTTGGAACCTTAAGCCTTTCTTTCTTCCACCTTTTTTTTTTTATCACTATCATTGTATTATAAAAACAATACATGTTCATTAAAATATTAAAAGTGAATAGCAAATGTCTCACTCCTCACCCAAACCTCCATTCCTGATCTTCAGAAATAACCAGTTAGCTTCTCATGTGTATTTCCAGAAAACATCCACGGCTACAGAAACATATACACACATACACTTTTCTGTGGCCTGCTTTATTCGCTTAACAATCGGCCTTTCTCGCTCTAAGTAGGCTTCATGTACAGTGCAGAGCCGAGCACAGGGCTTGAACTCATGACCCTGAGATCAAGACCTGAGCTGAGATCAAGATCAGATATTTAACTGACTGAGCCATGCAGACACCCCTAACAATCGGTCTTGAACACCTTTCTATACCTATACCTGATAGGTTCACCACACACTGTTCAAAGGCAACTTCAATTTCTTTTGTAAAAAGCAACCATCATTGATTTAATCAACCTCCTACAGATGGGCATGTAGGTTGCTACTACTAAAACAATGTGATGAACATCTTTGTATACATATCTCTACGGACGCCTTAAGTCTTAGGGCTTCTGATTGCCAGATTAGACTAGACTGGGAGTGAGTCATCAAATTTGGTTCTAACTCCCGTGTCTCTACCCAAATATAGCATTCAGTCCCTATACTCACTGACTCACTGGTCACCGGTGTGACCACGTTCCTCCTCATTTCAAAATAGAAGAAAGAGGTCACTGGACTGTTTCCTTACGATCCCGCTCAAAAGAAGCTCACAGAAGCCACGTATGTCCCTTTATCTGGAACCAGAGGGGAAATCCCAGACATTGGGGGATAAGATTTCAGAGTCTGGCTGTGTTCTCAGGTAGCCCTGAGGTAGCCCCAGAGAAGGAAGGAAACACGTTTTTGGTTCATGAGACACAATCCCAGCTGTTTTCAGTGGGACTGAGAGGGATGTGAGTATGACAATAAGGACAGCAGAGGAGACAGCCTTCAGGTGGTGGCTGGGGGGAGGTGAACACATAGGGCTTTCATCAGCAGTGACTCGGCATTATTATCCTAGCCCACATCCGTCCCTTTACAACTATGTCCTTGCTCAGGCCAAGGACAGGATGGAACGGCAGGAACTGTGAGTGCTTATCCCCAGCTCAGCCTGACTCATGCAGGACCCCAAGCCAAGCCCCTTACTGCACCCTGGGGGAAGCCCAGGAGCCTGGGTGAAACTAGGGCGGGGAAGAAAAGATGTATCCAAGTTGCTTACATACAACTCTGTGACCCACAGTGAGCCACCATCTTAGGCTTCAGTTAGTCCGTGCTCCTATCTGTGAAAAAAAGCAAAAGCAACATGCACAGTCCCTGCCTTACACTGTCCTTGAAGGCAGGAGGTATACCAAGTACTTAACACAGGACATGGCATTACATAAGCAGTGAATAAATCTTTCATACTTGCTCCACTGATATCTCCCTCTTGCCTAGCACAGTGCCCAATTCAGAGTAGATGCTTCATTAAAATTTCTTTCGGTGAATGAATGAACAACCTCTTCATTTCCGAAGGGCGGACAGGAAAATTACAAAATAACCCCCAAGGCCTCTCCAACCTCTTGTCACCCTATTCCCTTCTTCACGATGTGGCAGCTTACTGATAATGCAATTTGGTTCGGTTCGTGCAATTCATGCTCTTCCTCACAGAAAAGATGTTCTCTCCCCCTTGGCTTGTCCTCAAGATCCAGCCACATCAAAGAATAAACTCGGGCCCAAGGTCCTGGAATGCGGCCTCACCTCACAGTTTCTAAAGAGAAACCCAGTCCTAGGACCATGGAGGATCAGAGGAGGGAGGAAAGAAAATTAATATATTCATTCAACAAATATCTATGTGGAATATCTATTGTGTCTAGAAGTGAAACCAAAAACTTGCTGCTTGGCCTTGCTCCTCTACTCCCTTACCATGCTGGCATCTGCCTCAAACCCTCAAAGCCTGGTCTCCACCTCTCTACTGAAAAGGTTTCCTTGTAGGGAGTCCTCAGGCACACCAGCTCACCAGCTGTTAATCCAGGCGCCCCTCCCCACTGTTTGTTCCTAATTTCCACACCTTTCTCCTCCTTTGGTTTCTCTGGGTGACTATACTCCATTGTCCTCCCTTCTCTTCTCCCTTTCCCGCCCCCGATTCTTGCCTTGTATTGCTTCTTGCCTCACAGCATCCCTCCAAAATCCATATGTTAAAATGCTAACCCCCTGCGCCTCAGAATGTGACTGTATTGGAGATAGGGTCTTTAAAAAGTAATTAATGAGGTCCATTAGGGTGGGTCCTAATCTAATATGACTGGTTGATTTATCAGGACACAGGCAGAGGGCAAACCATGTGAAGACAGGGTCTTCTATAAGTAGAGAGCCCTAAGAAGAAACCAATTCAGTTGGCATTGTGACCTCACACTTCCAGCCTCCAGAATTGTGAGAAAATAAGTTTCTGTTGTTTAAGCCACGGGGTCTGTGGTACTTGGTTATAGTGGCTCTAGTAGACTAATACACCCCTTGTATTCTATGTCACAGTCATCATCCCCAAAGATCTCTTCCTCCTCTGTCAATTCATCTCCATGGTCTAAACTATCATCCCTCCCCTTCCCAATTTCCCATGCAGGTCAACATGTCTACACACAGAGACCTAGATGCTCATCCAGATCCCAGTTCTAAATTCCAGCTGCCTACGAGACAATTATTCCTGAGTCATTTTGCCAATCTTGAAACTTCAAGAGGTCTAGAACCACAAAATCCTTGTAGGTCAACCCAACCACCTTGCTTCACAGATGAGGAAACTGAGGTACGAAACAAAAGCAAACTCGGCTCTCGTCCCAACTTCCCTATTCCTAAAAGCACCTTCCATCTGGTCACTCAAAAATATGGAATCATCTTTTACTCTGTCCTTTTTCCTCCCTCATAGCCAATAAAGAAACTTTCAGTGGATCTCAAAATCATTGTCTGTTGTCCAGTGTTTTAGCTCTAACTTTTTTTTTTAATGTTTATTTATTTTTAAGAGAGAGAGAAAAAGAGCACAAGCAAGGGAGGGGCAGAGATAGACAGAGACATAGGATCCAAAGCAGGCTCCAGGCTCCCAGCTGTCAGCACAGAGTTTGACGCGGGGCTTGAACCCACGAACCATGAAATCATGACCTGAGCCAAAGTCAGACGCTTAACTGACTGAGTCACCCAGGCGCCCATTTTTTTTTTTTTTTTAAGTAAGCTTTATGCTCAATGTGGGTCTTGATCTTACAATCCTGAGATCAAGAGCCACATGCTCTACAACCCTAGTTCTATTCTGTCCCCCCAACCCCACCCCACAGATAAAATATTTCAGTGCATTTATATTTAGATAAGTATTGAATTGTTAGGATTCAGTGGACTGTTCTGTTAGAAAGATAGAATAGCAGTGAAGATAAAAACATAAGCTCCAGTGTCTTACATGGGTTTGGTTCCTCATTCCATCCTGTGGCCTTAGGCAGGTTTTTTGACCTATAAAATGAAGATAACAATGGTACCTACATCATAGGATTCTTGTAAGAATTTTTTTTGAAGTTTATTTATGTATTTTGAGAGAGAGAGCATGAGCAGGGGAGGGGCAGAGAGACGGAAAGAAAGAGAATCCCAAGCAGGTTTTGCACTGTCAGCACAGAGCCCAATGCAAGGTTTAGTACCACAAACTCCAAGATCATGACCTGAGCTGAAATCAAGAGTTGGACACTTAACTGACTGAGCCACCTAGACACCCCAAGAATTGTTTTTAAATAAACTCTACATCACACACTGGGGCTCAAACTCATAACCCTGAGATCAAGAGTTGCTTGGTCTACCGACTAAGCCAACCAGGCACCCTGGTCTTGAAAGAATGAAATGTGGGTGTGAACCCAGTATGGTCTAGCCTCCAACTCTTCATACTACACCATGCTACCTCTTTCTCTGGGAATGTAAAAGAATTGGTTCAGTTTCTGATGGTATGGTGACCAAAATACCCTGGATGGCTTTCTCAATGAAGATAATTCCAAGTATTGAATAAAATATAGAATTTTTTCAAAAATACATCACTGAATTGGAAGACTTTGGCTCAGGTCATGATCTTGAGGTTCGTGGGTTCGAGTCCTGCCTCAGGATCTGTGCTGACAGCTCAGAGCCTAGAGCCTGCTTCAGATTCTGTGTCTCCCTGTCTCTCTCTCTGCCCCTCCCCCATCATGCTCTGTTTCTGTCTCTGAAAAATGAATAAACCTTAAAAGAAATTAAAAGAAGAAAGAAATACTCAGAGGCCTAGATAAAAAAGGAAAAGAAAAACAGAAAAGAAAATGGCAACTCTGGAACATAAGTGAGTGCACGAGACAGCTTTCCCCTTAGGGTATCTGCAGTAACCTGGTGACATAAAGCATTCATTCTGATAAATACAAAGGATGAGGAAGACAGAAGATACAAGATAAGAAGGTAACAGAGGCAGGCAGAAGGTAATATCACACAAGGTAATAAGCCTAACAGAAGCCCCTCAAAAGGATACACGAAAAGTTACAGCCTCAGTGTAAGGGATGAGTGAGAAATATATCCAAGGCACAGAAGAGGCAGCAAGGAAATTTGTTTGGCAAACACTGATCTTGCATGAGCAAAGAAAAACAAATCTTCCCTGAAAATTCATAACTACAAACCAACTTTCACGAGTTTATAGACTGAATTCATACAACCTATACCTTGTGTACTTGAAAACTTCAAGCAGAAAATTTAAGTAGCTCCAGGTAGGAATAAAGCTCAGTAATGGTAAAAGCAAATACAAATTATCTCTAAAGGACACTAATTTCAACTGATGCATTAAGGAATGCCCATAAAATTCCAAGAAATTGGGCCTAAAGCTGAAAATCACAAAACACACAAGGAAACAAGGCACCATAAGTGAGAACCAGCAGAAACAACAGTCTAATCAGATCCACAAAAATATGACATAAAAATTATCAAGTACAGAAAATGGGTAAGTATATGTACTATATTTCAAGAAATAAACATAAACCTTAAACATATGAGCCAGGGGTAGAAGACTATAAAAAGTAACCAAGCCAATTTTGAAAAAAAAAAACAAAAAAACTTAAGGGTTGCCTGGGTGGCTAAATTGGTTCAGCATCTGACTTTGGCTCAGGTCATGATCTCACAGTTAGTGGGTTCGAGCCCCGCATCAGGCTGTGCTTAGAGCGTGGAACCTGCTTTGGAATCTATGTCTCCTTTCTGCCCCTCCCCCTGCTCATGCCAGGGCTTGCACTCTCTCTCTCTCTCTTCCTCTGTCTGTCTCTCTCAAAAAAAAAAAAAAAAAAATTTTTTTTTTAAATGTTTTTAATTAAAACGAAGATGGATTAAATAGCAGATTAGATACTAGGGGTTTTTTTAAATTAATTTTTAAATTTTATTTATTTATTTTTGAGAGAGAGAGAAAGAGTGTGAGCAGGGAAGAGGCAGAAAGACAGGGAGAGAGAGAATCCCAAGCAGGCTCCATACTCTCAACGCAGAGCCCAATGCCAGGCTCAAACTCACCAACCATGAGATCATTACCTGAGCCAAAATTCAGAGTCAAACACTTAACTGACTGAGCCACCCAGGCACCCTGATTAGATACTATTAAAGGCAGAATTCATTTACTAGAAAATGGATCTAAAGAAATCTAACGAGTGACCCAAAGATACACAGAGATGAAGAAAACAAAGAACTACATATGTGACATTGGAGGATAGAATAAGACTGTCTAATATATACTTAATTGTATTTACAGAAGAAAATAAAGGAAAGAATAAGAAAGAGGAGTGTTTGTAGAAGCAGGACCAGGATAGGAGTGAAGTGGGTGAGGTAGGTACCTAGGGCATAAAATTTATTTTAGACACTCACTCTCATGACCAATTCTGCATTTAGACAAACTCAAGAATGAGTACCTCCTTAAATTTGGTGCCCTAGACACCTCCCTGACTTCATACTAGTGCTGCCCATGCCAAGAGTTTTTCCAAATTGTTCTAAGACAGAAAACTCTGCATCCAGAAATCCCATGAAGGATGAAGAAAAATATATTCACAAGTACTTACATCAGATTGAAACTGCAGAGGGCCTGGAACAAATATAGATCAACAACAAAGTAATTGCAGTTAGACTGACGCAAGACTTCTCAGCAGTCACAATGGAAACCAGAACGGTATCTTCAATGTGCTGAGAACAAAATAGCTGTTGTTCAAGGATTTTATTCAAAAATTTAAATATGAGGGTGAAAGAAAGGAATTTTCAACCCAGGAAAAACTGAGAGAATTTACTACCAACAGACACTGAAGGAAATTCTAAAGGCTGAATTTCAGGCAGAAGAAAAGCAATCTCAGACAGATGCTGTTATAAAAAGAAACAGTGAACAAAGAGATTGGTGGGTCTGTAATCCACCAATGTACAATATCTGTCCATATAAAGAAACAATAGTAAGTCTCTACTAAAAAAGAAAAAAAAAAAAAAAGGATAGAACGAAACTCTGAACTACAAAAGAAGATAAAGGGGTGAGGGGGAAAGGTAGAGACTTAAGGATTTAAGTTAATCTAAGGTCCCTATATTATATTGTTTAAGAGGGCAGAAATTGTGATTAAGTTTTAAACATCTAGGGGATCCAGTAAAAAAACAGAGAGACTGTAACTTCCAAAGCAATCAGTAGGAAAGAATCGGATGATTTTTTAAACAACTCAATCCGGGGCACCTGGGTGGCTCAGTCAGTTAAGCATCTGACTTCTGCTCAGGTCATGATCTCAGGGTTCTGGGTCCGAGCCCCGCATCGGGCTCTATGTTGACAGCTCAGAGCCTGGAGTCTGCTTCGGATTCTGTGTCTCCCTCTCTCTCTGCCCCTCCCCCGCTTGCCCTCTGTCTGTCTTTCTCTCTCTCTCAAAAATAAATAAACATAAAACATTTTTTAAAAAATAAAAAAACTCAATCCACACAACAAGAAAGTAGAAGGAAAAGCAAAAATAAAAACCAGCACACAGGGAAGGCCATGCATGTGGAAGGTAGGGGGCATATGGGAAATCTCCGTCCTTTCCTCTCGGTTTTGTTATAAAGCTAAAATTGCTCTAAAACATAGTCATAACACACACATATGATAAATAGCACAGGATAAGACAGAAAGAAATCTAATTCAGTCATTTTCAGTTCTTACATAAAAACATGCAAACTGAAATGCACCACTCTGCAGCGAAAACACAAAGCTTGTCAGACTGGCTAGAAATTAAAATCCAGGGCACCTGAGTGGCTCAGTCAGTTCAGCACCCAACTCTTGGTTTCAGCTCAGGTCATGATCTCGAGGTTAGTGAGTTCAAGCCCCACATCAGGTTCTATACTGACAGAGTGGAGCCTGCTTGAAAGTCTCTCTCCCTCTCTTCTGCCTCTCTCTCTCTCTCTCTCTCTCTCTCAAAATAAATGCATATTTTTTTTAATTGTCCTTTTCCACATTTAGTGCTGAGCCGGCTTGGGATTCTCTCTCTCCCTCTCTCTGCCCCTCTCACATGCACTTGCTCGCTCTCTCTCAAAATAAGTACACTAAAAAAAAAAAATGTAATAGTGCTTGTTACAAAAAAAAATAAAGGAGTGAGCCTAAGTAACTGCCAAAGTTTCCTCCTGCTTGATCCTGTCAGTGTGATTTCTCCACAAAGTCAAACAGAACAAATTCGGTCATCTGAGGATAGTTTGATAAAGGAACTATTTGCAGACATGTGGCCAGAGTGTAAGGAAACTCAGGATAGTGCAACACTGTGGAACTGTGAAAAAACGGGCTTCGTTATCACCTCTAGGACTGAAGGGCCAGGGAAGGCTGGGCAAATCACCAGAATATATTCTGGCTCCTTCTAATCCATTTTCCACACTGTAGCCAAAATGACATATTCTCCAACGTGCATACTCACACACAAACATACACGCTTTAATACTTTTAGTAGTATCCCATGATCCTTGAGCAGGATAAAACTACTAATCTTTGCACAGCCTCCGAAACCTTCAATGATCTGTTCCCTCTTCCCTATCTCTAGCTTTTTCTGGGACCAGAGTCCACTTCATTTTCAATTCTTTAGTCACAGTGGGCTTTATCTTATGTCCTTGGGTTCATCATGCATGCTCCCTCCTACCTCAGGACCTTTGTATACGCTGTCCTTGCCTGGAATACTTCTCCCTCCACCCTCCAAACCCACTTATCACCACTCATCCTTTTGGGCTAAACTCAGGTATCACTAGATATGGAGAGGAACTTTCTTCCGAAAGCCTCAGCTTCATTATATACCTTCAGGGTGTTAATACCTCTCCTGCAGAGCACTTATCACTGCTGTCATTTTATGTTTTAAAAATTTTTTTCAATGTTTATTCATTTTTGAGAGACAGAGACACAGAGCGTGGGGCAGAGAGAGAGGGAGACACAGAATCCAAAGCAGGCTCCAGGTTCCCAGCTGTCGGCACAGAGCCTGACATGGGGCTCAAACCCACAAACCACTAGAGCCTGTCACGGGGCTTGAACTCACAAGCCATGAGATCATGACCTGAGCTGAAGTCGGACGCTTAACCAACTGAGCCACCCAGGTGCCCCTGTTGTCATTTAACATTTATATTTGTGCAATTGTTTGATGAATGTATGTCTCACTAGACTGTAAGCTCCATAAGGGGAAGAATGGCATCCTTTATACTCACAGATCTGCACAGTGCTTGGCACCTGGAGCCTCACAGAAGCTCAATAAATACTGATGAGTAAAGGAATGACAACATCCTCACTTAGAGAAGGGTGCTTTGCCCAGTAACAAGTGTACCATACCCCAAGAAGCTTTCCCCAGTTTCATCACCCAATCTGCATTCATTCATTCAAAGATTATTTACTTGTCATTTCTCTATGTCAGAGAAAATTAAATGCAGCTGCCTTCAAAGGCCTTTCCTAAACATAAAAACACTCTCTGGGCTGTGTATATGGCAAGAACACGGTAGGAAAGCCTCCAAGCCACAGCAGTGGATGGTGTCTCAGTAAACCTGGTGGACATTGAAGGTGGAGGATGGGGAATGGCTCCCCATTGTTGACCCATCAGACCCAGAGCAAAGGTAGATGGGTTAACAATCAACCACGAGCCTTTCCAAGGACCCTAAATGATGGATGGGGCCACAGCCAATGGGACCCAAGTGACTGAACTCTGGGCATTTTGGCGCGGTGGGCTGAAGGAGTTGAGTTTGGTTGGCTTCAGACAATTGCTAACCACAAAGAAACTCCTCTGCCTTAAAATTCCCATTTGGGAAAGAGACCAAAAGCAGTTCCTTTGATTAATAAAATCTACACCTTGTTGTCTGATTTGATTGACTTTATACATGGATGGTAATGGCTCTATGCCTTGGCTTCCTTATCCTCAATGAGGATGAAAATTTTTAGATTCTTTAAGAACATGAATAATAACAATAGCCCTACCAGCTAGTAACATTTACCAAACATCACTCTGTGCCAGACTCTGTGCTAAGTGTGTATGTGTGAGTGTGTGTGTGTGTGTGTGTGTGTGTGTGTGTGTGTGTATACATATATATATATGCATATAATCGTTGAATTTTCATGTAAATTAGCTCATAGTGGTCCCCTGCTTAGGACACTTCAATGACTTTCACTGATGTTAAAATGCAGGACACGTCGCTGGCTCTGTTGGTAGAGCACGCAACTCTTGATTTTGGGGTTGTGAGTCTTAGCCCCACAATGGATGCAGACATTACTTAAAAATAAACACTTAGGGGCGTCTGGGTGGCTCAGTTGGTTGAGCATCCAACTGCATCTCAGGTCATGATCTCATGGCTTGTGAGTTCAAGCCCCATGACAGGCTCTATGCTGACAGCTCAGAGCCTGGAGACTGCTTTGGATTTTCTGTCTCCCTCTCTTTCTGCCCCTCCCCAGCTTGCACTTGGACTCTGTCTCTCAAATATAAATATACATTAAAAAACACTTTTAACAAAAACTTAAAAAAAATAAATAGATAAAATGCCAACTCCTTACTATGGCCTTCGAAGCCCTGCAGGACGTGACCGCTGCCTATTTCTGCTGCTGTATCTCAAACAGCCCACCCACTAGTCCTTTCACTCCAGCAGCATAAACCTTCCTTCTGCAACTCACATACACGAAACCTGTTCCTACCTCATGGCCTTTGCACCAGCTAGCCCTGCTGCATAGAGTGCTCTTCCCTCAGATCCACCTACAGGTGCCTCCTTCTGGTCATTTGGGTCTCAGCTCAGTTACTACCACCCTGACTTCCCTACTACCCTCCCCTCCACGCTCGATCATGGCACCCTGTTTTATTGCCTCCATAATATCTATTGCTATCTAAAATTATCTTAATTCTTTGTTTGCTCCATTATTATCTGCCTCCTCTAACTAGCGTATAAATTCCATGAGAGCAAAGCCTCCTCTGTTCTGTGCACCCCGTGAATTCAGTGTCCAAGAACAGAGCCCAGCACACAAGAGGCAGTCCACAAATATTTAAAGGAGTGGGTAAAAAACCCTGTGAGAGATAAGAACTACTATGTTTATCTGACTTTATAGATGAAGAACTTAAGGCCTAGTGATGTTGGCTGACTTGCCCTCAGAGGTAGTAGGTAAACAGAGGTGCTGAGTAACAATTGAACCCACTTGTGCTCTTAATCACTGCACGAACTGAGACTCATCCCATGACGCATGTCACGATTATCTCCCTTCTATTCATTCCTTGCACAGAACCTGGCCCAAGAGCTAGACAGCAAGGGAACAGTGAAGAAAGCAGTGCAGAGAATGTGAATTAGTAGAACCGCTTGGGAAAACTGGAAGTACTCACTAAAGCCAAACCAGTTCTCAGTGTATATCCACCAACAGATAAACAGGTCTTCAACAAAAGCCAGCTACAGGATGGGGCTGCTGGGCAGCTCAGTCAGTTAAGCGACAGACTTTGGCTCAAGTCATGGTCTCGCAGTTCGTGAGTTCGAGCCTCGCATTGGGCTGTCTGCTGCTCTCACAGAGCCTGCTTCAGATCCTCTGTCCCCCTGCCCTCCTGCTCCTCCCCAGGTTGCGCACGAATGCACACGCTCACTCTCTCAAAATTAAATTTAAATTTTTTTTAAATCTATTAAAAATCATATACAGGACTATTAACAGAAGCCATATTCTTTTTGATTTTTAATACTTTATTTTTAAGTAATCTCTATACACAATACGGGGCTCAAACTCATATCTCCAAGATCATGAGTTGCATGCTCGACCAAATGAGCCAACCAAGTTCCCCCAGAAGCAGCATTCTTTTTTTTTTCCTTTCTTTATTCTTTTTAAGCAGGCTCCATGCCCAACATGGGGTTCAAACTCACGACCCCAAGGTCAAGAGTCACAAGCTCTACAGACTGAGCCAGGCAGGTGCCCCCTAGAAGCAGTATTTTCTTTTTTTTAATTTTATTTATTTATTTTGTGAGAAAGAGTGAGCACGAGTGGGGGAGGGACAGAGAGAGAGAACACTAAGCAGGCTCCACACTGTCAGTGTAGAGCCCCACATTGGGTTCAAATCCATGAACCATGAGATCATGACCTGAGCTGAAATCAAGTCACAGGCTTAATCGACTAAGCCACCCATGTGCCTCAGCAGTATTTTTAAAACTAAACACTGGAGGGGCACCTGGGTGGCTTAGTTGGTTAGGTTTCCAACTCTTGATTTTGGCTCAGGTCCAAATCTCGAGGTTCAAGGGATTGAGCCTTCTGTCGGGCCCTGCTTGGGATTCTCTCTCTCTCCCTCTCTCTCTGCCCCTCCCCTGCTCTTGCTCCCTCTTTCTCTCTCGCTCTCTCTCTCAAAATAAATAAAAAACCTTAAAAAAAAAGTAAACATTGGAAACAATATACATACCCATCAATAATAGAAGGAATAAATATACTGCAGTACAACTCTATTTTGGAATTGTATATAGCAACAAAAAAGAAACTACAACTATATGCAACCACATGGATGAATCCCACACAAAAAAGAATCTACTATAGAATTCCATTTATAGAAAGATAAAAAAATAGACTACATTAATCTATGGTGCTAAAAGTCACGACGGTGATTACTCTTGCGGGTGGAGGTGGGGAATGGTGATGGTGAGCAATGCGAGGAGCATGAATGTGGCTTCTGGAATGCTGGTAGTGTTTTGTTTTTTGACCTGTCCACTAATTCCACAGTTGTGTTCATTTAGTGAAAACTCACTGAGTTGTATACTTGATTTGTGTAGTTTTCTGAATGAATTACATGAAATTTATGTTGATTTGCATGAAATTGCCATCTTTGTACATGAGAAGTGGTTGAATATCGGCAATTTCGTGTGGTTCAACTAATATGTTATACATTAAAAAAAAAAAAAAAGATCACTGAAGAAAAGGGGGAAAAATCCTATCCAGTTGAATTGCTTTGTACACGGCTCTGTAAAAAGTGGTTTTGAGAAAGAGCCTGTGCCTTCCAAGGGCTCCTTGGCAGGTGGTAAACAGGCTCAGGATGGTTGTAAATTCTTCCCCAGGGCCTGAGGCTGGTGCACTTGGCTGTGTACTCCAGAGTCCAGAGCCTGGGCCAGCCCCAGTGTGATGCAAGTCAGCTGCAGGAGGCCAGAATGTCCTCAAGCAGAGATGAGCAACTCCAGCCTCAGACCCAAGATGTCAGTATTCCTGGAACATGCCAGCCCTTGCTGGCCCTAGCCTCTGTGCTCACTGTGCCCTCCTTCCTGGGCCTTTCCATGGCTCCTGTTCTTCAGCCTTCAGATTGCCTAGACAGGCTTTCCCCGACCTCCCTAAAGGGACCAGCTCAGTCCCCCATTCGTTGTCACCTCCCCCTATTATTCCCTTTGTAGATTTTACCAACATCTGAAATTGTTATTTTTTGGGTGTTTACTTTTCATTATCTGTTCCCATCATTACACTAAGCCCTAGGAGAACAGGGGATTCCTAGAATGTATTTACTGTGGTATCCTTGGGGGCTGGCATGGCACCTGGTACCTAGAAGGTGCTTAAATATTGGTTGAATGAATGAATGTGCAAGTGAATAAATGAGCAAATGAAGTGGCGTAAATGGAGGTCAGGGGAGAAAAAAGTGGCCCAAAGTACAACTGTCAAGTCAGGAAGAAGGACAACGCCCCCATCTCCCTCATGAAGCAAGATCAGGCCTCTGGAAAGTTGCTGATCCCCGGGGTGTAGACATCCATTCCTCATCCCTGTGTTTCTCCCAGGGTCCCCATTCTGTTGTGTGAAGGATACAGACATTTATGAGGTATTTACTGAACCATCCTATAGAGTAGGAATAAATCATCACGCCCATTATATAGATAAGGTTGAGGGTCTAAAGGATCAGTAACTCAGGGCACCTGGGTGGCTCAGTCAGTTAAGTGTCTGACTTTTAATTTTGGCTTGGGTTACGATCTCACAGCTTTTGCGTTCATGCCCCACATGGGGTTTCACACTGACAGTGAGAGCAGGCTTGAGATTCTCTGTCTCCCTCTCTCTCTGCCCCTCCCCCACTCTATTCTCTCTCTTTCTCTCTCAAAATAAATAAGTAAACATTAAAATTTTTTTTAAAAAGGACCAGTAACTCACCTGAGATCCATCAACAATTAAGTGGCATTACTTTGGGCATAGTCTAAGTCTGTCTGTCCCTAAAGCCGGAATTTGCCAACTACTCTACCACCTGATTTTTCAAGTTACTAGGGGATTTCTGTGATTTGCAAAAAAGGACCAAGGGGGCTATTTCTGGCATTTTTTCCTTCTTTCAGTGGTTGCTCTGGAGGTAGCTCCCACACCTGAAATAAACAGGGCACTTGCATTTTATGTGAACTTGAACTAAGGCAAATCTGAACCGTGCCATATAAATATATTCACAAAACTCTTGACTCAGAAGCCCAAACTGATACCGTGCAAATCTGACTTCACCGTCACACCTATGAGGAAATTATTCTTGAATTATGTGAGGTCTCGTGGAATCCTTCTTTTGCATACCATTCTACAGCCCTGTTCGGCAAAGAGTGAAAAACCAAGGATCTTTGAGGAAAACCAGGGCTAAGGAAGCCAGTGACCTGTGTTACCATAACCAAGTTAAAATCTTTAAAATATCCTGTTACACAGATCAAGTAGAGGACCACAAAAATAGCTGTGCACTTGGTTCTGAGCTAAGTTACTTGAAAAACATACTTCCCTCCCTTACTGCTCATAACAACCCTCTGAAGCAGATGCTAGGGCTATGCCCTCTTTACAATAGAGTCTTGAAGAGACTGTGAATAATGCAAAGTCACCAAGTGCTTAGTACCCCTTCCCCCTACTGATACAACAGAATCATTACTCAGCATACTTTCAGCATTATACTGGTAACACATGTGCTATCGCCAAAATTCAAGCATCTATATTGGCCAGGGTTCAAATCAACTCTCTGGTGAACTATTTAAAATACCCAGCCACACAGCTGAATCTAGCTTAACGTTTGCCCTGCAAAAATTGTACCAGTTAAAGTAACAATGACAGCCAAAGTATTACTGTTGTAACTATTTATTAGCAGTGAAAACTTTGTTTACAGTTTAGGTTAGCTTTCTCTTTCCAAAGTTTGGAATAGCCCACATAAATGGACTCCTCTTAAAATTCTAACTCATTCCTTGCATGAACACGGCCGGGTGTGTTGAAGAATCATCTAAATGTATGCTTTGCACTTAGAATTCGCCAGATGCTGTTCTAAGTTATTTGTGTACATTTTTCCATTCAGGTTCCAGGGAACCCTTTGTGGTAAGTGCACCTAGCAGTTTTCATATTACAGAGGAGGACACTGAGGTATCCAAAGTTTGGAGAACCTGTCCAAGGCTATGGAGCTTGTAAGGGTAGGAGAGGACTTCAGCAATCCGTGCTCCATGTCTGCACATGTATCTTTCAAGGTCTCCGGCCTTCAAAGCTGAAACCAATGAACACACGGAGCCAGAAAGCCTAGGAGCTAGGCCAGAAGAGAGATCTAACTCAGGTCTGACACATCCTCGAGCACTCCTCAAGACCCCTTTCTGCTTCTGAGCTTTCTGCCACTGAGACCAGCTTGGCTGAGGTTGCATTCTGCAGATCGGAACCGCAGGGAAGCTTTCCCCAGGGCCCCCAGGCTGTGTCCCCCTACTTTGCTCTCTGCACTCTCTGTCACATCACTGTAATTAAATCAGTCTTTGATCAATTGTCTGTTTAATGTCTCATCTCCCCTACTTGATTACAAGTGGGGGGCAGGTAATCTGTTTAGGCTGGGGGGCTTGGCTTCCACTGCTTAGTACTGTATGTGAGGTTGAAAACTGTGAAGTGAATATAGAAATGAACAAGGGCACTGATGAAGGTAACAGGGGGAAAAGCACACCCTACCCCCACCCACCTCACCCCTAACTGAAAGTTCTATAAAGGCAAAAATTGTATCTATTTTTTTTTCCCTCAGGATAACCCCACACCTGGCACTGTGCCTGACACACAGGGAGTGCATAAAAATTTTTGGTGGAATTAATAAATAATTAAGACATAGCCTCTGACTTCTTATCTGACAAAGAGAAAGGCTACGACCCAGCATACAGCTTTTTAAAGGAGCAGTACATAGGAAAACACGCTGTGCACCCGCATGGCACACAGTAAGTGCTCCATGAATGTCTGTCAGTGAATTGGAATTCCTGCCTCTCCTAACTCCCACTAACTGCTCCAGGTCCTGGCAAGGCTAGGGGCTTAACAAGACAGCCAAGCCCAGAAGTGAACCCACTCCCTGGCCATGATCTGGTAGGGGTAAAGATGTTTACGTTGAGGTTGGGGTGATAGAACTATAATTAGCACAGGCAGGAATGCAGGGCCATTAGGATTTGCCTCTAGCAGAAAAGTTATACCTGGGCAGGAGACAGCAGCTTTGGAATAAACAAAGTCAGATGAAGCAGAAGAGAAAAAAAAGCACAGGCCTACTGTCCACCTAACCCCAAAGAACAAATATGGCACCTTCAGCCCGTCAGGGGAGCAAACATTTTGCATCTCCCTGTCACCATTCACTCTGTCCCCTCACCCCCAGGCCACGGGCCTCTGGGCTGCTACAGAGGTTTAGAACACAAGCTAGAATGTGTCACGACCCTGCTTAAAACCCTTAAGAGGATAATATCTGAACTCCTCACCAGGCCAACTTCCACCTTACTTGCCAAGCTGTGGCCACAGAGCCCTACCATCAGCACTTCCACGTCAGGCCCTTTCCCCACACAGGGCTTCCAACCAGGCTCCCTCAACCTCCCTCAGGCTCACCCGTTCTCAGATTTCAGGTCTCAAGTCAGACCCCCTCCTGGCACTTATCACAGCCTCAAATTGCATGGTCTGTCTGTCTCATCAAAAGGTTGTGAGCTTCACAAGGGCAGGGAACACTGTTTCTCAGGTCTCAGGACTCCGACTGCGTCCTCAGAGTCAGGATGGACTCTTACACAGAATGATGTGTGAATGAATGAATGAATGTATACATACATACATACATACATACATACATGCATTTCTCAGAACACTTGCCCCAAACCTCTCTTTAGGTTCCAAGTAGGAGCAGAATATACCCATCACTTACCTCCCAGACAGTCTGGAATCACACTCTACTTACACATCAGAGGCTCCTCCCAGGCCAGGGCTGGGGGCTCCTCCTTCTTCTCACCATCCCACCAAGGCTGTGCTTTCTTCACCTCATGCTTCAGGAAGGCTGGGAAAAGATCAGGAATGGAACCCCGTCTGTCTCTTGGCTAAATCCCCTAAAGAAAGGAAAGAGCACAGCCAACCCAAACTACTACCACCATCTTGCTTTCCTTTGATGGTTTAGAAAGGATGTATTTACTGCCATCCTTTTAATTGTTCAAGCAAATCCCAGAGAGATCACTGGCTGCAAAATTACTGCTCCAACTTTCCTTGTTTAGTGTGCTTAAATGACTTAACAAAACACCAGGTTTTTATGTTTGCGATGCTGAGAAGGGGTGGTAGCAAAGTAGAGAGAGCTAGGTTGCAAAGATCTGGAAAATCAGCACTATATTCACTAGATCTTCCACTGAGCAGGTAAAGGACGCTTGGCCTCAATTCCTACATCTGACAAATGGTAATAATGACACTGAACTTCAGTACCTGCAAAGAGAAATCCTCAACAACTGTAATACTCTCTACTACCGTAGTAAAGAGTTTTTCTTTTGACTTTAAGTAAGGTCTTGGCCCTCAAAGACTGAGGTCCCCTAGGCGAGGGGGAGCTCTGCTCCCAGGAGCTGAGTCAAGTAAATCACACTGCAAAGCTACATCTGAGTAGTGAGAAGACATTTTAGACTGAGACTCTGTAACCTTGAGTTCTAGTCTGGGTTTGCAAAATGTCCCTCTGCAGCCAGTCTCCTGAGCCCCAGCCCCAGTCCCAGCCCCAGCCCCAGGCCAGATTTCTGGCCTGGACTGGGAGCCTTTCATTGGCTCTTTTGACAACAGCCAAGCGCAGTCCTTTGGTGGCGTAGAAAGAAAAAGGGCAGCTCACAAACTCTGGCAGTGAAGCCAGAACACCAGCAAGAGAAACAGGGGGATTCAGGCCCTGGCCCAGCTCACATCCCTGTATCAAAGCCACCCCCAACGCTGGACTTCCCCCTCCGTGCCCCCCAGGCTACAGCATCCTCCTTTCCTGGGCGGAGCTGGGCCTGAGGCTGTTGTGAGGGCTCCTCGCCTTCACAGAGTCAGGCCTAAAGGCTGGGGCTTTTCTTTTTCAACGGCCTAGGCTGATGGGATAACCCCATCAGCATCGTTAACTGCAAAGAAAGGACCCCCGGCCATTTCCATTTCCTCTGCGGCTCAAGAACCCTGTTGTTATTTAATCCCATGGCTACTCCCGCAGCATCCTCGGCTCTGCCGACTCCACCCATCCACCTGGCCAATTCTCGGCTGTTCCCGCTTCCCCGGAAGGGCGCTGATGGGGATGATGGAGAAAAGGCTCCTACTGGAGGAAGGGGCCATAGCCTTCGGGGGACATAGGCTCCTCAGGGTTGGAAAAGGCACGGGGGTGGAGAGTGAAGCAGCTAGTGAGGGCAGCCAAGGGCGGGCAGGCGCCAGGGCACTGCGGACAATACACTGGGGCATGGAGGGCGTGCACTGCAAGGCGAGAGCCTGGGCTCCTCTAGTTGAGTAGCCAGCGTCGGTCGGGGGAGGGTACTGGAAAAGGAAGAGGTCTCGGTCTTGTCGCTGTCCACGCCCAAGAAATGGTGGGGTGGGGGTGGGGTGGTCTGCACTCACTCAAGGGAGACTCAGACTTAGTAATGGAACCAGATTCACTCAAGCAACCCCCACTATGCCCTTCTGTGCTACGGACATTTGACATTTTAATTTTTGGTAAGCGTAGTTTTAAGACCCTTCCCCCCACCCGACGCCCCTAGGCTAGAGAAAGATAAGGGCCACAGCAGGGGTCTTCCCGTCTCCCGCCAACACCCCCCCCCCCCACGCCCCGCGACAGCCTGCGGCAGTTCGAGATCCCAAGATCTAGGTGTGTCCTCCCCACCCGGCTCTCCGCCCAGGATTCAGAGGCCTCAGTGCCCCCCGCCCCCCAACGACACTGACGGTTCCTGCCCAGGCCCGCAGTGGCGTGAAGGTGGCCTTTACCTCCTCTCGCAGGCTGGGAGGGGGTACAGCCCGCGCAGCTGAGCCAGCTGCAGCAGTCGCCGCCGCCCTCCATTCATTAAAAAAAAAAAAAAAAAAAAAAAAAGGCAACAACAACCTCCACCCCTTTTTGTAAAAGAACGACGGCCTCAGAGGAGCTAGAGTCAGCCCCAGCAATCAGGGGTTAAGTCCTTTTCCGGCCCCCCATTCATAAAAAAAGGAGCGCGGCGCATGCGCGCGCGGGGTCTCTTGTGCCCACCCATTCATAGAATCGCGAACGGAGCGCGTGCGCACTGGAGCTCCCTTCCCTCCCATTCATAAAAAAGCCATTTTCCCAGGCAGTGGTTGCAACACCGCCGCGGAGGCAGCGAGAGGAGCTGACAGCGCGGGGCTGGCGCTGCGGAGCGCAAGGAGTCCTATCGGTTTCTCCCGCCGACGTCTGCGAGGACAGCAGCGTCTGACCCGCCCGGGTTCGGAGATTTATACAGGCGTGGAGCAATGCTTATGGCTCTGCGGCTCCTCAAAGTAAGTCCCTGGCAGGTTTCGGGATCCGAAACTGCCCCCCTCTGAGCCGCGACGCGACCTCCCCTTCGGCTGGGGCAAATGGTGCGCTATTTCTAGGCGCGCCTCAGTGTTCCTTTCCTCTCCCTGCGCCTCCCTGAGCCACTGCGGTGTGCCGCAGCTCCCTGACGCCCTCGGCTGGGCCGGCACGGCGCCGGGGGTGTTCACAGCCTGGCACCGGAGTTTCCGACCCCGGGGCATTGCCAAGCCCGGCTTCTCCACTCTGCGACTCAGGAAGCCCCGTGCGTGTCCCGGGAGTTTGCCTCTGGCCTGGTTTCTTCCCTCCTCCTGCCACCACCCGCCTCGAGCGCTGGAACAGGAGGCTCTGGGCTCGGTCAGGAGCCACCTCTTGGGTCCGGCGGGCGCTCTTGCCCTGGGCGGCTTGCCCACCCCGGGCTCCGTGCCCACGGTGCCAGCTCTGCCCAGATCTTCCCAGCCCACTGCAGCGGCCTATGCTCGACGTAGGTTTTTCTTCTCCCGTCGGAGCCGTGACGGACTGGGTTTTCTACCCTTCTGCCTCCCCCTCGATGGTCAGCACGGGGTTGGCCCGGGACTGGGCATTTCTGCTCCCTCTCTTTGGCGAGGCGGTTCCTCGCCGTCTGACCTTTGCTCTGCTGCTGCATTTTACGCTGTGCAACTGCCTTGCAGTTGCCTTTCCCTTTCCCGGCCTCTGCAGGGCCAGAGGCACCTCGGCCTCCTCGTGCCTCCCTTCTCGGGGCACCGAGCTGTGCCAGGCCCTGGGGCCGGGCCGCGCTGGGGCTGTGGTGGGGGCTGAAGGTGCGTTTACATAACGCCGGGCGTGTGGGAGCTGGAGGAAGAGGTTGCGTGCGTAGGAGAGATAAGGCTCCCGCTTTCCCTCCTTCCTTCTTGGTGGTACCAGGCTTGACATCACCGAGAAGAGAGGAAGATACAGACGGTACGTTCTGAAAATTCCGAATCTCCCAAAGCCACAGGGGCAAAGAAGGCGGGGGGGGGGGGGGGGGGGCAAAGGCGGCTTTGGGCAGTCAGGGTTGCTGAAGCTTGGCTTCATTACTGGGGCCAGAGCTGTGCCCAGTTCCCCCTCCATGCAGACGATCAAAAGGCATTTAGACAGTAGCTACTCTTGTGCAAGAAGACGATTTCCCAATTCTCTTTGATTGGGGCTGGGGGTTGTGGGCAGAGAAGGCAAGAGAAGCGAAAATGGTTGCACAGCTTGAAGGCTGAGCCTTGGGCGTTGAAGCAAACTGGGCTGGAGGGGCTGGATGGTGAGGAGAGGGGAGAGCTGCTGGCTGCCTCATTTAGCAGCTATGGATGGGCATCCATATTGCCAAGTCTGGGTGAGGGCAGGAGGCTGTGCTCTGGCACACTGAGGTTCCGAGGACCCCCCCAAACATGGTTAGTGCTGAAAGGAAAAGTGTGGTTCAGTGGGGTACCCAGATCCAGTGGGAACCCCCACCTTCCGAATGCCTCCAAATCAGTGGCGTGATTCTCTCCAGTTGGAGAGGGGTGGGAGCTGACCAAGGCTCTCCAGTCTTTCTGATGAGCCTCTGGGGGATACAAAGCTGGAAGGTGAAGGCCTAGAGTATTGAGGAAATATGGCCTTATCAATCTCTTAATAAAGCTCAGTCTGGCCTGACGCCCTACCCAATATTGCACTGGTGATTTCACAATGTTTAGAGTTCTCTGGATCTTCACACGAATGGAGCATAAACATCTGGAATTTTCAGTTTTTACTTTAGTATGTGGGTGTGGGGTGCACTAGGAAAGGGAGGGCTGCAGTTGACCCCTTTAGCTCTCAGTCTCAGCAGAAGGGTGGGAAAGATGTATACCTGTCCAGTGTGAAATGGAGTTTCCTCCCTTTGCCAGCCCTTGGGAGCAACCTCCCTTGCCAGCAGGCTTCAGGCAAATCCATTAATGTGAGCAGTGCACACACTGACCAACTGAGATGCATTTGCCCAGTACCTGGTAGGGAGCATTTTGATGGCAGATTTCTGAAATCTCCTTGTTGGACAAATGTTTGTCAGTTAAAGTGAGGAAGACTTTTCATAGACATCTTAGTTATTTTCCTTTTTTAGATTCTGAACCCAGGAGTCCTTCCCCTTTTTGTAAAGTGGAAATCCTCGTTCCCCTGACCTTTTCCAAGATTACCATCATTTTGAAATGGCAACACTTCCTAAAGTTTTGGTTGGGCTTGGTGGGAGGAGATAGAACATAGACAAGAACCATTCCTAGCTAAAGCAGGACAGAAACTGGGGGACGGGGATCATTTGGAGCTCACAGATGTCCTTTTTGTTTTAATCCTTCCAGAATAGATGGCGAGATGGGGCTCTTTGGAATTTCACCCTCTGTCCAGTTCATATTCTTTACCTACCCATCCCCATCCCCCACTCGGGTAAACCTGACGTAGCCTCTGCCTAGAGGTTTGGCTGATTTGAATAGCAAATGAAAGCAGGCATTCAAAGCAAAATTTAAAAGTGATTTAAAAATAAAGGGAGGAAAAGACATCCATTAACGCCTCAAGAAGTGGCCCCTGAGGTGTTTTACTCTGCTTAATACTTTGGGAGAACACGTAGGGACTTTCTTCCAATTCTGATGCTGAGTCCCTTGGTGCGACCTCTACTCCCCAGTGTAGGGCCCCCTGAGGCATTTTTCTTTCCTCAGGGCATCCTTTTGGGTACAGCTCCTTATTTGGAACAAGGGAACTTGGGAAGGAGCCCCCTTTCTTTCATTAGAGAAGTTGTGCTCTTAGAGAGTTAAGGCATTTAATGTAGTTCTGAATCCAGGGTGCCTGTCATCTCACCGCTAATGATTTGGAAGTTCCTTTGTGAGGAACACTGAGAGGATTCTTGCACAAACCTCTGAATTTAGGGATATAGTTGAAAATGTTGGAGTTGGGATGTAGACAAAGCGTTCTTAAGTTGGGGGGGGTGGCGAGGGCGAGAGTGAAAAGCTTCCATCTCCTGGCCAACCTGGATCTCCCTGATAGAAGGGAAAGCAGTGCCCTACTGGGCAATTTTGCTCTTTCAAAAGAGCCAGAGGAAGAGGTGATGAAGAGCAACATACAGAAGTGTATTAGTCCTTCCAGACTAAGTTAGCAGCCAGGTGGGAGCAGATGACTGGCTAGAAAACCTGCTATCTTGGGCCTTGGTCTCTCCATCTGCAGAGTGCGGCGAGAAGAAACTTCCCCAGGGGGCTGGGCTGCGCTGCTTATCACTACTGGGCACCTAGGATGAGGAGCTGGTTGTAAGTGAGCCACACCCTACACAGGAGGTGTGGGGTGTTGCATGATGTAAGAGGTGGGGTATTCTTGGCTCTCAAGGGTCTGGGGCCACCCTGTAGATCCGGACAGCTGACAAGGCTGGGGATGTATCCGGGACATGTGGCTGTGTTTAAGAGGCTCCACCATTCAGCTGTGATCATGATTGTTCTTTCCAAGGACAGTCCGTGGAGGAAGCAAGGGCACTGGGGGAGGAGCACAGATGTGCTGGATCTAGTGGAGGAGGGAAGGGGCCCTTCTGGGGCAGGTGGCCATTTGCAGAAGAGTGGTTTCCCTTGTCCGGTAGTCTTTTTCTGGATGGGAGAAGGGGATAGTCATCTCCTGCCCCATCCCAGGAGTAAGCTAAAGCCTATTTTTAGAGTCTATTATTAGAAATCGATGGTGGAGGATAGCGAGATAAATGATCTTGGTGCCCGTGAGAGGGGGGCCTTCCCTTGGGGTCTAGGTTTCTGGTCCCCTCCAAGCTTCAACGTGGGCCAGGAGTTCCCAAACTGTGCCGATGGCTAACAGGCTGCTTCTAGCCCCATTCTTTCCTCACTCTTGCCTTCTATTACCTCTTTAAAGGAATTTGAGCAGACAAGGATTATAGGGTTAATAATACAGTGAAACCAACATTTGAAGCCACCTAGGACAGCCCAGAGCCTAGTATAGCAGGACTCTTTCCAGCTTATCCCTGTGCTGGCCTTTGGTGCTAGCTGACTCGTTGTGGACGAGAAAGAGAAGAGGGTTGGGAACTGCTAGCTGGTGCTGAGACAAAGGGATGAAAAGCAGCTGTTTTCTTTTGTGATCTCTAACGGTTTATGGCTAGAGGTGAGCTCCTTAGTGCTGGTGCCCGGTGCCTGAGAGGGATGGGAGAGCAGCAAGGTTCTTGGACAATTGGACAAATCCAACTGCGGAAGTGCTTTGTTTGCCCACAGGGGCAGTTCTCAGCAGAGATGCAGAGACTGTCTTCCTCAGTGGGGTACAGGGAAGGCAGGTCCCTGGCTTTCCTTATACCACACACACCACCCCCCCCCCCCCCAAAACACCTTTTAAAGTCTTTTTGAAGCAGTAAGTCATTATCTGGTTGGAGTTTAATTAACTAAACTGGGATGTTGTCATAAAGAACCAAGTGGTACTGGTGGGCAGGCTCCCTGCAGCCTAGAGACCTTTTCTTCTGAACTGATAAAGGGTTAAATAGCCTTCGCTGGGAGAAGGCTACCGAGACTGAATGGTGCAGAAATTGCCCATTCATTCAGAGCCTCTTGCCAGTCTGTCATTTGCTGACCTATAGTTTTCAAAGCACAACTGTCAGGTTTTCCAAGTATTTCCCAACTCCTCTTCCCAGGGTAAGTCAAGGGGAAGGGTGGATGGGTGGTGTGGGCATTTAAAACGCCACTTAATTCTTTTCAGCCAGCCTGCTTTGCAAGGTCTGCGTCCTGATGCTCAGCCCCTCCCACAGGTACAAACGCCACAGACCACCAAGTGGCAAAGACAGGACCTTGTGCTCTGGGCTTTTCCATATCCTGCTGATTCAGTATGCTAGGACTCTCTTCTGGCTTCCTCTTATTTCTTCCCTTCCGCACAGACCTGGACCAATAAGCCCCATCCGAGAAAGTGCCCTAGAGACCCTTAATTTAAGTTCAGCTGTGTACGAGGAAGGAGAGGGGATTCCCTCCCATTCCAGGGCTTCGTTTTAGGGACTTTTGTGGTGAGACCCATCTGACTCTACGAAAAATAAAAATGAACACACTTAGTAAAGTAGCGGTGTATGAGACGGCAAAGAAAACTGAAGTGGAAACGAAGGTAACTTGAGCCTCCTGTAATGACAGATTTCAAACCCCCAGCCTCCACTCTGAACAGTGACAATTCCCTGAACTAGGGGCCCATCTGATGTAACCCCTGTCTGGCTTCATTTCCCTGCTGGTTTGGTTAAGAGCCCGCGGATGGCCTGATGAGGCTCCCGAAGGCTAGTGGCCAGACTGGGCAGGGGGAAGGGGGAGACGGACTAGTAGAATTCACAGCTGTGAAAGTGACTGGTGCTTTCCTGTCTTCACATGAATACCTAGCCCCTGACTGTTGGTCAGGGCTGTGGGGCTGACGTTGCAGGCTCTGGAGCCTCTCCCTGTGTGGGTTCGAATCTTGCCCTCATCACCTACCAGCGTTATTCTTCATTTCTTCCTTGCGAAATGGGTGTTATCCTCCAAGGTAATGGTGTGAGGATTAAATGAGAAAATCACTGAGGGCTTAGCGCAGAGAGCCTGACATGAAGGTATGTTCATAAATATCCGCTCTTTCCACAATTATTATTATTTATTATGAGAAGTTGTGAGTGGAGGTAAAAGTTTCCTCATGCTAATCCATAATAATGCCACCTAAAACTTGATAGAGGTGCTTCTCTGCCTAAGTGGAGTGCTGGCTTTGTTTCTCTGTCCACAGTCTTCCAAATTGGCCATCAGTCTTCCAAAGAGCCTAAATGAGGCAAAGCCTCCTCTCTCCTATTTATATTATAAATCTCTTCCTTCCTTGCAGGGGAAGCAGAGAGTACATATTAAACTGCACTTAAGTTCCGTCAGCATTGCTTAGACTGGAGGATGGGTGTGTCCCAGTGAGTAGAGCTTGATCTTCTAAACCAACTGAGGGTTGGGTTTTTTGGTTGTTGTTGGGTTTTTTTGTTTTTTTGGGGGTTTTTTTTGGTTTTTTTTTTTGAGACTTCATTTAGCTATGCTGAGGGGTTATCAAACAGGCTGCCCGGGAAGTAGTTTTTCTTTGTCAGCCAAATGAATTCAACCCTCCTGTGGAAGTCCCTGCTAATGGGGAGGTGAGGAGGCAGTGAGGCCTGAGGAGGTTTTTGAGCAGTACAACTCTGAGCCAGCCACTGTTTTTTTGCTGAGCTGGTGGCCGGAAGGAATCCAACATCAGAGTTGTGATATATCATGCCTGCTGGAGCCATCTTGGATGCAGCATGTCCCAAGAGAGCTGAGTCATCGTGGACTGAGCTCCCAACCCCATGTCTGGCCCCAACTAACAGGCCCAGATGTTGACAGCTACCTCTGGAGAGTGATGGGAGCCCGCAAATGCCAATATCCCCACTGCCTGCAGGCGCTGCGCCCACCCTGGCATCCTGGTGGGACTTTTCCATTAATCTGCCTTCTGATTCCAGGGCCTATCAAAATCCCTGAGCATTGCCCATGCCTTTTGCTTTACCCACAGAAAAATGTGTCTGTTTTTAAGAGCCCCAGGAATAGAACTGGGGAAAGAGGAGTGGATAATCTTCTTTTCCCTTACTTTTTCCAACAGTATGGCAAGTCCCAGCCCCCAGTCCTAAGAGACAAAAAGCCCAACTACATGGGACAACACAGCCTTCAAACTGCCACTGACAGTTTTGTTGGCAGGACCCTGGGTATTCATGACCTGAGCTTCTGGAATAAGGGAAATTGTGCTTTGTCTTAGGGGGTTCTGGCTGCAGCACCTCTTGGCTGGCACCAGAGATCCTTCTCCTGTGCCTCTGTCAACATTTTCCATTCTTATGCTCAGTCACACCTTTTCCTCCAGGCAAAGTCCCTATGGTGTGGACCCAGGGTCTCCTAACCCTCTTCTGTCAACCCCAAACCCATTTCTAGAAGCAAGGCTATGGAACCCCTGCAAAGAATAAGTGGACTCTGCTGGGTGGTTGGCCTGATCCTTGGAAAAACTGTGCCAGACATGTTTATTTGACACCCCCACCCCCGATCCAGCCTTGACCACAGGGCTCCCCACAGGAGGCTGCCTTGGGAAATGACCATTCTTCGTGGCAGACCCACCAGACACTTAAAGCTAACTCTGCCACAGGAAAGTCTCCCATTTGAAGAAGATGCTCACTCCCCCTACATCTGAAGGGAATGTGGAGATAGGAGGCAGGTGTTGCCATTAGGCAGACTTTCTCCAACATGAGAAAAACTGCACAGAAATCCCAGCATCTTTTAAGTAGGTAGGGCCACGGGAGCAAAGCCAATAGTACATGGCCCTGTGCAAATGGGAAATATCCATCGACTGAACACTGAACCTTAGAGAAAAGACTTCATGCTTTTCTGCATTTGCAGTGTAGAGGATATACAGATGAGAACCCTGTGGATAAGTTCCCTTTTATCTACTTCGTGAACTTTGCATCTGGAGCTAGCTCTTTCTTTTAGACAGGTTAGAAAGCATCTATGAAAGCCCTCTGCCAACAATTTAACCATTTCTGATACTGTCTGAACTGTTTCCAAGGAGGGAACCATAATATTGAGTTGCCCTGAATGCCTTTTCCCCTTCACTGTAGACATGGATAAATGTGGATGAGTCACCTGAGGCAAGGTGTGACTGGACTATTGGGATGGGCCTGCCGTGTACCCAGTTTGGAAGGGGGGGGCGGGGGGGGTAAGTGGCAGTGGAAACCTATCCACCACCTACCTTCTCAGGCATCCCCTTTGAGGCCAGATGAACTTCACAGCAGAAGTGCAGGGTCAGCTCTCCTAAACAACATTATTAGCATCGCGAACAAGCATTTACTAAACCATACCCTGTAACACCTTAATCCAAAGGTCTGTTCCTTTTTTAAAGACCATTATCTTTCCCTTCTACCCAACACCGTGTCCTGTCTCACACCCCCACCCCCTGGTGGACTCTTCCCAGAGTCTAATTCTCTTGGATTCCAAACCGGGTCCCCTTGGGCAGAGGTCTTGGCCTTCTGCTGCTATTTCTTTAAATTGATCTCCAGCCGAATTCCGAATGTAAAGGTCAGCAGGCGAGGAAATGGCACTTCTAATAGAAAACAATGTGCACTTTCTAAATTTGAACCAAGCCGTTTCCGCTCTTTGATTTAAGTGACTTCCTGGGGTTCCGTGTCAGGCACTGCAGTTGAATCTCTGGCCAGATTCCAACTTAAAATTGCACTCTCTCGGTGAAATTAGAAACTGATCCAGAGTTGGCTTAGCTATTCCAGTAAATAGCATTTAGGCTGAATGTTCAGCTCAGCACTTGGAAATGGGTGATGTGAGTGCCCCTCGAGAGGATTTCCCATCCAAGTTGTCAGAAGTGCACCTAGCCGGGGGTTATTAGCCACTGGAGGTTGCTGCTCTTCGAAGTGCTGGTAATAAGTTAATATCTTGGATGTGTAGGCATCACATGCAGCCCTTCCTTCTGTGACTAACTGGAATAAAGGGTTTTGTTTACCCAGCTGATACACGATGGGAGCACACAGGGGCTATCTGTCTTGGTCATTACATCCTCAGCACGATGCTTGGCACAAAGTCCTTTTGGTGTTCAGGAAATCTACACTGTTGCTCTCTGGGGTAGTGACAGATTACTGCCAGGCAAGATGCTAGGCACTGGATATGCATTTTCTCATTTACTTCTCACAAGAACCCATTTCACAGACGACGAAACTAAAGATACAGAGGTTACAGAACCTTATATCTAGCATCGCTGCTAGGCAGGGGTGAGAATTCAAACTTGAATCTGATTCCAGAGCCTGTGTGTATAACCACTGAACTCGCTAAAAAATGGAGCGTATTTCACAGTTCCAAGAATGAGATCGGATGGGCTAGGTTTGAACTCCTGCCGAGTTCTTTTCATAGTTTTGTGTGCCTTTGGACAAGTTACTTTGAACATTAGTTTTCTGTAACTAGAAAAGGCATAATAATAGTAGTCACATTTTAGGGTGAAGAGTCCAGGACTCAATGACATAATATATATGGTGCTTAGGAGACTGCCTGGCTCACATTAAGTGCTGAATAAGTGTTATTTTTACCACTTGCTATTAATTGTTATTATTAATCATCTAAGCCTGGATGCTGGAGACTCCTGAGGGAATCGGGTTCCTATTTCATTTGGACTCCCAAGGACCTGATGGGGGGTGGGGGTGTTAACAGGCCAAGTACTGATGCCTGGAATCCGCTCTCTCTTCCTTTTCCCCACCTCCCACCTAGGGCCCCTAGAAGCCTGTTCCTCAGCACAGTCCAGGACCTCTCCAGCCCCATGGAGCCCCCGATCCCACAGAGCGTCCCCTTGACTCCCAGCTCAGTCATGGTCCAGCCCCTACTTGACAGCCGCATGCCCCACGGCCGCCTCCAACACCCACTCACCATCCTCCCCATCGACCAGATGAAGACCAGCCACGTGGAGAATGACTACATAGACAACCCCGGCCTGGTGCCCCCCATTGGCCCAAAGCGGACCCGGGGTGGGGCCCCAGAGCTGGCCCCGACGCCGGCCCGCTGTGACCAGGACGTCACCCACCACTGGATCTCCTTCAGCGGGCGCCCCAGCTCTGTGAGCAGCAGCAGCAGCACGTCCTCTGACCAGCGTCTCTTAGACCACATGGCACCACCGCCCGTGGCCGACCAGGCCTCCCCCAGGGCTGTGCGCATCCAGCCCAAGGCCATCCACTGCAAGCCACTGGACCTCAAGGGCCCAGCAGTCCCACCGGAGCTAGACAAGCACTTCTTGCTGTGCGAGGCCTGTGGGAAGTGTAAGTGCAAGGAGTGTGCATCACCCCGGACACTGCCCTCCTGCTGGGTCTGCAACCAGGAGTGCCTGTGCTCAGCCCAGACCCTGGTCAACTACGGCACCTGCATGTGCCTGGTGCAAGGCATCTTCTACCACTGTACCAACGAGGATGACGAGGGCTCCTGCGCTGACCACCCCTGCTCCTGCTCCCGCTCAAACTGCTGCGCCCGCTGGTCCTTCATGGGCGCCCTCTCCCTGGTGCTGCCGTGCCTACTCTGCTACCTGCCCGCCACCGGCTGCGTGAAGCTGGCCCAGCGCGGCTACGACCGCCTGCGCCGCCCTGGTTGTCGCTGCAAGCACACGAACAGCGTCATCTGCAAGGCAGCCGCCGGCGACGCCAAGGCCAGCAGACCGGACAAGTCTTTCTGACACTTTGGGTCGAAGCCCCCGTGCTGCTACCCCTGGAACTGGGTTCCCTTCTGACACCTGAGAAGACCACAGCGAGGCCAGAGGTTTTAGTGTCCTGAGGCTGACCTTGCTGGTCTGCCCCACTCCCCATCCTCAGCTTCTGAAGAAATGAAGACCACCACCGCCCGCCCTCTCTTCCCCAAAAGGATGAAGAAGCACTTTGGGTTTTTTTCAGGGTCCCGGAACTTTGTGTCAGACAGTGGCAGGGGCGTGGTGTGGCTGCGGGGCGGGGGGGGGGGGGGGGGGGGGGTGTTCTTTTCCAGAAGACGGAACACAGATGTGGACACATATCCGGAAGTTGCGGCTGCTTGAATGCCTTCCCAGTTCCTCCTCCTTCCCCCTCTCCCCCTACTCTTCCATTCTCTTTGGCTGCCTGGGAGGAATCATTTACTGAGTGAGCAGGGGACCTTTGAAGAAGACCCCTGGAGCCCTGACTTTCATACTTCTCCACCCCAGTTTGCCCTAACGCCTTGGGGAAGGCGGAGAAGACCCTGGTGATCCCTGTTGTATATACTTGGGAGCCCCTGAGAGCCAGGGAGTCCAGGCCTCGTTCCTCGCTCTGCCTCCCTGGAGCCACAGATGGACTTAGGAGCCACTGCACAGTGCATTCCTCCCCTCCAGCTTCATCACTAACTCTTGGGGGTGTTCAGCTCGTAACACCGTCCTTCGGTTCTTACCGAGTCACAGACTCACCTGCCACTATGCGTCCCGTGTTCTCTCTACCTAGATCCTTTCCAGAAATTTCACGGGTAGAGAAGGCCGGGGCGGCACATGCGAGACCAAATATCATTTTGCCAATGAGTCTGAGACTGTGGTCTCTGGATCCAGTCGTTATGTTTTTATAGAACAATTAAACCAGATGCTATAACGGTGTTTTAAAGAGAAATAATAATAAAACACTTTGCTTCCTTTTGGGCCACCCCCAGGAAGGGCTGATTTCAAAATCTGGGGGGCGAGCAACCTCAAGGAACACAATCCCCCTTCCCACCAAGAAGAGGATTTTCACAGCAAAGAAGAGAGACAGCACCTCCCATTGGCAGAGCAACAGTAGGGCCGAGCTGGGTGTGGGTTCCTTCTCTTCTGATTCTGCTGCTTGCTGTCATAGCCTTTTGTGTACAGTGATGTGTCTGTATCTTTAATGTAAATAGACAGATGACAAAAAAAGAGTCTATTTTAGTGCTAGGAAGCCCTGGCGGGGGAATAAGAAAGCAGGGGGGGGGTGGGGATTCTCCAGGGGCTTCTTGGGGGATTGAGCCCTGCTTCTGTGCATGGCCACAACACCCCCTCCCAACAGCCCCCAAAGACGTAGCAACTCTCTCTCTCTCTCTCTCAAGGTGCTAAAGGACTCAGCGCAGCACGTCCAGTGGGTAGGTACTTGTTGCATGCAAAAGCTATATTGTGTCTGGTCCTTCCTCCCCAGTTGTTGTGTGGGGGGTCTTTGCTTCGTGTGGTATTTTGTGTGTCCTCCCACCCCCATGAGAGGAAGCGGCCTGGGTGGGAAAAGCTACCCCAGGTGAAACTGGAAGTGTGTTAGGCAGAGCGTGCACAGCGTTTCCAGTTTGTTCTGTAGGAACAGAACCACCTCCAGGACGGAGGCAAGGAGGCAGGTGGCTGTGATTGGCATGTACCCACTGCTTCTCTAGGACTTTTTTTGTTTCCCTTGAAGACTAGTAGTAACATCTTATGATTTAGAATAAGTTCATCGTAACTGTAGGTATTTATTGATTGGAGGAAAGGAGGGGAGGGTCTTAATCATTTTAGGCTTTATTTATATAACGTTTGCTAGCTTGTAAAATAGGAAATATCGCATCTGCGTTTTCTAAGGCTGATTCGTGTAGCTACCCTTGCCACAGTCGTGATGGATGTATGGATGTTCTTGCACAAATAGGAGGGAATGGTAGGAAAAACACATTCAACCAACCACTTCTTCTAATTGAATGTATCAGATGTGTAACGAAGGGACTGGAGATGTTTTCCTCAGAATAGGTGTGCAGAGGTTACCCCCACAATGGAAGGGCACGCGTCCACTCTTGTTGGCGAGGCCTCAGAACCTTTCCCAGGGTCCCTCTCTCAAAATATCTCCATGGGGAACTTGACCCAATGGCAAGTTGCACTTTGGTGATCTTGGTGTTCTACACACCCATTCTGTGGAGAATTTACATAAGCTGTGTATACACACACACACACACACACACACACACACACACACACACACACAAACTACACACCTTACCCCACGACCCTCTATCTACACAGACCCTGTTTCCTGGCAAACAGCCTCCTGACCCCTGATGAACCCTGACTTTTTGTGTACATAGTTATAAACACGGATTTTTCTGGTTTTGGGTTTCTTTTTACTTTTTTGCTTCCCCATTTTGGCTTGTTCTTTTGGTTTGCATTTCACCTGTTAGATGGATGTGTGCCAAGCTCCTGGGGTCCCCTGTGCTCCATGGTAAAGGGAAGCCATGTAGCAACTTTGGTTCTCCCAGCTCTGTTGCAGGGCAAGTCTTTGGCATGTTTTTCTCAGCTTCTTGGCAAAAGAAAATGAAACTGGCTTTCCCGGGGGCCATTCGAGGTCCACTGAGGAACACGTTTTGGTGGGTGCTGCTTCCGGCTGATTGTTTCTGTCACCAACGGCTGGCTTGGCTGGATTGTGCCTCGTCTTGACCTTTTTGGAAAAGAGCCAGTTGGTTCCCGCTTCTGTTCAGCCTGGGTGGGTGGTGGTTCTGCCTCCAACTGGGGATAGGGTCCACAAGCGTGGGTCTAAGACGTGTCCTAGTGGACCTTGGCTGCTCCTGCCCTGAGGGTGGGTTTGTGAAGGTCCAACACTCCAAGAAACCCTGGGGAACTGGCTCTGCAATAGCAAAACCCTTCCAGATGGATGGCAGGGTGCAACCAAGGCTTCTCACAGTTCTTGGCTGGAAGGAGGTAAAGACCAATCCCTGCTGTTGGCACGGGCCCCTTCAACAACAGAAACAGAAGACCTTCAGGTGACATGTCAACTAGTCCTTTCAGTGCTGTGGAGTCTGCGTGGGTCCCCAACGTACATTGAGTGTGACCCAGTTAGATAATGACTTGCCCAAGGTTGCACGACATGGAAAGTATTGGTTGGAACCAAACACCCAGATCCCGTCGCCTCGAAGCTCCATATTCTCCACCCGTTGCCCCAGGAGATGTCTGATAGAGTGTGGGCCGCACAACTTTGCACTGTATACAATTCACTAGGGCATCTCACAAGCTTGACCGGCCTTCTGGCTCATACCTTCGGTGAGCATTCTCCTGCCCTCCGCTTACTGTGACAGTTGATGACAAATCTTGCGCTGCCATTTTTTGCTGTGGGTAACTCCCGTGTGGTGTCTACCTTGCTTTCTCTTCTCTGCCCCACAGTTTGGTTTCGTGTTACAAACAAAAGCTGTTCGAGGTTCCCACCCCACCACATTCTTATTACTTCATTTTCCCTCTTCACTGTAGCCCCTTCTCACCCCACAACAAAAGTTACCACAGAAGGTTTCCTTTGTATAGAATATTTATTTTGAAGCTCTATTTTAATAGTATTTATTTTAGAAAGTCTACTATTGTAAGAGTTCTTCTGTTTGTGAAGAAAAAAAACAAGTTAAAAACTGAATGTACTGATCTAGAAAATATATATAAATATATATTGTTAAATATACACAGGACTGCCGTTTCTCATGTGTTTGTGTGTTCACGCCCCCGACCTCCTCACCCAGCAAGACCCCGAGCTTGTCAAAAACACCAAGTGGAAGCGCGTACCCCAGCTCTGGCAAGACGAAGGGGCAGAGGGAGGGGGCTCCTTGTGCCAGAATGTCCCTTGTTCACTTCCTTGTGAAGCTGACTTCTGCCAGGTGCTGCTAAATCCTCCCCTACGCAGGCGTGTATTTGTAACCCACAGATGACAAAACTCAGAGAGGCAGTGGAAGTGGGAAAGGGTCATCTGACCTGCCCAGTTCACAAAAATTCTGTAACTTTCCTTTTGGAAAGCGCTTGGTGGTTTTCTTATGACCACCAGAGTGGTGGATATTATATAAAAGCAGTTCCTTTGGCTTCTGAAGGCTTCCATCCAATGAATGCTTTGGCTTTGCCCTTCTGATGTACCTGCCACCTGTTTCCTCTGTCCCACCCCCTCAAAACTTGGTAGAGACCAGGTCACTTCTCAGTTTATGGACCTGGGGGAACTTTTTTATTGTGAACATGTGAATACATGCCTATTTACTGAAAGACAAGGAATTGAATGATTATTGGTTTTTTTCCTGTTGCCACGAAGCACACAAAGACAAGAGGGATGGACAGAGAGGGTGAGAAGCCCTGGGTCCAGATCTTGTTTTCTCTGAGGTCATCAGTTACAGGCATCTTCCAATTCTTTGTTCAAGCCTCAGGTTCCTCTTTAAGATATCCAAACCCATTCCAAGGACCCCGTGGTTAGTGCCTAAGAGCACAAAGGATGTTTGTAGTCACTGCGGTCCTGTCTGCTCTAGAACTTTAATAAAAGGTAGGCACCAGTCTCCCTGATGAGACCATGTAGCCTCCCCGTTCCCAGATGATGGACGAAGAATAATTTGTGCTCCAAAATCTTCCTGTGCTGGCCAGGTAAGTGTCCCGCTGCAGATGCTTTTCTCTTTAATCACCTCAATCCCGAATGCTGTATACCAGGCTTTGGTTCAGTCTTGGATTTCCTGACGCTTGGCCTGCCCCTGGTTTTATGTTGTTTTCTAATGTTTGGGGATTAAAAATAAAAATCTACACAGGGTGTTGGGTGCTTAGCATCTCCTCAATCCAAATATTGTTTGAATGAACAAACACTTGTATTTTAAAAACTCCTGTCCAGAGAAAAAATTCCACATTTGCCTCCCTTGTCTTTCCCTTCCTGACTGCTTATGAAATGGCTTTGGGTAATAATGGTTAGCATTTGCTGAATGGTTTCTTTTTGCCAGAAATTGAACAATACATGGCAGACACCATTGTTAGTTCCCTCTTAGAGGTGCAGAAACTGAGGTTCGACATGTGGTCACATGCCCAACACCTGTTTGGGGGTAGATGAGGAAAACGGGGAGTTGAGGGTTTAGCAGCACAATTTGGGTCAGAAGCAGACAATAGACTAGATAGACCCTGGTGACTGAATTTTAAAATAAGGGGGAAGAAGCAGAATTTCTACCCTCCACGCCGATAACCGCATACTCCTAAGAGGGCACCACAAGCCTGGTGCCCACTCCACCAAGAGATGGGGAGGGTGGGTATCCCTGCTCTAGGGGCAAAAAAACCACCCCACCCCCACCCCCACTTCTGGCAACTCTGTAGTCTGGCCAGGCAGCCCCAAGCTGCACCCGCCGCTCCCCAGCTGGCCCTTCCAGCCTGCTGAACCTGCACCTTGAAATGAGTTCCACTTTCCAAAGTACATTTGTGAGGTAATCAAACGCACCCCGGCAGACAGCTCCACGCTGGAGGTGTGTGCCAGATGAAAGCCGAGAGGACATTTTTAAGAGCCTGAAGTTTATTCATCGGAACTTTAATAAAACAATATGTCCATGGCCTGGGGCAGGTATAATTTTCATAATTTATGGGTCTCTGAGACAGGAAGAGAGCTCAGGGTTTTATTGTGTTTTGTGCGATAAATGGCATTCCAATTGTCTACATGATATTCCTTAAGGACTCTTGTCTGGCAGGAACACAGGCCCTTCTGGAGCCCACCTGGGCCTCAAGGCCTGAGGCAAGGGATAATTATGAATACATCTGTATCTGTTAAGCAGGAGATGATTGACAAACTCCCTCGTTTCCTTCTGTCATTAGAAGACACTTCCTATGCCGACACCTACATTAACATTTAACTGTTGCAAGATTTGGAACCCTCCCTGTTCTCTTCCTCTCCACCTTCTCCCTTGGGTCTGGCCCCTTTCTTTCCTGTACCTGAAGGGACTCAGGTAAACTTCTGACTGACTCCTCTCCCTTGGCTTGGTGAGGGGAGTGCTGTCAGTCTCCACAAAAAACATTCAGTGTCTACAAAGCAAGATAACGGAGTTCCAGATGACACTCTAAACGAGATCAGTACTTGGAACACCTACAGTCTTCTGGGAAGCCTGCACAGGGTGATAAGTCAAGTGGCCTTATGACATCATTACAAAAGCTACTGCTGCTAAGCAAAGATGCCGCATTGTCCTCTGCAATCTTGAAAATAATCAAGTTGGTATGACATAATCAGTCTCATGTTATAGTTGGGAAAACTGAGGTTCAGAGAGGTTAAGTCATCTGCCCAAGGCTACACAGCTGGTAAGTGGTGGGCCTGCCTCCAGAGCCTGTGCACTGCAGGCTGAGGTCTTATTCAAACTTCCAAACCCAACCCAAATACTACCTCCCCTGAGACACTTTCCTATGTTCCCAGAAAGGTCTCCTTGCACTTGTGCTTCTGTACCCGTTGGCAGAGTAAGTGATCTTTAACCAAGGTTACACAGACTAATTGAGAAGAGATTTGAGTCCAGGTCTAACCACCGCACCACAACACCCCATATAAAATATTGAGGCCACATCTTCAAACTGATCTTACCACATGACGTTACAAGAACCCTCCTGACACTGCTCCTGGCCAGCCTGCCTGATTTCCTCTGCCATCAAGAGAGGAGGTGCATCCTCAGACTATGGAATTATTTGGGCTGTGGTAGCCAGGGACGAGAACCCAACAGGGGAGAGAGGAGGCTGTAAGCTGCCACATATAATTCACAAGTGTGGCCTGGGTGGATGGGGCCGGTGCACCTGCATGGGGAGGGATACGCACACAGGGTGAAGGGCAGAGACCGCTCCTCTGCATGTCCAGGGGCCAAGGCACGTTCCTCTTTGTGCCAGTGCTGGAGTAGATGGATGGGGCACAGACCAGAGAGCCAAAGTGGTCAGGGTGGAGGTGAGAGTGACAAAGGTAAGGGGTGGCCCGTGTTAGAAGCAGTGCACCTCCCAATCCCTCAGGCTACTGTTGGACTGTCCAGGCAATGCTCCAGCCAGCCCTGGACTAAGGCTCTTGGAGGTGCTGGATCTAATCCAGTTAGACAACTAGTGTCCATCAGGCAGAGCTAGTTCCCAGAGTGGGCACAAGCCTTGGGGCCACCCCCACAGGCCACTCCTCTCAGAGCAATGTGGTAAAAAGAGCACTGAGCCTTATGGTCCCTACTGCTCAGGTCCCTGCCCTGTCATCTTCACTAGTGTAACCCCGGGAGAATCCTTGCCCTTGTAGTAACAGCTGAAGGATGAGATAGTGGCTGTGCACAACACTGATAAATGCTGTTTCTACTATTAGAGATCAAAATGGGGCTCACGTGGGACAGCAGGGAAAAGAGGAATTTGGCTCTCTTCTGAGCCTCAGTTTCTCCATGTTAAGCCTACAGCCTGGACTGTGGAGGCAGGAAGTCACTAACTGCTGGTCCACAGTGTTTCTGAAAACTGTTGGTTATCGTCATTTGAAAAATAAGATGTTCCCAAACCCAGATATAAAGCTTCTCTTGAAAAAATAAAAATAGCTGGCGCCTCTGAGCCCTCATTCCCCATGGTGACAACTGGCCGGAGCTGAAAGGCAAGTGCCTTTTGCAAACTGGGCAGGGTCCCCGCCGGCATGGGTCATGTTTGTCCCATGATGTCTCTTAGTCCAGCGTGCTTCTCTTTTTAGATTACCTGCCCAGCTCTCCACCCCCGATGCTGACTGCTATCAAGTCTGGCTGGCGCTCTTGGGCACTCTAACTCGAACCATGTTCGACGTCCCAAATCGCATCTAGAGGCTTCCTAAGGCTGCCCACCCTGCAGGCATATCACTCAGTTACAGGTACCAGAGTCCTAATCCCAGAAAAGACATCCAAGGTCATGGAGGTCCGTAGCCCAGAATTTGGGAGTGGGTGGTTAAGGGAACCCTTTGACATTGTTAGATAAATTTCTGTATGTTTGTGCTTTCCAGTCTCAGAGGGGCATGTGACTAGTCCAAAATGTTAGGAATCCTTAGTCCAATCCACCCACCTCCGTTTTATGGATGGGGATGGAAGATCCTGAGAGTGGCTCGTCCTAGGTCACACAACGGGTTAGCTGTGAAGAACAGAAGCCAGGTTTTCTTTCTAGGAAATCAGTTCGTGATTTTTAAGCATTTATCCGCCCATCTATAGTGTCTCCTTCAAAAATTCCCCCAAAAGTGACCTCAACTGTAATGATATTGTCAGTAATCACCCCCTGCAATCTCACCCCAACTCTCTTTCTCCAATCTTTACTTGGTTCTTCCTGCCACTTCTGCGATACGCAGCGATTTGATGACCTGTTTACTTGCTCACAGCATGTCTTGTCCCCACTAGAGGATGGGTTCTGTGACAGTGTGAAACTTGGCCTCTTTGGTTCGTGATATCAGTGCCGCCTGGCCTTCGTCACAGCACCCAGAGAAACTGGCCACTCAGGTAAACCAACAAGGTCTCTTGTCAGTGATGGGCAGCAGCACGAGAGTCCACAGGTTCTCTCTGTCCTCCCCAAGGTACACCCACTGCCCCCAAACATCTAGGGGATCAGTATTCAATATACCCCACATCCACTGGAAAGCTTCCAGCAAAGCAACTGGCATATGAGGGGCAGTCAATAAATATTTGTCAAATGTAGTAATCAAATAATGATATACTGAAAGGAGAGTAAAAAACAAGTGAACACGTGGCCTCAGACTTTATTTCTGTCCCAAAGCTAGCCACATGAGAGGACACAGCATTTCCACTATATAATCATAATGATACGAATAATAAGACCAGCCTCCATCTTATACAGCTGACACTTGAGTGTTTATCACATGCCTAGCACCATGCCAATCAACTGCTTTTTATCCATTTTTTACTTTAATCCTCATTCTGTACTAGTACTTGTATCTTCCCCCATTTTACAGATGAAGACACTGGGGCTCTAGATGTCATGTGCCATGATGTCATGTGCCCAAGGTCACACAGGCCTGACTCCTGAGCCCCAGCTTTCCTACTCACGTGCCCACCCAGTGGACACTCGGAAGAGGCATCAGCAGGGTGTCTGGGCCACCAACTGGGGGCGGCTGACATGACGGAGGAGGCCTGAGCCCTAGCTGCATAGGAGGAAGCCCTGTCTGCAGGCTGTAGAATCACTCATGGACTGTGAAGGCACCTGGGGCCAGCAGTTTGCAAAAGTGAATCTGGCAAACTCCCAGCTCCCAGCTCCCTTCACCACTTGCCTGTGACAGAATATCCCCAAAGAGAAAAAGAGGAAGCCAGTTTAGGAACTAATGCCATTTGGTTCTTCTGGCCCTTCTAGAACAAATGCAGTTACCAGAAGTGTTTGTTAATGGTCAGTTCTTAGACTGAACATCCACTGCTTAGACCAGGCAAGTATAAGAAAAATTATTACTGATCAGCTTCGGGAAAAAGAATCAAGGTGGTACCTAATTTTTGAAAAATATTTGAAAGAGTCAAATAGGTTTTTTTAAAAATAACATGACTTGCAAAATGGAAAGCAACAGAAAAAAATAAAACTCCCCATCATATTCCCAGTTTCAGTTTGACATTCTGGAGTAGACCATTCATTTATTTAACAAATAATGTGCAGACATTGTACTTCCATCTTCAAACCGTATACGGGATCACTCTCAGAACACCATTCCACACCACACACATGGACTTCCTTCCCTATCTCTACGGTTCCACCTTCTCCTTTTTAACAGGTGGTGTTGCATGGCATTTCATTTTATAGCCTTACCACTCTTGTTTCCACCTCTTCTTTTGAGAGCTCTGCTCTACACACCCAGCCACAAACCTCACCTGGACCACAAGAGACACACCCTCTGCTTGCCCTCCCAAGAAAGCTAGGGGTCAAAAACAGGAGCCCTGTCAGCCTGTTGAGTGTGTGTGTGTGTGTGTGTGTGTGTGTGTGTGTGTGTATGGAGGGGGAAGTTGCAAGGGGTGGGGCCGCACACAGGGCAGCCTGTTGGAGCTGGTAATGTGGGGGAAAGGAAATTCTGCCCTCCCCAGAAGACCTGCCAGGTGGTACATTTGCTGTGTTGGGACAAGCTCCTAGATCGTATGACATTCTCCTTAAGGAGAACCATGACTCAGGGCGCCTGGGTGGCTCAGTCGGTTGAGGGTCCGGCTTCGGCTCAGGTCATGATCTCTCGGTCTGTGAGTTCGAGCCCCGTGTCGGGCTCTGTGCTGACAGCCTGGAGCCTGCTTCTGATTCTGTGTCTCCCTCTCTCTCTGCCCCTCCCCCACTCATGCTCTGTCTCTGTCTCAGAAATAAACATGAAAAAAAATTTTTTTAAAAAGGTGACCACGACAATAAACAGGAGGGCACAAGAAAGGCTACTTACTGTCTTTAAGATGCACGGTTTTCACTGGACCATCAGCTCCAGGTCTGTACTGCTTAGAGCAGTGTATTCCACAGCGACCATCATTTATTTACCCAATCCCTTCTTGTCACTGCCCTTCTTAAAACCCTCCAGTTTCTCTGTCCCCTCGAGTGTGGACTGGATTTAGTGACTTGTTTCCAAAGAACAGAGCATAGAAAAGTAACAACGGTAACATCACAGTGGAGAAATCTGGCAGATGCTACCCTGACCAAGTGATCATCAAACATCACAAGTAATAAGTCACACTGATGTCATATACTCCCTGAAATAATAGAACAAGAAGGGCACATCACCTCTCGTATGCTTCCCCCAAATTCACAGCCTTAGTGGAATCACGAGAAAACAGCAGACAAACCCAAATTGAGAGATACTCTTTAAAATACCTGACTAGAACTCTCCCAAAGTGTCAAGGCAATGAACCATCAACACGGAGAAATTGTCACATACTAGGGAAGACTGAAGACACATGACAACTAAATACAACTTGGTGGAAAATGACAAAATCGGAATAAAATCTGCATAGTGGTGTAATCTCCCAGTGTTAATTTCTCAGTTCTGATCAATATACTATGGTTATCAAAGATGTTAACATTAGGGGAAGCTAGGTGAACAGCATAGGGAATTAACTGTATTTGAAATAAAATTATTTCAAAATAAAAATGTTTTGGGGTGCATGGGTGACTCAGTTGGTTAAACATCCGACTTCGACTCACATCATGACCTTGCAGTTTGTGAGTTCTACCCCCATGTCAGACTCTGCTGACAGCTCAGAGCCTGGAGCCTGCTTCAGATTCTGTGTGTCTCTCTCTCTGCCCCTCCCCGCCCCCCGACAATAAACATTAAAAAAAATAAAAAGGTTTTTTAAAATAAATAATTTTTAAACATCTTCAGTTTCTTCCCATTGAACTTAGAACAAAAGTCCCAACTCCTTACCAAAGCCTACAAGACCCTGCCTAACCTGCCCCAAGTTTCTTTCAGATGTAATCCTCTTGCTATGCAATTAAGGGAAAAGTAATTTTATTCATAGATAACCCCTGAAGAGTGTAATCAAATCATGTTGGCCCCAGTTCCCTTGCCAGTGACTGCATCCGCAAGGACATGTGGTACTGAGACAACCAATGGGATTTAAGGGGAAATCTGGGGGTATCTGGGAAGTTTCTTCATTCATAAAAGGAGACACAAGGAAGAAAGGAACACACCGTAGTGTCTCTGTGGCACTAGAACTGCAATCTTAGTGCCATGAAGGGAGCTGGTCTGAGGTTAAGGGCCAGAGGCTGGATGGGAGAGAGAAGATGGAAGGAACCTATAACCCTTGTGACATTGCTGGGCTGCCTAATTAGCTGATCCTGCAGTCATTATACCTGCAGACTAGGTGCATATGAATGAACGCACCTTTCTTATAATTCAAGCCAGTGTGAGCTGGGTAATTTTCATGACTTGTAGTCCAAGGCATCCTAGCCAACAGAGATGCAATATTGCCTACTTCTTTAGAAGACTGGCATTTAGAAATATCCTGGGTTTGGGAGGGGCCTTAAGTCATCCTCACCATAAATCCTCTTAACAACTGGGTAAGTACAAGAAAGTCACCGTTTTTGACCCCTTCTGAGATTTTCCTTGGAACTAATGCTACCATGTCATGTCTTTTTTTTTTTTTTTTTTAAGGTGTTTTTTTTCTTACATAATCTCTACTCCCAGTGTGGGGCTCGAACCCACAACCCTGAGATCAAGAGTCACATGCTCTACCATCTGAGCCAGCCAGGCGCCCCTATCACGTCATGTCTTAAATGAGCCAGTGACTTCAGTAGAGGCCTGTGTCCAGCTCTGTACAGTCACCTGCAGCATTCAGAGAGTTTGGCTACTAGACCGCCCATGGGTAGTAGCTAAATCCACCCTCAGGTGAAAAATAATAAATGGAGGAGGAGTGCTATAGTTTTTCATAGTGTACCCTATTAGTTGATTTAACATCCCGCGTTTTCAAGGTGGGGAGAGCCACAACTCCTAAAATCTTCCAAAGGAGATTACATAGAATGTTGTCTCTACCATCAAAATCATGTTTTCCTTGTAATTCCAGGAAGGAAGGGGGAAGTCAGGTCTTCAATAAATCCCGAATTAGAAACAGTCTTCCCACCCCCCTTCTGCTGAAGCTACACAGCCCGACAAGTCTTTCTCTTGTGGACTTTCAGACTGGATCACTGCCAAAAATGTGAGCAAGAATTTGGCCCATTGTTACTTTAAATATCCTGTGTCGCAGGCCATCTAGGAATGTCTAAGTATGGGAATTTTCCTTGTGAGGTCTGGGATGTAGATATAAATAACTCGTTTGTTAGAATCTGTCTCCATCCTGCCTCTCCTGGCTTCAGTGGTGTGAATAAGCCAGCCTTGTCAAAAAAGCTCACCAGCCCACTCGGGGCAAGGCGGGCAGAGCAGCAGGTGAATGCTTCCCACCTGCTCTCCAACAATAACTTCTCCCTGCCAGGTGAGGCGAGCCGGGGAGAAGCGACTTCCAAAGCTGCCCCAAACTTGTCTTGAAAACGCTGCCTTGGGAGAGATGGTGGTTTAGGCTGACCCAGCGTCACCTTTTAACCCCATGTTGAAGTGTGGAGAGCTCGTGCTTCTGGTAGGGTAAAAAGAGGGTTGTATTCCTGTCCTTCTTGCCACTTCTTTCCATAAAAGGATCTGCTGGAGTCAGACTTCCACACGTCACTGTCACAGATGAACTGGTAGACACAAGTTTGTAGCTGTTTCTCTCCTTCCAGCTCTAATTTTCCCAAGTTTTTCTGGCCTCGGGATTACAACTAAATGAAACAAGCCTGCAGGCAGGACCTGGATGGAGACCAAAGGGGCTCCCCATTTCTCTGAGAGGCAGAGTTGCATGAAGGGTGACTGCAAGGTGTGACCTCACAAGCCCACCCATCCACACACCTTCTTGGCCTTCCCAGCCTCATCTCCACATGTTGGAACGGTGGACCGGAGATCACCACGTCCTCAGAAGACAGACAGCATTTGTTTTCTGTTAGGACCGTGGCCTTACAGAGAACATGATCATCAGAAGACCTGGGTTCAAATCCCAGCTGGACCATACACTGGTTGTGTGAACAGACCAGTCCAAGGTCTTCCTGAGCCTCCATTTCCCCATTTGAAAAACGGGACCATAATGACCTATCTCACACAGACTCTTGTCAGTGGTCAGTGAGAGTGCGTACATACAGCAGTTACCACGAAAAAAGAACTCAGTAAATGTGCAAAGTCTGAACAAGGAAAGAGAGGATGACAGGGAGACAAGGAAGAAGAAAGAGAGAGGAAGACAGAAATAGAGAAACAAAGGACAGTTAGAAAGAGAGAGAATCACTGAGATCTGGACAAGGGGAGAGACAAATGGAGCCCAGATCCTGAGACAGACATGAGGAGGTGAGGTCTGGGGTGACTGGGAAGTCCTGAGGGCAAAGGAGGGACAAAGCAGCTTTCTCTCCTGGTGGAAGGTCACTGACTCTCCATTATGAGTTACCAGGGCTACAGGGAAAAGAAATAAGGTGAATGACCCACATAGTGGTCAGGGAAGGCCTCTCTGAGGATGCGTGATGTTTGAGCTAAAACCCCAGCGAGAAATGGGAGGTGTGAGCCATGGGATAAAGGAAGGGTCTTCCCTAACAGGGAACCTGGTCCTTACAACACACACACAAACACACACCCCATAAAACAAAGTCAAAGAAAAATCTGCAAGAACTGCCCAGATAAAACATGGCTGAGATGAATTCTGTTGGCAGTTTTTCAGAACTCAGTCGCCCCCCTCCCCTGTGCAAGAGCAGGAAGTGGCTGTGAGCCCCCAGGGAAGCCCTCTATGGGGGGCAGGGGGCGGCAGACAAATGGTTCAGATAAAGATCTCCCCGCTGTGTGCTATTTTCCTTCCTTGAGAGTACCTCAGTTCAATGAATCACCAGGGTTTCCTCTGGCTCGGGAGAGACTTCACACTTCCCAGCACAGGCCCCCAACCCACCTCCACCTTTCCTGGGCCAGGGGGACTAGCAGCTACATTCAAAACAATGCTTCTGGGTTAGGGGCCGGAGGTGGGGGGATGGGAGGGTGGGGGAGGCCAGGGAGAGAGTTCAAGGCAGGATGCCTCCCCTTGACCCCAGTACAAGTTGAGGTGAAACAGCTCTCTTCAGGTCAAAGCTGCCAAAACAAAGTTAAAGGTGTAAAAAACAATGTGAGAAGGTCACACAGGGATGGCCTCTCTCTGGAACCCTGGGGTGGAGCTGGGTGGGAGGACAGGAAGTACTTGACCGAGAAGCATTTATTAACCATTTTAACTAGAGATGCCCCTCAACTACAGTAAGAGCATGGGACGGGGTGGCCATTTCATCCGTTCAGTAAACACAGGTTTTTCCATGTTTTAAACCAGCCCACGTCGTGACTTTGTCTCCTAAACTGCCCTTCTTACAACTTTCTCCTATCTCAGTAAATACAGAATTTACCCAGTAGCTCAGGCCCCAAATCTCAGGCTCATTGTTGGCTTCTCTCTTTATTTCCCACCCCACACCTGATACAGCAGCAAATCATTATTGGTTTACAGTCAAATACATGGGGGATCTGACCTACTGCCACCACTACCACCTCCATCCAAGCCACCCGCCATCCTTTCTGTCTCCTCTGGATGACCGCACCTGCTCTCTGCTGTCTCTTATGGCCCCTGTGGTTAGCTTACTGAGAGCACGGAGCCCCTGGGGGGAGGGGGGTGGTGGTCTTGGGCAGGTCGTTTCACCCCTTTGTGCTGCCTCTAATCAACAGCAAAAGTAATAATACTTGCCTCTTGAGACTATTGTGAAGATAAATAAGATACGGGTGCCTGGCCCATAGTGAGTCTCATTATGACAATCTGTCATTTCACTTAGCATGCTGTGCAGTGACAAGTTTTTCAAGAGTCATTTCTTCCCACTAGATTGGGTGTCACTGGAAGGCGTGGGCCGTACCTAACTTCTAGCACAAAACCACAAGCCATCCCTCTGCTCAAGCCCTCCCTACTGGCTTCTCATTTCATTCCAAACAGTATCTAAGGCCGATAAGGCTCCCTGTGATCTGTCCCTGCATCTCTTCTGATGCCCCTTCCTTTTACTTACTTCCTTCCTTCCCGTGTGGTCTTCCTTGAAGTTCCTCCATCTGCCCAAGGATGTTATGCCTCAGGGCCTTTGCATTTGTTGGTTCCCTGGTGGAGAAAGCTCTTTGCCCAGATATTTGCATGGCTCAGTCCCTTACTTCATTCAGGATTTTGCTTAATTATCACCTCCTTAGAAAGGCCTTATCTTACCTCCCTGTCTAGAATAGTCCCCCCTTCAACCTCTCACCTCCTCTCATCCTATTTTTCTATTTCACCACTACCTGCTTTTATACCACATATACACTTTTTTGTCTACTTGTTTATTGTCTGTATTGCCGACTAGAATATAAACTCTATGAGAAGGCAAGAGGTTGCCTGTTTAACCACTACATTCCTAATGTCCAGGACAGTGCCTGGCTCATGGTAGGTGCTTAATAAAAATGTGTTGGATGAACAAATGAATGAATGAATAAATCTACTGAACACTTAATGCACCCTGGCACTGTGGAAGGCACTTTCGATACTACACACCCTCTTGTTCAGTCCTCACAAATATCATACTACTAAGTGGACTCATATTTTAAAGACAAAGGAAGTTGGGGTGCCTGGGTGGCTCAGTTGGTTAAGTGTTGGACTTTGGCTCATGGTTCATGAGTTCAAGCCACACATCAGGCTCTCTGCTCCCAGCACAGAGTCGGCTTGGTATCCCCTCTCTTCCTCTCTCTGCCCCTCCCTGCTTGCTCTCCCTCTCTCAAAAATAAATAAACATTAAAAAAATAAAGACATGGGGCACCTGGGTGGCTTAAGTGGTTAAGCTTCCAGCTCTTGGTTTCGGCTCAGGTCATGATCTCACAGTTTGTGAATTCGAGCCCACGTTGGGTTCTGTGTTGACAGCGGGAGTCTGCTTGGGATTCTCTCTCTCCCTCTCTCTCTCTCTCTGCCCTTCCCCTGTTTGCTCTCTCTCTCTCAAAAAAAAAAAAAAAGAAAGAAAGAAAGAAGAAAGAGAGAGAGAGAGAGAGAGGGAAAGAAAGAAAAAGAAAGAAAGAAAGAAAGAAAGAAAGAAAGAAAGAAAGAAAGAAAGAAAGAAAGAGAAAGGAAAGAGGGAAGGAAGGGAGAAAGACAAAGGAAAGCTGAATCTTCCACAGCTGGGCAAGGGACAGCCCCAGGGAGAGAGGACCCCACATGCCGTTCCCTGTACCCCTGCTCATTCCTGCTTAGCCTACTGGACCTTCAAGGTCAACTCGGACATCTTTTCTTCCATGCAGCTTCTCCTGCCCTCAGCTGGCAAGGCAGCCCTCTGGCATCCTGTAAAGTCTGCCTGGATTCCCATCCCACCTCCAACAGATAGGTGGACTGGGGCAGGTTGCGTCATTCCTCCGTACTTTAGTTCCCACATCTAAAAAGTGGAGAAAACAATAGTACCTGCCTCATGAGACTGCTTTGAAGATTAAATAAGATGAGTGATTGACCTTCAAACAGTGTCTGGCATATACTAAGTCCTAATACTATGGTTCGTTTGTCACTTCACTTGCTACCATGCTGTGTTCCGGCTGGCTGTTTCACAAGCTCTCTCTTCCCACTAGCTGCGTATCATTGGAAAACACGGACTATATCCAACACCCAGCACAATTCAGGGCACACGGTACGTTACCAGTTGCTGTTTGCTAGGTCAGCAATAGCAACAGTGAAAGCTTACATTTGCATGGCCTTTTAATAAAGGTGCGAGGTCAGGTGCCAAACACTTAAAAATGCATTCACTCATCCAGGCGTCACAATAAACTATGAGGTGCTATATTTTATGCCATTTTACAGAGACGGAAACTGAGGCTTTCAAAACGTAAGCAAAGTGCCACCCAAACAATAAATGGTGAAGCAGCATTCAAGCTAGAAGGGAGGGAGGGAGGAAGTCAACTTGACCTTTCTATTGGCTCAGCCAACCCAGGGCTCAAGGGGATTAGTGTACATTTGTGTGAAAAAGGGAAGGAGAAAGCTAATAAACGTGCAAACCTTCCCCCCAAGTCCCTAACCTCACTCTAGACTCTTAGACTGTCTCCAGTCTAAATAACACAATGGCAGCTAATTGTTTCCTGTTGCCCAGATGCTATCTGTTTGGCGATCAGGCACCCGGCTTGGGGTGGGCGTGCAGAGCTGGAGAACTGTCACTGTTCACCTCTGGGTAAGGGTTGAGGGGCAAAGGGGGACTCAAGCCCCACGGGTCCCCATGTATCTCCACTTGCCTCTACAACAAATTCCTACAGAGAAATTTAAGTACCAAAGCCACCTGATGAATAAATCACCAACCCCAGAGGAGCCCAGCCCAGACGGAGGCCCCAATCCTCCCATTTCAAAATTGAGAGAGAAAAAAATTCCATCTCTGAACACCACGTTGGGGGAAGTTTCCACTTGCCCTGAGTTTCAACCCCCTTCGGGGACTATCGGAAGCACGCAGACCAGTGCTGCCAGCACACAGAGCAGTTTGGGCTTGTCCAAGGCTGGAAACACACTCTGGTGAGTTGGTCTAGTCTTTCAAAAGTGGTCCTGCTAGTCTGGGAAATGGGTGCCAAGAAAAGAATGATAGATGTGCAGTTTGAAAGGCACAGTGGGCTAACCTGGCCAAGGTAGGAAGTGTGGGCTAGTCCGAAGACCATGGGTTTGGGGGCTGGGTCTTGCTTAGGTTCAGATCATAGCTCCACTACCCGCTGACTGAGTAACCTGGATGGGTGGGTTGCTTGTCCTTTCTTTGCCTTAATTTCCTCATCTGTAAAATGGAGATCCGAATTCTAACCTACAGCGTTGGTGTTGAGATTAACAGGGATAGTGGCTATAAAATGCCAAGGATAGAGGACATAATAGGCACACTGTAACACGTTAGTGCCTCTCCCCAGAGGGAGAGGGACCCCTGAGCCAAGAGGTCCAGAACAGAGCTAAGGAGAGCTGCTCACACAAGGAATCCCCTTTTTTTACTGTAGACATGCTCATTATTCATTGCTATCCCATGGCTGTGACTTACCTGCCGATTCTAATTCATTATCATATTCTTAGGAGCATGAATTTACTTTCTGAGGCCCTTGAGATTCAAAGTGCATGTTTCAAACATACCTCCTGGACACTGAACACGGTGCTCGAGGCCTCTCTTCAATACTTAATTTGTCCAATAAATATTTATTGAGTGCTGACTACTCATCAGGCCAGGATCTGGGATGAACAAGATAGACATGGAGCCTACCCTGGGAAAGCCTGGCCATCTGGGTGGGGGAACAAGACATGGCCATGGTGGGAAAGCTGAATGCAAGGCCACTGTGTGTGTCCTGCTGGTGAGCTCCTTCCTGATGACTTTGTAGCAGAGTCACTTTCATATAGATGGCATGAAACGAATACATCACTGAAAGGAAGACAAGGGGGCACGTTGAAGGAGCACCCACAGTGGTCCAGAAGGCAAAGAACGTGGTGCCACACTCTCAGAGCAGCCAGCGGAGAAAGACCCCACTCCTTACAGGCAAGGCTGCGGAGACTCTGGGAGGTTAGTTTCCCCTGCACGCGGGACCACTGCAAGAGCTGGAATTTGAACACTGGGAATCTTGACTCCCAACCTGATGTTCTTTCCACTGTGTCACGGGCCATGAATGCAGTAGATCCCCATCCTCTGAGATTTCAAACCATCTAAAGATGGTCTGGCCGTGGGGGATTTTAGGATCAGACCTCACAGGGCCTTCATAACCAAAATAACATGCTCAGTCTTGAATTTTTGAGCAGAGCAAATGACGAGTTAGGAGCTGTACTTCAGAACGAGAAACACTGACTGGGGCAACAATCGTCAAGCTATCATTGTGTTAACCCCAGTCCGTCATTATCAAGCTCATGTTAGAGGTGAGGAAAAGGAGGTAAGAAAGGTTAAGCCATCCGCTCAAAGTCCCATGGCTGGTAGGAGGGGTTTGAACTCTCAGCCCTTGCTCCCGACCACTGCCGCGCCCATCAGGGTGAGAGGTGAGCAACTAGAGAAAAGGTTGCGGAAAAGGTGAGGCTGGGGGTCCACGGAAAAGACCTACAGAGAGATATCAGGGTGCTTGTGCCTCCCCACGCTCTGGTCCAGTCCAATGTCGCTGTCCCATGACAGACTTTGCCTTTTCTACCGCATCCTCTCTTACAACCCCTTCCCCTTCTTCAAAGCTGACCACCCTCTCCCAAAGGCCACTCTCTTTCCTGACCTCCCACTGCTCTTGGTGCCTCTGACCCCAACCCAGCATTTGAAGCCGAGATCAGGATCCGTACCTGGCACTCCTTAGCTGTGTAACCCGGGCTTGTCTCTGCCTCAGTTTCCTCGTCTGTCATACAGATGTCATGAGACCAACTGGAGCTGTGTAATTAAAGGCAATAAGGAATATGCACATGCCCCGAAAGAGTGATGTGTTTACGTGACGAGCAAAATTTCTCATTCTTGCCACATTGCCCCACTACATTAAGAGATTAGGAACTGAGGTTTTTTCGGTCTGTCCCTCTGCTGCAGATACCCCCCGCTGACCAGTCATGCTAAGGACTTTACTCTGGGTATCGTGTTGGGGGAAAGGCCGGGAACCAGAGGAGCCAGCCACGGCCAAGAGGCCAGGCTGCCTGGGCCTCCCTGCTGCCTGCCAGTTCTTTCCTGAGTCTGGTGGGCCTCTGGCTTCCGAGGCAGCTGCAGCCCTGAACGATCCACCTCCTTCCCGTGGAACCCATTTCAGGATTAGCTGCCAGGAGGTCATAAAATGCAAAGAGGAAGCGGGAGCATCCCACAATTGTAGGAACCTGGCTCCAAGGGAAGTAACCTGTCTGTTGGTCCGTCGGCCTCTGGGGAAGCGGGCCATAAATCGCAGTCTTAGGAGCTGGTGAAAGGCCAGAGCTATTTATAAAAAGTCTGGGCTTTTGAACTCTTTAAAGAGGCAATAGCCTTCTCTCAGGTAATTGGGGTTTGGTATCAAGGGCTCAAACGCTTTAGCAAACAAAGCCGTCAGCGCCCAGCTGGGAGAATGAGGGGAGAGTGTGTTTGCCGGGAAGCGCAGGAGCCCCCCACCAACTCTGCCCCACTGGGGACAGGCCTGCCCAGTCTCACTATTCTCTCTCGTATCCCTGACCTGGGCTGGTCACCAGGCATGCCCAGATGAATGCAGGCTGGAGGGCTGCCTGCTTTCTTCCAAGAGTATGAGGTAGCTGCGTGTTTCCTCAGGTTTGCATGCAGTGCTCTGTGACCTTGTACTTGCTGCTTTTCCCACCTTTAATACCTCCCCCCTAGTCCCTTTGTTTTTTTAAGTTTATTGATTTATTTTGAAAGAGAGAGAGACAGAGACAGAGAGAGAACATGAAGGTGAGTGTGGGAAGGGCAGACAGAGAGGGAAAGAGAAAATCCCAAGCAGGCTCCAAGCTTAGCACAGAGCCTGACACAGGGCTTGATTGGATGAACCGTGAGATCAAGACCTGAGCCGTTATCAAGAGTCAGATGCTTAACTGACTGAGCCACCCAGGCACCTCTACTCTAGCCCCTTCATAAATGTCTCCTCCTCCAAGAGCCCTTCCCTGACTACACTGGCTTCTTTCAGCACCTCAGTTGGTTTTAGTTTCTTTGAAGAACTTTCAATCATCTGAGAGCTGGGCTTCATCGTCATGTGTCCCCACCAGATCCTTAGCACCAGCACCCTGACTGGCATGCAAAAGATGCTCCCCAAATATCTGTTGCAAGAGTGAATAAATTAACATAAGAACTACATAGAGGGGGGCACCTGGGCGGCTCAGTCAGTTAAGCCTTTGTGAGTTCAAGCCCTGCATCAGTCTTGCTGCTGTCAGCACAGAGCCTGCTTCAGATCCTCTGTCCCCTCTCTTTCTCTTGCTCTCCCCCACTCATTACCTTCCTCTCTCTCTCTCTCTCTCTCTCCCCCTCTCAAAAATAAATAAACATTTGAAAATAAATAAATAAAATAAAAAGTGAAAAAGTTATCTTTAAAAAAAAAAAAGAACCACTATCTCTGTCTCTCTGTCCCTCCCCTGCTCACACTCAGTCTCTCTCTCTCTCTCTCTCTCATAAAAAATAAACATAAAAAATTTTTAATAAAAAAAGAACCACATAGAGGAAGGGACCATGAATCTGTTGGGGAGTGTAGATTAGACCAGAAAAAGGCTTCAGAGAGAAGGTGACAGCTGAGTGTGCCTGCAGGAGGAGCAGTCAGGTAGGGGCCGCACACAGTTTCAGAGGGCAGGAGCAATACAGTGTGGCCAGAGGACAGGGGGCAGGAGACAAGGCGACAAAGGATAAAGGCTCTGGAGGGGCACAGAATCTGTTGCCCAATCCTTTGGCATAAGCATTAGTTGTATTTCAGACACTGCAGATAGAGAAGCTCTAAAAACCGAGCAGATACCCCCAAAACCAAGAGCACACTGTATACAATGTATGTTAGCTAACTCGACAATAAATTATATTACAAACAAAAAAACAACGGGCAGAAGTTACTGTTTTGTAAGACACATTTACAAGGAAAAGAGAAACTTCCATTTGTAAGGCTGTCTCCTTCACTGTACAAGGAAAAGGGGATGACCAAATCCCTAGAAATTCTTATCAACGGAGCGGGCAAAGAATTAAATCTTCATTAACAACAATATGCTTGTTCACTGTGCTTTCCTGGTGGCCTCCACCAACATATATATATATTTTTTTGTCTTTAGCTGGAGAAAGTATTTAAGGTGATGGCCTCTTTTAAGAAGAGTTACTTGATTTTCCTGGGTCTCTCTCATGTACACAGGAGGGCTACATGTTATTAAACTTTTGTTTTTCTCCTGCTAATCTGTCTTTTTATTACAAAGGCGTCTCAGCCAAGAAACTAGAAGGGTAGAACGAAAATTATTTTTCCTCCCCCATAGTTTTAGTGTCCCCTATGGGACTTTCTGATACACCGTACTCATTTTGCGGCCTCCAGAAGGAATCCTAGAAAACTGGCAGAAGTCATGAAGGGTAAGAATTCTTAACAAAGCCAGCTCCCCTGGAGCTCACTCTGCAGTACCTGGTCAAGAGAAAGGTAACAATGTTTTGCCTCTTCCTTTCTACATTGACATCAGCAAGAGAAAATATTTGTATGAACTAGTTCCTTGGGGATAGCTAATCTCCTAAAAATCTGTTACAAGTACTCCTGTTTGCTACTGATCCTCTTCCTCCCAGAGATGGTCATTGTTTTCTTTTGCCTCTGTCTTCTGTGTTGTTTAGATAAAGAGCAGCACCATAGGTCTGATGAGGTTTTTCCTTTCGTCTTGTTCTATGTCTTCAGGTCTTTGCTTTGCAGCCAGTAAGAATATCCTCCCCAGTCTCTACCAGCCAGAGGATACATGTACCAGCACGTACCTGGCGGGCAGCCGAACAGCCTGTGGATCTGAGAAGCGGAATTCTCTTTGTCCAACTGTGACAGTTCTCAGGGGAGTTTGTCATAAGGGGTCCTTATCATCTCAACCTTCCTTGTCTTGTTATTGCTGGAAAAGTCCCATTCCAGTAGTGCCCATCCAGTGTCACAGATCAGTGGGTGTGGGACTGAAGGCATCTCACATTCGCATGGGAAACCAGAGACACTGTTTCAACTACACCATCCTTATTGCCCGTGACAACAAAGATCTGTGCCTTCTTAGGCTAACTCTGGGAGAACACTTTCTGGATCTTGTGGGGGTTGTATCTTTTACATTCCCTCTTGCATCCATGGGTAAACCATAAGAAGGCATTTAGTTTGAACTGCTATTGAGATTCATATAAGATCCTACTCATCAGTGACCAGATGATGGATCCTTTCTATTAAACAAACGTCTATACTTGAAAAAACTTAGAGAGCTCTCTCAGTCTAAATTTTTTTTAACGTTTTATTTATTTTTGAGACAGGGAGAGACAGAGCATGAACAGGGGAGGGTCAGAGAGAGAGGGAGACACAGAATCTGAAACAGGCTCCAGGCTCTGAGGTGTCAGCACAGAGCCCGACGCGGGGCTCGAGCTCATGGACCACGAGATCATGACCTGAGCCGAAGTCGGCCACTTAACCGACTGAGCCACCCAGGCGCCCCTAGAGAGCTCTCTCATTCTAAACAATTATCTTAATGGTGCCTATGGAAAATCAAATTGAAAAGAGGATACACACACACACACACACACACACACACACACACACACACGAACACAAAGGTGGCTAGCCATAAGGAATTATTTAACCAGATGAAATTAGAAAGTCCTTTTTGCCTTCACTTTGAGATGATCCTACCAAATTAACAGAACATTTAGAGCAGTAAACATTCACAATCCCACTCAGAGGAACCTCGATTGGCTGTAAAAGAGTATTCTTGCCACACATGATTTATACTGTGGTTATCAGACAAGCCAGACAGCTCCCTGGGGAAACTACCCCCTCACAAAGAAACAGATGACCAGAATTCTTCCCAGGACTTACTGTAAATTATCAGGAAATCGGTCACCTGGAAGTGGATATTCAGGGACTGATAGAAGCAATACAGGTTTTCCCTGATAGGTAAATTGGTCCAAGATTGAACTGTGCAGAAACAAGGCCTCCGTTAAATGCTTTAGACTTTTTAAAGGTGCACTGCATTAAACCCTAAATTTCTAGAATGTGGAAATCTCCCTGGTAAAAGAAGCAAAGTTTAGCTGGATGGGTGCATCCTCCTCTTGATGTTTGGGCTAAAAACCTGACTCTCTGAGGAATTAGAAACAACTGTCTTTGACTTGCAGGTCTACAAAACTGGAACTGTGGTTCTAGACACAATTCGAAGTCCACCTATCCTTATCAATCCCCAAAGCTCCCTTATTCATCCTAAAATGCTATTGATACTGAGATACTACAAAACAGAATTGCCCTATGCTTTAAAAAAAAAGGAAAAATTTAAGTAGTAATTACTTCATACCTCTGATAAAGAAAATACCCCCAAACTCCTTGGAAAACATTTGGATACTTTCTCTATGCCTTTGTGATGTAGATTTTTTCTTTTTAAAAACTGTTTCTTTATCTTGAGAAAGAGAGACAGAAAGAGAGACTGTGTGTGCACACGTGCACATGCATGCATGCACCGGGGAGGGGCAGAGAGAAAGGGAGAGAGAGAATCCCAAGCAGGCTCCACTCTGTCAGTGCAGAACCCAAATCAGGGCTTGATCTCAGGAACCACAAGATCATGACCTGAGCCGAAATCAAGAGTTGGATGCTTAACTGACTGAGGCACCCAGGCACCCCTTAAATAAGATTTAATATCAATAGTGTAGTTATGTAAAACTGGAATTTCACTTTCATTTGCTAAAAGGATAAAGTTTTCTTGGACTATAGGTCTGCTCCTGATAAGAGATCATAAAAGGCTTTTCTTTACCTTTTAAGTAATCTGCCTAAAAATCAAAGATTTTGTGTCTTGCCAAAATGATTTCCTGTGCTTCAATGCTATCTTAATCAGGTCTTTAATTAAGAAAACTGGGTCTTCTCAATATTAAAAAAGCTAACTTTTGCTTACAACCATATAACCTTCTGTATTTTCCCTTAAAATCTTGTCACTTTGGTTAAATGGATAATTACTGTTTCATAATCATCTGTAATTCTGTTTAGTCAGGTGTCCAAACCTTTTGATATTTTTGATAAACTTCCCCAAATCAAATTCTAAATGAAGTCTTCTTGACCTCTGACTAACTTTGGGATTTTTCAGAAGGTCCTTGGATCATCTCTAAAGATTTGTTCTCTTTGTTAAAAAGGGGGAGATGTCAAACTAATTATGCTTATTTAATATGTTAAACTGCAGAAGAAGCATTGTCAAATAAGAAAGTAATACTAAGGCTTCTTTATGTCACATCTGCATATGTATATAAGCATTCCAGAAATTGTATGACATTTCTGAAATTCCTGTAGGTCCTGGTATAATTCTATCAGTCATAATTCTAGTTATTATTTTGAATTAATCGGCACATTTCCTTGTCCCATGCATTATGATGAACTCTTCAGATCTTTATGCATGGACATTTTTTTTAATGTTTTTATTTATTTTTGACAGAGAGAGAGAGACAGAGCATGGGCGGGTGAGGGGCAGAGAGAGAGGGAAACACAGAATCTGAAGCAGGCTCCAGGCTCTGAGCTGTCAGCACAGAGCCTGACGCGGGGCTTGAACTCAGAGACTGCGATATCATAACCTGAGCCGAAGTCAGACGCTCAACCGACTGAGCCACCCAGCCGCCCCTAGGCATGGACATTTTTAAGTCTTGTCATTTACAATGATTGTTTTACTGTGATGCTTTTGCAAAAGTGTTCCGGTAGAAGTGCTTCATCTTCAAGGAGATTCATGGAAAGGGCTGTGGCAAGCACAGGCTTTAGATAACTTTTAAGATCATAAAAGTAAACTGGGTAAGAATTTCCAGAACTCATGGAAAAACTACATCCAAACAGAACAATAATTAAAAACATTAATAACTGAAAGAACTGATGAGGATGATAACTTTTATAACTTTTTTGTAGGAAATACTGCTGGTTCTTTAATGTTTTATTTTTCCAGATTTAAGGGAATTATTTTCTGTCTCTCTTTTTTAAAGTAGGCTTCACACCCAATGCGGAGCCCAAAGCAGTGCTTGAACTCATGACCCTGAGATCAAGACCTGAGCTGAGATCAAGTTGGATACTCAGCCAACTGAGCCACCTAGATGCCCCAGGACATTATCTTCTCTTAAGCTAATTATGACTTATAGCAATTTAGTAAATTAACAAGAATGAAACAATTTCTTTTCCTCCCTACCTGATCCCTCCAGAATTTGGAGACTCTTAGCATTCCTATTTTCATGGCAATATATTTATTTGCATAAGTTCAGTAACAATCAGTTCTCCTTATAACAGGACACAACTGGAAACACTGGTTATATTATCAAGGCTTTGACTGCAAAGTGAGATTTGAGAATGTGCATAGAATCAGATATGCCAGACAGCTTTAAGAAACGAAGGCTGACTTGATAAGACCCAATAAAGAAAAAGAGCCTGGAACCTTGCTTATAAGGATCCTAAGTAAATGGGAAAAGATATTTGCAAATGACATATCGGACAAAGGGCTAGTATCCAAATACATAAAGAACTCACCAAACTCCACACCCAAAAAACAAATAGTCCAGTGGAGAAATGGGCAGAAAACATGAACAGACACTTCTCTCAAGAAGACATCCAGATGGCCAACAGACACATGAAAAGATGCTCAATGTCGCTCCTCGTCAGGGGGATACAAATCAAAACCACATTCAGATATCACCTCACGCCAGTCAGAGTGGCCAAAATGAACAAATCAGGAGACTATAGATGCTGGCAAGGATGTGGAGAAACGGGAACCCTCTTGCACTGTTGGTGGGAATGCAAACTGGCGCAGCCGCTCCAGAAAATAGTGTGGAGGTTCCTCAAAAAATTCAAAATAGCTCTACCCTATGACCCAGCAATAGCACTGCTAGGAATTTACCCAGGGGATACAGGAGTGCTGATGCAGAGGGGCACTTGTACCCCAATGTTTATAGCAGCGCTTTCAACAATAGCCAAATTATGGAAAGAGCCTAAATGTCCATCAACTGATGAATGGATAAAGAAACTTGTGGTCTATATACACAATGGAATACTACATGGCAATGCGAAAGAATGAAATATGGCCTTTTGTAGCAACATGGATGGAACTGGAGAGTGTGACGCTAAGTGAAATAAGTCATACAGAGAAAAACAGATATCATATGTTTTCACTCTTATGTGGATCCTGAGAAACTTAACAGAAGACCATGGGGGGAGGGGAAGGGGAAAAAAAGTTACAGAGAGGGAAGAAGGCAAACCATAAGAGACTCTTAAAAACCGAGAATAAACTGAGGTTGATGGGGGGGTGAGAGGGAGGAGAAAGTGGGTAATGGGCATTGAGGAGGGCACCTGTTGGGATGAGCACTGGATGTGGTATGGAAACCAGTTTGACAACAAATTTCATATTAAAAAAAAAAAAAAAGGATCCTAAGTAGGTGAGTAAGGAAGGTCACTTCTGGGCAGATGCAGGAAACTCAGAATATTTTGGGGACCTTGAGAAGGGAAAAATTCACCCAAATCTATAGGTACTACAGGCAAAATCTGATAGTGAGTCCTTGACTTGGTTTCTTAGCATGAAGAGGCTTTTATTTTTATTTTAAGTTATTTATTTATTTTTGAGAGAGAGAGCGATAGAGAGAGGGGGAGGGGCGGAGAGAGAGGGAGATAGAGAATCCCAAGCAGGCTCCACCCTGTCAGCACAGAGCCCAACGCAGGACTTGAACTCACAAGTTTTGAGATCATGACCTGAGCCAAAACCAAGAGTTGGATGCAAACCAACTGAGCCACCCAGGCGCCCCAGCATGGAGAGGCTTTTATTTTTATTTTTATTTTTATTTTTTCAACGTTTATTTATTTTTGGGACAGAGAGAGACAGAGCATGAACGGGCGAGGGGCAGAGAGAGAGAGGGAGACACAGAATCGGAAACAGGCTCCAGGCTCTGAGCCATCAGCCCAGAGCCTGACGCGGGGCTCGAACTCATGGACCGCGAGGTTGTGACCTGGCTGAAGTCGGACGCTTAACCGACTGCACCACCCAGGCGCCCCTGGAGAGGCTTTTAAAAGCTTGATCTGAGAGTCCTTATGAAAAGTTCCAGCAAAGCAGATTTAAAGAAGCCTATATGGTCCAGCACTATGCTTGCTGCATTTATGTAAATAATCAGGCCAAGTTTATTGAGACTAGACTTATTCTGCAAAGAAATCAGTCTCAATTTGGCCATCTTTGGTAGAAGCGATGTTCATTTTAGAAAGCGAAGTTATGTTGCACTAGAAATCATAATACACACTTGTGGTTACATACTCCAGTCAATTGTCTTTGAAGTTTCCATTTTCTACCTGTAAACTGGACCAGATCCTGAACTGGAGTTCCCTCAAATATCTGACTACAAGTCTCCAAACTAACATTTTGAACTTTCTCTCACCTCTTTGACTGGAATCACTGAGTCCAAAAACCGCCATTTTCCCCAAAGCCCTGCAACCCGGAGGTAAAATGACTTGACATAAACCTCAGAGCAAATGCCACACCAGCACACTTTTAGACAATTTTCAGGTCTGCTGCTGCATGGGCCACTCAGAAAGTTTATCTGAACGCCCAGGGACCATCGCAGATGGTCAAACTGCCAAAGATGTTTTGAGCCTGACATCTAGAAATCTTGACTGACTGCCCTTAGGACTCAGACTGGTCCAATTTACTCCAACCATTAACACTTGTTTTTCTTTTGTATGCACAGAAATATATTATTAAACTCCTGATTTCTCACACAATATAGGCCTAACTTTGGCAGTCTAGTTGCATCATCACTTCCTGAAATGTGACACAACTGTTTGACTCAACTGACCTAATCTCAGGACGGAGTGACTGGTGCAGTGAGATAGGGAGCAGTCTATCAATTTAGCTTCTGGACAGTGAAACTTCTAGTTTAAAGTTTAAAAGAAAGGAGTGAGGGGGAGAATTTGTCACCCCAAAATATGCCCTTTGGCATAAGGATTAATCTAAGCTGCTTCTTTTTAAGAAACCACAAACACAGGAGATGCTCTGAAAACCTGGTAGAAGGTTCTACTTTTGTAACAAACATTTACACGGATATGGGAAATCCTCATTTGTAAGACTGTCTCCCTTGCTGTACCAGGAAGAGGGTGATGTCCAAATCTCTAGAAATTCTTAATGGTGGCATTAAGGCAATGATTTAAATCTTCATAACAACCATATGCTTATTTACTGTCCTTTTCTGGTAACCTTCCATAAGTGGCCTTCCCCCACCACCCCTAACACCTTTCTTTTGTCTTTAGCCAAAGATGGCATTTAAGGTGATGGTCTGGGCCATTTTGGAGAGTTACCAGATTTTCCTGGGTGTCTCTCATGCAGATAAAAGGGCTATATGTTACTAAACTTTTGTTCTTCTCTTGTTAATCCTCTTTTAAAAATTATTATTGGAGAAGTATCTCTGCCAAAAACCTCGAAGAGTAGAGGGAAAATTATTTTTCCTCCCCCACATCTCTGAAAGCTGAACTACAAATAACTGTGAATGTTACAAACGACATTTCACCAGGGAGGGAGGAAGGGATGAAGAGGTAGGGCACGGAGACTTTGAGGGCAGGGAGACCATTCTGTAACAGCGGATATAGGTCATTAGACATTTGTCAAAACCCACAAAATATACAACACGGAGAGAACCCTAATGTAAACTACAGACTTTAGCTGACGATAATGTATGAATATTGGCTCATCAATCGTAACAAACGTACTACACTAATGCTAAATGTTAATACGGGGCATGGGCTGGAAGAGAGATAATGTGGGAACGCTGTACTTTCTGCTCATTTTTTCTATAAACCTAAAACAGCTTGCTTGCTTATCTATCTATCTGTCTGTCTGTCTGTCTGTCTTTATTTTGAGAAAGAGAGGGAGAGGGAGCACAAGTGGGGGAGGAAAAGAGAGAGAGAGAGAGAGACAGAGACAGAGACAGAGACAGAGGGAGAGAGAAAAATCCCAAGCAGGCTCCACACTGTCAGCGCAGAGGCTGACACTGGGCTCAAATTAATAAACCATGAGACCATGATTTGAACCGAAATCAGGAGGTGGATGCGTAACCGACTGAGCCACCCAGGCGCCCCAACCTAAAACTGCTTCAAAAAATAAAGTATGTTAATTGAAAAAAAAAATACCAACAATGTGTTCACCAATAGGATTTTGGTTCAATAAACTTTGATAGAATCACCCACCACAGTACTATGCAGTCATAAAAATCACATACTAATATAGAATAATCATCAAGACAGAAGTAAGTGCTAGTCAGTGAGGATGGCATGACCCCACTTATGTAATTACTCAGGAGTTTACCTGACTATGTATAGCTAGACCATCTCTGGGATGATACCTGAGACAGTGGCATCACTCACCTCTGAAAAGGGATGCATGGAGATTTTCACTATATACCCTTTTGTGTTTTTTAGACTATACACCACACGTGAGTAACACTTATTCAAAGGAGGCACAGAGGGGCCTGTATGGCTCAGTCGGTTAAGTGTCTGACTCTGGATTTCGGGCTCAGGTCATGACCTCATGGTTCATGAGTTCAAGCCCCACATCAGGCTCCGCGATGGCAGCGTGGAGCCTGCTTGGGATTCTTTGTCTCCCTCTCTCTCTCTCTACCCCTCCCTTGCTCGTGCTCTCTCTGGGTCTCTCAAAATAGATAAACTTAAAAAAAAAAAGTCAAGGACTTAAAAAAAGAGAGACATAAAGCTTAAAGTTTATCTATAAATTAAAAACTTCCATCCTCTAGGTCTTAATTATGTAAGTACAGCAGAAAAGAAAGAAAAATCCAGTGCACATTCCCTGTCTTCCAGGAGTTGATGGTCCCGTGGCACCTCTATCTAATGCTTACTATGCTTGTGCTGATCAATTATTCTTAAGTATTTGTTCTTATTTTTCTTCTCAGCTAAAGTATAAACACCTTGAAAGTAAGGGTAGTGTATGTCATATGTATCGCTATTTCTCTGGTGCCAGATAAAGGATGTATTAGAAACTATGTTGATAAACTAATAGCTTAACTTCAACCTTTTCCATGAAGACTTGCCTTACTGCCCCATGGAAATATCTCCTAAATGTTAATGCCTGCCTGATATTCTTTTTTGATTCAATCAAGAAATGCCTAGTGTTATTATCAGGGCCAGGACCAGGGGGGAGGCTTTATCTTAACTAAAAACAGGATCAATTTTACTGATTTTTCGTTTTGCTTTAGGCTCCAATATGGTTTCGTATCACAGAGCTTTTTGGGGGGCACCTCTCGACTCAGCCTGCCTGCATCATACTCAAGGCAAATGCCTCATCCACCTTACCTTGGTCCTTGCCCTGAATTACACCCACTGTTCAGATGAGGTGACTGAAACATGGGGGAGGCTATGATTACAGAGCTGGTTAAGTGCTAGAAAAGAAATTAGAACTCATATAGTGTTCAACTACCGGGTTCAGTTCTCAGGGGTTTGAGTCTTGTGGTCAGGGTGCTTTTACCTTGGGTCTGCTTCTCTTGATCTTTGTTCTGCAGTATTCAGAGTATTTACCCTCTTTACTCCAATCTAGTCCTTCCTCACCTCCTAGGACCCTGCCACAAACCCATCTGTCCTTCCAAACCATCCCCCACCCAACGGCCTCCCTGGAACTCTTCCTGACTTCCTGAGTCTCCTGAACGGATGTGACTTCTCTGTCCTCTGTACCAAAGGCCCTCTGTGTATCTTCTCCGTGGCACGTACTCTGCCCTCTCCGGCAGGAGGTCATGTCTGGACTTGTCTTACTCATCTCCCTAGGTGGCCTTTACTATCATTTAACTCCCTGAGCTAGGACATGAGGAGGAAACAAGTTTCATCTACTCCTGTTTAAATGCTCTTAGCGCCTACCCTATGGCTTTCTTCATAATAAATTTTTAGGAAAAATATTTTTAAATTCCATGTTAATGACAGTTAGGAGTTCAGGCTCGTGTCTAGCTGACTGTGTTCAAATCCTGGCTCTGCCACTTATTACCTGTGTGACTTTGGGCCAACTACTCTCCTTGTCTGTTTCTTCCGCTGCAAAGCGGCAGCAATACTGAAAGAGGGCTTTGGCTGCCTCCATTTTCACCTCAAAACTTTCCAGTTGGGTTCTTTCCAGCTTGTCTCTTGGCTCAGACAGGAGACCCCGAGGGCAAAGCATCCCCTGATGGAAACCCTAACCATCTCCAGCACGGACTATCCTGGGGTAGCTAGCAAGACCCAGCCCAGTGACTGACCCCAAGACCGCGATCATTCAACCTTCACTGCCCACCTGCACACACCCACCGACCTTTGCCCCACATTTTCCCTATATAAACCTGGAAGTCTTGTCAGCACTCTGGAGGCAGTCTTTGAGACACTGGTCCGCTGTCTTCCTGGTGTCAGCCTCACTGAACTAAATTCCTGTCTTGTTTCACCACCACTCCTCTCCCTGCCTTTGGATTCTGTCAGTGGCAAGCGACTGAACCTGGTCTGTCCCGGATGCCCCGGAGCCACGTGCTCTGGCACCTCTGTGCCCTGGCCTCGATACTGGACAGCTTTAATGTAAGCCTCTAGGACACTTCTTAACAGGACTCTGTCACTAAATGTGAGCTAGAATTATTAAGTACTCACTGTAGGTAGCAATTGTTATTATGTCAATGAATGTGCTAGCCATTGATGGGATGAAATGGAGAGGCAGGAGACAGGTCCGAGATTAGCCAAGTAGGGCAGTGAGCTAGAGTGTGGCAAAGAGGACACAAAAAAAGAGGGAAGGATACAAGGTGCATGGTAGGGAGTAAATGGATGCAAAGGGGGCAAGAAGTCAGGGTGAGCTAAAGGTACTGTATGAGGTAGGGGTGTGTATGTGTGTGTGTGTGTGTGTGTGTGTGTGTGTGTAGGGTCCAGTGGTCCTGGCACCTGTTGATACCACTCTGCATTATGGAAACCTCAGGCCAGCTTCCCTCACAAAATGATGGTGGAGCTTAAAACACATGACATGGGGATACCATAACCCCATAGATAACCAAACAACAAAGAGAAAGGCACTGAGGGCATCTCCTTAGGGATGGGGAGTCAGATAATCCTCCTGTCCCTTCGGACAAAAGAGCCAGTGGGAACTTGGGCACATCCTCTGCTTCCAGCCCTGGAGGTGCTAGCTTCTCCACGGGTGAGGCTGGGGGCAGGGTTCCTTGGGCAAACCAACAGGACAGCTACGGGCTGCCCCTCCCCCGCAGGCAGGGGCATTTGCTCAAGCGTCCCGGAAGGAAGGTCCATTAGAAGGCCATAAAGAGGGCAAGCCTCCTGACCCAAGGGCCTCTGGTCATGTTGTGGCCGAAGGGCCAGGCTCTCGGCAAACAAAGGGACCTTCCTTGGCAGGAAGCAGACAGAGGCTTCATTCCCTCATTTTCTTCCCACCTCTCATTGGTCCAATGGCTCTTCTGCCTCACTGAGCTGTGAGCTCTTTGCTCTCCACAGAACACGGGAGGGGGAGTGGGGAATGACAGATGAAAAGAAATCACCATACTATAGAAGACTGGAAATAAAAGGAGTTATCTCCCTGGGGTGACAGGGTGACTTGAGGGGGGCCAAAAGGCCACCTCCATTTGGTGCCTGAAATTCCCACCCTTAACTACCTCCTGGGTCCCAGGTCCTGGGAGGTGTTGTTATCACCTATTAGCATCTTAAGTAAGTTTTAATGTTCTGGGAGGGGTCCTGGAGGCAGGCTGGGAACCTTGATGGGGCCCAGGGAAGGGACTCCAGACCACCTCTCCCTGGGTGGGTGTTGGGAGCGGGGGGGGGGGGGGGGGGGGGCGCTGAGAAAGGAAGAAGGTCTTAGACTGGAGGGGGCTTAGAGGAGTTGGGAAGACAAATGCTGCCTATTTCAGATTCCTGGGCACATCCTGTCTCCACCAGACTTCCTCAGGCCCCTTTGTGCCTGGGCTTCTTCGCCCACACCATCCAGGCTCAACTCCTCAAGACGGTACTGCTCCCCATAAAGCACCACCTCCTTTTCTTGGCACCACAGCCTCAGACTTCTGACTAACAGAACGGGGAGTTTCTTTTTAGCTCTGCAGAGCATGAGCCGGGATGTGACCGTGGGACCTAGTGCTTAGAAGGCAAGGCAGTTGTAAACCCCTCAGCTATGACTGCAGAAATGCTGACATCTTCATTCCCACCAAACTAGTTTTGTGTTTCCCAGGAGGCCCCAGACTGTCCCCCGCCACCCCCTGAGAAAATTCTCAATTCCAGGGCCGTTTCCAAAACAGCATGTGGGAAGGACAAGGCTGGTGGGTACTGCAGTGGTCAGTGCTACTCTCAGTCACTGAGGGAGTGGTTACTGAACGCTGGAGGGGTCCTGGCCATGTTGGGCCATACTGGCACTCTGACTGAGCTGCCAACTAGCTGTGTGACCCTGGGCAAGTTACTTAATCACGCTGGGCCCCTGTTTCCTCTGTTGTAAAATGGGACTGATAATAGCAACTATCTCATAAGATTTCTGAGAGGATGAAGTGCTTTCCACTTTTAGGATAGAGACCGAAATACCCATCCCGGCCTAGGAAGCCCAGCAGGCCCGGGGCTACCTGCCTGCCCATTGCTGCGGGCTGTTCTGTCCCTCCTGCTGGGACCTGCTGCTGTTCCATCTTATCTCGGGTCCTCAGCACTCTGAGCCACTGCACTCAGCTCCTAGCGAGCCAGCTTCCTAGAAAGTCTCTTTCCTTGAGCGACTCCTTCCGGTGCTAGCTTAAGCGCCCCTGCCCTGACCTCTGCCCCTACCCACATCAGGCTCCTGTTTTCCTCTCCTGTCACACTCTCTTCTTTCCCTCCCCAGCACCCAGTGCCATCCATCACGGTACCCCGGTTTGGGTGATCACATGTTTCAGCACAGCTCCCCTCAGGACACCATAAGCTCGTGAAAGACAGAGGCTCTTGTCCCACTCAGTGTGTAACCCCAGCACCTAGCAAATAGCTGGTGCCCAGACCAACCCTGGGTGAATGGAAACAATAAAATGGGAGGATGCAGATACAATAGCAGGCACAGTCCCAGGTCGTTCATGACATTTATCACTCTGGCTGCTGCTCTGTGGTTGCTGATCCAAGACCCTTCACAAGAGAAAGAGGAGACAGGCCACACCCCACAAACCCATTACAGAAGAGCCAGGAAAACAGGATTCACATCAAGAGAGAACAGTAAGGGACAGTACTGAATTTAATGTTTCATGATGGGGTGTAATTGCCTCAGAAACTCAGAGGAAAAGCAGCTAATGAGTGCACAAAAAAAAAAAAAAACCCTATCGGACCAAAAAAGAACCAAAGCTGAAGGAAAAGTGGCACTGAAATAGCAAAGGCAAGTAGGGTAGAAGTCCCGGCGGGAGGAAGATCGCCTTCCACCAGCCACCGTTTACCATCAGAGGAGCAGTTACCATCATCGTCATCGTCACGGAGCCAGTATTCACTTCAACATGCACAGCGGCCCAAGGGCCATCCCAAGCCTTTTGTAGAATTTAGTCTTCAGAACAACCCTAAGCAAGTTCTTCTATTATCTCCATCTTAGAGGTAAGGAAGTTAAAGCTCAGGGAATGTCGTGTAATTTGCCCCAGAACTCATAGCTAGTAAGTAGATATGAGACCCACACTCACATCACTTCCAGACTGAGTGGGGCCAACCATGCAGCAGCATTTACAGTGGGTGGGACAGCTAACGTAGAGCCATATGACAATAAACCCTGAGTGGGGAGGGCACACTGAGAGTCAGCTGAGGGATGGCACACGGGTCCACTCCAGTACAACAAAGGAAGTCATGTTTCAGAGTTGAAAACTTGAGCCCATGGGCAGCAGGGCCACAGTGGGCATGAAAAAGAAGGGATTGATAGATGCAGGGCAGATTTTTAAAAATTTATTTACTTTGAGAGAGAGTGAGCGAGCAAGCATGAGCGGGAAAGGAGCAGAGAGAGAGGAAGAGAGAGAATCCCAAGCAGTCTCGCGCTAGTAGCATAGAGCCTGATGCAGGGCTTGAACTCACAAACCGTGAGACCATGAACTGAGCCCAAACCAAGAGTTGGATGTTTGACTGACTCATGTAGGTGCCCAAATGCAGAAGAGATTTAAAAAAAAATTTTTTTTAATGTTTATTTATTTTTGAGAGAGACAGAGACAGAGTGGGAGCAGGGGAAGGGCAGAGAGAGAGGGAGACACAGAATCTGAAGCAGGCTCCAGGCTCCAAGCTGTCAGCACAGAGCCTGACACGGGGTTCGAACTCACAAACCACGAGTTTGTGACCTGAGCTGAAGTCGGAAGTTTAACTGCCTAAGCCACCCAGACCCGTCTGCAGGAGAGATTTTAAAGAAGGAACAGCCAGGCCCTAGAAGCTGACTAGCTGAAGTGTGGGGGGTGTCAAAGGGTACCATTTAAAGACAACTCTCAAGTTTTAAGCCAAGCACACTATGTGGCCACCCTCATCCTGTCAACAGTTCTTAAGGAGTTTCATTTGACATTCTGCCCCAGGGCTCAGGAACCACCTATTTCCCTCAACTCTCCAACATTTCAAGGCATTTCCCTGGGTCCAGTGGTGTGCTAGTGCTGGATCACGAAAGCTGACTGAGAACATCTCTTCCCGCCTCCATGGTTAGCAACAGCATGTTGGCTGCCTGAAATGAGCCACGGTGAGAGTTTTTACACTGTGGAAATCAGCAAATGCTACAAATCAGTGCTTTTATTTCCCTGGAGAGCTGGTTGTTCAACACTGACCAGCACACATCCGTCTCGATCCAACTTAAATTTCTTCCCTACACATTGGGAATATCTTCTTCCTTTCTGCTGGGAATGAAGAGTAAAGAGTAAGGACAAGTATACTCAAAAAAGGGTGCAAAGGGCTCTTTGTGAGCAAGGTCACCTCATGAACAGCTATTACTCTGAAGACCAGGTCTGTGCCAGAATCTGGACTAAGGAATGCCACCCCAAAGGTGCCGTCCATTAGGTCCTACCATCACAGTGCTCTTGCACGTAAGACATGAAGGCTCAGAGAGGTCAGATTACCTGCCATGGTCACATGAGTAAATGACAGAGCCGGGATTCAATCCCAGTATATCTGTTCCCACATCCCCTGTACTTGACATGAAGGCTACTTCTCTCTGGGAGACCTTCACGAACTTCTCTCCTGACCAGTTCTTCTTTGTCTAGCAGTACTGACCTCCACCTTGGCTAGTCAGTTGGTGGCAGGGGAGGGTCCTCACCTGTAAACACCAGAAACCAATTCTGATTGTTCTGGCAGAAAAGAGGTCTATTTAGCAGTTAGTAGGTAGCTCACAAAATTGCCAAGAAGGCAAAGAATCAAGCTTGGAAAACAAGCTGGAATCAAGGGAGACCAGGTACCCACTAGGTGAGGACATCAATGCCGTCATTACATCATTGAACAATGGCACCAGTCTTGCTGCTGTTGGAAGTGCACCTAGTTGCCACTGCAACTTTTCCTGCTGGTCTACATTGCCTATCCTGGATCCCAGGTCCTAGTGGGAGCATATGATTGGCTGAGCATCAAACACTCGGCCCCACCCTAACCTCGGTGAGGTGGACTGGTGGAGTGGGAGGTAGATCCTTCCACCAGGATTCTTATAGTGAGAGATTTCCAAGAATGGGAGACAGTTCATGTAATGGGTAGCCCAGGGAACTCTATCACAATCACACGCTGGTTTTCCCCAACTCCTTGGTTACCTATGCACAGTAATTTCTTTGTGCTTGGACATATGGAATATCATCCATCAATTTTCCTATCCTGTTCCCTATATTTCTTTCTTCACCATAAGTGAGGACATATTCATTACAAATGCTAGGAAAATCCAGCTCAAACAATGAAGAGAATTTACGGAATGAGGAAGCTAAAGAGTCATGGAGAATTTGCCTTCAGGTGAGGTTTGATCCAGCTTTTCCAGGATTACCGTGAAAAACTTCATTTCTTTATGTCTCTATGTTCTGTCTTTCACAGTGGCATCTTTATCTTCTTATGGTAACCACTTGGTCACTACAGTTTCAAATTATACCTCCGATTCTAGGAGAAGGAAGAGGGTATTTCTAGTGACTTATACACAGGTTGAGACTACCTCTCTGCTTTTGGCTTGAACTTTTGCTTCTTGACACATGCCCTTTTCCAAACAATAACCATGGTCATGGGATGGGATACACTAATGGACGTGGACCAGTCAGGACTAGCCCTTTGAGCTAGGTTTGGAGGTCAGTTCCACCCAAAGCTGAGCATGGGCAGGCATGACTGGACCAAAGGACTAAGGGAACTGATAGTGGAAGAGATGCTACAGACACAACCATAAAATGTCCACCATACTGGCACTGAATTCTACACTGTTCCCGTGACAGCTGTGGGACCCCATTTAACTTTGCAAGCACATCAGAAAGGAGTAAACCCTTGGTGACAATGACATTCCTTATTAATCTTTGCATCCCACTGTCTAACACAACTTCTGATATAGAAGCACATTATGTATCTCTCTAGTGAACAAGGAAGTTTTCAACAAGTGAGAAGATTTTTAAATGGAAGTATTCTATAAACCACTGAGCACTATGTCTAGGGAGGGGGCTTTAGATTTGCCCCAGCCGAGGACTGGTCCTGTTGCCACTGCCAGGCACAATTCCTCTGAGGTTTACATGGGACAGTGACAAATGTCAACGGCCAGTTGGATTCTATGAGGAGTCTGCTTCCCAAGAGTCTCTGTGTGCATGGTGCCCTCAGCGGCACTTCCAATCTAAAGGTGATGGCACCAGTCATCAAGGTGGGAGCGGGGGCTGGAGGTATCAACACCGGCTTTGCAGAATAATGCCCTTTTGTGACAATCGCTATTCATTGAGCATGACTCACTCTGCCTTTTTAGAACAGGCTTCCAGTCTCCTTTGGGTCTCTGGGACTTCACATCACAGGCTCCCAAACAAAATATTGTAACGGTAATTTAAAAAGAGAGAGAGAGAGAGACAAGAACGGGAGAAAAACTTAGGGACATGAACAGCTTCTCTTCTTTGCTCTGGTTCAAATGTATTAAAAACATAGATCTCCAAAGAGTCTCAAAGTCATCCAAATCAGACCCTCATTTGCACCTCAGAATGGTGCACATATTACCCTAAATACATCATTATCCTTTAAGCATCTTTACCTCAGGACTGATGAATGGCAGAGAACATGCAGCACAAAGCCTGCAGGGACATCTGGGCTACGTTTCCTAGAAAGGGTTTTATCTTGTAACCAACCCACTCCGTGTACCCATAATTTTTTTAATAGATACTATTTTTTAGAGCAATTTTAGGTTTACAGAAAAACTGAGCAGAAAGTACAGAAAATTTCCATATGCTTTATTTCCTCATGTCCCAGTAAGTAACATCTTGCATTAGTGAGGTACATTTGCTCAAACTGGTGCACCAATAGTTAGTATGTTATCACTAATTAAAATCCATGGCTTATATTAAGGTTCAGTCTTTGTCACACAGAGAATGTTGTACATTCCATGGGGTTTAGCAAATGTGTAATATCATGTATCCACCACTACGGTACCTTAGAGAAGAATTTCGTTGCCCTAAAAGTCCCCTGTGTTCCACCCATTTATCCCTGCCTCTCTCTACTTAAAACCCTGGCAACCACCAGCTGATTTTGTACTGTCTCTGTAGTTTTGCCTTTTCTAGAAAGTCCTATGGTTCGAATCATACTGTAGCCTTTTAGATTGGCTTCTTTCACTAAGCAGTATGCATTTAAGTTTCTTCCACGTCTCTTCATGGTTTGGTGGCTCATTTCTTCTTTAAAATTTATTTTTATTTTTTTCTTGATAGCTCATTTCCTGTTATCAGTGAATAGTATTCCATTGCCTGGACATACCATAGTTGGTTTACCCACTCACCTACTGAAGGACATCTTGGTTGCTTCCAAGTTCTGGCAATTACAGATAAAGCTGCCATAAACATTTATGTGCAGGTTTTTGTGTGGATATAGGTTTTCAATTCATTTGGATTAACACCAAGGGTATAAATGCTGGATCATGCGGTGAGAGTGTATTTAGCTTTGTTAGAAACTACCTGTGTTGCAAAGTGGTTTTACCCTTTGGCCCTCCCACCAGCAGTGAATGGGAGTATGTGTTGCTCTGCATCTTTGTCAGGATTTGATGCCGTCAGCGCCCTCAGGGACATCCAGGCTGTTTCCAAGAAAGATTTTTTTAAGTTTTTTTTTTAATTTATTTTTAAAAATTTTAATCCAAGTTAGTGAGCATATAGTACAACAATGATTTCAGGAGTAGATTCCTTAGTGCCCCTCACACATTTAGCCCATCCCCCCTCCCACAACCCCTCCGGTAACCCTCTGTTTGTTCTCCACATTTAAGAGTCTCTTGGGGCACCTGGGTGGCTCAGGCCGTTAAGCATCCGACTTTGGCCCAGGTCATGGTCTCACAGTTCGTGAGTTCAAGCCCCACATCAGGCTCTGTGCTGAGAGCTTGGAGCCTGGAGCCTGCTTCGGATTCTATGTCTCCCTCTCTCTCTGCCCCTCCCTAGCTCACGCTCCCTCTCTCTCTGTGTCAAAAATAAATAAACTTTAAAAAAAAATTTTAAAAAAAGTCTCTTATGTTTCGTCCTCCTCCCTGTTTTTATATTGTTTTTGCTTCCCTTCCCTTATGTTCATCTGTTTTGTATCTTTAAAGTCCTTGTGTGAGTGAAGTCATACGGTATTTATCTTTCTCTGACTAATTTCATTTAGCATAATACCCTCTAGTTCCATCCACGTAGTTGCAAATGGCAAGATTTCATTCTTTTTGATTGCCGAGTAATATTCCATTGTGTGTGTGTGTGTGTGTGTGTGTGTATACATATACATATATACATATATATATACATATATATACATATATGTGTGTGTGTATGTATATATATGTATATATATACACATACATACACCACATCTTCTTTATCCATTCATCCATCGATGGACATTTGGGCTCTTTCCCTACTTTGGCTATTGTTGATAGTGCTGCTATAAACGTTGGGATGCATGTGCCTCTTCAAAACAGCACACCTGTATCCGTTGGATAAATACCTAGTCGTGCAATTGCTGGGTTGTAGGGTAGTTCTATTTTTAATTTTTTGAGGAACCTCCATACTGTTTTCCAGAGTGCCTGCACCAGTTTGCACTCCCAGTAACTTTATGTATTTTTGAAAGAGAGAGAGATACAGAGAGAGAGAGAGAGAGCAGGGGAGGGGTAGAGAGGGAGAGAATCCAAAGCAGACTCCGCACTGTCAGTGCAGACTCCGAGGCAGGGCACAAACTTACAAACTTTGAGATCATGACCTGAGCTGAAATTAAGAGTCAGATGCTTAATTGACTGAGCCACCCAGGTGCCCCTCCAAGAAAGATTTTATCTTGCAACCAAACCACCTTATTCCCCCACCCTATTTAAAAAAAAAAAGATGATTGGTTTTAAGTCTCTAAATTTAGGGGTCATTCGTCATGCAGCATTAGATAGCTGAAACAAGAGCCAAATATAGACACTAAGCTATCAGCTATCAGCCAGCACCCTCCAGCCTCAATCGAGCTTTCAGACAGCTGCAAATCTGGCTGACATGTGACTGCAATTGCACAAGAGATCCCAAGAAGTCTGTACTGCCCAGCCAAGACCTTCCTAAATTCCTGACTTACAGAAACCATTTATTTCCCAGACCTCATCTTGAATACACAATGGAAATTCAGGATTCTTAGGTTCTTCTCAGTTAGTAGAATTGGAGAGGAAAAAAAAAAAAAAGGAACAAAACTGTAATCTAATCTTGGCTTAATTAGTTGCTTGCTGGCTATGTGTCAATAGACAAGGTCCACTTTTTAGAGACACAGATTCTCAAGTTATAAAATGGAACAGCCCCACCTGTCAGGGCTAAAATGAGAATAATTGTGGTAGTGCTTCGTAGAGCATCACTTATTGAGGAAACATCCAGAGTCATGTTGATGGAGAAGACCAGTAGTGAAAATTTCAAAATGATGTCTACCTGACTTTGGACCATCATGTAGGATTTGTTCTCCATCCAAATTGCACAGTCACCATCGAGATTGCTTGGGGGCTTGCCTTAAGCTGAGACTGTGTCCTCTCAGCACACCTGTAATGGCTTAATGAGAGGTCAGCCAAAAATTGAAAATTTGCAATGCAATCCATAATGTGCATAATCTACCTGACCATAAATACCCTCAACAAAACAGAATGTCTATATAATTCTTAAACATCCACAATGGGTCTATTTGAGGCCAGTAAAGACTAAAATAACCATACTGATTACATACTGTAACCATACTGATTACAATTTACTGGGTCCTTACTATGTGCTGGGCACGGTGCTAGATATTTCATATGCATTATTTCAATCCTTTACCAACCCCATGGGTAAATATTATTACTCCTTTTTAACTAATTAAAGAAAAAAAGTTTTGACTTCCAAGGAAAGATGAGGGATTGAATACACATAAATGTGCTTGCTCCCATCCAAAACTCCATTAAAAGAGTAAATTGATTTTTTTAAAAGCCAAACCAATGTCTGGCACATAGTATGGACTCATAAATATTGGTGGAATAAATGAATTAAGTGATGAATGAAAAAAGTTTTAAAACCTACAAGGTAAATAACATAGACATTGAGCTCACACCAACAAAACTTTAGAAGATGGAATGAATGTTAATGGACTTTGCAGACTTGAGAAAGCTGAATGCTAAATCAGCTGTGGAGAAAGCCAAGCAGATGCCAGATTATGGCTCAGACTTCCCCCACAAGGGCCTGGGATAGGGAACACTATCCATCTCCTAAAGTGGGAGTGGGGTGGAGATAAAAACAGGGGTGGTGTTGGTTTTAGGGAGGGGATCCCAGATCCCCTACTCCACTCCAGTCAGCCTGGTGACTCCTACTTCCCCAGCTGGGAGCAGAGCAGAAGACTGAGATTTCTTCTCAGGAGAGAGAACAGGAGGAGTCTGGATTAGAGAAAACCCTACAGCTGAGAGTGAGGATACCATGGAAAAACAGAGGGATGAAGCGACACTGACATATTGAATGCTCAGGTCCACCCCCCCCCACCCCCCCCCCCCACCCCCCCCCCCACCCCGTCCTCCTTCCTACTTTGGTTTCCAGAGAGGTAGCAGCCAGTCCTGCGCTCTCCAGGCAAGAGATGGAAACCCCTTCTCTGGAGAATTTGACTAGCCCAAGAAAAATGATACAAAATACTAAAATCAAGAGTCTCCCAATGAAGGAGCCAGCCAGATTAGTTTATAGTAAAGATCACAGCCAGGAAGTACCACAAACTCAGAGTTTGCAACAGGGACCTCATTCTTTAATATGAATAGACAAGGGTCACTAGACATTTGAGGAAAGGCAAATGAAAGGTAGAGAGCAACACAAATGTTCAAAAAAAGTTTTCTGGAGGAATTAGAGTGCATGAAGAAGAAATCTCTTTTACAAACTATCATTACTATTTTCTGTGTGTTAGGATATTCTTACATCCACGGAAAAAGAACAGTATGCTACAAAAAAAAGGAAGATCCTAACACTAAAAAACAAACAAACAAACAAAAACTCCTGGAAATTACACATACACAGCATAAATTTAAAATTCAACAGAAATATTGGAAGGTAAAACTGAAGAACACCCCTACGAAGTAGAGTAAAATGACAAAGGTGAAGAATAAGAGAAACAATAAGAAAAGTGGAGGGCGTATCCAGGAAGGCAATCTTCAGTTAACAGGGGTTCCAGAAAGAAAGAACAGAGGAAATGAAGGAGAACAAATCATGAAAGAAATTAATCAGGGTTCACACAGAGATGTAAAACAACTACCAGTGATACAGGACAAGGGATTTGTTACAGGGCTGAGAGCTTACACAGTTGTGGAGCTGGCAGAATTGTCTATGCAGACTGTTGTCTTTGCAACTCTATTGAGCCTAAAGTTTCTAAAGACTGGCAGTTGGGAAGGAAAGCTGGATGTGGAGAAGATCAAAGACAATGTGGAACACAAGAAAGCAAACTGGTACCCATGTCTTTCTCTTACTTCCCACCTGAATGCCATGTGTGACCTCCAGCAGAATCTGGCACCTTTTCACCACCAGAGAGCTACACGCACGTGGCCAAAGAAGCTGGAGAAGCTGAAGGAGCAGATACGGTGGGAGCTAATGGAGCTGAGAGTCCAGATGCTGCCCCAAAACAACCAGGTAAGCCAGAACATTCTCAGTGCCTGGCAATGGACACCAACCTCGAGAGCATATAGATACGGCTGCTGCTTCATTTCCACCTTCCAGATCTGGAACAAAATGTCCTTTGTGGCCAAACACTAGACTGACACCATAAAAGAAGGGAATTCTCGGAGACATAGTTCTAGCTTAGCTAAGATGACATAGTACAAAGCAAAAGTATGAGCAGGGGAGCGGCAGAGGGAAAGGGAGAAAGAGAATATATATATATTTTATTTATTTTTGAGAGAGAGAGAGAGAGCACGAGCATGGGAGGGGCAAAGAGGGAGGGAGACACAGAATCCGAAGCAGGCTCCAGGCTCTGAGCTGTCAGCACAGAGCCCAACGTGGGGCTTGAACTCACGAACCACAAGATCATGACATGAGCCAAAGAAGGACATTTAACTGAGCCCCAGGTGCCCCAGGAGAGAGACTATTACGCAGTCTCCTCGCCAAGCGCGGAGCCCAACGCAGGGCTCACTTGATCTCATGACCATGAGATTATGACTTGACCTGAAATCAATAGTAGAACATCTAATGGACTGAACCTCTCAGGTGCCCCATAAGATTGTTTTTATTAAAAGAGTTTGCAGAGTGCCCTGAATAATGGATGAAAATAGTCTCACATCAAGGCACACTGCTGTGAAATTTCAGAAAACTGCAGACAAAGAAAAAATAAGTTTCCAGAGACCAAAAATATTTCAGCAAAGAATCATTATGACATGATGTCATTCAACCGCAATTTGCAAAGTTAGAAAAAAACAAAGCCATGTGTTCAAAATTCTGATAACAAATGATTTCCAACCCAGAATTCTTCACCCAAAGTGTCACTTAAAGGTAAGGGTAGAATAAGGCACCTTCAGACACACAAGGTCTGAGGAAGCTGCCGAATGATGTGATCTACCAGTAGGTGTGAGATTCTGGTAAAGGTGGGTCCGACAGCAGAGGGAGGCGACAGGAACCCTGGATGACAATACAGAAGACCCGAGACAATAACTGTGCTTGAGGCCCAGAAAAAAACAAAGCCAGGCAGGCCCAACGGTCAGGCATTTCTCTGAGCTGACAAAATGTCTTGTGTATTTTAATGTATTGAGAGGAGGAAATTCACATTAGGGATTCTCTGAGTTGAATTTATGATACTCATATTAAATACTGAGCAAAGAAATCTGGACAAGTGTTAACACCAGGGAAAACAATAGCAACTACAGGGGAAAGGAAAAATATATGCAGATACTACATGGCTCAGCTGTGAACAGCATTCCAGAGCACTTATAGTATTAGAGCACATGCTAAACACTGATCTAATAAACATCAGATAGAACTATCCTGGGAGAGAGGAAGGGTCAGGGGGTGTGGACACAAGGAGAAGGGATGAAGGTGCCAAAGGAGCAATCCTCATGTTCTAATCTAGAAACCTAAGCTAACCCTTTGACCTTCTCATTTTAGTCCATGTGAAATACTGCCTAATGGAAAGATACACACAGTGTATATTACTATATATATGGTCCTGTTTCATGGTAGAAGCCAAAGATAATGCCTGAAACACAGAAATCACAAAAGTAGCAAGCTAATTATGTTATTTAGATAGGCAGAGATAATTACCGGAAGAAATAACTTAACGAACTTCAAAGTAGTTGCCTCTGGGGAGGAGAAAATGGGGTGAGGGGAGAGCTGGCATTTTTAAATAACTTTTGTAGAAGTACTTGACTCTAAACCATGTTTGGCTAAAAAACTAATTCAAAAAACTAACCAAAACATAAAGGTAAAGCCACAGCTGTGGTCTCAACAGTTGTAACTTCTGCCCCCCCCCCTCAAATTCATATGCTGAAATCCTAATGCCCAAGGTGGTGGTATTAGGAGATGGGGCCTTTGGAGGTGATGAGGTCATGAGGGTAGAGCCCTCATGAATGGGAATGAACAATGCCCTTAAAAAAGGGGGCCCAGAGACAGCTTCCTTTTGTCATGTGAGGACACTCAAGAAGGTATCAGTCTGTAATCTCAAAGCGGGCCTGCACCAGACCCTCACCATGCTAGCACCTTGATCTCAGACTTCCAGCCTCTAGAACTGTGAGAAATAAATACCTGCTGTTTATAAGCCACCCCATCTGTGACATTCTGTTACAGCACCCTGAACAGACTAAGACAGCCAGCAACTCAAGGGAAGAGAGAGGGGGTAGAAAGGGTGGCAGGGAAGAGGGGAGGAGGCAAGAAAAAGTGAAGGAAGAGAGAAAGAAAATCAAGTTTTAAAATAGTTAACTTGTGAGACACCTGGAGGGCTCAGTTGGTGGAGCACGCAACTCTTGATCTTGGGGTTGTGGGTTCAACCCCCACAATGGATGGAGAGATTACTTAAAAATAAAAACTTAAAAAAAAATTAAAATAGCGAACTTGCCAGCCCCAAGTGCACAGCTCTGGCAAATGACGAGCTGAGTTCTGAGCCCAGGTTCATCTGACTCCACAACACTGGTTATAACTCACTACACACCACCACAATAGCCTCTCAGATCTTCATCTCGTCTGTAGTAGACCCAGCATCTGGTGGGGGATGTTGTACTTGGGGCAGAGAAGTCAACAGCACAGTTAGTGAAAGGTTGTAGAGACAAAGGGAAAGAGGTAGCCGGGTAAACAAACAGGTCATCAGACAAATAGGAGAGCCACCCGGACAACCTGGGCACCAGAGGAGTTGAGAGGGACAGCTCTCATGTGCAGGGAAAGAGGAGCCCACGGGGGACAGTTGAGGCTCTCTGTACAGATGCTAGGGTGTGGACAGGAAGGGGGTAGGGTGGGCTGAGGAGGGAAAGGGCACCCTCTGGACAGGAATCTGAACACAGCCCAGGACAAAACCCATTCAACAGGGCAGCTGCAGGTTTTTATTCGTGAGTAAGTGCTTTCAGAGAGAGCAAACAGCAGGAGCTCAGCAGTACATGCTGAACGCATGAACAAAAGACAGGGGCTCTTCAGCGGTTCAGATTCACCTACCTGACCCTTAAGCAGTGGTAATGTGTTTTGTTTTGTTTTTTTGTAATATGGATGTTCTTGAGGCTCTCATTAAAGAATGTTCCTATCCTAGGTTTCTCACCAAGAACCCTATATGGCGTGCTGTGTGAGACCCCTTTGTACCAGCTCTCAAGAGCAGAATCTTAAAATTCTCAGGAAATTTCTAAGCCAGTTGTCATCATACTGGTAGCTTGAAATTGGCCATGCTGGGAGTATTAACACTACAGCAGTCAGTAAAAATCACAAATTAGGGCTCTGTTTTACTTTCAGAAAGCTCACTGTTCAACATTTAACAGCACACAATGGCCTACAGGTGTTAAAAGAGAAGATGATAGATATAAACAGTAAATAAGGAAAGTATAGTGATAATGTCAATTATAAGAGCTTTTATGTCACAATCTATATTAGATGCTTCCATACATTGTCTTGCTTAATCTTGGAAAAGCCCTATGAGGTATTTATTTTTACCCATTTCATACATGTTGGGTAAGGGCCAAAGACATTAGATAATTTGCTCAAGGATACAAGCCAGCATATAGTAATCAAGGCTCCTGTCTTAGATTTAAAGTCCAAGCTCTGGACACCACCACCACAGGGAAGGCAATGTTGCAGAGTGGTTCAATGTCAGGATGCTGGAGCCAGTGATCCTGGATTCAACCACCAGCTCTGACATTCACTACCCATGTGACCTGGATGGGATGCCTACTCTCTCTTTGCCTGAGTTTCCCCATCTGATGAATCCCGAGTTCTTAATACAGTCTGGTATTAACAACAAAGTTAGTAGCTATTATCTTAATTACTGGCAAAGTTTGGTGATTTCTGTTTTATTTCATTTCATATTTAATAAGACTGACTCAAAAACACAATGATCTCTGAAGGATACACAAGAAACTGGTTTGTTGGCTCAGGTGAGGAAGGGACCTCCTATCATGCGCTGAGATGGCAGCTGCAGGGGCATGGGGGGCAGGGGACCTCCTATCATGTGTTATCTGAGGAGGGGCACTGATGTCTGGTTTCTTTGGGGGCAAGGGGAGGGATACAATGAAGCTGGTGGTAGAGAAACCACAAATTGGATTCAGCTACTGCTTCAGGATGCCAAGATGAAGTGAGGCTGCATGATGTTCCCAGTGTAGGAAGCAGACAGGAAGCCCAGAGAAGGAGCAAGTTTCTTCTTAGCCCCCTTCTGGCCCTGTCCCTGCTGTGGGGAGAGTCTCACCTGGGGCAGCCGCCAAAGCAGAAATGCCTCGTGCAGAGGCCCCAGCTGCAGCATCCAAAAACTGAGCAGGAAAGTTTAGACCTGAGAGACAGTAGCTGAATACCTGGCAAAGAGGCGTTAGCTGAATAGCTGGGTTACTTCTGGAATTTTATTCCATTCACAGCATTACCTAATTTAAGAAATACATACAATTTAAATTTAAAAGGAAAAATACATGACAATTGTCACTGAGACTGGCTGTGGTATACTCCTGGCACAAACTGAGTGCTCAATATACATCTGTTGACTGAAAAGAAACAAGAAAGTCACGCAAGAGTGTATTTACAAGCATCTGTCAAAAGCCACTCTGCACTCTTGTGGATGTGGAGGATGCACCGGCAAACAGAACACACACAGTCCTCACCGCCATGGTGAGGACAGGGAACAGACTTAACACGTAAACAAACGAGTTCATTTCAAACAGTGCCAGGAGGCATGAAGGGAACAAACATGGTGATGGTGTGGTTTGCACAGGGGGCTGGTGGAGAGCATTTCGGATGTGGTAGGGAGGTTCTCTTTGGGATGGGAACATTTAAACGGAGACCTGAAGGATGACAAAGGACCAAAATGAAAGGGCCACTGTAAAGACATGGGAGAGGAGAGGGCTCGGTGTACTTCAGACAGTGACTGTAACGGGAGCATGCTGAGGGACGGGGTTGGCTGTGTGAGAGCTGTCCCAGCCCAGAGACAGCAAGGGCTGGGCCTGGCTGGGCTTTGGTGTAGGCTATGGGTATGGGTTTGTATTTTATTCTAAATGTGGTTACACACACACACACACACACACACACACACACACACACACACAGCAGTATTTTTAGTAGAAGTTATGGGATTTGTATTTCTCAAAGATGGCTCAGGCTGTGGGGTGGAGAATGGATCACAGGGGTCAAGAGCAGGAGGGGACTGGATCTGTTTCCTGGGGCTGCTGTAACACAGGACCACAAACTGGGTGACTTAAAACAACAGAAACTTATCCTCTCACAGTTCTAGAGGGCAGAAGTCCACCATCAAGGTGTTGGGGGCGGGGGGGGGGGGGGGGTGGGGGCTGTGCTCCCTCTGGAGGCTCCAGGGGAAGAATCTCGTCTCTCAGCACCTGGAGGCCCCAAGTCTTCCGGGGCTTGTGGTAGCATAATGCCCTTCTCTGCTTCTGTCTTCACACCTCTTCTCTCTGTGTCTTCTCCCCAGTGCGCCTGCACCTCTCCTTTTCTTATAAGGACACTTTTAATTGGGTTTAGGGCCTATCCAGTTATTCCAGGGTGATCGCATCTTGGGATCCTTAACCTAATTATATTTATTAAGACCTGTTTTTCAAATAGGCAACATTCACAAGGTATCAAGGGTCAGGAACTGTTGATATCTTTTTTTCTGGGGGGGGGGGCACAATTCCACCCACCACAAGACCAACGAGGAGACTCATGTGGTTAGGTGAAGGACAATGGTGGATTAGAGCAGGAAGTGACTGTAGAAATGGAGAAAAGTAGAAGGCCTGGTTAGGTGGGGTATTAGGCTTCTCCAGAGAGAAAGAACCAGGAGGATGTGTATACTGAAATAGACAGGGATTAATTTTATATATATGTGTGTATATATATATATATATATATATATATAATTATATATATGTATATATATGTATATATAATTAATCCCATATATATACATATATATGTATGTGTATATATGGGATTAATTATATATTATAATATAATATTATATAATTATTATATATAATATATTAATACTATATTAATATATTATATTAATATAATATATACAATATAATATTATATTATATATAATTATATATATATGTATGTGTATATATATGGGATTAATTATAAAGAATTGGTTCAAATGATTACAGAGACGGAAAAGTCCCAGGATCTTCTGTGGCCAAGTGGAGAATCGATGTGTAGTTCTAGTCTGAGTCCGAAGGCTTGAGGGCCAGAACTGCTGATGCAATTTCCAGTCCTAAAGCTGATAGGCTCATGACCCAAGAAGGCCTGATGCTTAGTCTGAGTCAAAAGGCTCAGAAAAGCAGCAATGTCCTAGCTCATTCAGTGAGGCAAGAGGAGGTCATTCTTACCTGGCTTTTTTGGTTCTACTCAGGTCTTCAGTTGATTGGATGAGGCTCCTTCACATTCAGGAAGGCAATCTGCTGTCGACGAATTTCAATGTTAGTCCTATCCAAAAACTCCCTCATGGACACATCCTGAATGATGTTTGGCCAATGTCTGGTTACTCTGTGGCCCAGGCAAGATGACACAAAATTCACCGTTGCAGGTGGGGAGTAAGGGACAGAGGAAGGGAATGAGGGGTCTCATGCTCATGATGAGGGGTCTCATCAGGACCAAATGACAGGGGTGGAGATGGGAGACCTCCGAGAAGCCAGAGGCTGGCGGATGCCATGATGTTGCAGAAAAAAAGCAGAATCACTGCCTTAGCACGGACCTATCACTTTCTTGCAGCTTCTATCTTCCCTAATCCCTAGAAAAGTATCTCTCTGCCAACTACTGAGGCAATTTCCTCTCTTGATGATGGAGTCCTTTGGCTATGATAACATTAGCACCAAGCAACTGGAACACTGCAAAGCTGGATTTCACTGGGTACCATCTTCCCACACAGGAATGGAACCTTTGAAATCTTTTCCTCTATATCTCCAGCTCACGCAGGAGTGCTCAGGAATATGTAATTAATATCAATCTGTCCTGATGCACAAACTCTGTAGCATTCTGATTTCAATCTGAGTGGTGACTTCCATACCAGTGAAATTATGATATCTGTAGCCACACTCAAGATCTTCCAGCTTCCCCTACCTTATTTTCTCCTTGTACTAACACAGAAATCCACTGAGATTTTGGTATATAAATAACTCTATAGACTTCCACCCCAGTATTTAGAAAGAATCTTCCTCCAAAGTCTGTTCAAGGTAAAGGCAATGTTTCATTATCTATCGCCGTGTAACAAATGACCTCACAACTTAGTGGCTTAAACAACAAACATGTATTCTGTTGCAATTCAGGAATCCAGAAGCAGCTAAACTGCATGGTTCTGACTGAGGCTCTCTCATTAGGTTGTGGTTAAGATGCAGGCAGCAGCTTGACGGGGGAAGGAGGGTGCTCTTCCAAGACCGCTCACTGACACAGCTGTTATCAGGAGACCTCAGTTCCCTGCTGGCTGTTGGAAGGAGGCTTGAGTTCCTTACCGCGTGAGCCCTTCCCTAGGGCTGTTGGAGGGTCCTCCTCACAATATGGCAGCTGGTTTCCCCCTAGAGCATGTGATCCCAGCCAGAGGAAGGGGGAAGCCACAATGCCTTTTGTGACTTGCTCTTAGAGGTCACACACCCCATCCTTTAGGCTACATTTCATTTGTTAGAAACTACATTCATAGGGAGAGGAGTTCAACTCTACTTCTTGAAGGAAGAAGCATCAAATAACTTGTGGGCACGTTTTAAATGTCCAGGTACTCTGGGAGCTGGTGTCTGACACGGAGCAGGCTCTAAGAAATGGGTATCATACAGTGAAGGATGGATCTTACACAGCTTGCTTATTTAGGAAAACTAACAGCCACAGATGGGGATTCTCTCTCCCTCTCCCTATGAGTTAGGTAGTGAGAACATCGATAGCAACAGCATCAACAAAACATCAACAATAAGAATATCACCTAACATTTGCTGAGCACACTTGAGAATATTAACATCTTGAGAGCAGAAGCAGTGCCTAATTCTCTATTTTATTTCCAGCACCTAAGAAGCAGGTGCTCAATAAATATTTAGGATTGAAAGAAGGCATTTTTTATTTGAATGTTACAAGAACCTTAAGAGGTAGACACTGTTATTGTTCCCATGCTACAGATGGGAAAGCTGAGATACAGGGAGATTAAATAATATGCCAAAGCAACATGGCTAACAGTAGTAGAATTAAAATTAGAACCCAGACTGTCTGACTCCAAACACCACCCCCAATGGCCAGAGAGAAACAGACTGACAACTTGCAGTTACCGAACCAATACTGATAACAACAGGTTGGCCTGGTCTCATGGAAGGAAGAGGAGGCCTGTATTAAAACAAAAACACTGGGGGCACCTGGGTGGGTCAGTCGGTTAAGGGTCTGATCTCACAGTTCGCGGGTTTGAGCCCCACACTGGGCTCTATGCTGGCAGCTTAGAGCCTGGAGCCTGCTTTGGATTCTGTGTCTCCCTCTCCCTCTGTCCCTCCTCCACTTGCACTGTGTGTGTCTCGCTCATTCCCAAAAATAAACATTAAAAAATTAAAACAAAACAAAACAAAACAAAACAAAAACAAAACACTGGAGGAGCACCTGGCTGGCTCGGTCAGTACAGGATGCGTCTCTTGAACTTGGGATTGTGAGTTTAAGTCCCATGCTGGGCATGGAGCTCACTTAGGAAAAAATTTTTAAATAAAGGGAAAAAAACCCTGCATAATCCAAAAACCTTCATTTGGCTCAGGCATATAGCCAGAGACATACTCTTGGAGAAGCAGCTACATTCAATCCATCTGGACTTGGCCCCAATCTGTAACCAGGCTTGACATTCTCTGGAAGAGGTCCTCAGAGGATCTAGCCCCTGTCCTCCAAGCTGCCCTGATAACCATCTTAAAGTGCATCTTTAAGATTCTCTAGAAAAAGAATGTCCACACACACCTCTGGAAGCCGTGTCCCTGTTTTTAAGTCACTTATCTTACTGAACTCTCATGACATTTGTTTGGCAAACAGAGTATTTCTTCCTGTTGTGGCCTTATGGAGGAAACATATTCTTGAATTTGAAAAAACAATCTATGATTCACCCTGGAGCTACTCCACGTGAGGACCAGAGAAAGGTCTGTTCCCCAACATGTGCTTGAAGGGCAAGCGGAGAGCTGCTCACGTCTCAGGACAAGATCCCAGCTCGGTGTTCTGACTTATTAAACGTATCCAACTCTTTTGGTTTGTCAGAGCCCCTCCTGCCAACTGTAGCAACCACAGGCGGATACCACTGCGAACACAGCCCAGATGTGGAAGTGTGAATGAGCGGAGAAATGTTTGAAAGGCCGGCTTCAGTTTGGGACGCGTCAGTTTTCAAGTAGAAACCAGGAGCCTGAATGGTTGCAGCTCAACTCTGGTTCTGACTCAGGGAGTAAAAAGCAAGGCACCTATTCTTTCTGGACTCAGTTTCCTTCCCAAGAGCTCAAACACACATGCCGGGCCTTCCTTCTCCAAGGGGAGAGGCGAACGTGCCCAAGGGAGCGCAGTCCAGCGTGGGCACAGGGACAGGCACAACCTGGCTCTGAGGACGCCAGGGGCTCAAACTGACTTGTAGATATTATTCAATAACAGCAATTTTTCTTCCCAACTTAAATTAGCTGCTAATTGTAAAAATATACATGTTTTTACATTAAAAAAAATTCTGATACCAAGAACTGACAACTCAGGCAATGTCAGATGGCTTGCATTTCTCAAGGGGACAGTGAACTAGACCTGAGTACTGGCTGTCACTGACTTTAGAATGGGCAGTGTCTCTTCAGACCAGTTTGCCAGTCTATCGTTCCCTTTTTTAATTTTTTAAAAATGTTTATTGATGAGAGAGAAAGAAAGAACATGTGCATGAGCGAGGAAGGGGCACAAAGAGACGGGGACAGAGGATCCAAAGCAGGCTCTGTGCTGACAGCAGCAAGCTCCATGCATGGCTCCATCTCACCAACTGTGAGATAGTGACTGGACCTGAAGTTGGATGCTCAACCCACTGAGCCACCCAGGCCCCCTAGAATAAAAATGTTTTAAGCACTATGCCCAACGTGGGGCTTGAACTCCCAACCCCAAGATCAAGAGTCACAGGCTCTACTGACTGAGCCAGCCGGGTATCCCAACCATTCCTTTATTTTTAAAAAAATTTTTGTTAATGTTTATTTATTTTTGAGAGAGAGAGAGAGAGAGAGAGAGAGAGCGAGAAGGGGAGGGACAGAAAGAGAGGAAGACACAGAATCTGAAGCAAGCTCCAGGCTCCCAGCTGGCAGCACAGAGCCCAATGTGGAGCTTGAACCCACGAACCACGAGATCATGACCTGAGCCAAAATCGGATGCTTAACCAACTGAACCACCCAGGAGCCCCTTATTCCCTTATTTTTTAAACTCTACTTCATGTTAGTAATTATGGAAATGTAATTTAAATATTTTATTTGATTTTTCAGAATATTACAACACTCATAAGTATGTTGAAATGACGAGGTTCCCCCCCCCTAGATTTTCATTTTGTAAAAATTTGCATAGTTCGCTGAAGCTGAGTCTAGGGAGCAATTGCTTTGCAGGTCCCTTGAGCATATGCTTGGTCTGCCAGTTGGGTAATCCTGACTCCTACAAACTTTTGGGGTCTGGGGTAACTGGCCAGCCTGGAGAAGTGACAGAGCACTATGAGTAAAGAGGGTACAAGGGGAATATGGAGCCCATATTGCATTCACTCTTTAAAAAAAAATTTTTTTTTAATGTTTACTTCCTTTTGAGAGAGAGAGGGAAAGCAAGGGAGAGAGAGCGTGCACACAAGCAGAGAGAGGGGACAGAGGATCCAAAGCGGGCTCTGCGCTGATAGCACAGAGCCTGATGCAGAGGTGGAACCCACAAACCCCAAGACCATGACCTGAGCTGAAGTCAGACGCTTAACCAAATGAGCTACCCAGGCACCTCTGTACTTACTCTAAATCCACAGTCAAAGGAGACCTGGGCTGAACTCAAAGGGACAAGGGGACATTTTCAGTCTTTATAAAGAATTAGATTTATCCACCCCAGGTCTATGTGACGCTAAATTTTTAATCTAGCACAGGAGTTTGGCAACTTCGTCTTGTGAGCTGGTCACCAGTTTTTGAAAACAAAGTTTTATTGCAACACAGCTATCTCCATTTATTTATATATTGTCTATGACTGCTTTTGCTCTAGGAAGGCAGCAGTGAGGAGTTTCAACAGATACTGTGTTGCAAGACTAAAATTAGGATGGCAAACTGAAAATATTTACTATCTGCCCTTTACAGAAAAAGTTGCCAATCCCTGATCTAGCACCTTGAGTTGCAAAGAAAAGAGGCCCACCCAGGTTAGCTCAAGCAAAGGATGTCTGTGGTCAGGACATAAGAGGGAATGTGCTGGATGCCAGGGACAGAAGTCACAGAGAAATCAGGCCTCGATAGAACTAAAATTACAACTGTAGATCTTTCTTAGGGGTCTCTGTTTCTCCCTGTCTCTTCTCTGTTCTCTCCACTGCCTGCTGTCCTCAACTTACTTTGCCTTCCCTCAGCTTGCACATGGTTCCTCAGGGCTACCTAGACTTCTACATCATGCAATCCCAAACAGCCTTTCAGCTTTGGTCCCCATTGCTAATGGCCTTGGCTTCTAAATTTTCCAATTCTGAAGTCCCACGGAATCAATCTGACTGGTTCAGACCATCTTTTCAAGTCTATGACTCTTGGAGATTTTTGGCCAGCCTGTAGTTGCCCCCTTCCCTTCAGCCAAAGCCCACTCCTGGATCCTTTTCATGACCATGGGACGCTATTATATGGAGCAGAATGTGTCGTCCACTCAACAGAAGGGACACGCACAGAGCCCTCCTTTAGAAGAAAATGCAATGGGGCAGGAGCCAGAACTTAGCTAACTTAACTTGTGAAGAACCTGGTCTTTTCTTTCTTTCTTTCTTTTTTTTTTTAAATAAATGTTTATTTATTTTTGAGAGAGAGTGTGTGAGGGGGGTAGGGACTGACAGAGGGGGACCGAAGATCTGAAGCAGGCTCTGAGCTGACAACAGTGAGCCAGATACAGGGCTTGAACTTATGAACCATGAGATCATGACCTGAGCTGAAGTGAGACACTCAACCAACTGAGCCATCCATGCTCCCTGGGACCTGGTATTTTATTAAAGTCAGAGAGCATTCTTCTAGCTCTCTTATTCACAACACTGACCAAAAAGCCAAAACCTGCAAACTGAATGACTGACATGCCTGAAAGAAGAGGAAGAGATTCCACCTGGAGTTTGCTGATGGGGATAAGGTCAGCAGAGGACCAAGCCCATCCCAAGGAGAGATAAGCAGACCAACTATGGGAAATGGTGAGATTTGAGAAATGTCAGCCTCTCCTACCTGGACCAGCAGGAGAAGGGACAGAAAGAAATCCAGCCTGGCAGAACTTGTCCCGATTCTGCCACAAACAGACTAGGTGACGGTGTACATGTTACTGTCTGTCCTCCCAATCACGCCTGGGCCTCAGCTCTCCCACTGATCAAATGACTGGGCTGAATTTGGCCACTGGTTCTCAAACTACCCCCTACATCCAAATCACCTAGAGGACTTATTACAACACAGATGACTAGGACCCACCCCCAGAGTTTCTGAGTCGGCAATGCCTGGGAAGGGGTCTGACAACTGATATTTCCAGCAAGTTCCCAGATGATGCTGCACTGCTGACCTGGCACCACACTTTGAGAGCCACTGGCCTGCTCTTCACTAAAATTCCTTCCAGCTGTAACAGGCTACGAGTCTAGCCTACTCCTTGGCTTACATTGGACGGAGAGTTTGGACTGTGGGCCAGGAAACCTCTTGTTTGGGGAGGAGGTCTTTCCCGAGCCTAGCCGAGACCAGACTGTGCCCCCTCAACCACCTTGCTGCTTTTGCCACCACAAAGACCCTTTTACCAGCCAGTCCTGGGCTCCAGAGATGCCCAGCTGCTTCCCAGCCTGCTGGAAAATGTTGACTTTCTAATTTCTCCCTTGGCCAAATTCTGTGGGTAGCGTGGCTCCTCGACACGTAGGCCACACAATCGGCTCTCACAACCCACTTCCTCAAGGTGATCCCATGTCGTTCTGCTGTCCATGATAAACAGCTCCAGACTGGGCAGCCCAAACGCGGGGGAAGCCAGCCTGCCATGGATCTGGAAAGTTCCCCAGAGGCAGAGATGGCAGCTGCTTCTTTTGCCCAGGCTGAGGCCAAGCCACAAGCTGGGAGGACATCTCAAGCACAGGCTGCCAACCAGTGATGCAAATTGCCCCTGTAGGGCCTGGCCAGGTCAGAGGGGGCCCGGGGAGCTGGAACTGTGAGTGACAGCTGAGCAGGGAGACACTCTTCAGCATCCCGCTAAGTCACTAAGAGGTTTCTGAAACAGGTGGCTCAAATTTCCTTGAAAACCCAGAATAATCCCCCATTTGAAGTGTGCGCGAATCTTGTCACCACCTAGTATTAATGGGCAGGCACCGCAGAAGGAAAAAGGGGTTTTCGGCTGCATTTTTGCACACTGACTGGCCTGACAAGCTCAATAAAAGCTTAAACAAATATTAAAAAACACACAGAGAGTCAGGCTGGTTTAAATTAACTTCCCAAGCACTTCACCTACTGTAGGAAGAAATTATAATAAAATGTCAGTGCAAAAATAAACCGCGCATGGAAATAAAAATAAAACATAAAATGCCCTCTTACAACTAACTGCTCAGTATGATTTAGTTCACAACAACATATCATTGTACATGAAGTTTTCATAGTCCTAAAGTGTATTTGGGCATTAGGAATGTTGACTCTGAAAAATTCATATTTTACACGCTGGGAAACTGTCCCTTTCCCAGAAGCCTTATGGATGTAAACCATTACACACACACACACACACACAAACTCTGTTAACTCTGAAATAATAATTTGTCCAAGTGGAATATGCTGCTTGACATATGACCCCAAATTCCATTTCTCTTAGGTATCCTCATCCTTAGCCTGCTGCTTGGGCTCCACAGTGCCCTTTTCCTCACTGCAGAAGGACAAAGCTGGAGGCTGACCATGTGACAGGTTCATCTCCAGCCATCCTGTAGTCTCACCCAGAGGTGGACTTTCTGAAGGGAAGAGACACTTTGTAGTCCTTGGGTTCATGGGCTGTGGCCTGTCACATCCTCCAACCTTGGTGCTCACACTGAGCCAGACATAATGAGAGATTAAAAGGGAGGAGGGGGGCACCTGGGTGGCACAGTGGGTTAAGAATCCTACTTCGGCTCAGGTCATGATCTCATGGTTCATGAGTTTGAGCCCTGTATTGGGCTCTCTGCTGTCAGTGCAGAGCCTGCTTTGGATCCTCTGTCCCCTTCTCTCTCTGCCCCTCCCCCACTCGTTCTCCCTCCCTCTCTCTCTCTCTCAAAAATAAATAAAAACATTTATATAAAAACAAAACAAAACAAAACAGGGTCGCCTGGGTGGCTCAGTCGGTTAAGCATCTGATTTCGGCTCAGGTCATGATCTCACAGCTTGTGGAATCGAGCCCGGCATCGGGCTCTGTGCTGATAGCTCAGAGTCTGGAGCCTGCTTCAGATTCTGTGTCTCCCTCTCTCTCTATGCCCTCCCCCACTGGCACTCTGTCTCTCTGTCCTTTAATGTTTAAACAAACATTTAAAAAAAATTTTTTTTAAACAATAAATAAAAGGGATGAGTGCTTGGCCCTCTCTTTCCAAAAGAGAATAAAGAAAAAGAAAGAAGTCAGGAAAAGAAAAGAGAGAGAAAAGAAGGGAGGGAGGGAGGGAGAAAGAAAGGAAGATGGGAGGGTGGGAGAGAGGGAGGAGGGGAGGAGAAAAGAAAGGCAGGCATGGGAGCACCTCTTGCTCAGTTAGGTGATCCTGTAGAAGTTCTTTCCCAGGCTGGTTACTCCCACTTGGTTTGTTCGGCCAAGCTGACATACCCTCACTTTCCAACCGGAGACGGTGTGGGGGCTAAGAAAGACCTTGTGCGCCTACATGCCCTTCCTTCCCCTCCAGGTTTCTGTCACACCTCAAAGGTGGTTTTCTGGGAAAGCGTTTTCCTGGCAGGGCCTGTGGAGCAGCCTGGTCCAGTCCTCAGTATCTGGCTCCCAGCAAGACTTTCCGGTGGGGGGGCGGGGGGGCAGGGGGGACCCATGCTAGCCTCCCCTTCCTCCAGAGTCCTGACGAGAACTCTCACAGAGGGCTCCTCCATCAGAGAGCGGAGCCAGAGGAAGCTGGGACGGCAACGGAAAGGAAACAGCCATCTGACACACTTAAGTATACGCACGTGTACATCTGTAACTGGGAGCCTCCATATGTAGACACATGTATAGAGGCATGTATATCTTTCCTGGTGAGTTAATTACGACCTTCCCAAGACACTGGGAGTTGACTCACCAGCTGGCAGAGTTTGGACAGCCATGCCAGGGATGTCAGGCCTGACCATCTCTCCAGGACGGACTGACTGGTGAGCCGTGGAGGGCCACACAGATGGAGCATGAGGAGGTCCAGTCCAGAGGGGGAACACAGACTAAAAAATGCAATTTATTCCTCTAATCTGCTTGTGCTGATTGTGCCAGAAACAAATACCAGCAGGCCTGGAAAAAATGTTTCTTTCGTTTGCCTCGGCTCTGAGCCATCCACCCCAAACTGTAAGGAAAGAGAAGAGCAATAGACTCCGGAGCTGTTTTGTCTGGCTCACTGGACTCTCTTGCCCCCTTCACCTCTGGAAGAGAGAGATGGGGAGTTCCTGGAGCCCCCCACACTGAGGACCTGAAACAGCCCCTTCAGTTTCCCACAATCAAGTTTCAGAAGCGGAAACGAGCCCTGGCTCCCCAGGGCAGAAATTGAGAGCTCCACTCTAAAACACTTCCTCTGCCTGGTAACAATGTGCCGAGGAATTTCCACAAATCCCCTTAGCTGTCATGGCTTCCGCTGCTCAACTTGGGAAAAGGCAGCCTGGGACATTCCAGGCCCCACCCCCACCCTGTCCAATCTGCTTGGTTCCTGGATGGGCCTGCAGAACTACAACATACATTTACTTTCCCTATTCTTCCTCCTGGAGATGAGAAACATCCAAGCCTGACCAGGCTGTGGAAAGAGGCCCGACCAACCCAGGAGCATCATCCAGAGGCTGTTCTCTCTTTTCAGAGAAGAAGGGAGGGATGCAGAGGGGCCAGGCAGTGGAGCACAGCATTAGGGTATAAACTTTGGAGCCAAACACAAACAGCCCTGGCAGCCTCCCTGCCCCCCCCCCCCAGCCCCCCGCCACTACTAGCTATGTCACTACTAGAGCTGACTTGAGCTCCTACCTAACAGGGTGGGCACAGGGTCCCACAAGTTAAGTTTACAAAGCAGCTGGCACAGGCAGCACATGGCCAGAACATAACAAATGTGAGTGGATGCAGCCAACCCAAAAGGTCTGCTACCTTGAGACTCTCCTGTTCTGCAACAGCAGAGTCACAATGCTCCCTGGTCCCTGTGAATGTCTCCCAATCCCAAGTACATGGACCTCAGTCACCATGTGGGGTCCCCTCAGCTCTTCTGCTTCAGCTCACAAAGCCCCTTGTAAAAAATGCCCAACATCCATGCCAATGTCCATGCCAACAGTGCTTCAAACAGGTGCTCCTGGAGCTTCCCACCCATCTTAGGACACAGGTGGAGTCCTGGATTCTGAGCAGAGGCCAGGAGGTCCCTGCTAAGCTCTGGACTTCACTTAGCCACCAGGTCACCAGAGTATCTGTGCTTGTGCCCAGTGCTGCAGCCTCTGGTCTAACCTTAGCTCCTGATTTCCAACATGTGCCTGAAGGAATCATCTACTTTTGAGGAGCTTCTATTACTCCATTTGGAAAACTGTAAAGTGTTATGAACTGAACTGTGTTCCCCACAAATTCCTGTTAAATCCCTAACCTCTGGTGTGACTGTACTCGGCCACAGGGCCTATAAGGAGGTAATAAAGGTTAAATGAGGCCATAAGGGTGGTGTCTTACTCCAAAAGAATTAGCATCCTTGTAAGAAGAGGAAGAGACACCAAGCTCATTCTCTTCCTGTGTGCACACAGAGAAGGGACCATATGAGGACACAGCAAAAAGGCTCAGGAAGAGAGGTCTCACCAGAAGCCAACCCTGATGGCACCTTGATCTGAGATCTAGGATCTCAGCCTCTAGAACTGTGAGAAAATACATTTCTGTTGTTTAAGACACCCATTCTGTGACATTCTGTTAAGGCAACATGAGCAGATGAGTACGGAGGAGGCAGACAGAATCAATGCTGTGGAGGCAGGGGTACATCAGAGATGCCTCACATGCTGCGCAGAGACTGGGGAGATGGGACTCCTGATCATGCATTCCTCACTTTGTTGGAACCAGCATGAACTTTAGCTGTTTTTTTCCATTGCTGTTCAAGTTTTTTTGTTTTTTTGTTGTGGTTTTGTTTTTGTTTTGTCTCAAGGAAGTTTCCTTGATGAATAGTTTTTTTTGAAACCCCAGGACTGAAGGATTTCTAAGCTCAGGCTTGCCATCCTAATAGTATTCTATCACCTGTGCTGAAGGTTTATCAACTGACAGGACTCAAGGACCTGCCTAGTTTGAAGGGTCCAAGGCTTGGGAGCAGTTCTGGTTGCCAACATTAATGGTGCATTTCCCAGGAACCAGGCTGTCTTCCAGGCTTTATATCTATTGACCCATTGAATCCTCCCCCAAACCCTATGAGGAATGTTTATCATCATCATTTTACACATGAGATGATGCTTTACATCATCATTTTACATCATTTTTACAAATGAGCCGTCATTATAGCTCAGACAAATTAAGCCACTTACTAAGGGCCACATAGAGTGATCTGCTTGATTCCAAACCCCGTGACCATCCTCCACCATGCTAGAAGAAAGGAGAGGAACTTGCAAGGCAGTCATTCTGTCAGCAAGTATCACCGCCAACTTCACTGCAGCACAGACCTGCTCTATATAGTGAAGGATCTGCCGCTACAACCTCAGGACCTAAGTCAATGGGCTGTTTGCTAATTCTGCCCAGAATTCTATGTATTTCATAAACGGGCATTCAGATCTGTCACTCCAAATGATTTTGGCATTGGATGCTATAAATCTGGATTAGGTCCCCTAAAATACTAAGGTGACTTTATATAAAATGGGAAAATGATCATTTTGAATTCAGCGTTACTTAGTATTTTCTTACTAGACCTGCAGGACTAACAGTGTCTCATTATACATTCCAGATACTGAAGAAAGGGTGAATGGAGTACCACTGTCATTATTTGTAGATGAATGAATAAATGATTGCCTACATTACAATCCCAAAATAATATGCAGATATAATATTTGAACTAATAAGAGAGGTCTGTAGTATTGCTGACTATAAAAATCACACACACAAAAAATCACACATTTCTATACATCAGCAATAATCAGTTAGAAATGTAATTGTCTTAAAAGATACTCATTTCTAAAGGCCACCAAAAAAAATTTTAAGTATGTAGGAATAAATCAAGATATGTAAACCTTCTGTGGAAAACGATCATATTCCAAATGACATTTATTTTTTTAATATTTATTTATTTTTGAAAGAGAGATAGAGACAGAGTGCAAGCAGGGGAGGGGCAGAGAGAGAGGGAGACACAGAATCCCAAACAGGATCCAGGCTCTCAGCCGTCAGCACAGAGCCTGACGCGGGGCTTGAACTCACAAACCATGACATCATGACATGAGCTGAAGTCAGACACTTAACTGACTAAGCCACCCAGGCACCCCTCAAATGACATTTTATTTATTTATTTATTTATTTATTTATTTATTTATTTATAATTTTTTAAAATTTTTATTTATTTTTGAGACAGAGAGAGACAGAGCATGAGCAGGGGAGGGGCGGAGACAGAGGGAGACACAGAATCCGAAGCAGGCTCTAGGCTCTGAGCTGTCAGCACAGAGCCTGATGTGGGGCTCGAACTCACAGACTGTGAGATCATGACCTGAGCTGAAGTCGGACGCTTAACCGACTGGGCCACCCAGGCACCCCTCAAATGACATTTTAAAAGGTCTAAATAAATGGAGACAAATACAATGTTCTCAGGTAAGAAAATTCAAAATCATAATTACATCAATTCTTGCCAAACTCATTTATACTTTTAATGCAAAGCCTATAAAAAACCCAACAAGTATTTTTAAGGACTTGAAAAGTTGTTTCAAAAATGTATATAGTAGAACAACTGTCCAAGAAAGGCAAGACACTTTTGAAAAGGAGTAGGTTGGTGGGGACCTACCCAACCAGATACCATGATTTATTGTTAAAACTGGAGTAATAAAGATAGTATTCACTGGAACAAGGACCGACCAATGAACCAACTGCATAGAACAGAGAACCTAGAACAATGTCCATGTGTATATGGAAGCTTGATTTATGACCAAGAGGTTGTATTAGATAGTGGATAAAGCCTGGACTAATAAATGGTGCTGAGAGAATTAGTTAATTACATAGAAGTAAGTGAAATTGCATCCCTGCCTCACACCATACACCAAAAAAATCCATTCTGGGACTTCAATATGAAAGAAAAAAACATAAAATCTGTATTTTTTAAAATTTTTAAAAAACATATTTATTTTGGGAGAGAGAAAGCATGCATGAGAAGGGGAGGAGGCAGAAGGAGAGAGAGAATGCTAAGAAGGTTCCATAGTGAGAACCCCAAAACCATAAAATCTTTAAAAGGCAACATAGAGAGAGGGGTGCCTGGGTGACTGACAGTTAAGTGTCTGACTCTTGATTTCAGCTTAGGTCATGATCTCACGTGGGATCAAGATCCACACTGGGCTTTGTGCGGACAGCGAGGAGCCTACTTGGGATTCTCTCTCTCCTAGCTCTATGCCCCTCCTGCACTCATGCTCTCTCTTTCTTTCAGGAAAAATAAATAAATATAAAAACAAAGGCAACATAGAGATATATTTTTATATGCTCAAGGATTGAGAGGATTACCTAATCAAGAACAAAAACCCCAAACCATAAAGGAAACTGATAAATTCAACTGTTTTAAAAGGAGGAAAAATATTTGGAACAATTTAACAAAGGATTAATATAGAGAATACATAAATCATAAATACTCCTATAAATCAATTATAAACATAAGCAAAGGCCTTAAGGAGGTATTTCACAGAAGACGAAACACCAATGGCCGATCAACACGTGAGAATATGCTGAACCTTGTTAGTCATCAGAGAAATTTACATTAAAACCTGGATGAGATATTCTCTCACACCACATCTTATCACTCCAAATCCTTCACATCTACCAGACTGCTTACAATCAGGAAGGTGCTCAGTCCAGGTCCCGGAGAAAATGTGGAGCATGAGGAATTGCCATCCACTGCTGATGGTAACATAAATTCGTACAACCGCTTTGAAAAAGAGCGTGGCCATACCTGACAAAAATTAATACGTACATTTTCTACCACCCAGCAATTCCACTTGTGTTATGTATCCCAGACAAACTCCTGCCCGAAGCTTCCAGGTGATGTGCACAGATGTTCACAACAGGGCTGTGAGGCAGATCCAAGGCCTGAAGGAGGAAGAGAGGCTGTGGGGCCACAAAAGCTCAGGCTGCTGCAATCACCCCAAGGGTTGTGGCTGTAGGCTGGTGCCTCTAATATCACACCTGTACCTATGGTGGCTCCCCAAAAGACATGCACTTGTCTTGAAACCTGTGAATGTGAGCTTATTTGGAAAAAGGGTCTTTGAAGATGTAATTTAGTTAAAGATCTGGAAATGAGATCATTCAGGATCATCTGGGTGGGCCCTAAATTCAGTGGTAAGCAACCTTGTAAGAGACACAGAGAAGAGAGACACAGGGAAAGAACGGGAGGGTCATGTGAAGACAAAGGCAGGGCCTGGAACAAGGGAGCCGTAAGCCAAAGCAACACCTGGAGCCACCAGAAGCTAGAAGAGGCAGGAAAGGATCCTCTCCTGACCCTGTGAAGGGAGCGTGGCCCTGATGACTTCTTGATTACAGACTTCTGGTCTCTAGAACTGCGAGAGAATAAATTTCTATTGTTTGAAACCATCCCATTTGTGGTCATTTACTAAGACAGCTAAAGGAAAATAATAATGTCTCTCCTGCCTGACTGTAGTCCAAGCTCTGTTGTTCGAAAGAGTAAAAAGAGGCAATAATCCTAATGTCCATTAACAGTAGAATATGTGGTGTTACCTCACAATGGAACATTATAGCCGAATGAACTGTAACCACATGGGTCAATTTGAGTGAATCACAAATGCTGAGTGAAGAAGCAAATCAACGAAAACTGTACATATGATTCCATTTACAAAAATTTCAAAAGGAAACAGTGGATTATGTAGGTTTTCATGCACCAATAGTAAAGCTATAAAGAAAGCAAGCGATTAACAAAAACAGTGATTATTTCGGGGGGACAGGTGATTGGAAAGAGGCACTCAGGGTGTCTAACATTGTGGGGTTTAAGCTGGGTGCTGGCAACAGTGGTATTTCTACTATTCTTCTTTCCACTCTATATGTACCTTGTATAGATTTTATGATATCTTCGATATCATTTATAATAAAAACTAATTAACGAAGTTTAGTCTTATGGAAATTAACTGTGCCAGTGTGCTGAGTGTTTCTCCTCAGATGAAAAGATTTCACATGATATGGGCTGGCTAGGTCAAAGCCATTCAATCAGTCACAGACACATGCACCATGCTCTGAGGAGGGCTACCACTGTGCTGGGCTTTGGGCTCCAATGTTTTTGTAGGGAAAGATGGTGAGAGCTGAGAGAAGAGAAAGAACGTGCACTGACTTGTTTGCAAAATTAATTTGCAAACTGAAATGTGTTTGAGGGCCAGGACTTACAACATTTCTGCTACCCAAAGCCAAAAAGCTTTGGATGATTGATAAAGGGATAAATCTACCAACTGGATAAATCCCACCCAGTAAAAGATGGAGGACTGAACACATGTATTTAACATTCCAAAGCCCACTCAAATAAGATGGGATTTTTTTTTGAAATACATAAAGCTGAGGGACAACCGCAAAACAACACAAAACAACATCCCAGTATCAACAAGAAAAAGAAAGCTGGAGTACACGCATCTTGATGAGCGCTGAGTAATGTATAGAAGCGCTGAATCACTATATTTTACACCTGAAGCTAATATAACACTGCATGTTAACTACATTGGAAAAAAAAAAAAAAACAAAGAAAGAAAAAGAAAGCTGGAAAGCAGATGGATGAATGGTCACCAATTCAGCAGGACCCAGAAAGCTGACTCCTAAGCAGGCAGCTGGGCAAAGGGCTCAGAGGTAACGGCACCAAGTATCTCTGCAAGTAGGGGCAGAGGGGGAGTCTAAGAACTGGAGAGTAGGTTGAAAGGCTGTTGACAGTGCAACCAGACTCCATTTCCCGCTTTCTCCTTGTAGTCCAGGGTCTGCTCCTCCCTGAGGCTCCTCCTGCTCAAAGGACATTTGGCGTTTATTCTCTGAAGAGGGGAGCACGGAGACAGCAGTTCAGCTGACAACAGAGGGATTAAATGAATGTTTGCATACTGTGTGCAGAGACACCCCCCCTCTCTGCCCCCCATCGGCTCCCCATAAGGCTGGAAGCCAGGCAAACTAAGTGTAGTAATTAGTTCCCTGAAGAGCTCAATACTTGTCAGCTCTCATTACTGTGTCATTACTATGTCTCCTTCCCCGGGTTCCATAGCTGAACACCAGGACTGGAATCCAGAGACCCACCAGACCTTCCAAGCCCATGTTCTTCCACATTTTCCCATCGGTTCCCCCAACTCATGCAGACACTCCCCTCGACCTCGCCCCTCCACCCTCCCCCACCCCCCTTTCTCAATTCCAACAATAAAACACACTGGTTTAATTAGCTGGCATCCCCTTAGACAGGTCACAGGCCTGGCTACCCCTCCCTGTCCTTGGTAAGCTCAACTCAAACTCCTTCAGACTCCTAAGCCCATGCTATTTGGGGCCACAAGGGATTCCTCCCTCACCTTCTTCCGGTCTTAGAAGTCACTTAGAAGGGAACGTTTGGGGGAGATATGAAGAGTCTCCAGGGGTCCTGAACCCTGGAGTGAGAGATGACACCAGAAAGCACAGTCTGATCTTCAGCAGCCACTCCTGAAAGCTTGCTGCTAATACTCAGGGTGTAGGTGAATACATATCCACTCCCCCAAACAAGGGTGAGATCAGACAAAAGCTTCAAAATCATCAAAGGAGAAGAGAAAAGGCAGCAGCTTCTGTGTCTTCTAAACTTGAAATGAAAACCCCAGCCTTGGCTGCTCATGCCACCCCATTGCTTGCAGAGATCAGGGCTCAACTGTCTAAGAGCCTTTTGAGAGGTGTGGCAATGAAGCCGGTTCACACAAAACACGGTAGCTTCCAGACTACTGGGAGGAAAGGAATAAAGGGTTTGGATAGTTCTCAAGCCCGCCCAGGATGGGGGGCACGCAGGCCCAGCTAACCTGTCTCAAAGGGCTTCCCTGGGACTGTTGGCCCCTTCCTTGTGATTCACAGATCTGCCTGAGTGGTCTGCTCCAGAAGTCAGCAAGGGCCCTGACTTAATGCCTCACAACAGAGACCCCATAATGAGTGAGGAAAAAGAGCAGAAACACTCGTTAGAAAGCCAAGAGGAATGAAAAGATCCTCCACACCCACCCCCTCCCTGCTCCAACCCCAACTGTCATCAGCTCAAGCCACAAAGCCTTCATCCCTGGGGAGCCCCCAGTGCCATTCTTCCCTGAGGGTCCCACACAGCCAGGACAAGAAAGCATTCCTTTCGGTGGGCCAGGAGGAAGTGGGCCCAGCCCTGCCAGGCGGGAGGGGAAAAGGATTCCATTCCCATTGTTCTCACCCAGACTGCCCAACAATGGAAGAAGGAGCAGGAGGAAGGAGGCGCCTTGAGAGTCTGTATGACCTGCTGGAGCAGCACTAACTGGGGCCTTGCAACCGCCCAACCGGTAATTCTCCTGTTTTCTCTCTCTCTCTCTCTTCCCTAGATTTCCCACACCCCTCTCCTTCCCATCCATCCCTCCCAAGTGCTTTCAGTCTGCAGGCTGGGGGCAGAGGGGCCAGGGCCCAGCCCCAAGCCCACCACCTGTGACCCTGATTGCCCCATGGGCTCTCCACGGCATTTCTTCTCCCAAAACCACAGCCACAACCAAGAGTCAAAATCTGAACTTGTCCCCCGTCCTGAGACCCCGCACCATAGTTCCCAGGGCCTCAGCCACACAGGGTACACTGCTCATCAAAATCAGTTTCTCCCATTATAGTCCTCACCCCCACACACAGGCCAGGAGGGCGATAGCTACAGTTAGGTGACAATGACCAATACTAATGTGTGCCAGGTACTGGGGATGCACCAATGAACAGAGATTCCGGTTTCCTTTCTTTCTGCTCTCACCTGTGTGCCAAATCTGTGTAGCAAGAAAATGCCCCTCTCAGCAAGGTAGACAGGAGCATGGCAGTATGGGACAATAGTTAGGAAGAGGGTTTTTGCCACTAACTAGACCCGGGTTCAAGGCCTGTTTCTATCTATTTGCAAACTGTATAACCTTAGGAGAATTTTTCTTAGCCTTCTGAGTTTCCTCGTCTGTAAAATGGGGTTTTATTACTGAGATCTGCAACAGTTAATTACCACGGGGGTTGTTATGAGGATCCACTAAAAAGATGCAGGTCAAGGGCTTGGCCCAGGGCCAGGCATGTAATAAAGAAATGCTCTGTAAATATCAGGTGCCATCATGGGGCCGTTTCTTCTAGGGGAAGCTGTCTGTAGGAGGGAATCTCTGTCCTGCTTTACAACGTACTTACAAAAGTTCCACTTGCCCTGACTGCTCCCTTTTCTGCAACATCTGATTATGAGCCAGCCTCCAAGCCAGAAATTCCTTGAGCTGTTTATTTTCCATGTGTCCATATGCTCATCACAAATGCAGAGGAACCTCTGGGTGAGGCTTGTACTTAGGAGTTATAATCACAACCTTGCAGCCAACACATGGAGCCAGGGGATGGGACCCAAGTGCAGACAGATGCTCCATATGGTTCAGATTTCTGAGGTCCTTGAGAAGCCCAACCCAGGAAGGTTTTTCATTAAGTCACTGCACTATCTGAGAGGACCCTTTCCGAGCTACCAAACCCACAGGGCTCATCAGCTATCTCCTTGGTGTTAGGACAAAAATACAGATCCCACCCTGAGGAGCTTCCCAACAGGGAGAACACAAGGATGTTTGAAATCATTCACTGGATACAGTGCACGAGGACCAGGGTGGGGACTGTTTACCATACCGCTGCAAATAAATCTTGCCCACAAATGGTGTCCACCTCGGCATGTTTGCAGTGAGAGTGCGAAAGCCATTCTCAGAGCAGATACAGAACGAGGCCCTGAGTTTATACACCCAGCTTCCCCAAAGGTGTTAAATCCTCATCTCATTTGGGGGTCATTTATACAGATCTTAGAAGACTCAAGGAAACACTTGATGAGAACATGATCTAATCCTACTGTCTCACACAAATGTGCTTTCTGAGTTCTTCTCACCACAAACTTGATTTAATGAAGCCTAGTGCTGCACACAGTTTCCTGCTAAGTGTTACCACATTTGTCTGCCTGTTGTCAGTGTACCTCCGACATTTAAGGAGGCTGTGTTGATCTTACTCCTAGACACACAGAGTAGAGAAAAGGGGGCACAGCCAACATTTCTCTTGGTTTGCTGGTCTGAGGATCTGAGGCAGGCCAAGATATCCCTGGGTACAAGTCAGATTTCTCCACGCGTGTGTGCAGTGGGGTGGAGGTGGGGCAGCGGTGCTTGCTTGTCCTTCTGTGTCCACTAGTCCATTGGAACGGGGGACTCAGTATCACCTTGGAAATCCGTAAGGGGACTGGTCCGAGGTGAACACACGACGCACTCCAGAAGGGATAGGACTACGCCTGTTTTACTGATTATGATACCCCTCAGAGTCTGGCAAAATGGTTGGTACATGGTAGCCCCTGCATCAGCTGCGTCAGTCAAAATTCTGGGAGGAAACAGGTAATATACTCAAATTGGATCAATGAACACTTTAATAAAGGCCCTATTTACAAATGTGAAAGAAAGCAACAGAGATAGTGCAGTGTCCCAGGGCGAGCCATAGTGGGGGAGCCTTCACATCCCTAGGCCTGAAGGGGCCAGAGGAGGGAATGGTGCCCACCCAAAGCAACCCAGCTCACTCTCTCACCTCTCTCCAGTCCCCTGCTGGTGCTCCTCACTGGCCGAACCAAAGCAAAAGCCAGAGGAAGTAACCCTGAGGTGCAGTGGTCCACCCTGGTCAGCCCTTAAAGTCACAGAGAAGCGCAAAGAAGGGAGAGGTTGGATCTGGAGGGGCAAACAGAAGACATCCAGCCCTGATGACAATTCTCTGGTTGACTGAGAAGCCAGACTCTGACCAAGGATGAAGCTAACAGGGCAGCTAATAATGTTATTGCTATTTGTGGGCAAAGTTAACTCACTGATCCCTTATGTACTAAGCACCGTATCAAGGGCATGACATAAATGATCCTACTTAATCTTCACAAAACCCCTATGAGGTAAGCACTATTGTTATCCCCATTTTATAGAGAAGAAAACTGAGTCTCAAAAGGTTTTTGTAATTGTCTCAAGGCCCATAGTTAAACATGAAGGAAAAGGGCTTCAAGTCTAATCCTACTCCTTTATTTTTATTTCCCAACTTTTTACTATGAAAATTTTAAGTATAAGAAACATTCAAAGAATAAAATGAGCATCCTTATATCAACCACCTGGATTCGACAACTGTAAGTATTTTGTCATATTTACTTAATATGTATATATAAATGTAAGATTTTTATTTAGAAAAAAATAAAATGAGAAAATATTCCCTCACGCACCTTCCAAAATAATGGCATTCTCCTCATAATCGGTCTATCACACCTAAGAACATGAACACCAATTTCCTAGTATCAAACAAAATAGTTTAGGGTCAAGTTTCTCTAGTACTCCCTAAAATATCTTTTTACTTTGTTCTTTATTTGAACCAGGAGACAAAGTGTGTACACTGCATGTGGTTATGACATATTTTTAGTCTCTCTTAATCTACAACTGTCCCCACCCCACTCCCCAGCAAATTTCTTGTATTTAAAGGACGGTGGCTTTTTTTTTTTAAGTTTATTTATTTTGAGAGAGACAGAGAGAGCAAGAGTGGGGGAGGGGCAAAGAGAGAAGGAAAGAGAGAATCCCAAGCAGGCTCCACAGAGCCTGATGTGAGACTCGAACTCAGCAAATGTGAGATCATGATCTAAGCCGAAACCCAGAGCTGGGCGACTTAACTGACTGAGTCACCCAGGTGCTGCGAGGACAGTGGTTTTTTGAAAAGCCCAGGCCTGCTATCTTATTGAACACTCCATATTCTGGATTTGTCTGTTTCTTCATGGTGTCATTTAAATTGTTCCTGTTTTCCTCTTATTTCTGTAAATTGGAAGTAAAGGCTTCATTCTATTCAGGTTAAACACATTTAGTAAGAATCTTTATGAGTGACGCTGCTCCTTCCTACTGCATCTCCTCAGGCTGCCTCTGATGACAAGAGACCCTCAGTGCCTGGTGACGAGGAGCTCGTTCCCCAGCCAGGGGAGAGACAAGCTTGCCTGTCCTTAGAAAAATCCAGACTACACCTGGGTGGCTCAGTCGGTTAAGTGTCCAACTTCGGCTCAGCTCATGATCTCACGGTTCTTGAGTTCGAGCCCTGCACTGGGCTCTGTGCTGACAGCTCAGAGCCTGGAACCTACTTGGGATTATGTGTCTCCCTCTCTCTCTGCCGCTCCCCCACTCATGCTCTGTCTCTCTCTGTCTCTCTCTCAAAAATAAACGTTAAGAGAGAGAGACAGACAGAAAAGTTCAGACTGGGGAATTCCTTACTGACAGGTGTCTGGATGGGAGAATGGAAATCTGTGGAAAAGAAAGAGGACAAGAAGGGAGAAGGACAGATGGCCCTGCCTTTGATCTCCACACAGTGGTAACATATGTCATTTTCCAACTACTCCAAGGAAAAGGACAATACCCCACTGTGAACCAAGAACATGTAAAATTGTGCCTCATTCCGAGGGAACTGTCCTCTGCCCAGCAAGCCCTTATTTACAATCAAGGATGTCTGCCTTGTTTATGTGGCTACCTTTGCCCATCCGGTGATTTATTTATTTATTTATTTATTTACTTTTTTTTGTCAAGGACTGTCCTGTTCGAAGAAATAAAAATCCACTCTAAGTAACTTAAGTAAAAAAGAATATGTCATAAGGAACTCGGTATCTTAACAAAAAGGTATCATAAAGAAACAGAGACTCATGGGGGTCCCAAGTTAAGAACTGTCCAGCTCCTCTCAAACTATACCGAGTGAACACGGTAGATGTTTTGGGGTGACTGGCACACCCCCTACCCCCCTGCGTTCTAAAAGCCTGGTTTTCAGTATACCCTCTTTTGGCCAATGGATTAGGATTGGTGACCTCATCCACTTTGGTCCAATTCTGCCTCCCACGAATTTGAAACTGGGACTAAGAGATGTGGGTCAGTCTCTTCTAGTTCCTAGAATTGAGGTCGCATCCCTTCAGTAAAGTTGAGAAAGCCAGACAGCAAACAGTGAAGTCGACACACAGAAAAGCCAGAGGTGTGTCACGGGGTCCTGGAGAAAGCAGGCACTGCACACAGGCTTCTCCATGAGGGACCCCACTTCCTTACACTACATCACCTTTTTGGCTTAAGCCAACTTGTAATCAGTCTGTGTGATGTGCCACTAAATTGACTTGACCAAACAGCAGCATACCAGGGCAGGGCAGAGGAGCAGCCTGCCCTGTGGGGAGGACTATTTTGTCACCGACATTGTTTAGAACTGCTGGTGTATGGCAAGCAGTCCTTTGACTCAGTTTCATTCTTGACTTTTCATTCTCTGCAGACAATGCACCCCCCCCTTATTGCCTGCAGGGAGAGGGCTCTTAACCACCCTGCTCTTAAGACACCACTGTGACAAAGTCAGAGAAGACAAAAACAGAAGGGTTTTGGAAATACTGTTAAAGCTTTTGTTTCTCTCCGACTTCTAGGCCTTAATTCAAATGTGTGTCTGGAGGGAACCTCCAAAAAGAATTCCCAAGAGGCTTGAAGTTTTCCCTCTTGCCACCCCGAAGAGGGTCAGGGGACAGCCTCTGCCATGGGAATCTCAGCCTTGGACATCAGTGGGGCCACAGTGCTAGTCTTCTACCTGTCCACAGCTCCAGCTAAGCACCTCTCCAGGCCACATTAAACACCCGATCATGGATTTTCCTCATGCAAGGAAGATGGCTGGTGTCCTCCTCCTCCTTCTTCAGGCATTCACTCTTCTGTTTAGTCAACAAGATTCAGCTCTTCGAAGGAAGTGAGGGTCCAAGATGGCAGCCCAGAGAGCTTCCTGGTGAAGAACTTATACACAAGACCTTAAGACACAAACCAAGCGTCGCCACCCTTTCCAGAAACATTTCAAGAATGCCGGCCTACTCCCAGGCCTGTGTGAGCTTCCCGCTGCTCAGCCGAGATAAAAGCTATTTCCGGGAGGGGTGCCTGGGTGGCGCAGTTGGATGAGCATCTAACTCTTGATTTGGGTTCAGGTCATGATCTCACAGTTTGTAGTTCGAGCCCCTATGTCAGGCTCTGTGCTGACAGTGTGGAGCCTGCCTGGAATTTTCTCTCTCCAACTCCCACCCCCCACCCCCAAGTATCCCCCCATGTGCTCTCTCTCTCCCTCAAAAGCAAATAAACAGTGGGGGAAAAAAAAGCGCTATTTACTGGTAGCAATGTTGCCTAATGGTTAATAATGCGTCTCTGGGGAAGAAGAAAAAAAAGGAATGAGTCTCTGGTCTGCTCTGGTCTGGCTGCTTGGGTTTGAATATCTGCTTCATCTTTCAACCGTCAATCACTTCAGGCAGGTTATGAGATCTCAGCCTTTATTTATCTATTTATTTACTTACTTACTTATATTTTGAGACAGAGAGAGCGCACATCCAAGTGAGTGAGGGACAGAGAGGGAGAAAGAGAGGGAAAGGGAGTGTGGAGCCTGAATCAGGGCTCAAACTCACAAACTGTGAGATCATGACCTGAGCTGAAGTCAGATGCTTAACCGACTATACCACCCAGGCACCCCATAGCCTCAATTTTTTAAAATAACTTTATTAAAGTATAATTTACATATCATAATATTTGCCCACTTTAAGTGTACAATTTAATAATCTTTAGTAAATTTACCAAATTGTGCAACCATCACCATAATCTAATTTTAGGACATTTCTATGACTTCATTATATCTCTTGTGCCCATTTACAGTTAATCCTTATTCCTACCCTTAGCCTCAGGCAACCACTAATGTACTTTTTGTCTTCACAGATCCACCTTTTCTGGATATTTCATACAAATGGAATCATGCAATACACGGCCTTTTGTGTCTGGCTTCTTTCACTCAGCATATATATCAGCACTTCATTCCTTTTTATTTGCCAAATAATACTCCACTGTATACAATATGTATATTCTCATCCATTCATCATCTGATAGACATTTGAACTATTTCTAGTTTGGGGCTACTACCCATAGTGCTGCTATAAACATGTGTCTCTAAGTTTCTGTGCGGACACGTTTTCAATTCTCCTGGGTATGTACCTCATACCATGGATTTATACTAAATTGTGGTCTAACTCTAAGAAACTACCGCATCGTTTCCCAAAATGGACTCTGCCTCAACTTTACCATCTGCAAAGTCAATACACTGAGTCCCACTGCATCTGGGTATAGTGAAGTCTGAATGAGTCAATGCATGTAAAGCACTTAGCACAGTGCCTGGCTCAGGGTAAGTGCTCAAGAAATGCTACTTATTACAGCTAGTATAGTTAGCTCCTGATTACCTGACTAAACCCTCCTTGCAGGCAAGGAATATGTCTGATCTGAGTCTTTATCCCCAGACCCAGCAGAGTCTCAGAAACTCAAATACAGGGTCGGGTGCAGCGCTATTCCAGAGGCAGGCAATGCCATTCGGATCAAGAGAGAGAGAGAAAGAGAGAGAGGGAGGGAGAGAGAGAGGGATTTTAGTTGAGCGTCCTCACCTCAAAGTAAAGTATCCAAAATACCTCACCTTGGACTGAATCCTAGGGCCCTTAATTTTCTTTTGGCACAGAGGAAGAATGATCAGGAACACTTTCTGCCTATTTTCTCTGCTCCCTACAAAAGCTAGGACAATGAATTCCAAGGGCATACGAAATGACAGTTCTGTCCAGCATCAAATAACTCCCCCCCTACCCTTAGCCCCGGACTACCAACATGAGGAGCAAGTGCTGGGATACCCCTCCGTGGGGCTGGGCAACAGGCCTTAGAACTTAATGCCTGCACCCCCTCCTCCCAGAATAACGCTTTAGCTCCTTCCCACCCAACCTCCATGCTCCAGGTCCCAGCCTCTGTCTTCTGGTAAACTCTCCCTCAGCCCCTCAGTCCCCAGGATTCCCATGCTATGCAAGCCTATGCACGTGACAGAAAGCTTGGGGGGGTGGTGGCGTGGTGGTGATGGTGGCGGTGGCAGGGCAGCCAGGAGAATCAGAGTTCACTGAGGTACGTGCTCTCTGCTGGCCTTGCCCTTGCTTTCTTCCTGTTCCACTCACAAGAGCAGAGGTAGGGCAGGAGACAGAGGAGATGCCTGAGCCTCCAGCCTGATTTACAGGGGGCGGTGGTCCCAGTGCAGTGGAGCAGCTCTCCACCAGGCAGAGGCACCCAGAGCATTCCGACTACCAGCAGTCATACCTGCTGCTCACCTCTACCTTTCACATCTGCTCAAAGCCTGCCCCCCCTCAGCCCCGCCGGCCGGAAACCTGCGCTGGCTGGGGAGACACACTTCCCATCCCGGAGGGCAATTTCAAAATCAACGCATGGCCGACCCAACAGCAAGCCAAAGGCATGTTTAAGGAAATCAGTGGAATGTATGCAATTAATTAAAGGGCAAGTCTTAAGGCAGACTAAATACTGGAAGTCAGGAACCGGAGTCCAAGTCCCTTCATGATCGGAAAGGGGAAGTTCCCGATTTGATTGCAGAAAGCAATTTACTTCAATTAGCAGTGACATAAACAGGGTGATTGCTTAATAGGAGTACCGAATCTCTAAAATATAAACAGCCTGAATTGCATCCCTTGCCATTATATTAGCAGAATGGGATTGTTTTTCCCAAGACAGGTTTGATTAACCCTTTCAGAGCTACCCGCTCCCAAGCACAGAACTTCCTATCTCTTCTAAGGTCTTTACACAGTGGCCCTAACATGTGTGGCACATTGATTCATATTAATGAATTTGCTTGTTGCTTTCATGTCTTTTAACCCCTCCAGTAGCTCTAGCTCTGGGAGATATGCTTCATTATGTCCATTTTAAAAGGTGGGGAAAATGAAGCTCAGAAATTTCAAGGGGGTGATTTTTTCAAACACAAATCCAATCATGCCATTCCCCTGCTTAAGTTAAACCCTCCAAAAGCTTTCACACTCTATCATGGCCTCAAGAGCCCTTAGAAATCTGTCTGCTAACTGCTTCCCCCATCTCCACTCAAACCACTCTTCCACTCGCTCACCACATCTTACAATTCTGTGGCCACTGCCTGTTCCTCAAGACTGTTTCCACCTCAGGGCCTTTGCACTTGCTGTTCTCTCTGCCCAGAACGTTCTTCCTCCATTTCTGTGCAGAACTGACTTCTCACCTCCAGGTCTCAGGTCAAACATCACTTCCTCAGAGAGTCCTGCTCTATCCGCCCATCTTTCCCGCTCCCTTTGGCTTTTGACCTTACACCCAGAATTATTTTGTTTGTCGACTATTGCTGTACCTCTGTTCATCCACCACTACCCCAAGCTCCATGAGAGCAGAGATCTTGTCTCCTGACTTGTTCACTACACAGTAGGTAGACAGAAAATATGTGTTTAATAAAAGAAGAATTATCCCTGCTTTTATATAGATGAGGAAAGTGAGGTTCAGAAAAGTTAAGCCACTTCATAAGGTCAAACAGGTGGTAAATTGCAGAGGTGGGGTTCAGACAGCTTCTTCCCACATAGCTATAGTAGGCAGCTCTTTTGACTTTTTGAGAAGCCTCCCTTCCCCTCATCTATATGATCCCCCTCCCCCAACCTTCTCACCTCCAACCCCAAGGAGCAGGTGCCCATGCAACCAGCTGGGAGAGCAGTAAAAAGCACAGCCCCAGAGTAGAACCTCCTCTACCCTTGAAACTCCCTCCATCACTGGTATGTCAGTGCTGTTGCCCCTCAGGTGGGCAGTGTCTTTGTTCCAAGAATGCCAACTCTCAAGGTTAAAGACCTCAAGACCTTCTTCCTTTGCCTGCTCCCTGCCCCCCCCCCAACCTGGAAGAACTGAGGTAATTAACTGGGTACATTTAGGAAATGCACCCCAGCCCAGAGAATGGGGAGACCACAGAAAAGCTGTTTGGAGGAGCTTAAGCTTCCCAGTGACTCCCTCCCACAGTCAAATCCCACGCTTGGCCCAAGCTCCCCACACCACCGGTGGGTGGGGGCCACCTGGGCCTCATCCTCGGCGGGCTGTAACCTGGAAAGGGAAGGCTGTGGAAGCAGAGAAGTGGTCAGAAGGAGACCTGAGACAGGGCAAAGGCTGTGGAAAAAAATGGGCACGAGAGCCCCAGCTTCAGGCTGGGGATAGTGAGAGTCAGAGCATGTGGCCAGGCAGCTGGGGTGGGGGACACTTGCAAAGCAGAGATCTTTCCCCTACCACCACCCCTAGACACTGGCTGCCTTTGGCTCTCAGGGTCTCCATCTGGTCCCTCTGCACTGTCACCTTCCGGAGAAGGTCAAGTATAGCTGTCATCACAGTCCCATTCTCCCTGTGTGACCCTGAGCAGGGCTTTAGCCCCTCTGAAGCCACTTCCTGCTTGATAAGGAGATCACAATATTCACCCTGCCTACTGGCAGGGTTTCAAGAGCCTTAAGTAAGGTCATGAATAGGAAAATGCCCTGGAAAATGTAAAATGTAAAGTACACTAAGGGGATATACTCCCGTTGCAGTCTAAGTAGGAAAGGGACTTGAACATTTACTAAACATCTCCTGCCAAAGTTGTGGTTCCCTATGCCCCATATTTAGAGGAAACTGAGGCTCACTGAGCCCCTTGCTTCCCACTACTAAGTACTAACGGCTAGATGTCAATCATTGTCGCTGCTGGATTTAGGCAGCTGGGATGTGACACTGTAGCTCAGAACTGATCCAATCAGACAGAATCCTGGGACAGGGGAGATGCCTAGGCGCAGGCCCCGGCCAGATGTGGGGCCGGAGCGGGCATGAGGCACAGGGTACAAGATGAAGATGAGGAGGTAGAGGAGGCAGGGTCACAGGGCCTCCCAGGCCCAGGAGAAGGGCTTTGACTATTTGGTTCCAAATTACAGTACGAAAATATTGAAAAGTCAATGTCTTTCAAAGCACCCGTGGCAGAGAGAGGATGTGGCCCAGTGGGTAGTAGGGCCTGAGATGGGCTGGGAAGAGCAGGGGGCTAGAGGGAAGATGATGGATTTGAATGCAAAACCTACTTAAAGGTAGAACCCACAGGGCCTGTGGGGTGTGGGCCACAATGACCAAGAGAGAGCACTACAGGTTGAAAAGGCTTTGCAAAAAAGGACAACAAAAATTCAGACTCTTGCCTTGCTGCAGACACTCAACATTTAAGGAGATCCCAAACCTAGTGGATAAACAAGGGAAAACTCTTGCAAACAAGTTTCATGCATGCCCTCAGGGACGGGAATGTATGGTGCCCCAGACCTGACTGGCTAGAACCATCTGCTTCTTTCTTTAATTAAGCTCCTCTCTTTGCCCGTTCACTGTTAATTATTTCCAGCCTCCTGGGAAGGAAGGAACAGAACCTTTACTCTTGAGATTCCTGCCAGCCACTGTCTTCAGAAATGTCTTTGAATGGTTTTCCTTAGGCTCTGGCACCAGCTGTGGGCCTCAGAGCCTCAAATTCCCCACTGACCATCAGAAAGGGTAACCGAGTCCAGTTTGAGGTCATACAATGTTTCCGAAGGAGCTCAAATGCTACCTCCACCAGGAGGCCCGCCCTGACTATTCTAAAATAGAATTCTACCTCTGTTATTATTCATCTCTTTACCCAGAGCATTCATAGCAATTGTCCTAATTTATAATTAACAATGATTCGTTTGATTTACTCTGCCATCCTTAGCCCACCAGACTGGGTTTCCCCGAGGGCAGAAAACACATCTATCTATTCAGGCTGTGTGCGTTGCCCCAAGCACACTGTAGTCACCCAGTAGGTGGTTTTATAAGTATTTGCCCACTAAATTCAAGACACTGTGACTAGGGCTTTGAACGCTCCCAGTAAGACTTCTTCCTCTCTGTGGTCTCTCGCAAACCCCAGCCCTTTGACTGCCACTGACAACATCTGTCTCCAGCACAGAGATTCCTCCTTTCTCTTCACCTGCCCCAGTGTTTTATTCCCAAAGGAACTTAGCCCAGTGGCTGCCAGGTGTATCATGTCCCTAAGGTCAAAGAAGTTATTGATAACAGAAAGAAGCGAGGCTTCACTTGACAAAATGATGGCACCCAAAGCATCACTGCAGCTGTAAGTTGTTCAGTCTAGGGTTCGGTCATATGCCAGGTACAGTACTCGGAGCTGGAACACAGTGGACAAGACCAACATGGTCCTTGAGCCCTCTTGAAGCTCACAAGCTAGCAGCCTCCTCAAAGTCTTTGCCAAGAACCATTTGCCTTTTGAGGGCAGGGCTCCAAGGCCAAGGAATCTGGCTATTCCCCTTCTCTAGCTCTGCATGTGGCAGCTTTCAAGTTTCCCAAGGAAGGAATCAATGCAGTAAATCCCACCTCCCCCAACTCCAGGCCCAGAAACACCAGGAATGAAAGGTTCATATCCTATCCTAGTGGCTCATTAACTATATGACTTGGAACACATGACCTCTCTGAGCCTCATTTCTTCCCCCACAAAATGAGATCAAGTGTCCTACACCACAGGACTGTTATGAGGATTATATTAGATGATGATGATGATGATGATGATAATTGCTAAACTTTTCTGAGCTCTTCACTAATGCCAAACATTGTGCTAAGAACTTGTCCAAATTATCACATTCAATCTTCCCAACAACCTCAAAAGAAGGGCTATTATACCACCATTTTTAGAGATGAAGGCAGATAGGTTACACCAGTGCCCAATGTCACCTAGCCAGTAATTGGGGAAGCTGGGATAAGACCCAGACATTCTCACTACCCTCCAACCCACTGCCTTCCATGCCCCCGTTTGACTTGCTGTCTTAACTTCTGTCCGGTATGCAGTAAGTGCTCCAAAACTGACACCTTTTATCCAGTAGCTGGAGGCTCCCAATATAAGGCTGCCCTAGCTCTGACAGTTCTTCAGGACTCGCCTGTGATTTCCCAGCAGTCAGAGCCTCCCAATCCTGCTCCTGTTCCAAGTTCCCGGTCTGCCTCCTTATAAAATCTCAGATTGGAACAACCATGGCGGGAAGACTGGCCTTCCCCGTCATCTCCCCGGCAGCCCAATCGCTGTGGGCCACCCAGATCTGAGCCTCCTTGAAGCAGCTAAGTGGCCGAGTTGCCTCAAGAAACTAATCTGTGCTCTCGCTGTCCCCTCTGCCCTGCCAGCAGATATGAGCCTAAAGCAAAACCTCAGGGGCCTCGGAGGAGCTCCAGGTATCACTGGAACAAGCACCACTGGCTCCCAAAGAAAATGATAGTATGAGATCATTCATTCTAATATTTAGCTCCCAGAAAAAAACCGCTGCAAGCCCCATCCAAACCACAGACAGCTTTGGCAGCCCCAGTATCCTCTTACAGTTACATAAGCTTTGCAGAGAAATAAATACCAACTCATCTCTAAGGAATTTTAAGGGCTAATAAACCTTAACCAGTCCTTGCAGAAAGGGCTCCCTTCCGAGGGAGAAGAATGAGGTTTTAGAGAGGAAGGACTGAGAAGGAGGCCTCATGGGCCTGGCTGCAGGGACGTTCCTCAGAGAGGCTCAATCCCACGGCTTCACTTACAGGACAGACATCTCCAGGGCCAGTCATGCCCTTGCTACCCCCACCCTGTACACCATTCAGAATCTACTATCCAGTTAACTCTTACAGGTGGTGAGTTCCCCATCACTGGGGGTCTTCCAACATATTCAAACATAAACTGCATGGCTCTAAGTGACCTTCTAGTCCTAGGATTTTATTGTTATATCATGGTTTTCGGCTGTAGGAACGTACTAGTGGCATCAACAAAAGGCAGGATAGTATGGGAGCAAGAATTTATACCCAGAGACTGAAGACCTGTAATCTGGCGTTAGCTGGGTGACCTTGGGCAAGTTGCTTCACCTTTTCTTGTAAAATAGAAATAACAATTACTCTCTCCTGCCCGCCCCACCTGATTGCTAGAAGAGGCAGATAATGTGCAGGTGTATGAAAATGCCTCACGTGTCCCAAAATGCTTTGCAAGCAGTGAGCTGCTGCAGACACACCAGTGTAGGAAAAGCACTAACGACCCAGACTGCCCATCATTCCTTGCATGTCTGAGACAGGTCCTTCCAGTGTCCTGCGTTTTCTGGGGGAAGCAACTCAAGTGTGTCAAGTTAGTAAGACTGTAATTTGGAGCCAGATTCCCTGGGTTTGAATCCTGGATCTGCCATTCACTAGCAATGTATCCTCAGGCAGCTCATTTGATCTCTCTGTGTCTCATTTGCCTTACCTTATTTGGGCATAATAATAGTACCTATCTTGGAGAGGTGCTAGGAGAATTCAGTGAAATGTCAAAAGTTTAGACAGTATCTGGCCAAAAGAAAGTGCTGGATAGGGATTTTCTGTGGTTAGTGTTAATATCTTAACTCGCTAATTCACTAGCAGTCATTGAGCAGGAAGACCAATCTTCAGGAGGAGAACATAAGACGAGCACATTCTGAAAGGAATGACAAAGATGATGACTACTATTTACTGAGCATTTACTATGTACAAAGCACTGTGCCAAGCATGTTACATACATTATCCTATCTAATCTCTAAAATAATCCTTTGAGGGCTGGTGCTATTGTTCCTCTTACATAAAAGAGACTAACCCTCAGCAAGGTCATGTGACTTGTACAAGATCACAAATTGGGTGGCTTCAGGGTTAGAACCTAGGCAGTCTGGTGCTTAGGCCAGTTCTCTGGAGCTTATGTGAGGCTTGGCATATTGCCTAGGCCTCTGGGAGGTGCACCAGTGCAGGACCCTGATGACCCAGGGACCCTGCAGTGAGGGGCTATAAGGAAATGGGCAGATAATGTGTCACAAACACAATGGGTAATCTGTAGGCCACACCCTAGTCCCTGGCCATTCTCAGGATCCTAGTGTCTCTGGTTTCCAAGGAGGGGAGTAAGAGAAGGGCCTGCCTTCAGGACCAGCAAGATAGGGAGGTGTTAGGACACAAATGTCAAGTCTGAGGGAAGTGTCAAGTACAAGAAGAGACTGACCCCCACCCCAGGCTGTGCTCAGAAGCTGGGAGACACATCCCCAGAGAGGTGAGTCTGGGTAGCAGACAAACAGCCAGGAGCCATGGCTGCCTGTCAGACCAAGTCCAGGGAGAGGTAATGAGTAACGGGGCTCACTGAGATTCAGCCTGTGTAACCAAGGCAACTGTGGGGTTAAATTATCCAGAGACGACAGAGCTGGAACAGGACCCCCCAGTCCCAGAGCTGGCAGGCCACATTCCCAGAGGGCCAGGACCAAGGCACTTGGACTCCACTGTTCTCCCCCCACCAGCAACATGAGGCCCTGCCAGGTCCTTCAGCAAAGATCTGATTGCCCCTGAATATTAAAAGCAACAATTTTTGTCTCTGCTTAAAAGTTCTTACTGGCTGACAGCACCCAGGGAGAAAAAGAAACTCCTCGACCCGTATTCCCCAGACTACTGCACCTTCCAAAATACACATAGGCTGAGAATGCCCTGGAATAATGGAGGGTGACTCCACTGTGCCAGGCATGTGCTAAGTGCCACCAGGCTTCTGGATATCTGGGTGCTGAAGGGCAAAGCCTAGAGACGGTGGAGGCCTTGGAAGCCCACTGAGAACCCCAAATAGATGGTGGTGTGAAATCCTGCCTGTCTCCTCCTCATTCTCTAGCAGGCATAGTTGGTAGCTTGGTAGTTTGGGTTTCCCTCCTTGGCCTGGGGAAATGCTCTACGTAGCCAATCAGGAGGCTTTCAGAATGGCTGTGTTGGACCCTGTCAGTCTACGCAGTTCCCAGCAAGGCACCTGTCCCGCAGAGCCTGGCCCACATGGCAGGCAGGCAGCTGGCAGCTGGTTTTATGAACATCCAAAATCCAAGAAGAACCACAAAACCATGCTGGGCTACAGACAATCAATCATGAAGGAAGCTGACTCTGGGGATGCCCTTGCATTCTCCTCCCAGACTGGGCTCACTTTGAATTTTAGAATATAAAATGATAAATACGTTCAGGTTCCTTTTTTAGCTGTGGGATTTGGATGGTGTTGAGATGGACAATGGGCTGGAACAATGAAAAGTTAGGGCTTCTCCCCACCCCTCTTGCTTCATCATGTTCACAATGATATCACAGATCTTAAAGTCCCAGCTTACATGTAACTTCTTCTGAGTGCATCTCCCTCACCATGTTGGCAGACCTTCTTTCCTCACTGTTCTTTGTAACTGTAAGGTTTTCTTTTCCTTCAGAGAACTTCATCACGATGTTAACTATGTATTTTTTGATTGTCTATGGTCTGTCTCCTCCACTAGGTGATGAGCTCCGTGACAACATACGTATTCTAAGCACCTAGTCTAATTTCCAGCATATAATGTGTATTCAATTAATACTTTTTGATTGGATGAAATACTAAGTTCAGAGAAAGATGCCAAGAGGCATAGATGGGGTACCTATTCTTGCTCTATTTAGGTAGTGAAAAAGGTAGTTATTTGGAAAAAAGTAACCAATAAATGAGAGTATTCAACATGTGGTCTTAGAATCATTGCTTCAGGCATTCATGAGCAAAAAGAAAAAAACACAAGGGGTGGCTGCATGGCTCAGTCAGGTAAGTATCCAACTTTGGCTCAGGTCACGATCTCAGGGTTCGCGACTTTGAGCCCTGTGAAGCCCTGTGAAGCAGAGCCCGCCTCATATCTTCTGTTACCCTCTCTCTCTGCCCATCCCCAATTCTGCTTGCTCACTCTCTCTGAAAAATAAACATTAAAAAAAAAAGAAAAAACCTCAAGCTAAATCTCACACCTTATATAAAAATTAATTCAAAATGGATCGGAGCTCTAAATATAAAATATAAAACTTTTAGAAGGAAACATGGGAGAAAATCTTAACTAGAGTTAGGTGAAGAGTTCTTAGATCTGACACCAAAATCACAATCCATAAAAGAAAACTAATAAAGTAGACTTTATCAAAACTTAAAATTTTTCTCTGCAAAAGACTGTTAAGAGGATGAAAAGACAAACCACAGAATGGGAGAAAATGTTTACAAATCACATTTCTGACAAAAGACTTGTATACAGAATATAAAAATAACTTTTAAAAAAACCTCTTTAAATTCAGCTGTAAGAAGATGAAGGGTCCAACTAGAAAATGGACAAAAGACTTCAAAAGACACTTCACCAAAGAGAACATGCAGGTGGAAAACAAGCACATGAAAAGGTGTTCAATGTCATCCACAAATTGTGAAATGCACATTAAAACCACAGTGACATTCCTCTATACATCTATGAGAACAGCTAAACACAGACTCTACCAAGTGCTGGAGAGGATGTGCATCTCTCAGACACTCGTAGTAGAAATGGAAATGGTCCAGCCAGTCAGGAAAATAGGCTAGCAGTTTCAAATAAAATTTAAACACACTTACCACGTTGACCCAGCAATCAAACTCTTAGGCATTTATTTATCCCAAATAAACGAAAACTTATGTTCACATGACAAGATTATAAAGATGGAGAACAGATCAATGGTCGCCAGGGATGAGGGATGAGGATAAGACATGACCATAAAGGAGTAGCTGAGGGAGTTCCTTTGGGGTGATGGGAGGGTGTATCCTCACTGCAGTGGTGGTTACACATATCTCTACAGGTGATAAAAATTTAATACAACTACGGATACATACAAAAGTGCACATAAAAACTGGTGAAATCCAAACAAGCTCTGGAGTCTAATAAAAAGTATTATAGCTGTATCTATTTCCTGGTTTAATATACTTTTTAAAAATGTTTATTTATTTATTTTTGAGGGAGTTAGAGAGCAAGCAGGGGAGGGGCAGAGAGAGACAGAGAGAGAATCCCAAGCAGCATCCGAGCTGTCAGTGCTGAGCCCAATGCAGGGCTCGAACTCACCAACTGTGAGATTATGACCTGAGCAGAAACCAAGAGTTGGATGCTTAACCAACTGAGCTACCTGGGTGCTCCTGTTAATGTACTTTAGTTATTTAAGACGCTACCACTGGGGAAGTTGGATGAAAGGTAAAAGGAATGGGCAGGACCTCTCTGTACTATTTTTGCAACTTCTGGTAAGTCTAGAATTCCAAAATTAAAAGTTTTTTAAAAAAATAATAACTACAGATGTGCAGAATATATATTAGAAGCTCTAAGCATCAAGGTGAGGTATGGCTACCATCCAGTTTTCTTCAGTGGTCAAGAAAAGCTTCATTTTATCTGGTAGTTATTAAGTACCTACCCCATGATGCATGCCAGGCATCATGCCAGGCAGTAATGGGGAATTCAAAGATACTGGTCCTATTCTCAAGCAACTGTAAATCAAGAGGGTAGGAAGGCAGGGTGGGGATGGGGAGAAATGCCCATTGGTAGTGGTGGCATCCAGGTAGACCCACCATAAGCTGGATCTTGGTCAGGACTCCATTTATTACTTGGACCCCTCTGCCCCCACAAAACAGGGGAACCATGACAACACTTCAAGTCTCTGGGTATCAGTAGATCTCCAACTCAGACCTTGTATCCAAAATTCTTCAAATATCTAGGTAATCCCAGTTCCCTAGTGCACAGTGACCTAAAGACATGGCCATAGGTCCATAGGTCCTTTGAGAGAAGGACAGGGTTTTTCTTTCCTCTTCAGTCAGTGGCTTGCAGGTCAAAAAACTTGCTTAGGTCTGGAAACAGGCAAGGAATCTTATCTTCTCATTGGACCTCAATCTTCTATTCACCTTTCCTTGATTTCTTCTGCTAGTACAAGCTGAACAGCACCCTTATCAACTATCCAGCTACTTGCCCCTAGAGACACTGTAATAACCATCTCTGTAACTTTCTGTCAGGCCTCCTTGTCTACCACTTTAGTTTTGCCAACCATCACGACCTTTGTGGTCCCTGGCTTCTGGAGGTTAAAGCACAGTCCCCAACCTCTATTATTTCAGATCCTATCATCAACACTGCTAACAGGGAGACTAATTCTATAACAACCACTCCACCCTCAGCCCTGACCTACAAAGGAGAGCCACCACTGAAATGCCTTTACACCATTGGTGAATGATATGTCCTCTGAACCCTCCTGGGGATCACATGTTTAGGTGGCGTCCTGGCTATTGACTCCATCCATTTCAGCACACCTACCTCCCAGTGCCTTTCATTCCTTCTTCCACCATCTGCCATGGCAATTCTAGCATTTCAACTTTGATCGGCTTGGGGTTGTCGCTTTCTCCATGCCTCTAGAAGCATCCTAATAGTGAGACAGCACCACCTCCCAGGGTCCTGCACCTCCAGAGAGCACACCAATGTCAAACTCTTTCCCACCCAACACTATGCTCTGGTGTCTGATATCTGACACCCTCATATCCAGGCCTCTGTGCACCCTTTGGCCCCCAAAGGCACTGCCTGGCTCTGTCCTGCACCCTTCGTGGGATGGTCCCTTTCCTCCCCTGTCAGGCCTATCACATCTTCAGCTGGGTTATGCTGTGACTGAACCTTAATTTCAAACCAAGTGGCCAGGAGGGAAGGTAAGGGCTGAACCTAGAGGTACATATTGCCTTTGGGAGAGAGGCCCTTGCATTGTTATCCAACACAGAGAGAGTGCTAACCCTTACTAGGGAGGGCTGGGCCACTTCTGTGGGCTCTGACAGTTCAGCGGACTCTGTGAACACAGTCTACTGGGGTGGCCACATAGGCGTCTGCATCCCACATGTCAGGGTCCTAGGTTTTTCCCCAATAGGGTCTCGACCTTGGCACAACAGAACTGCTTCGGTTGGTGTCTGTCCCCTGCTAAGAGAGATTAGTACTGCTTTGTATGTAACCAAGAAGCCTACTGGCTCTCACACCGGCCTTTCCGTTGCCTGTTACTGACCTGTAGCTGTCCATTACCTTCCTGCAGACCATCAGTGGGGCTCCGTAGAGCCATCCCACACCTCTATCCACACAGTTGTATGAACTCCATTCCTCTCCAAACATCTCTCCTGTGTACCAGCGTATCCGCTCACTTCACCACCAGGTGAACTAACAGGCCATCACTTCATACCAGGGGATGCCTGCGCTCCACCCCTACCCATGCTCAGCCTCGGCATAAGGGATCCAGCTCCAAACCCCACCTTATCGGCTGCTCTCTTGGATCATTCCCTGTCCCAAATACTACAGGTTGTGTTGTCCAGAAGTACATGCTGATAAGGAGTTTGGGATGTAAGATGTTTACTGCAGATCAATGTCTGTGAAAGGAAGAAGGCAGAAGCAGAAACGGCCAGAGGGAAAAGTCAAGCTGTAGTGCAGCCCGTCAAATGGCTGGCCAAGCCAGCACAGGGAGCTCTGGAGCAAATGCTGTACCAGAGCTGTCCTTGTCACGTGGAAATGGCAGGGCCTTCACACCCTTGCCTCACTGGGCCACCAGATGTGGTAGCCCTGAAAAGGGCACGACCTTGGGTAAGACAGGTCCTGACAGCTGAGGCAGACTCTGAGGGAGTCGACAGCTAGACACTGGCTGCTGATGGCCCCACAGCTGGGCAGTGAGTGTTGCCCTGAAGGGAGATGAGGGTGATGAAGGAGAAATCAAACCCATTTTGGCTAATGAGAAACTTCTCCCCTAAGAACTGAAGCATGGTTGAGAATTCAACAGAAAAAAAAAAAAAAGAAGGCAGATGCTTTATCTGGGAGAAAGCACCTGAAGGCTTCCCAGAAGACAGGAGATGAGGGTAGCCCCACAAGAGAGGCGGTCCTCTGGGCCTGGGACATGGTCTGGAGGTCCCCTGTTCCAGGGGACTGCACACTCTTGACACTCACCATCTATTTGTTTCCCTCTCTTGAAAAGTAGTTGAGACTACTGTTCTTGAGTAAACCCTACAGAGCTCTGCAGGCAGAGTCCATGGAAAGAGGACTCCCAGTAGTTCTCCAGGGGAATCCATTACACAAGCAAAGTTCTGGGGAGAAACATCTATTCAAAAATTGTGCTGGCTTGCTATTTAACATCACTACTGAAAAAAGAGAGGGAGCTGTGCCTCAACTCCCTACAGAAAGTCCTGGCACTATCACTGCACTTCACCACTGCCGACTGGCTACAAGCCGAAGCCCTGAGGGTCTCCCCACCTCTCAGAAGCTAAGAGGGGTGGTAAAGCCTCACCGTGCTGATTAGGACATAGGGAATAGAAGGATACCAGAATAAGCATTTGACCATCTATATATCCCTTGGAGTGTCCTACAAGATCTACTTTATTATTAGTACTTTAGTTTTAAAGTACTAAAAACTAGGGCCCTTATAAAGAAGTAAAGCCCTCCCACCCTTAATGTAAGAAATGATTTATACAGAAGGGGATTTTCTTTTTCTTTTTGCTTACTTCCAATTACAGTTGAAGCTGGATAAACTCAGTCCCCTTGACACCCCCTTCCCCAGTTACAATCTCCTTTCAGAGGTGACCATGGTCAGTGTTCTTTCCAAATCTGTCTCTAGGCATGCACACACCTAGATGTGTACAGATGGAAATAATTTTTGTGGAAGTATTTTTTAAAACATATGTCCACAATACCCAAAACTTGCATTTTTCACACATCAATAGGTTTTGGAAATCTTCCCCCAACAGCAACGTGGTAGCTTTGTGATGCAGCAATTTGGCAAGGCTGAAGTAGTCTCTGGATTTCCCTTCCCTGTATGTTTCCACTTAGAATGGGCTAGGAGACATTTCTTTGCTGCGATGTGAAGGGCCAATGTGATGCAGCAACCATGTTCCTTCTAACTCTTGGAAGGTGAGAGCAGGGTCACGGGGTGCTTTTGCAAGGCGTGCATGCTGCCTGGAGCTGCTCCACCTCTTCCCCACATCCTCTACCAGCCCCTCCACCTCCGGGACCTGGCCAGCTTCTCCTAAAGGTCCGTAGTTGGAGGCAATGAGGCTGACATGGATTTTAGTGGGCTCCAGCTGGTCCTTGCTGCTTCCAATTTACTTACATTGCTCTTCTCTGCCTGCTTGCCCTGTGGATATTCCAGCATCAGATGAGAAAAAACAGCCTTACAAAGGCTGTTCAACCAGCTCTGCCAAATGTGTAAAGTCAAATACCCATCACACACACACGTACGTGTACGTTGTACCTCCTAGTGGTCTGTCTTCTACCGATAAGAACATATAACTATACTTCATTCTTCATTCTTTTTAACTACCATGGAAATACCAGTTTACTTAACTCTTCTATTGAAAGACCTTTGGCAAGTTATACTTTGTCACTCTTATAAACTGTATGCTATAAGCAACCTCATTCACAGCCTTTTTTTTTTTTTTAACTACATCTGCAATTATTCTCCAGGATAGAAAAATAAACTAATGACTCCAAAAGTTGACACATTTTACATTTTAACAGGGAGCCTATCTGTGCCTGGAACCAACACAGGTAGGGAACAATGACATGGTAATTTTGGTCTCCTCCCCAACGTGGATAGAAACACCCTTGGCAGCAATTAATCTATCAAGATAAACATCTTCCTGGAGTTCAGCAGTGTGATTGGCACTAACATATACTCGACATGGGAATTCCCAGGTCATAGAGTGTCCCTAGAAATGGTTCAGGCACACAATAAGTGTAGCAAGTTCGATTACTAGTCTCAGTTCTTAATCTGCCTATAGTAGCAGTAGCATACATCCATATCTTTGTTATGCTTTCATGGAGAGCAGAATGTGCCTTTCCACCCTTGACCCTGGGCTCAGCCCTCTGACTTGAATTAGTTTTCATACGTGAAGTGAGCAAAACTCGAAATACGATTGTGCAGTTGGGCGTGACTTGCTTTTTCATCATGAAAAGAATGGGCATGCGGTATCTCCCGATTTGAGGAGGAAGAGAGACACATGGTGCAGACCTGGATTCAACACACAGCCTGGAGCCAAGACCAACAGATCAGCCAAAACCTGGTGGCTCAGAGACCATTCAGAATCACACACAGTGTCACGTCTTTTTAGTCTCCTCAATTTAGAACAGGTCTTCAGCCTTCACAACCTCAACACTTTTGAAGATTACAGGTCCATTATTTTGCAGAATGATAATTTGGTCCTTATGATAAAGGTCTTCTTATGCATCTTTGTAAAGAATATCAGAGAAGTAGGGGTGCTAGGTTGAGCATCTGACTTTGGCTCAGGTCATGATCTCCAGGTCCTGAGTTCGAGCCCCACACTGGGCTCTGCTTTAGATCCTCTGTCCACCCCCCCTCTCTGCCCCTACCCTGTTCACTCTCTCTCTCTTTCTGTCAAAAATAAACAAACATTAAAAATATATTTAAAGAGTATCGGAGAAGTGAGGCTGTGTTCTTATTGCATTCTATCAACAGAGCATTTCATTTTGTCCCACTGCTGATGATACTCACTTTGATCATTTGACTGATGTGATGTCTACCTGACATCACTATAAAGTTACTCTTTTCCTCCTTTACACTTAAAAATATCTTGTGGAGAGAATGTTTAAAACTATGTAAACATGCACTTATTAAATTATATTAGTATGGAGTCACAGTTTCCTAATTCAGTCAGCAGGTTATAATCTCTCACTATCATTATTTATTCCGATGTTCATATTGTCCCAGACTTGGCCAGTAGGAGCTCTTTCAAGCTGGTTTCTGTGTCCACTTGACATTTCCCAATTATTTTTTGAACACATCCTAGCTTTCTGGCACAAGATGTTCCAGGGTCTTCTCGTACTTTCCATGCCCTAATCCAGGAATTACCATTTCTCTAAGGATGCGTAGTTCCTGCTGGTGGAAAATGATATTTAGAAGCCAAGATGTGGGTGCTAGTTGTGTTCATTGCTAGTGAGTTGTCGTGGACAGTTGTATCTATAATCTACCTATCTATGTATTGAAAGCCATGAGTTCTGATAGATATCTCCAATTCCAATCCAACACGATGGGGTTCTTTTAAGTTTCCTCCCTCTCCATAATTCTCTCTTCTCTCACAGTAGGAAACCTGGCTCTCATTAGTCCTAACATATTTACTTATTTGATCACTCTCCCTGATATCACCAATCTGTCATCACCATCCTTTCTCCTGGATACCCTTCTCAACCTCTGAATCCCGTGCTGGACAACTCCCACCCACATGATCATGTTCCTCACTCTGCTTGGACCCTAACCCCTCATACCAGGCCCTGCATTGATACCTTCCCCACTCTATAAGCATAGCTTGGAGATACTGAGGGTGTGGATGCAGACCACTTCAATAAAGTATCACACTAAAGCAAGTCAAATGAAGTTTTTGGTTTCCTAATAGAGAGAGGTTATGTTTATACTCTACTGTAGTCTATTAAGTATGCAAAAGCATTATGTCTAAAAGAGCAATGAATATACCTTAATTGAAAAAACTTATTGCTAAAAAATATTAACCATCATCTGAGCTATCAGCAACTTATAATCTTTTTGCTAGTGGAGGGTCTTGCCATGTTGGTGTCTGTTGACTGATCAAGGTAATCTTTGCCAAAGGCTAGGGGTGGCCATGGAAATTTCTTAAAATAAGACAATAATAAAGTCTGCTGCATCACTGGACTCTTTTTCACAAAGGATTCCTCTGTAGCACGTGATGCTGTTTGACAGCATTTTACCCAAAGAACTTCTTTCAAAATTGAAGTCAATCCTCTCAAACCTTGCTGCCGCTATATCAAGTAACTTTATGCAATATTCTAAATCTTTTGTTGTTAATTCAACAATCTCCAGAGTGTTTTCATCAGGAGATTCCATCTCAAGAAACCACTTTCTCTGCTCATCCATAAAAAGCAGTTCCTCATCTGTTAAAGTTTTATTAGGAGATCACACATGCAATGCAGTCACATCTTCAGGCTCCACTTCTAATTCTCTTGCTATTTACATCACATCTGCAGTTATTTCCTCCATTGAGGGCAGGAATCTCTCAAAGTCATCCATGAGGGTTGGAATCAACTTCTGAATTCCTGTGAATATTTTGACCTGTTCCCATGAATCACAAATGTCCTAAATGGCAATCCAGAACGGTGAATCCTTTCCAGAAGGTTTTCCATTTGCTTTGCCCAGACCCATCAGAAGAATCACTATCTGTGGCATCAATAGCCTTATGAAATGTATTTCTTCAACAATAAGACCCGAAAGTCAAAATGACTCCTTGATCCATGGGCTGCAGGGTGGATGTTATGTTAGCAGGCATGAAAACAACATTAATCTCACTGTACATTCCCATCAGAGCTCTTGGGTGACCAGATGCATTGTCAATGAGCAATAATACTTTGAAAGGAATCTTTTTTTCTGAGCAGTAGGTCTCAACAATAAGAGACCATTAAACTCTCAATAAACTCCATTAAGCTTAAAATATTCAGTAAACCATGTTGCAAACAGATGTGCTGTCGTCCAGGCTTTGTTCTTCCATTTATACAGCACAGGTAGAGTATATTTAGCATCATTCTTAAGGGCCTTGGGAATTTTAGAATGGTCAATGAGCACTAGTTTCACCTTAAAGTCACCAACTTCATTAGCCCCTATCAGGGGAGTCAGCCTGTGCTTTGGAGCTTTGAAGCCAGGCATGGACTTCTCTCTAGCTGTGAAAGTCCTAGACAGCATCTTCTTCCAGTAGAGGGCTGTTTGGTCTACAGTAAAACCTGTTGTTTGGTATAACCACCTTCATGACTTAGTTAGATCTTCTACAGCTTCTCCATCAGGACTTGCTGCCTCACATGGACTTTTTATGTTATGGAGATGGCTTACTTCCTTAACTTCCTTAAACTTTACGAACCAACATCAAACTTTTCTTCTGCACCTTCCTCAGCTCTCTCAGCCTCCACAGAATTGAAAAGGGTTAGGGCTTTGACCGAAGTTAGGCACTGGTTTAATGGCATGTTGTGAATGGTTTAATTTTCTCTCCGGACCACTAAAACTTACTCTGTACTAGCAATAAGACTGTTTTGTTTTCTTATCATGTATATGTTCACTGGAGTAGCACTTTCAACTTCCTTTAAGAACTCTTCTTTGCATTCACAACGTGACTAACCATGCGGTTCAAGACGCCTAGCTTTCGACCTATCTTGGCTTTCGTCATGCCTTCCACATGAGGCTTACTCACTTTGAACTTTTAAGGGAGAGACGTGCTATTATTCTTTTCATAATTAGAATATTTAGAGGTCATTGTAGGATTATTAACTAGCCTAATTTCAGCATTGTTATGTCTCAGGGAATAGGGAAGACTAAGGAGAGGGCAATACATGGGTAAATGGCTGGCTGGTGCAGCAGTTAAAACCATACTGATTGATTATGTTTGCCATTTTATATGGGAGTGGCTCCTGGCACCCCAAAACAATTACAATAGTAGTAGTAATACACCAATGACCATGGGCCACCATAACAAATATAATGATAACAAAAAAGTTTGAAATATTGAGAGAATTACCAAAATGTGACCCAGAGACACAAAGTGAGCAAATGCTATTAGAAAAATGGTACCAATAGATTTGTTCAACACAGGATTGCCACAAACCTTCAATTTGTAAAAAAAATGCAGTGGCCATGAAGCACAATATAGTGAAGCACAATAAAATGAGGTGTGCCTATATTTGGACTCTAATATCCCCTATAGGCCTCTCCGCCCCATGGCATCCTTCCCTCTCCCCCAAGTTCTGTCTTCCCATCTTCTCACATCTGGGTGATTCCTGTACCATTTGGAAACCTTCTTTAGCCTTCCAAGGCTCTGACATCCTCCTCCTTGGATGACGTCTCATCCCTTTGGGTTTCGACTCCCCCACGCCAGTCTTTCTACATAGACACACTCCTTACCCCATTCAAACTCCAACTTTCCTGTATACCACAGCAGATCTCTCCCAAGTGTCTACTTTTCTTTGTCCCACCTAATGGCTTTAGGACCAATCTGTTCAGGAAGGGATGGGAAAACAAAAGGAGGGAGGGGAGGCGAGGGGAGGAGAGGCGAGGGGAGGGGAGGCGAGGAAAGGGAAGGGAAGGGAAGGAGAAGGGACTCTGCCCATCTGGCTGCTGGGTGAGGAACAGACTGTAGGGTTGCATGAGTAGAAGGAGGGAGACCAGCTAGGAGGCTGTTACCACAATCCAAGTGAGATAATGGAGATTCTATAGCAATAGGGATGGTCAGAAAGGATCATATTCTAGATAGATTTAAAGGCAAATGCAGTAAGATATGCTGATGAAATACTTGGGAATTCAAACAAGTATCATTTATTTTTCATAGTGCTTAATCAAGGTTCTCTAGTTGCAAGAAGTCGAAACTCACTCAAACTAACTTACGCAAAGAGGATGAACTGATGAGGATTCAGCTATATCTTTCAGAACCCAAAGGCATGAGGAGTGGCAGGAATCATGACCTGGAGAGCCACTCAGAAGCAGGCCAGGCACGCTTCCTCTCTCTTTAGCCACATGGTCAACTGTCCATGCTGTTCTGTGCACATCCATTCCATTCTCCTCTCTTGGCAAACCTCCTTCCTCTGTTCTCCATGCATGCAGCAGAGGACACTGATGATGACCCGGAGCTCCTGTTTTCACATGTCCCATTCAAAAGACTAGTGGAAACCACCTAGTGTCCGGTTCCCAGTCCCAAATTCTTAAGGAGAGAATCCGAGTGGTTCACTGTGGGTCAGCAATCTACCTCTTATGGCCAGGGGAGCAGTGTTCCAGAGTACAAATATGACTCCTGGGCCCATTCTCGATGGGGAAGGGGTAACTTCTTAGGGACTAGGGGTCAATGGGTAGGTCCGACACACCCCAAAATTATCACCTATTAATCTATCCAATGGGAAGGACGGAGTAGCTGCTTTGAAATACACAAAAACAGGTAAGACACAACCCATATCTTCAAGCCAACAATCTCCAAAAAGAACTAAGGTATGAAACCATAAAAAAATGATTCAAGACAGCCAGGTCATGTGGCAGGAGCTCTGAGAAGTGCTGATGGCCTTCAGAAATGGAAAAACCCCCACCCATCACAGGCTCCATTCAGCAGTATCTTAGTGACTGGAACAGAGGCTGGTGGGGGAAGAGAGTGAAGAGGAAAATCTTTGGTTATTTTGCACTGGATGTGACACGCCTCACAGAGGCCCTGTGAGCCACGCTGTCCTCAGATTCTGTAGGGAGTGGGCCTTTAAAAGACCTTGGATCCCCTCACCACTGATTTATAGCTTGTGCAGTCAGCAAATTTATACCCTCTGTGGCTTTGTTTTTATAGCATGGCTTCTAGAAGAGCTACCTTCATACCTCAGACATATAAATCTGTTAGAGGGTGGTATATAGCCCAAGAGGTCTTTCCCAGGTGGGTGAAATTTTGTTCTCGTCTATAGCTTCTTTCAGAACCCTCTCAATCTGACACATCCACCCCCATGCAGCCTGTCTTTATTCTCTGAAAAAGCCAACCCAATCTACACTTCCAGGGTCACTGAGAGATGAAGCCTAGTTCCCTCCCGAAGCCCTGAAATGTTCACAGAGCCACCCAATTGTTGTTAGCCCACAGACTTGGGAGAGTCAATCCAATTTGCTAATTTTGCTAATATCCACCTGCTCTAGTTAGTTCTATCATCTCCAGGACCCTGGCTAAAGGGGCTACCTGACAACAAAACAGAGCTGAAATCCTGTTACAACTAATTCCACTTGTTGTTCAAATCTCACAAGGCTGGAATCATATTTGCAGTCTAAAGCAACATGGTGCTAGGGCAAAAAAAGGAAATGTCATGCAAATTCTTGATCATGCTGTTCATTTTCCCCTACCCTTTCTTTTTGGACCACTGCTTTGGTTGGAGGAGAGTGAAAATATTTGATGTAGGGATGGGTGGGTGGGGCAGTGTTGAAGGATATTTACTTCTTGTGGCTGAACAGACCCTCTCTCACATCTGAGCCAACAAGCACAACCCAACTACCTTCCCTGGGAGCGACTTACTTCCATCACAGGCAGAAGGAAGTTTGCACTGGTTCATTTGTGAGAGAGGACTTGTTGCAGCAGAAAAATAAAACACTGCTAGGCAGGCTCTCTGCGCACCATAGAACCTGGTCTGCCCTGCAGGCTCCCTTTTTGACTCAGAGACCACAGATTTCACTCACAAGGAAACACTAAGATAATAGGAGTTCCTTGTTTCCCTCTACATGGTTCAGTCTAGATCAGCACCTTGCAGAGAGGGTTCCATCCAACATCAGTTCCAAGAAATGCTCACTGACACAGAAGTTTGGACAATACTGTCTATAAAAGTCCCATCCTAGGATTAATACAATGGTGTGCATTGTGGAAGGTGTGAAAAGCCCAGTAGTTAAGAAGTCTAGTGAGTTCTGTTTAAACTGTTTCCCAAACCTACTTGACCATGGAACACATACCTCCTGCCACTGTTCTTTCTTTAGTAACATCTGCTCTAAGGACACATTTCAGGAAATGGCACTTCTGACAGACCTGTCCAGATAGGATGGAATTTGGGTCACCATAAAATACTGACCTATTTACTTCTATCCATGAACCAGGAACACTGTGGTCCTGAAAAACATGGCTCCCTTAATGAACATGGCCTCTGAATCTCAAAAAAAGATGAAGACATAAATACTTGAAAACCTGTAAAAAACATTTTTTTAAATCAGCATAAGCCAACCTGTCTAAATTGAAAACTGAACATGACAGGCCAGACAGCATCAAAGAAACATGTGGTAAATCTGTAGAAGAAAAAAAATCTAAAATGGGAAAAATCATCTCAAAGTCAGTAATATGGACCATGACCTTCTTTTATTAGCCCAGCTCACTTTGACATATTCAATAACTTAAGGTCTCAAAGCTCCAGTTTACCTGTTCACCTACAGGGTTGTTGAGATGCTCAGAATCGAGTACCTACATGTAAACCTATAGTATACTGAATGTTCGAGACACGAGAGGTTAAAGACGACTATTCCGTCTTGGTTTTCTCTATAGGTCCAGTGGCTGAGAACACAGCCACTGATGCCAAGTATTCCTAAATGCTTGGGCACTGACCCACCAATGTGAGATGTGAAAAGAAAAGTTGTCAAAAATGATTTCACAACGCTTGGCAAACATCTGCTTTAAGGGCATAAAAGGGAAAGACTAAAGAAGTTAGAAAGGACCATTTTTCTGGAGAGAATTATTGGTGTCCTGAGGCATCTCTGACTGCTGCTGACCATTAAGATGTAGCTATGAGGTTGGAGTTGAGAAAACAAATGGAATGTGGAGAAGAGAGGCCTACTACTTCTTAGCCAAAGGAATATGGGGAAAGGACAGCGAGCAGAACTGAGAAGTACACATACAGGCATGTAAGTCCCAGTTTTCCCTCAGAAAGGTGGCAGGGGCCAAGCCAGAGGAGGAGGAGAGCAAGAGCAGAGGAGATTCTTGCCGCACTGCTGATGTGGCCTCCAACACAGCACAGAGCTGAGGAGGACAACAGGCCAAGCGGTATGGCCGGGAGGAAAGGATCTGTGATGCCATCAACAGCTACAGACTGTGGGTGCAACTCCTGCCCAGGGACCAGAGGGAAGACCAGGCAGAGACACAAGGGGATCCACGGAGGGGAAACAAGTGAGTAGGGATGTCCTGCCAGACGCCATCCGAGCTGAAGTAAAAATGGACTCAGATGCACAGCAGTCACTAGGATGGCCTGGAGATACGGCTGGGCCAACATTCCTCTGAGATACCAGCCAGCTCACACACCAACGGCCAGTGCAAGGACGGAAGGACCCTTCTTCCAGACCGTGAATTCTCCCACGCTCCTCCCCCAACACCCTCTCAAACCAGAGAAAACAGACCAAATGAAACCTCGAGAGATGCTGAAAAGATCAGACTCTGTCATAAGCTGCACTGGACTGCAGTGACTTTTTTCCTGCCACTCAGTCCATAGGGGTCGAGTGGGGCTTCTACCAGCTCTACCCTCCATTGAAGGTGCTATGCTTTCTCCACACATCTGAGAGCAGTGGGAACACAAACTATGGTCCCGCTACCAACTAATGGAGGTGCTATTAGTATTAGTATTAGTATTAGTATTATTAATGATGCTACCTCTTGATGGAACACAACAAGCTAACCCAGATCCAGTCAGTAGCAGGAATCTGCCTACTAAGAATCAAGATTTTCTCTGGAAATAGTCAAGTGCTCACTTTAAAAAATACTTTTATTTTGTAACAAATCGCCACAGGATGGGTCAGTGACTTCACGGTGCCAGGTGGGCAGTGGTTTGGCAGAGGACCCAGGTATGAATGCTGAGCCCCGACTCTGTGACCTCAAGCTGCTAAGTTCCTCTGTCTGGGGCCAAACGCTCACCTGTAAAATGAGCATGACAGCTCTACCTCACAGGGCCCTTTCGAGCCATCGGTGAGGTAAAGCTTAGAAGTACTTGGGACAGGGCCTGACCCCTGTGCACCACAGTTATCATTTCTGCTCGTCAGTCAGTAACGAGCTGACTATCATTATTTTATTATTATTATTATTATTATTATTATTATTATTTATTATTTATACTATTATTATTTCCACATCTCTCCCTGGCATTTTAAGGCAAGACACTACAGAGTGATTGATTTTTCTTTTTTAAAACAAGTACAACAGAACTTGTATGTCTAAAATGAATGTCATTGATAGTCATCTCCATGGGACTCAGACCCACTTAAGGCACATTAAATAATTATGTTCCAACAGCACCCTCGCCCATTCCCTGGGGACTGCACTAAGCTATGCCAGGAAGGGAACTGTGCATTATTCATCTTTATCCTCGGGGCCCAACACAAGGCCTGGAATACAGTAGGGGTTACATTAAAGCACCCCCAGCAGAGGCTTGCCCTTGTTTGTGATGTTTTGGGCCACTTCTTCAGAAATGTCTTCAGCTTTGATATAAGCGTTAGTGATGACAAGTCTTCAACACTGAGGAGGGGCTCTATCTTTAGAAACTGTGGGGCATTTGCAGCCTGGATGGCCAGTAAGGTAAAGGGAAGATGGTCAAATAATGCTTTGAAGCCGTTTTTGGTCAAACGAGCTAGGAAGCAATTCAACGCACAGGCCCTGTGAATGAGGGAGCCCCAAGGGAGGAGGACACGTAGATGTGTGTAAACCACCAGAACCAGTGAGCATTCATGAGCAGTCAACAGGTTCACTGACAGGAGGTGAGGCCAGAATTGTTTAACTGTGTGGCCTGCACTTGGGGGTTTTAAGGTTACTGTAGTGGAAAATTCTAATTCCTTTATTTTTAAAAACCAATGAATAAGTTGTCATTCAGTAATATGTATGTGGTACATTTTTCCATTAAAAAAAAAAAAAAAGAGATGGCAGGGGCACCTGGCTGGCTCAGCTGGTAGAGTGTGTGACTCTTGATCTCAGGATCATGAATTCAAGCCCCATATTGGACATGGAGCCTATTTAAGACAGAGAGAAAGAAAAAGAGAGAGAGAGAAAGAGAGACAGAGAGAGAGACAGAGAGAGAGAGAGAGACAGAGAGAGAGACAGAGAGAGAGAGAGATGGTGTGTGGGCTCTCTCAGGAAGGATGCAGTGGCAACTGGTAACAGGGACTGCCTCTGGGGTGTTGAGTGAGGCCAGGGCAGAGGTTCCAGAGACGACAGACTTTCCCACACAGCATCTTGCACCTTTCAGGTTTTACACTATTTGCACCTATTGCCCATTAAATAAGCCACAGCAATGAAGCAGGAGAAGCAGGGGGAGGGAGCAGCATCCCTCTTCTCTACAATAAATAGTTTACCTGAGTGTTCTCTAAAAAACAAAAAAAACAGTAAACCATGAAAGGATTAATAGGAGGCTAATGATCTCATCGGGCCTGTTAGCACATCCCAGGGTTGTTCGCCAAGCCGGGCAAAGAAGGACGTTTACTTCTCCAAAGTCTAGGTTTGTGGTTGAAGAAAATATGCACCCTTCACCGAAACCCACACAGATAAAACTTGCAATAAAGATAATCAACTTTACAAAGACCAATTCTGTAACTGGATTGTGAAAGGAAGCAAGGAAGCACTCACTCCCCACTAGCTCCGGCTCTCCCTCCCTTCTTGGCCTTTTCACCACTCAGACATCTTCCCTTAAGGCAAGAAGGCCGGAGATGGGGTCACATCTGGCTTCTTCCTCTCTACTCCGTGAAGGGAGATAAGCGGACCATATAACCCGTGACTAAAGCCAGGCTTTGGAATCGTGACTAAAGCCAGGCTTTGGAATCATTTGTAATTGTTCTTGGACTTTCTCAAGTTTTTTGTTTGCTACTGCTGGTCCTGGGAAGAGGCGAATTAGCTTTACCTGAGGATAGGTGGAATTCCCAAATCCCCCCATACACACTGTAGATTTTATATCCTAAATGAATGACCGTGTTATATACGTGCACCATGGAGAAGCCAGGGACAATGACTTCTGTCCTTGACATCCCCAATGTTCTTTCCTCTGCCTTCAGGAAACAGCTCCCAGGGCTTGTTTGGGGTCCTCCCCTCCCCCATGGTCAAGATGAGGTTCCAAAACATTGACCTCCATGTGGAACCCATGTCACAGCTTGAGCCAGTCACTGTGCCAGATTCCCTGGGCCGTGGGGCTTACATCAGAGGTGGGAAAATGGCCACGAGGGAGCCAGCGCCAATGGGCCACAGAGGTTTTGCTGTGAATGCAGAGCCAGAGGCAGGCGTTCTGTCTAGCTGGACTTAGACTTGAAAGGATAAGGGGCCACAGGCCACCACTGTCTTGCTTCACAAGGAGCATAAGGTATGGAAGGATATCTGAGAGACAGGTCTAGGGTTGAAGAGTGTCACCTTTGAGCCTGAACCCAACCAATTCCTATCTCCACTCCTAGGTATCTTAGTATGTGATCCAGTAAATACCTGTTATTTTCCTGCTTAAGCCAAAGTGTGGTTTGGCTTTTCTGTCTCTTACAACCAAAACAGTTCTGTGTGCCACGCTCATGTGAGAAGTCTAGGAGACCGAAGCTTGGATCCAAAGCTGGAAAAACAATGGGACCAACCATGACCAGTGAGTGTCTTTGAATTAAACCCTGGACTGTTCCGTCAGAGCCATCATTTCCTATATCCTCCTAACTTCCTTTCGTGGGAAAGTAGGAATACAAGAGGGAAAAGCCTGAAAAGTATGTTAACAGGTGGACGTTAAACAGAGATTTTATTCCCTGACCTCACTACCCACAGTCCACTCCCACCTCATTCCTACATGGGCTTTTCCAGCCCAGCAAATGGGCTCAGAGTTCAGAGCTGGTCTTCTAATTCCAGTAAAGTGCAGAACATCCTCTTACTGGGAATTACAGAGCCCTCTGAAAACCTATCTAAGTAAGTAATGAGCCTGAAGATCATACAGGGTTAATAATTTGCTCACCAGTGCTGCGAAAGCCTTTCACAGGGAGGTGGCAAGCAGCAGAGCTGTTGAATGAGGCCCTGAACCACCTGTTTACAAAGCTGTATGAAGAACAAGGACACACACACATGTACACACGTGTGTAGCCAGTCTCCAAAAATGGCCTCCAGCAATTCCTACCCTCCCTGTAGAGGCACACAGGCTGCTCCCACTTCAAAAGGTAGAGCTGGTCTCCCACCGCCTTGAATCTGCACTTGCCCTGTGACTGGATTTGATCAATAGAATATGGCAGAAGTGACATTCTGGAACCTAGCCCCATGCTGTGAGAAACCCAAGCCAGGTGGAAAGATGAGTCAGAGGAGAGCCAACGTGTTCCTGGTGACAGCCAGCCAGCACCAAAGGCCAGCCACTCAACTGCCAGACCCTCTAGCTTTGTCAGTGCTACACAAGGCAGAAGAACCACCCGATCCAGGGAAAAATGAGAAATAATAAATTATTGTTTTAAGCCTCTAAGTTTTAAGGGCTTTGTTCCTCAGCAATAAGAGAAAAAATATTCACTGCCACCTTGTATGAAATAGAGACCAAGTGGAAATAACTTCAAAGGCTATCAATAGGAGAATGGTCACAAAAGTTATAGTCCAGCCACTCCAGGAATGCTGTGCAGCCATCAAGAAGAAAACTGAGACAATTCTGAATGTAACACAGAAAAAAGCCCCCAAATGGGGGGGGGGAAGCTTAATGGAAAAAAAAAGCAAATTTCACAATAATATGCCTTGTATAATTTTATATAAAACATGTATTATTTAGGTAAATGCATATACACCAAAATATCAATAGTAGTTACTTCTGGGGAGAACCATGGGTTTGACGGCAAAGGAGGATGTAAAACTTCCACTTTTTGATTTCTGCATTAATTTCTTTTTTTGGAATGAGCATGTATTCATGTATTCATTTCATAACCTAAGAAAAGATGAAAAACGTACTTTTAAGCTTTTTCAACCCAGTCCATTGACGTCCTGAGAAGTTAGGAGGAGCCCAGGTTCATGCTAGCTGTCATTTCACTGGGTACCTATGATAAACCAGGCAACCCATGTATTATATTATCTCTAAATTTCCAAACAACCCAGGCACATTTCAGAAATGTGGACACACAGGTTCAGAAACGACAGGCAGCTTTCCAAGTGTCACTCAAGTGAATGGCAGAACCAGTGTTTGGACCTAGGTGGATTCCACTCTAAAGCCTGTGTACCTTTTCAGGGAAGACTGGGTTCTACCCCAAGGAGTTGAAGGGTCTCACTGAGGAAAAGAACTCACACATTTAAGAAGCGCTCATGGACCCAAGTTCAAATTCCAGCTTCACTGCTGACCAGCTGTGAGGCCATGGACAAGTGACAGCCTCCTGTGTCTCATTCAACCTTCAAACAAGCATCTATTGAGTACCTCCTGGGTACGAGGTACTGCTCAGTCCAGGCCTCCAGCACTTCAGAAGGGAAACCCCTGCCCTCATGGAGCTTGCGGTATAATAAGGGAGCCAGATATAAAACAAGTTACTAATAAATATATAATGTGACCACAGAAAGTGATAAAAGCTAAGAAAAGGAAATCAAGAAACGCCTCAATATCCAGGTCTATAAAATGGGATACCAAAGGTACCAACTTCACAGGACTCTTGTGCTCAATCAATAAAACATTTCATTTAAGATGCTTACTGCCAAGCTGAATGCATAGCGATTTGCAGTAAATGGGAATTACTTATTATTATTTAATATTATATGCTTAATCATGTATGCACAGGTTGTGATAAAGGCCACATGACAAATATGTGTTAAATGAATGTAACAAAGATGCAACCAACTGGGCTAGAGCAGTCAGGGAGGCCTTCCCAGAGGAGGCGTCTCAGAAGATTGTGCTCAAAAGTGGACCAAGCTTTGTTTGCAGAACAAATGCCTCCACCCTGCCCTGGAGGCTCTGGAGTGGCCAAGAAGACAGAGGCAAGGTGATCTGCCTGCCACTCTATTAATGTGGCTTGTTAGAGGCTTCTCACGGAGAGGAGCTGGGCCTCAGACATTTGGTGGGGGCTGACCACAGGACCTGCAGAGAAACCAGGCTGGGACTAAGCCTGCTGCTGCCGCCACTGTGAGGGCAGTGGGGGTTGGGGGCGCAGGAAGGCCTGGGGGAGCACCGTATTATTTGTTATGGGGTGAAGAGGAAGCTATAAGTGGTCCTCTGTCCTCCATTAACAGCAGGATGGAGTCAGGCTGGAGCCGCCGGCTGCGGAATCAGCCTTGTTTTTTAAACACACATGGCTGGGCCAGGCCTTTTAACCCCCAAACACCCCAGGGTTCCTGCAGGAAGAAAACAGTAGCCTTTGGTCTAGAAACTCTACAGCTGGGGTGTAGCTTAGGGCATTTCTGTTCAGCTCAGAAACAAACAGAAGATAAGAACATTATGATAAAAGGAACTGTACTTTTATAATGGATTATTCAAAGTCAGGGAGTCTGGGCTGGTTATAATTCTTTATACTTAAGACTACTCCCTGTACATCCTCAAAGCAAAGAGTGAATAATAAAAATGGATTACTTCTGTCTGCAAAGAAATACAAACTATTTTTTTTTTAAGCTTATTTATTTGGGGGGGGGGGGGAAGAGAGAGAATTCCAAAGAGGCTCCATAGAGCCCGACATGGGGCTCGAACCCACGAACCATGAAATCATGACCTGAGCCAAAATCAAGAATTGGACACTCAACCGACTGAGCCATCCTGGCACCCCAACCTATTTTATTTCTACCACATCTACTCTTCTAAGAGTGTCTCCCCACCTATCATCAAAATTTACACTCAAGTATGAGATCTCGAAGTGTTTTTAGCAAAGCCCCTCTGCACCCTCTGAACCTTACTCCATATTCTACTGGAACTTTTTCTACAGCACTCTTCAGTGAAATGAGGAAGGGATTAGATCAGTGATTAACTTTTTTGAAAAATCCTGATACCTTGGGAAGCTCAAGAAGGCCTCGGACCCTTGCCCTAGAAAAATGCATGTGCCCAAACATGGAGAATTGTGCAGCTTCAGAGGTCCCAAGACTCCCCAACCCCCCTACCACAAGCATATTCTAAGGCTCCAAGGATTAGGTTAGGATCAGGTTCTGTCCTTCCCAGATCAGGCAGACTGGTAAGCATCTTATTAGCTCCCTTTCTACAAGTGCTTTGATTCCATTCTATACCTGAGATAATCCTTAGCAATCAGAGGCTACTAACAACAAAAAACCCTCAGTGTCTTAGAGACGACCAGGAGAGTGCCAAAGCTCAGGTTAGCAGGATAAGAGATGTTACCACTAGGAAGATCAGGGCATTCAGCAGGCCCCTAGATAGCAGCTCTGAACCCCAACTCCCAGCTACGAGATGGGGAGGGGTCCCTGGGATTTCCTGGGAACCCAAAAGGATTTCCATGTGCCTCAGAGACCCACTGCTAGGCTCAGGAGGAACCAATGAAGAGGCAGAGCTTCCCCAGTCCCCACTGCCCCCATCCTCTCCAGTGGCTTGGACTCCCACACTCCATGATGCAGGTCTACAAACTTGTGCTGCTAAACAGAGGCAGCCCCGCCTCAGAGGGCTGGTTTGGTCCAATGTGGTTTGGTCCTTGAGGACTCAGAGAAATGGCAGAAAGTGAACATATAACATCCACCATGACTCTCATCCAGTCTTGACAAAGACCAAAGGTCTGGAGCTGCATTTCCGCCCAAACTGATCACAACCATGATGGGGAGGTGGTCTTTCCCAGAGCCTTCAGTCTTTATCAAATCAGCAGTCCATGCTACCTGCTCTTTCCCTGCTCCACAAAACCCACCCCAGACCTGCTAGAAAGCAGCACGCAAGGCAAAACCACTGCCCTTCAGAAGGCAGCTCCTTCAGAAACCAAGGTGATCAGGACAAAGTAACTTATGTGAGGCAAGAAGATTAGGATCCAAGAGCCTTTGGTTGGGCTCAATGGGAGGAAGCCAACCCCAAAATGCAGGAATGATTACTAACAGACCATGTCCCAACCTTACACATGTTCCACATCTACAAACTGGAAAAAATGTCGAATTAAATATGAAACAGGAAATGGAGATAAAGAGCTGTGCACACAAACACACATACACACACTCTTCTAGTTAGCACGGGGATGAAAGCCAGTGGTGGTGATTGTTAATTAGAAAGGAGGACTAATAGCCGCCTCCCAAGGCCAAGTCATTCATCTCTGAAGGACCAGGCCAGAGTTAACCATTGCAGTTCCAAGGGGGAGTCCCTTGCTAGAAATGGCCCCAATGATAGCTCATCAGGGTTTTCTAAGCCTGGCTTGGTTAAGTGAAGAATCTTTAAGAAAGACAGGGAGGAAGGGGAGGGGAGAGGGAAGGAAGGAGAGAAGAGGAGCAGGAAAAGGAAGAGGTGGATGGAGGTCAAGGGGAAAAGCCAGTCGACCCCTCCACCAGTGTATGGGTGAAGGCACTTGAAGCCTGAGAGAAAGGAGTCAACTCCTAGCTCTTCTATTTATCAGCTGTGTGACCAGGGACTGGTCTCACTGGTTCCCTTGGTTTTAATTTTCCTTGTCTGAGAAATGCAGAAGACAGTATGAACTTGACAGAGTGGTAGCGAGGATTAAATGAGATAATGTATGAAAAGTGCTACTCTGCCTGGAACATTATAAGTACTCAAAAATGATGGTGACTGCTACTGTTCAATTAGTTTTATTATTCTTTAGTCTCCGTAACCTGTCTGAGGCAGCCATTTCCTCCAATAACATACAAGGGGATAAGCTTCATTCTGCAGAGACTAATTTTAAAGTGTGGAGGTGGCAGCAGCGGGGAGTAAGCAGTTACTCATTTCATAAACAGTTTGAAACCACCCACTGCCACCCCATCACCTGCACTGATGCACAGAATGGGAGAGTCCAGGAGGCTGTCCTTAAGGGAACAGCATGGGGTAGTGAGGGGATATCCCTTCCCATCACTGCCCTAAGGAGCATTTGATTTCAGCAAGGACAATACAGGTCCACGGTTTTCTACTTTCTCTTTCCAAGTCTTTGTGAGCAGGAAAATATGAGGCTGGTTCTTTCTAACGCAAAAAATATCTCTTGAAGGTAATCATAATCAGGAAAGAGCTCTTCAGATCTCCAAGACCACTTAAACAGCTAATGCTAGCTCGGAGAACAGTGCTAGGTGCATAGTAGGTGTTCAATAACTATCTGTTGAGTGGCCAAATGGACAAATGTGACCTGGTCCCTACAGTGGCTACTCTTGAGTCGCTCACACTCTAATGAAAGAGATAAAAACAAAGAAATCGTCCCCCATACCTTACCAAGTTTCCAAATAGAGGGTAACAACAAGCAGTTAAATTATGGCCTCCAAATACTTTTGTGAATTTATAAAGTTAGTTTTGGAAAGAACTGACTTGTTTTCTCCCCACTCTCTACCTCCCCATCACCATTAGCCACTATTCTTACTAAGACTTTGGATCCAAGACCTGACACATGGCAGGTTCACAATACACATTTGCGAAATAAAAAGTAATTCAATGCATTAGCCGATGTCAAGAGCCACACTGCTGGCCCAACGCAACTGTCACAGAAAGATGGCAGCAGAGTCTTGAGCAAGGCAGCCACGTGAATTTTCTTCTCTTAGCATCCTGTTCCAGACAGTTTCCTCCTAAATGAGATCACAGGTTCAGACCTGCTTTGGGATTGCAGCATTGCTGACTCACTCCAGCGATTCATGCCATATGTTTTAGAAAAGAACAATCCACTTTTATTAGTAGAGCAGTGCCAATACTTTACATTATGTGAGCATTTATGTGCCAGACTCCGTGGTGAATGGTTTATATTCAATATACCCTTCAATTCTCACAACAAGACTATGAAGTGGGTTATATTATTCCCACTCTCCAGATAAAGAAACTATGGCTGAGGGAAGTGAACTCACTTGCCCACAGCCACACAGCCAGTCTATGAGACTCTAGAAGGCTTTCTTTGCCCACCTCTGCACTGACTCTACAAAGTCCACCAGCTCTCTATCCCACCCAATTCTGCCCATTCCTCAAACACTCTGACATCTGTTCAAGCATTTTCCTTGGCCTGGAAAGCCCTTCCTGTTTCACCCACCATGTAGAGGCCCTTCTCATCCTCTAAGACTATGCTCAAATGCTCTTCCTTTCTGAAGCCTCCCCCACCAGATCCCACAGCCAAGGCAGAACAATGGCTCCTTTCTCTGTGCCCTCAGATCAGACAGAACACCATGCTACAAACCCACTGCATGTTTGGGGCAGGTCAGGATGCAGGGCCACGGTACCTCCAGCACCTAGCATGGACACCTGCCTGCCACACAGCAAGAACACAACAAATGTCCCATAATTAGGTAAAATTAAGCCCATCGTTCCCCAAATAACAAAACAGAGAAGTAAACCCTCAACCCAGGGACATGTCCATTCTGGTCCCCTGTCTGCTCAGTAGGAAGCAGCTGACCAACAGGGTAGGGATGAGGCAGAAAGAAGACAAGAGTTAGACTGAGACTCCCCAAACAGCCCGGGCAGGGTCCAGGCACAGCATGAGCCAGCGGGCCTTGTGGTGTGTAAGGTGCCGGTCAAGCCCAGATGGTTAAACGTCATCTGGACCCTGGGTGGTCACCACCCAGCTCTGCCACTTCTGTGGGCTTCCTTCTCTCTGTAGGTTCTCCAGATCCCATTCCTTTTATCACAAGGAAACCAAGGGAACAAGTTACCTACTGGGCTTGTCTTCAAGCCCAAGGGCTTTCTCCCAGTCTGAACAAAAGGCCATTCCCTTAAGAATCCTGGATTTTCTGATCTCTTATCAGGTAATTCTGAGCAGAGAGAAGGGGAGGAAGGTGAAGAACATCTTCCCATTGAAACACCTGTAAATAGCTGGACACAGGACCTGTGAGGGAGGCAAGGGGATCTTCCTGGAGGGGCAGGGGGAAAGGTGGGGAGCTCTGCTTATTGCTTTCCAGCAGGAGAATGAATTAAGAGACTTCTGAAAGCTCTTTCAGACCCCTAATTATATGCTCTTTCTAGAGACTGTTATATATACCTGTGGTTCAGGGGGCCCTAAATTTATTGTCCAAACCAACTGGATGCTTTTTAAAATGAAAAAGGGTCAAACAGACATAAACTGGGTCTACCCCAGGCAAGCAGGGGTGCCTCATCTTTCAACCTACAGGGCTGAGGACAGGGAACACTTTCCAGAGTTCAAGTTTGCAAAACTTCAAACCTGAAATCACTGTTCAAACTTTTCCAAAAGCAACAGTCACTTCTCAAAGAGATTTTAGCAAACCACTTCACTGAGTACATAGTAAGATACATAATAAATCATAATGTAATCTATCTTTTGCCTAATGTCTTCTGGTTTCTCCTGTAGATGCTAGGCACAGAGGGACATGCCTGGGGCCTCCTCGGCGTACAGCAGACGCTCCCAGAGGACAGGATGAGATAACACCAAATGCACTGTTCTACTGAATGGCTGCCAGAAGTACACCCCTTCTGAGGCGGAGGGGAAGGGCTGGGGGCAGGCAGGGCTTTTAATGAACTTTCCCAGGTGGGAAGGGGAAGGAGTCTAGCTAATGAACACCAGCTAGAGCCCCATTAGGGTGCCCCTCCATGCCCCAGGAAGATGGAGCCATTGTAGTAAGGAGGTGGTGCTTAATGTCCTTCCCCCAGCCCAGAATGTGAACCCAGACTCTGGGATCCCCTTTCTTCCTTCGCACTGGTCCTGCTGTGGGAGCACACTTCAGCCCAGGGTTCGGCTTCCAGGCATGGGGACACAGGGGCTGCCCACCAGCACTTGCTCCATTACTTGATGAGCCTAAGCAGATGCAAGGCTCCCCTTCTGGCTCTCCCATTAGTTAGGTGAGGGGGCCTCACAACAAACTTCTGTCGTATTTCTGCAACCCCTCTGTAACCGTGGGACATGAGGGACAAGAGACTCTTGGTGATCAAGAACCCTTGATCTCCCAGGACAGTTATTTCAGATGTGTGTGTGTGTGTGTGTGTGTGTGTGTGTGTGTGTGTGTGTGAGACAGACAGAGGGAGAGATCAGAGATCAAAGGATCAGATGCTGTGGGGAGTCCCTGTAGGCAAGCAGGTTTCTCCAAACTTCAGTCAGCTTTGCCTTGCACACACACCACCTGTACTCCTTTATCCCACATACTCCACCAAATCAAGTCCATTTTTAAACTTAAATATATAGTTTAGCCTTTACTAAAAACAAACACTATAAAATAATGGATTTTACCAATATGTTATTACATAAATAAGATAAAAACATTTAATGTGTGTGTATTTTAATACATGACTTTTAAACTTTAAAAAACCTTTATCTACATAAGTAAAACCTTGGTTTGCAAGCATAATTCGTTCTGGAAACTTCTTGTAATCCAAAGCACTTGTGTATCAAAGCGCATTTCCCCATAAGAAATAACGGAAACTCAGATGATTCATTCCACAACCCCAAAATATTCATATAAAAATGATAACAATACTGTAGTATAATACAAAATAATAAAGAAAATACAAAATATAAAGAAAAATAAATCAAACTGCATTTACCTTTGAAAACTTTCGTGGCTGGTGTGATGGAGACGAAATTGGAGGGTTATTGTGTAGGACAACTTTCACTATCACTAACGGAATCACTGCTGTCTATTGACTCAGTAGAGGCTTTTTCTGCATGGGGACCATTGTATTCGCTCTCACGGATGTTGACCACCGTCCAGTATCGATAAACTCTTGTCATATGCTGTATGTAATGTAACTGGCAATAAGGCAGAAGAAAGGGTCTATATCTGCAGGCAGCCTGACCTGGAATGAAGCGAAGCATTCCTAAGCTTCCTCTTGTATGGAAAAGCAAAGGACTGTCCATAGGTGCTCTGAAGAAAGGATACACTAGTGTCAACTGTGGGCACCTTCCAACGTTCTGAAAAATCACTGATTTCTGCCAAACGCCACGGCCTGAGACCGAACATCTGAGCATAGGAGACAATTACCCACAATCCTGCAGAGAGAGAGAGAGAGAGAGAGAGAGAAGAACCATTGGCTCAGTGGTGATCATGTGATGTTAAGCATCACATACTACTCATATTGCAAGACATCGCTCGTTTATCAAGTTAAAATTTATTAGAAATGTTTGCTCATCTTGCAGAACACTTGCAGAACAAGTTACTCGCAATCCAAGGTTTTACTCTATCTCCTAAAATCACTTCACCATTTGGGAAACACAGTTGTAAGGGAGCCAGTGATCTGACCCCAGGGCCCCAGCAAGTGAGAGGAGGGAAAGAGTGGTGGGTGGGAAGTATTTTTTCTCCTGACCCCCTCCCTGAAGAGTCATCTTGGGCTGGCCAGGCCCTTCCCTCAAAGCCACTGCTCCTGTCAGGGAGCTCCCCCATATACCATCCCTTATCAGATCTTGGTACCTGCTCCTTCTTTGCCCTTTTTTTTTTTTAATGTTTATTTACTTTTGAGAGAGAGAGAGAGAGAGAACATGAGTGGGGGAGGGAAAGAAAGAAGGGGGTCAAAGGATCCAAAGCAGGCTCTGTGCTGACAGCAGCGAATCTGAGGCGGGGCTTGAACTCACAAACTGAGATCATGGACTGAGTCAAAGTTGGATGCTCAACTGACAGAGCCGCCCAGGTGCCCCTCCCTCTTTGCTTCTTGAGTCATGAGAGTGGTCAGGGCAGGCTGATGCTCAGCCAGAGGGCTGCTCTATCCTTGTGAGTTCCCCAACCCTGCCCACACCGTTAAGAAATTCCTTGTATTAAACTCTCTGCGAACGATCCAGCCGAGTGTGCCATCTATTTTCTGTCAAGTCCTGACTCATATATATAAAATATCTCCTATAAAACATAAAACTATTACAAAGACTCCAAGAAGTCACAGGCAAAGCTTAAGAATAGACAATTCATATAGAATAAGCACAAAAAGTAGACAAAGGGTGGAGAAATATTCAAGCTACCCAACAATCTAAGGTATAGACATTAACAACTCTACAGAACCATGTTATGCCTTGTAGGTCAGCAGAGAGTAAAACACAAGCCGAGAGACCACCCAATGCTGGCAAGGTTTGGAAAAATTGCCACCTCATCCACCATTGGTAGCAATGAATGGTGTATGGACCTTCTGGAGAGCTGTTAAGTAAACTGTGTCAAATGCACAAAAAAAAAAAAAAAAAAAAGTTCAAATCTTTGAACGAGGTAAGCAACTGCTGGGAATTTTCCTAAGGAGGAAGTCACAAGAGGATACAAAGAAAATGGCACTGAAAATCTCACTTAAGCTTTTTTAGATAACAAAAATTAGAAACTGCCCAGATGAAACCCAAAGATATTAGTTAAATAAATTATGCTTTCTTCTTATTTCCGCAATGGAATATTATCTAGTCTTTAAAATTGTAAGTGTAAAGACTTCATAAAGGTGTTTATAACATGCATAAAGCCAAGCAAGAAAACATGAAAAATGTGCTTTGTGATTAACAGTATGTAGGACTACCAACACCCATAAGCAAAGACTAGATAGGAAGACATTTTTGAAACTGAAAATACGTTAAAGTGGTTAAAGAGATTATGGGCATATTTTTTCCTATGAAGACTTTTGTTACCACCATAATATATTTAATACGTTGCTAGTACATTATTAACAATTACATGTAAAGGGGAAGAATTAAAAATTCCAAAGTAACAAATACCTTGTGAATAATGACTATAGTCAGTCTCCTATCTTCTCTAAATTCCTGTGTCTCTTAACAACTGGAAACAGAACACCACGGTGTGGTGAATGGAGTACAGGCTTTGAGACACAAGGAGCTGAGCCCCTGGATTGAAGAGCTGTGTAGTCCTGGCTAAGTCATGTGAACTCTCTGAGCTCTAATTTCCCTGTCTGAAATACAGAATGATAATATCTATTTTCCAGAGATTTTAAAGCCAAGTACCTAATACAGAATAAGTGGTCAGTAAATGATTCGTACCAGGCCAGACAATCAACTAGAGTTTATAAGTCTATTTGGGCTATCACTGTTCTCTACTCCACTTCCTATGTGTGAACGCTTCTCCCCCTCCCAAACTAAACAGCGAGTTTCTTAAGGGGCATCTCCTCTGGAGTTAGCCCAAGGATGAAACCCACGGACGATGCTCCATAAATATTAGGTAAATGACATTTACCATTTAGCCCACTGTTAACCATATGGAGCAGGGCAAAAATAAGTAGTAGAAATACTCAAACATTCAGGAAGAGGCTGGTGAAATCTATGATCTCCCACAAGCACAGAGCCAGGAGGAAGAACTCTTGAGAAATAATGACACTCTTCCCTCCAAAGGCCCTCCCAGCTCATTCCAAAAATGGAACAAACACAGGATCTGGAAATAAGGCTTACTGCTCTCTCCACAGCTCCCCCTCCCTCCACCTCACCCAGGGAACTCTCCTGGAATGAGAAAAATTCCAAGTAGAGGGCTCCACTGCTGAGGAAGACCTCACGGCCCCACACATGGTGCTTCCGGCCTATTTCTGAAGAAAATAGGAAATAAGAAAATCTTGTGATCTTGAGGGATCACAAGAAAAAGCACAGGAAACAAAGGAAAAGAAACCCCAACCATCAGTCACATTCATGCTTCAGCCTCCTGAAGATGAAACAATTTCAATTCCTCACTCTGAAATGAGTAAAGAAAAGCACAGAATTTTGCATTATCCCACCTTTCCAGGAGGAACTGAGTTTCAGGGAATCAGTCCCAGGCAAGGAGGGAGAACTCTTTACAAATTCTAGATAATAAATGTAGAAGGAACAAAAATTAGAAAATCATCTCTTTGCGGGGAACATCAGTGGATGCAATGGTTTGAAGGGAACTGGATATTCAACATGGCACCAAAATACTACCCCATGAATTGTTCGCTTGCAAGAGCATAGAAAAGGAAAGTGTTACTTGACACTGGCAGGATCAGGTAGGAGCCTGTTACCCCCAGATCAAGCTCTGCCCCAAGCATTAGAGGGACCCAAAGTGGGACTACCAGACAAGATGAACCGCCTGGTTTGGGGCAACAAAAGGGGTGCAGTGTGGCCACAGGAGAATCTAATCAATTCCTAGGTTTAACCTCCACTGATGGGAAATGTAGCTGATGGGGAGCGACTTGAAACAACGCAAGTCAACAATCAGACCAACCCAGAAGGTGGGTTTACAGACAAGCTGCCTGGTTTCTTCAACAAGCCCATGTTATAAGGGTGAGAAGAAGTGCGAAGGAAAGTTCTAGAATAAAAATGTCTTAAAAGCCTTAACAAACAGATACAGTATGTGGTGCTGCTGTGAATAAGCCAGCTGTGAGAGATATTGTTAGGACAACTAGGGACATTTGAATATGGATTGGTATTAGATGATATTAAGGAATTAATGCAAATTTTATAGCTGTGATATACACTGTTGAGGTTATTTAGGAATATATTCTGAATTCTTAGAGATGTATATGGAAACTTTTAGGGAAATGTCATGATGTTTTTAATATACTTTAAATTTTTTTTTATTTTATGTTTATTTATTTTTGACAGAGAGCACAAGTGGGGGAGGGGCAGAGATAGGAGACACAGAATCCGAAGCAAGCTCCAGGCTCTGAGCTGTCAGCACAGAGCCCGACGCGGGGCTCAAACTCACAAACTGCAAGATCATGACCTGAGCCGAAGTTGGATGCTTAACCAACTGAGCCACCCAGGCACCCCTTAATATACTTTAAGATGTACCAGTTAAAAAAAAAAATCTGGCAAATATAACCAAGTATTAATGACTGTTAATTTAGGTGGTAAACTTATATAAGGTACATAGAACATCTGAGTTCATAATGACAGAACCTAGAAGGGTGGTTACCAGGGCTGGGGGGAGGGGAAAATGGGGAGTTAGTGTATAATGAACACTGGGTTACGGTATGGGATGTAGAATATGCTCTAGGGGTGGAGGGTGCTGATGGTTACACAACACTGGGAATGTACCTGATGCCACTGAACTGTATACTTAAAATGGTTAAGGGGCGCCTGGGTGGCTCAGTCGGTTAGCATCTGACTTGGGCTCAGGTCATGATCTCATCATTTGTGGGTATGAGCCCCACGTCAGGCTCTGTGCTGACAGCTCAGAGCCTGGAGCCTGTTTCGGATTCTGTGTCTCCCTCTCTCTCTGCCCCTCTCCCGCTCGTGCTCTCTCTCGCAAAAATAAACAAACATTAAAAGAAATGGTCAAATTTTACCAATTTTATGTCCTATGTACTCTATCACAATCAAAAAGTTTTGATGCTGGGTGTTCATTCTACTACTTCTATTCTTTCCACCTTTTCATAACAAACTTTTCATAATAAATACTTTTTTAAAAAGACTACATAGCCCTCTGTGGCACAAAGTCACTTGGTCTTTCCTTTATTCTTAGTTATACACTAAGTCTTTCAAAAAGCCTGTAGGAGACCAAAGCACTTTTTAAAAACTCCTCCTTTTTTCCTTAAAAGTGAACCTGAAGTGGGCACCTGGGTGGCTCAGTCGGTTAAGCATCCAACTTCGGCTCAGGTCATGATCTCACAATTTGTGAGTTCGAGCCCCGCATCAGGTTCTGTCTGTGCTGATGGCTCAGAGCCTGGAGACTCCTTCAAAGTCTGTGTCTCCCTCTCTCTCTGCCCCTCACCCACTCACACTCTGTCTCTGTCTTTCAAAAATGAATAAACGTTAAAAAAATTAAAAAAAAAAAAGTGAACCTGAAAGACTAATGCCTTTCTGGACCTCCACAGAGTCCGGTTCAGAACAGAATGGAGAAGACTGGTTCTAGAAAGAGCTGTGCCTGATGAAAGAAGACAAAGGGAATCAGAAAAGCTGGAGTCCTGAGAAGGGCAGGCAGGATTCTAAAGCAGCTCCCCAGATATTGTGAGGTCAGCATCATCATCAACTCTTACAGGGAGGGGAAACAACCTCACAGAGGTTAAGTAACTTGCTCAAAGCCGCTCAGCTGATGTGCAATTCATTTTAAACCGGCATTTTATTTTATTTTTTTTAATGTTTATTTATTTTTCAGAGAGAGAGAAACAGACAGAGCATGAGCAGGGAGGGCATAGAGAGAGGGAGACACAGAATCCAAAGCAGACTCCAGGCTCTGAGCTGTCAGCACAGAACCCGATACGGGGCTCGAACCCACAGACCGTGAGATCATGACCTGAGCCAAAATCAGACATTTAACTGACTGAGCCACCCAAGCGCCCCTTAACAGGCATTTCAGAAATCAGAGCCTGAGTTAACAACTCTCTCCCCCAGCCCCAAGCTTTTCTGCCTCCTCCCCCCAAAAGAGGGTGGGGCTATAATATCCAACCCTCTCAGCCCCACGCACATTCTTGTCACAGGGTTCAAGACTGGTTGATCAATTTAAAGGCACTAACCACTACTTAACCATGAACTCTGAACTGAATGAGGCTCACGCAAGGGTCACAGGAAGAAACCTGGTCTCTAGCCTAAAAGCACTTACAATCCATTTGTGAAGGCAACACTAAGAATCATTAAGTAGAAGAAATAACATATGACACAGTATGGCACCTGCACCGACACTATGTTTTGCATGAGGTTCCTCCTGCTACTGTATTCACACTGCACTGTGATAACATATTTTAAGAGGGTTCTCTATAGGGGTACCTGGGTGACTCAGTCAGTTAAGCGTCCGACCAGCTCGGGTCATGAACTCACGGTTTTTGACTTCAAGCCCCACAATGGGCTCTCTGCTGTCAGCAAAAAGCCCTCTCCAGATCCTCTGTCTCCCTCTCTCTCTGTCCCTCCCCCGCTTGTGCTCTCTCTCTCAAAAATAAACATTTAAAAAAAAATTTAAAGAGGGTTCTCTACCTCTGCAGTTTAGTGACTACAGGCTCCTGAAGCTCAACATCTTGTTTTTATACACTAAACACCTACCGTGCTGCCCAGCACACAGAGGGTGTGGGCGATACGAAAAGCAGATGGGAAAGAGAGTGACTAGGTATGCAGAGGGAATCACCCCAATCGCCACCTTATCTGCACAGACCTACCCTTTCCTCCCTGTACCCCAATCATTGTGGAATCCCTCCAGGTGGCCTGGGTTCCCTCCAAATTCTGCCCAGCTGTGGGAGGGGGTACTATTACCCCTGACAGAGCCATAGCACACAGACTCTAGGGCTCGCTGGAACCTGCTCTAACCAAAGGCCACCTCCAGCTCGTGGCCTGCCTAGCTGCTCTATCCTTAGGCAGGTGGGTACCTTATCAAGGCCAGTCGCTATTTACCCCAGCCCCTGGCTTCTAGCCAACCAATTTTCCTCTTAGGTGATGGGGACTCACCAGGCAGAAGGGATCCACTACTTACAGTCCAGCCCTTAGACCTGAGCAAGGGGACGATAGCACTAGGCGGCTCCCCAAATCAGGATAAAGCTTTGTGCGCATAACAGTGCTTCTAAGACTACCTCCTGGGTCAAGCCTGCTCCCTCAGCAAGTCCTCTGGGCTCTGGAAAGACAAGAGTGTGACACAAAGTTGGGTCACTTTCTTGGTATTCAGGTCCCAAGGACATGGGTTTCCCTAAGTGTCCCTGGTAGGTGGGTGGGCCAAATGGGGCCGTAGCAATAGCAGCTGCTCCCAAGGAAATATCCACCCCAATGGCTGTGTCTCCGTGGGCTGGAATTTTTTTTCAATATGGGCAGGCTGCTCAGTGCCACGTTTTCCTCCCTCTTTCCCAAAGATGGCACTGAAAATGCATGATTTCCAGGCTTCAACGTGACTGTAATGACTCCACAGTTTTCTTCACTGTGCTATTCATTGACACAGTTTTTAGATCCTACAACATGCACATACTGCCAAGTACATTGTGCCTTCCAAAGCCTTTTTTTTCATGTTGGTCAATCGGAACAAAATGACTAGCATCACAGGCGGAATTCGAAGGCTGAAAATTTTTTGAAAAGCACAAAACTGGAATCCTATCCTGGGGTGTTTTTCAAGCTGTATTCCAACTTCTTAGAACGCGTACTCAAGTTTTTGATTGAAGGTTCTGTATTTACACTCACTCAAGATATTCAAAATAGCACACATCTGAAACTGCACACTACCCCAAGATACTCAAGGCAAGCCCCTTCGTCCTACTTCCTGTTGTGACAAATTCATATAAAATCATGCTGACAAAGATGCTACCAGGACTTGCTCTCTCCACCTCCCCCCAAACCCCCTACCCCAAAGCGGAGGTAGGTGCTGCTGAGCTCACATAGTCACGCTCAAGCCAGCGGACACACCCGCCCTTTCAACCCCAGAACCAACAGTCAGGATGCTTCCACAACACAGCTTTATGAGGGGAGGGGAGAGACGGGAACTGTGACACAGCCCAAACATCGAATAATAGGAGATGATTAACGTGTGGTGCTGTCAGGTGATGGAATACGATTCAGCCACTTAAAATGATGTAACACGAGACGATGAAAAAGATGCTCAAGATAGACTGAAACAAAAACCAGGCTAAAAATAGTTTGCACCGTGAAATGCGGTTTGAAAGTTTAAAAAAAATCCTTTCCCATGCATATGTGTTTCTATATCTGACGCCCACATACACATGCATGCACCAAAAACAGACTGGGAGAAGATGCACCAAGATGTTCGCAGGGGCAATCCCTGCGTGGTGGAATTAGGGGAAATACAGTACCTTGTTCTCGGTTTTTCTTATCAACAGTATCCTCAATAACGGCCATGCGTTACATTTGGAAAGAGGAGGAAAGTAAACGTTAAGAACGGCCTCCTCTCTCGTCTCTCTCTGGCTGAGTCACACATCTTAGTAGAAATGAAGGCAGGCGGCACTACTACGCTTCCCCCGATCGTCTTTCCCCACGCTTGCGTGCGTGCGTGCGTGCGTGGGGGATGTGTGGATGTGTGCGCGGGGGGTGTGTGCGTGCGTGCACGCGTGGGGGTGGGCGTGCGCGCGTGGGGTGGGCGTGCACCGGGGTGGACGTGCGCGTGTGCGTGCCACCAGCGCTTCTTTTCGGGGGCGGAATGTGTTTCTCGACAGCAGAACAGACTCGTCTAGGGGCCAGGATGGTCCTGGCAGGAGTCACTTTCTAACACGTTCCGACATGTGTTTCCAGTAACGCTGTTTGTGGCCACTTTTTTCTCTTATCGCTCCTCCAGTGACCTTTGCTGGTTTACAGGCTTACTGGCTGGAGCCAGGTGGATTTGTTTGATTTTTGTTGATGGTTATTAGGAAGAGGAAGTGCCAGAAGGGATTACCTCAAGTTTAAACCTATTTCCAGCAGAGTCCCGGGGCCTTTAATTACACATCTCGGGTCTGTTTGGTAAAGAAGTGGTCAAAGATGTGCTTTTTATCTCCCTTGGAATCTCCTGCGACTGGCAGCATTCCATTTGTGCCTGGTGTTGCTGTAAACTCAAGCCACAAGCTCCTGGTGGGAGGAGGGGTGGGGGTGGAAAATGGAATATGAAGTTGAAAGCTGGCGAGGGACATTTTAAAAAGTACTCTACCTGGGAGTTCTTGGTCAGGCCCTGCCATTTTGGGGGGCAGACAGGAAAGGATGACTGTTGCACCCCCAGGGAGCTGGAATTTTGTTTGGGGGACCAGAACTACTGCAGCTCCCACAGAAGTGTCCAGGGTCAGCTACTGCTGAACCACAAGGATGAGGACAGTCACAGTGCTAAATGCCCAGCCCAATCCAAGAGCAGACTTTTCTTTCTTGCTTGCAGATGTCTTTTCCCCACATATTGGTACTGAAATATTAACAGCTGGAATCACCACAGGCAGGCAATCACTGTGTCTGGAATGATCAAGGTAGCAGATCAGCTGTGGGGTAGACCAGTGTCACTTTACTGCTACAGGTGGGTCTAGTCACAGAGATCTGTGGAGCCGCTGGTCCTTTCCCACTGATGTCTCCAGGCCAGTGAAAGAGAGCAGACTCCCGGAATCCTTCCCCCTCAAATCATGAGTAGGCTGCCATCCTTTGTCTTGCTTGATGGTTAGAGAGATTGCCAAATTACAAAATTGCTAAAAGTCCAAGACTGGGAAGTTTAGCACATAAAGTACAACTTTACTGGGGAAAAAAAAGTGGGGGTGCTAGGTTACTTAGGGTCTTAGCCCATTTTGGGTATAAACAGTGAAGTCAGGAAGTTAGGAATTATTCTTTAGCTGCTTGTATTAAAGACACAGCAATGTAGGTCAAATGCATACAATTTCAGACAATAAGACTCCAAATCTCTCTTTAATTTATGCCCCAGAGGCAGAATTTAGGAAGGAACATTGGGTTAGGCTGGAAATAGGAACAACTGGAGTTTAGTTAGAGGCCTCTTTCATCCTCGCCTGGAACCCTTTACCACCCAAACTCTGCTCATGGCAAGGCCGTGTCTTCCATAACCCCCAGTATCCCTGCTCATCCCTTCAGCAGGAGCACACAGTGATGGGGTCCAGATTCTTACCCCAGTCCCTGGAATCCTTCAGCCCCCTCAAGGCTAGCTAAGTAGTAGTCTTTTTCTTGGCCCTGTTGCTGTCTCATTAGAGCCCTGAAAGACAAGAGTGTGGTCTCCACCAGAAGAGTGCCTTCCCTGGGGTTGCCCAGCCCCTTCCTGAGGTTCCCTGCACCACTCCCCACGAGGGGGGCCGGGGCCTGGATGGGAAGGCTGCCTGGGGTGAGGTTGTAGGAGTGATTTTAGTTTGCCCACAATTCTATGGCATAGACACATGCACCTTTACATCTTACAGGGGTTGTTCAACATACAGTACCAAAACACTCACGGTGCCGTAGATAATGCAAGGTGGGACGTAAAATCTTTCATTGTAATGGTTATGTACTTATTTTAGTGTGAACTCAAAGAAAAATGAGGTTGGCACAATGGATGGTTGTTTTGTGGATATTGTTCAGGATGAGGCTAAGTGATGACAAATTTAATAACATTTAATACATGTTTAATTAAATAGTAATTTAATGATATAGATGATATAAATATGACAAAATACATGAAGCATGCAAACAGCGTGAAGATGGCTGAAGTTTGGGATGATTCTTGCCAGTTAGAGTTAACCAATGAATGTGTGAAGCTCAGACATGTGTATTAAAACACTAGAGATAGCTGTCCACAGTGCTAAGAGCTCTGGAACCGGGAAGCTCAGGTTCAGATGGTAGCTATATCTTTAAGTTAGCTCTGTGACCTTGGACACATCACAACCCTTTAAGCCTCAGTTTCTTCATCTGTAAAATAAAAATAACAATTCTTATTTCAGGAGATTGTTCTGAGAATTAAATGAGGTAATACTTATAAAGCAGCTTGCAAAGCACTTGGCATAGAACAAGTTCCTGGGAGGAATGATTATAAATGGAAAGGACTCGTTTGTAAAGCAGGCTGCCCATCTCTCTCTCCTGAAGATTGCCTTCCAAGAAAATGCAGCCCAACTAGTACAGGAACATTTGGCCCTTTGGGTCATGGATCCACTCCCGGATAAATGTGCACGCACGCTTGCAAATGCCAGAAGTACATACAATTGTAGGTATTCATAGACACCTTCTATAACCACTCCCTCGGCTGACTACAAACCTGGGAAGCTCAAATGGAGAGCCAGGGTCACAAATTGTATCTCCACTACTTCTGCCCCAGGGAGTTATCCTAGCTTCTGGAGTCCTCCCAGTTCGCTAAAGCGAACTTCAGTTCCCTGTGATGCCACTTTTTTTTTTTTTTTGACAGTGGGGTGGGAAGAGAGAATCCCAAGCAGGCTCCACACTGTCAGTGCAGAACCCAATGCAGGGTTTGAACCCACGAACCATGAGATCATGACCTGAGTCGAGATCAAGAGCTGGATGCTTAACCGACTGACCCATCCAGGTGACCCTCTGATGCCTCTTAATACACAGACCAGCACGCTTCATTCTCTCCATGGGCAGAATGCAAGTAAGGTCCAAGGACCCACACAAACCCCTGTATTCAGTAACTGACCTATTCTTGTTCCCCTTGTTGTACAGCGTGGCCTTGCAATTTTTAACTCAGTGCTGATGGAGCTGGGTAAACTCAAGTGACTAGCAAATGTACAGGGAAAGCCATGGGCCCCGATAAGCTGCTGATACGGTGTGCCTGTGCTTCCGCCTGTTCTATTTAAACACTGATAGACCCTTTAGCAAACAAGAAACCTTTTGTGCTGAGCATCCACAACTGCCATCCAGAGTCCATTCTGCACATGGCCAAGGCTCAGAGTAGGCAGAATGGGGGTAGGAAAGAGGCAGACTTTTGCTGCACTTTATCAAATAATGGCACACAGGCAAGACCACACTGATCAATCCCGAGCTCCCAAATCTTTCTCCCTGCCCCCTGCCCCAACTCACAGAGACGTCTCAAAAAAGTGATATTGACAACATTTTTTCTTAGAAAATTTACTGCAGAACCTTCAAGCAGGACACATGGGCTGGTTCAAGCCATGACCCAAATAACATCCTACTTGTAAGTGAGAGAGGAATGACTCAGCTTACAAAGAAGCAATGATGTGGAAACTGGAGAGTTTACCTGCATGCACTAATATAAACCAAAAAGGGAGTCAAGGTCAAGCCCAAAAAATTCCATGGAAATCAGAATGCTATGGACCCTGAGGACAGGGGTTGTTTCTAACAATCATTTGAGGCTTGGGTTATTTAGCAAACAGTTTGGAAAGTAATAGTTGAATTTGAATTTCTTTCTTGAAAATTAAGTAGGATTAGAACACTGCTCCTGCTTCTCAAAGTTTGGTTCTCCTGGCCCAGCAGTTTGAGCATCACCTGGAAGCTGGTTACAAATGCAGAATCTTGAGCCCCAGACTAGACTTCTGAAAACAGAATCTACATTTTAACAAGATTCCTAGGAATTCACATGCGTGTTATAATTTTGAGAGGCACTGGACAAAGTATTTACCATAAAGCTCTATTAGAGGATAGCCAAAGATCAAGGTTGTTTCCCTTCACATTTGCAGTGGATCTTAACCTAAATATCGAGTCTAAAAAAGAATAAAGTTCAATTTTTTTAACTTTATTTAAAAAATTCATGGGAAAAACACTCTTCCCATGAAGGTTCACAGATGTACACATGATAATCAGTGCCATTTTAAGAGGTTAAAGTACTCCAGATTTAGCCTTATTGACAGAAGGAAGATTTTTAAAAATCAGCATTGAAATAGTTCCATAATGAACATGGATTACCTTTGGTGAGAAAAAAGGGAGAAGGGGGAAGAAGTATCAGTTAGTGGTCAAGAGTGTCTTGTTCTATCTGCTGTGTGATATTACCCAAGTTACTGGCTCCCTGAGCCAGCTCCCTCAGTGCAAAATGAGGATAATAAAATGGGGATATTTTTGTTGAATTTTTATAGTATTAAAAAGATACAATGCAGGGCGCCTGGGTGGCTCAGTCAGTTAAGGGTCCGACTTCAGCTCAGATCATGATCTTATGGTTCATAGGTTGGAGCCTTGCATCAGGCTCTACACTGACAGTGCAGAGCCTGCTTCGGATCCTCTGTCCCCCTCTTTCTCTCTGTCCCTCCCTCCCTCTCCAAATAAATAAACATTAAAAAAAAAAAAAGATACAGGGGTGCCCGGGTGGCTCAGTCAGGCTCAGTTGAGCATCCAACTTCAGCTCAGGTCATAATCTCACGGTCTGTGAGTTCAAGACTTGCGTCAGGCTCCATGATGACAACTCAAAGACTGGAGCCTGCTTAGATTCTGTGTCTCCCTCTCTCTCTGCCCACCACCCCCCTCAAAAATAAATAAACACGAAAAAAAAGATATAATGCATGAAAAGCACTATAACAGCATTTGGGCACTAAAGTGCTGAATAAAAGTGAACTGTTAACAGGAAATTAGTATTGAAATATTGTCCCAAGAGGTAATTTGCTTAGTTGGAGAGAACGAAGACCCCTGGATCTTGTCCTATCTCTGTCCAGCACTAGCTCTAAGAGCCTGAAAAATTGTTTCATTTGAGCCATGGCTAGAAAGATTCATATCATCATCCAGGCCTGCCTCATTGGCTTAGAAGGAGAATAAATAACTCTCTGGTCCAAGCTGGGGAGTCTGAGGTCAACATTCAAAGACCAGAGGACATCTCAGGCAGGTGTGGAAGGGTAGATGTTCCATGTCTCCAGGCCAGAAGCCCCCCACTGCCACCTCCAATGAAGCCAAGTTGGCAGGCTAGGAGCTCTGGGGGAAGAGAAAGGAATAGTGTTAAAGAGTGGATCAAGGAGGATAAAAAGAGGGGATAGAAGCAGATGCACTCATAGGGGGGGCAGGTATCATATCACCATATGGAGTTCATGCTCCGACAGCATAAACCAAATTAGTCTTGGGCTTCCCACTTAAAAGCCCTAAGGTGCAAGTCAGCTAACCTCTCTGAGCCTCCCTTTTTTAAAGTATAAAATAAGGGGACACCTGGTTAGTGTCGGTTAACTGTCCAACTTCGGCTCAGGTCATGATCTCACAGTACATGGGTTCGAGCCCCGTGTCGGGCTCTGTGCTGACAGCACCCTGGAGCCTGCTTCGAATTCTGTGTCTCCCTCTCTCCGTGACCCTCCCTCTCATGCTCTCTTTCTCTCAAAAATAAATAAACACTAAAAAATAAAGTATAAAATAAGGATAATAGTACTCTCTACCTCAAAGGCAATTAAATGAGGTAATATGCATAACGAATGAAGCAGCATATTTGACATGCTCAATACATGGTACCCGTTACTGTCTGTCTATGATAGGCATCTGCAGCACAATAATGTACATATTTACTGTAAATTTAATCCCTAGAGACAAAGAATTTGAAGTGAATTTCAGATGTATGGAGAACTTGATCTCTTTTAGACACCCTGTCAATAAAAGACAAAAAGCATACAGGAAGCCTTTACTATAGTTGCTGCAAAAGCCTAGTTATTGTCCTTATCAATGAAATAGTAGAAAGAAGAATTAGAGGTTGGCTTAAAACCCACTATCCTTGGGGCACCTGGGTGGCTCAGTCAGTTGAGCATCGACTCTTGATTTTATCTCAGGTTATGATCTCCTGGTTCATGGGATCAAGCCCCAGGTCAGTCTCTGCACTAACAGAGTGGAACCTGCTTGGGATTCTCTCTCTCCCTCTCTTTCTGCCCCTCCCCTGCTCATATACACATGTGAGCTCTCTCTCTCAAAATAAATAGACTTAAAAAACACACACACGATAAAACACTATCATTTAGGATTCATTAGAACTTGCTGAAAAGTAGGAAAAGGCAAGAGAATCTCCAGGACAGCAAAAAGACTAAAAAATTTTAATGCCTGACATACACAGAATGGCGTAATAAGCGACTTCATCTCAGTAGACTGTACTAGGCTAGGACTACACTATGTTAAAGTGATAAATTTACAAAAACCAGGCTGAAAAAGAACAAACAGTTAATTTGGGGGGGGGGGTAGAGGAGTAGAGGTGACTTTTAGACTTGTTGGCTAATTTTTGCAAAACTTTTTTTTTAAAGTCTATTTTGAGAGAGAGAAAGAGCGCAAGTATACGCAAACAGGGCAGGGGCAGAGACAGAATTTCAACCAAGCTCACACCGTCAGCGCAGAGCCTGAAGGAGGGCTCGATCTCATGAACCGTGAGATCATGACCTGAGCCAAGATCAAGAGTCGAACACTTAACTGCCTGAGCGGCCCAGGTGCCCCCAAATCAGGGTATTTTTGGAGACCCCTGTAAGATCAAGAGAGAAAAAAAAAACTATGATGGTCCAACAGTTTCAGGCCAAGTGAGAGAGGAGTCGGGGTGTTCATGTAGGACAGTGGTTTTCCAGCCTTTTCTTTCAGCTGGAGAATCTTTCATAAACAAAATCTTATTGATACCCCAACTATGAAGGAGATAAAATAGTGCTTTTATTCAACTCATTTATATGTTCAATTTTAATTCTCCCTCCACTGAAGACTGTAAATAAGAACACAGGTATCTACACCGGTTGAATACACATTTGAGTAAAGGCATTTTATTCTATTTCTTAAGGATTAAAGATATTTTTAGAAGATAAAATCCCAATTAGAAGCTTGCAGGATCCCAGTGTTTCCTGGAAGGTAGTTCAGAAACATCAACAGGATTCTGCAGATTGGGGCCAGCCAACTGTCAGGGGCTTTCCATAGGGACCTCGAGCTCACCACACATTCCTGTGGAAGTCACTTCTGTTCCTGTAAAGCAAGGAAGAACATGGTGCAGAGGACACCTCGATGTCTTCTACCTAAAGACAAACCAAACTCACACAGAAGGGACATGGAGAGGTGAGCACATGGATCCTGTGACCAGGGCCATATCTGTGAGAAGCTCCCCAGATCCCAAATAAAAGGAGCAGACAGACAGGTTGTACGTGGGCAGGCCTGGGTTTACAGGGCGGAGTGAGGGAGGCACACACACACAGGCCAGAAGCAACCACCCTGGGAGGGGGGCTCAGGAAGGAAAACAAAGCATATGACTTTGTTGTTGGGTGGAGCAGTGCGATGGTCAGGAAGGCAGGGAGTAACGAGGCTGACGTGGCCGAGGCAAGATGCAGAGAAAAGGAGGGGAAAGGTGGCTATGGAGAAAATGGCCCTATCTATGGTCATACAAAAGAGATGTGTAGGAATTTAGGACCGGAAAAGGCCAAGAGAAGTAGTCATCTAAGAAGTACTGGAAAGCTTGTTGGGGGAGGTGCAGGGAAGCAGGCAAAGAAGATATGTGAAGAGTGGGGAAAGTAGCAAAGAATTTAAGGCAAGTGCAGAAAGAAACAAGGAGGATAAGAGGTTCAAAGGACGCTTTGAAGACCGAAATCTACACAAAGATAGTGTATGGGAAATCTTGAAATACAAATGGCCAAAGAAAAAAGGAGGCCAGAATCTCAGCCTGTAGAACTCAGGAAAGGAAATGAGAATCAGAGTTTATTGGATTTATAGAGTGTTTTGATGTGACTGAGTGTTGAAAGATTATTTGCCAGAAGGAGGGAGGTTTTTGTTGCTTGGTGGTAAAGAACGCTCAATAATCCCTTTTATGGTAATCTGTGAGGATCAAATGAACATGTACACAAATATAAGGTCCTCCATAAACACAAGATGGTATTACCAGAAAAGCAAGGGTAAGTCATAGTCTCATTTGGGCAGCAGGAATTTAGGAGGAAAAGAGTGGTCTGATTTATCAGGGATGGGCTAATAACAGCCTTTAGGAAAGAAAGAATGAGGAAAGGCAGAACTTATGGAAGCCACGTGGTCCTGAGAAGGAAATGAATGCCCTTGGTTTGAATTATAGGTTTGGGTTTTTAACGTTCCGTCCTTGGACCCAGTGCTGTCGCTGGCTGGAGAGCTGCAAAGAGCTATCTTCTATGTGCTGGGCACTTTACCTACATTATCCTATTTAGAACTGAAAACAGGCCTGTGAGAAAATATTCTGGAACACAGGTTAGGAAAACAAAGCTTGGCTAAGGCAAGCGAATGACCTAGGTTGCACAGCTAGGAAATGGGGAGTGAGGGCTCAAGTCCCAGCTCAGGGCACTCAGGCCTGCACCTCCCTTTGCAGCTGGTTTTCCAGGTCCCAGACTCACAGCACCCTCCTCCAACCTTGCTGGCTCTTCGGGCAGCTGTGGCTTCCCCAGGTGGCAATAATCTCTCTTTCCTTGAAGGGTATTTGGTTTTATGAAGATCTTTAGTGCCCTTCTGGTGAAAACAAAATTTGAGGCAGGTAACGTATAAACAGATTCTCCCACTGCTATGCGAGTAAGGCAGAGAAAATTATGGTGTTATTAAGATTCCTGGACAGGAGCCACTGTCTTGTGTCCTGCCCAGCCCTCACCGTTGGCCAGAACCTCCTTGCAACCAGGGGCTCTCTTCTACAAAGCTTGCATGTGCTATAGCCAGTGCAAGGTCAACACATCATAATCAGCTCGTAAATATTTATCAAATAAAGACCTAAAACATCTGTATCCAAGAAGTCAGAGCACTTCAGCTATGCAAGATGACTAAGTCCTAGCCATCTACTATATAGCGTAGTGCCCAGTTAACACCCCTGTATTGTGCATTTAAAATTTTGCTAAGAAGGCAGATCTTGGGGTGCCTGGGTAGCTCAGTCAGTTGAGTCTGATGCTTGGGTTTGGCCCACGTCATGATCTTGTGGCTTCGTGGGTTTGAGCCCCACATCAGGCTCTGCGCTGGCAGTGCGGAGCCTGTTTGGGATTCTCTCTCTTCCTCCCCAACTCGTGCTCTCTCTCAAAATAAATAAGTAAACTTAAAAAAAAAAATTTTTAAAAAGGGAGATCTTTTTTGCAATCACCAAAAAATAAAAAAAGAAAGAAAATAGATGGTGATAAAGAAAGCAAGAAGAAACTTTTGAAGGTGTTGGATGTTTATGGCATAGATTGACTTATCTCCAAACTCACGTTGTCTACATTAAATAAATATATATAGCTTTTTGTATGTCAGTCATCTCTCAGTTAAGTGATTTAAAACAAAAAAGCCAAGGCACAAGGATTTATAATACATATAAGTAGAACTTTGTTTTCCAAAGTAGTTTTGTCAGTTTGGACACAGGTGATCATCTAAACTTCACCCATAAGTCTTTCCGAAGGGAATAAAGCCCTGTAGATGGAGGTAAAGCTGAGGCCACTTGGAATGTGAAGATGTGGGGCAGGTGTCTTGGCTTCTCTTCAGCTGTGTGATGTCACCCAAAGCAGTGCTCCACAAGGCCAGCTTGGATAGACTTATGACCTCTGCTTGGCCCTGTGTTCCTAAAAATTTTATGGGAAGGTCACTAATAAACTAAGTGTGTAAATGCTTCACCATCTAGTTAAAAAATAATAGCCTAACCGCTACTGGGACTGACTTACACTACGTATTTTCTCCAGAACACATTTATTTACCTTTCCTTCTAAGAAAATACACCTGGCAATAAATCAAGGGCAGTAAAAGTATCCATGGCTTGCTATTAAAACTTGATATGTTTTAATGACAATTTTTAGTATACTGTTTTTGGATGGATCAGGTATTATTTGAAAATAAGTACCCAATGAGGAAATGATTGGAGACTGGCACCAAGATAAAAACACAATCATTTGTCCTCAGTGTCTGTATGCAGATTAAATTCTCTGACACTTCAATTATATCTCCTGCTGAAAGATCAGATTGCACTTAAAAATGGTCAATATACTTCTACCAATGAGTCACTTGTATAAAAATGCCGCTATGCAACACAGTTGTCTTTTTTTTTTTTTTTAATTTAAACTACTGTCTAGTGAATTCAGTTCATCATACTCTTACAAAAAGGCTACAGTGAGGGGGAAGAGAGTCTATGGAATTTCAGGGACTTTTTTCTTTCTTTTTTGAAAAGAAAACCTCTCAAGAGGGTATCCAACCACTTCTTGGAGACATAATCATATGTAAAGAAAAGTGACCCGAATAAAGGAGGAATTAAAAAAAAAATCCTTAGTCACTCTCTAAGTTTATTCTTCAATTTAGGCCAATCCTCTTTTATAGGAGGCTCCTAGCAATTAGCTGGCAATTTTATCCTGTGAGTCTAAAGGATTAAAGCAGGAGCAAAGAACAAAAGGAACCGATTTGCTACCCTCTTCTATCAGTCCTTTCTTAACAAGTCGGACTTCATTTCCTCTAGAGCCCTCCTTACCCACCTAATCTGCTTTCTTTCTTCCTCCCATAGTCCCTTAGGGGAAGGATTCGTAAAGGTAACATTTGCTAATGCCACCTAAACAAAATTCCCTCAGAATATACAAAGGTTTGAAAAATGGCTTCAGAAACTTGAGGTTGCTTTTTGTTTTCTCATTTTGGAATTCTGAGCAAAGTGTAACTTATTTGATCCTAAAACCTATGTAGTAGTAGGTAAAATGCCTCCCAAGTTAGGTTTACCAGAAGTTTAGACACACTCTTCTCCCTCTTGCAGACTATCTAGGACAATGCTCCCATAAGGTCACCACATTAAAAATAAGCATGGCCTTGAGAACAGCAGATGTGACATCTGTCCAACTTACTACTCCATCTGTCACTGACATAGGCCACATACAAACCTCTAGAGCTCTTGGGGATTTTAAGGGGCCCGCTAATCCATTCCTTTTCCTTTACCCTTAAACCATTTCAAACAGACAACAATCTACTCTATTTTAAGGACATCCGAGGAAGAGTCCACAATCATTCTTAGCCAAATTAATTTTAGCAATTAATTTCTCTATGGCTTTCCCAGTTGTTCTGCAAACATACTCCTTCCCACAGTGCTGCTATAAAACAGGAAAGTACTGTAGCCATGAGCTGTGAGAAGACCTACAGACCTATTTTGAAGACAAAATAATTCTGATCTTACCTAGCAAACAATGCCCTGAAAATATTCTAATGAAAAATTAACTCTTACTTTTAAGTGTAGGTAGGTACACAGCTCTACAAATTTCTTCTATTCAACCTTCTATGGAAAGTGAAGGCTCCAGATGAGTACTTACCCACCATGATCCTTATTTGGAAGCTCTATGGCACTGCTTGCTGCAGGAACCAAGTTTATTTATAATTCTACAAGATCGATGTTAGAGAAACAAAGTTTTGTTTCAATACTAAATCTAGGAAACTGCTAAATCACAGATGGGCTTGCGCCAAAAATGGGTGGGAGACCTACCTACAGATTAAACCCCATTTCACACATATAGCCTCAGGGAAAACATACAGAACAACCCCAAAAAAGGTTTTTCTCATATACATGACGATATGTACACAGATCCAGAGTTTGAGAGTCACTGAGTCAAACCTAGAAAAACATGGACTGCTAATTTTGCTTCTTTCGGCCACCAATATCCACTTTGTTTTTAAAACTACATGCTACCAAATGATGCTCGTAATAAAAGGGTTGGTAAAAATACTGATCCAAGAAATCAAGTGGCTCACTTACTAATAATCTGAAATTCCAATTAAAATATGAACTGGAAAGAAATCATCAATGTAAAAATCGCTCAAGTTGATCATCATAGAAGAAATGAACATGCCCAAAAAGCCAGAATGACATCTGAACTCAGTGACTGCCAAATACAGCCTGTGAAATGTCCCATCAAAATAGAGATGGGAAATCAGTAAGCAGATGGCAAAATTCTTTCTAAAACCTCACATAAGGGGACATTTAAGGCATTTCTAACTGTTGTGCAAAAGAAAAGAAGGAGGTTTCATCAAGTGTAACTCTAGCCAAGTTATGATAATAGGTTGCTTCAATCCTCTACTTGGCTCAGGAAGTAAGTGGCTTAAATGGGGGAAGCAGCTCTCAGTAGGGGACATGAATGCAAACCCTAACTCTGCAAGGTGGAAAATCACTGCAGCTCTGGATGAATTTCAGAGAAGAATCAGGCTGTTTCATAGTCAGAGGGCAGCCCGTGCTTAGTTGTACAGTTTAGCTGATAATGCTTTGTGTCAAGAAATCACCTTTTCTATTTGAGATTTGTCTTAGGTTTCTGACCCATTTTCTTGTTTCCCAGGCTTTCTCTACCACTCTTGAAACTCCCAGACAACTAATGAACAAGGACTACTGTCTTCTCAGAGCCTCAGCATTAATCTTTGTAAGACTTAAAGGACACCACTTTGGTGTCTATAAACCTGCAATCACACATGGATGGGGAAGTTTGTACAACATTTCATTTCCCATATAAATGGTAAAAACTAATCACTTTTAGAACAGGAAGAACAACATACAAAGCAGGATTGGGAGAGGTCTGTTTCACACAAATGCATCTCAGTTTCTGACTTGGATGAAACTAGCAAAATGCAAGAGAATTCCCTATATTTCATATATCCTATATTCAGGTTTAAGAGATTTGCCTTTCAGTTTACATCTTAGTAATTCACCAATTGAACTTAAGAGTTAAAACTCTCACCATCAGAAAACAATGCTTTTTGGTGACGAAAGACTTTTAAGTAAAAACAGGGTTTAAACCAAAACTTGAGTGATATATTCTACAAGTTTCAAATTCTAAAAATAACAGGAGGACTGGAAGGATCAAAATGCCATGCATTAGTTGGATTACTTTGAATTTAGAGACAGGGACACTGTCCTCAGGAGATCAACTCTCCATTCACAGATTTCCCATAAGAACAGGTCTTTCTATAAGGCCATCAAGCTGTAGGTGATACAATGAACTGAGTTATAAAATAGCCTCTTTTTAGATTAGAGATGATACAAAATCAGTTTCTCTCTTTTCTTCCTGAAAACCTTTTACTCTCAACCTAAACCTATTTTGCCCTCCAGGAATTCCTGGTGTATTTCTTTTGAGATATTCTCCACTTTAGTAGCAGAGCCTACAGAAAACCATGATTACTAGGAGGCTATCTCTCAAAGAACACTTTTTCTCTCTTTGTGGGCACTCTAAATGACTACAACCATACACATATACAAAGGTATACAGGTATACGCAAAAGCAAGAGTACTTCAATATTGGTTTAACAAACACTCTCGCTCAATTTGCCTCATGTACCTTATAGACTACAAGTAGTATTTAGGCATTAAAAATATGCAAAACACAATTTTAAGAATGCAACAACCGGGGCGTCTGGGTGGCGCAGTCGGTTAAGCGTCCGACTTCAGCCAGGTCACGATCTCACGGTCCGTGAGTTCGAGCCCCGCGTCGGGCTCTGGGCTGATGGCTCAAAGCCTGGAGCCTGTTTCTGATTCTGTGTCTCCCTCTCTCTCTGCCCCTCCCCCGTTCATGCTCTGTCTCTCTCTGTCCCAAAAATAAATAAACGTTGAAAAAAAAAATTAAAAAAAAAAAAAAAAAAGAATGCACCAACCATCCATAGGAGCTTATCTGCATTTTGTTACGCCTCTCATCATTTCTTAAATCAAAGCCTAAAAATGTGAAAATCTAAATAGCTGAAAACAATAGCAGATTCTGAAAATTATTAAACTGCATCTTACAACTTACCTGTATCCATCACTGAGATTTCACCAAGAACCAGATTCAGGTAGGGCACAGGGGCCACAGCTTCCTGTTCATAAGATATTCCCGCACATTTTACAAGAACGTACATCTCTACGTCCAGCCTTGGCATGTCTGAAGTTAAAATTTGATTATTGGGATATAATGGAATCAGGGCCAAGTGCTTTTCCAGTATCTACCACATTAACCTTCAAGGTCGGACACAGAGAAGAGGTGGTAGGGTTGGATTCAAAACTAAAGAACACTCCATTTGTGGGGTACATTTCTGTTGATTCTGACCTCAGAATCTTGCCACCTCAGCAACCACTTAAACTGAATTTTCACTTCTCCTGGCCCTGAAACTCCCTTTCAGTAGTTATTTCTTCCTTTAAATATAAACAATTTATGGCTAAGTAAAGTATATTCTAGTAGAAGAATATAGTGAAGGTCAAAAGAAGTTTCCTATGTACCACGAATGACTCGTGGTGGGCCAGAGCCCAAGTCATATTTAACGAGAAAACGAACAAACAAAAAAATTTAAGTATTATCATTTACTTCCTTAAAAATCTTTTCTTTAAAACTGTAAACAAAATGACCCCAATAGTAAAGATATTCACTCATAATTTTTTAACAAGTAGATTTTAATAACTTTTTATTCCCACACAAAGCAATCTAATTTTCTGAAAAAAGAAACTGCTACACAGAATCTTTTAAACATAGTTTGTATAATTCCAAATGAACAGAAGTAAGGCATGAGGGACCTCTGTGGTCATAGGTAAGCCCTAGTTGTCCCTTAGTTCGGGATCAAGGGCAGTTTATTCCATCACCTTAGCCAAATAAATGGTTCCTCAGTATCCCCTTTCAAATAGTTTATATGAAAGGGTTATTCTTAATAATGAAACTACCGAAGGGAAACAGAAAAGAATGAGAGAGAAAAACGAAAATAGTACAGTATAAATATTTCCATCCTAATAGTTAAGGACTCTAGGTATCAAATGGTACCAACTTGACACATCTGAAAAGACCTTAATATTTAGAACATTTAAAAGAAAAAGGAGAAATCATCCTTCTAAGTACTTTGAAAGCATGTCAAACTATAGATTTACATGTGACAAAGTCTTTAGGGCCACCAAATATGTAGAAATAGAAATTCCAAATATCTTAGTCCTTTGAATATACAAAACCAAATAAGGCACAAGGACCTAAAGATTAAACACAAAGCGAATTTATAATGTTCCAGTTTATGTGGTTTAGAGACCTTCTATTTTGTCCTGTAAGATAATTTCAATAGTTCTCTCTTGCATGTGTCCCGATTTATTATGATTGTTGGAGATATATTCATTCTTAAACTTAGAACATGATATAGGCTATAAAATTTTCCAAATTATATTGTTGGCATAATCTAATTCAAAATGTAAAAATCTTCAAAGAGATTCAAAGAGACTTTCATTAAAACCCCCTGCTTGTCTACTGCAAAATATAACTTTTGAACAAGAATATATAACTATTACAAATAACAAACAAGTTGGAATGATCATTGAAATGTCCATCCAGGAGGCCCTCAATTCTCCTATTTAGCTCTCAAACAACCTACACTTCTATGCATTACATATTGACACCCCTAAACAGATTTCTGAGGCTGATCCCAGATATTTGCATGCAGGAGATAAAAGAACATTTGCAGCTGCCATACACGCTGGTGATCTGTGAGTTACATGACCATCTTGCTGCATGCTGCATTTGTTCTTTATATTTTATTTAATAAGTGGAAGAAGGGGGGGACACATCAAATGGCTGACATTGTAAGAACCACGGGACTTTACATTTAACACAACTGGGACAAGAATAGAAACGGAAGAATGAGGAGTCTTTCGCCTCAGCTGGGTTCCCATAGGGCTTAAACTAGTGGATAGTGCTCAAATGAGAAAAAGAGCAAAGGCAAGAAACATGCAGAAAATATTGAAAATAAACTATCTAGGATTAGGTCTAAAAAATGAAGCATAATTGGGAGTTCTGGAGTGATTTAAGATCTCTACAACTCCTCTGTATTTAGTCCATTAGCTTTTGCAGAACCAATTTTCACATACATCTTTAGGAATGTACTGAGAATAACAGAAGGGAACTTTTTGTGCTGAAAAAAAAGAAAAAGAAAAAAATTGGCTCCAAACCAATTTTTTTTAAATTTAATGAATGATTCTGCATGAATCTGTATGAATAAAGATTAGAAAAAAATTGCCTTGGCAATGAACAAATGCAAACCAAGAAATTAAACACTAATCTACAGCAGAAGTTGCTACACAAGAGACGTTTATTAATGTTCTGTTGTATTTACAGTTTTAACATAGCAAACCAAGGTGAATTACCACTTGGCAGAAAGCACATCATTCTACATTTATAACTCATCGGTTTCTGCTAACACATTATAAAAGCAAGTAGTACTACAGTATGTTAGGGATCATCTCAAAAGTTCCAAACTAATTCTTTCTTCGCTCCTTAGTATCTAATACCCTCCCTACTCCAGCCCCTGGCCTAATCATCAGGAGACAAAGAAAGAAAGAAAGAAAGAAAGAAAGAAAGAAAGAAAGAAAGAAAGAAAGAAAGAAAGAAAGAATAGGACTCTTAATAATAAAGTATCAACTGTATTTTAGTAATTAAGCTGCAATTGTCCTTGTCCTTTTTATTTTATAGTGACAACACCTTTACAATTTCTTAGGTACATAACACAGAACAATAAGGTACTACAAAATTTAGAATACAGACTATAAAAAATTAATGCTTATTATTCACCAATTAAGAACTTAACTTAATCCTGACGACACCTTAAATGCATTTTGCACTATGATTTTGCTTCCAGGTGTTCACAGTACAACTGAATAAATTTCTAGATTAATTTTAACAGCAAGTATGGATTATGCATAGAAATGCAGTCATAACAAAAATCTGAACTTTTGAGAAAATCCCTTTTAAAATGGCCAGCATTATACATATCTTACACTAAAATACTTAATTCCAAGTTCATTTTGAGATGGAGGATGAATAAAGCAAGATTGCCCCCTACTGACTACAGGGACAAGGCTCATGCTATTTAAAATAACTACAAACAATAGATAAGGCATTATTAATACATCACATACTTGATTGCGAGAGCTTTTTCAAACATTAACCACTAATGATTCAAAGTTTATGGAATTTTGCATTAACTATTAAAATTTTACACCTAGGAACAAATAAAGAGAAATGATCTTTTTCAACAGTACTTTATTTTTTTAAAGCAGGTGATTATTCCTCTGTGTTCTGCATCTTGATTCACTTCCTGCAGGTGTTCTCTTGCTTCTTGAGAGAGAATTCATAAACGCAGGAAGGCCTTTGCCAGAAAACATCTGCCAGAGAAGGATATTGAATATTGAAACTCTAGTTAGCTTGTTATTTTGGCCAAGAGAAGGATGTAGTCACAAAAGAAGGCAGGATGTTTGCAGACACAAGTAGATTTTAACATAGCTTTAAGATTACTATACACTGACATCATACTATTCAATAAACATTAACATTTCAGTTCTTAAAGTTACCAAGGACTCTAGAACTAGGAAGAACCTGAATGCTTTCTCTAAAGCCCACGAAGCCAGGGATCGATCTCTCTCTCCAAACGTCCTAACAACATAATGAAATGCAAGTAACACTTCCTTCATCCTGCACTTAACCTCCACAGCAATGACGGAAACTTGGGGACTAAGAGACAGTAGAATCCAAGTGCACAGGTAATTTTCCTAATACACCTGAAGCTCCTGTTTACCCTGCCAATTCTGCCAGATCTCACACAAAGAAGATTTCCACAAAGGACGCCAATGATGTCATGCTGTACTTAGAGCACTGCAAAGTTAAAGAATAACTGTAAACTCACAGGTATCACAGATACTTCTTTCAATCAATCAGACAAAAAAGTCAATGTATTGTGGGGCATATATTTCTGAAAAAATTTGATAAAGAAACTAATTTTTTTAAATGTTTATTTATTTTTGAAAGAGAGAGAGAGAGAGAGAGACATGGCGTGAGCCGGGGAGGGGCAAAGAGAGAGGGAGACACAGAATCCGAAGCAGGCTCCAGGCTCTGAGCTGTCAGCACAGAGCCCGACACGGGCTCGAACTCATGAACACAAGATCATGACCTGAGCTGAATTAAGTCAGACACTTAATGGACAGAACCACCCAGGGACCCCAAAAAACTGATTTTTAAAAAGGAATATACATGACTGAAATAAACACTCTCAAAACAATGCCCATATACTGCATATTATTTTTAAGTTTATTTATTTATTTTGAGAGAGAAAACAAGAGGGAGAGCATGGGGGGAAGGACAGAGAGGGAGGGAGAGAGAGAATCCCAAGTAGGCTCTGGGCTGTTAACACAGAGCCTGACTCAGGGCTCCTGACCTGAGCCGAAATCAAGAGTCAGATGTTTGACTGAGCCATCCACGTGCCCCATATATTCTGTATTTTAAATGCAGTTTTCATACAATACTTTGAGGCATTTCTGTTTTGGCATAATTAATCATTTTGGTTTTCATGGAATTAACAGGAAAACGTACAAGTGACTCCCTATGTTAATGCAAAAAAAACACACAACAACACTGAAGACACACACACTACTTCATAAATATTTGAGAAACAACTGTGTGGTATCATGCACCAAGGGAGAGTTGGATGGGCTCATATGGAGACCCTTAGCTTACTTTTCTACCTGTCCAGGTTACTGTAAAAGCTAGAACTAGCCCTTTCTTTTCTATCTTTTCTGATTAGATTACTGCCTAAATCTTTAAAAGGCTGACAAAATGCAGAGAAGCTACAACAGAGGAAATCAATATATGGTTTTTTAAACTGTTCATATTTTTCCAAATTCCAAATTCAGTTGGTATTCAAGTAAACCAGTAATAGTGACACAAGAACAACTTTTCTTTAGATTGAGAGACCTCAGAATGTACAGTGACAAAGACATGAGAACATAAGGAACTCTAAAAACCAAGCAGAAGCAAAAAGTGTATCAGCAGGCCTATGTCAAGTGGAGGTTTTTGCAATGAGGCTAGACTTACTACAATTTTAAGTAACTTCAGCTTTATTAATTTCCATTAACAAATGAAAAATGATGGAAGAGTTCTTATTCATTAAAACACTAGAATTTGCAAGAACATATGATATAGTCCAGGTAACGATCTGACCACTTGCCTTAGATCATGCTGCTTCCACAGAGGTTGATTAGATCCCTCAAAGTCAGAACCACCCAACAAACAATAAAATTCCACTAAAGGAGTCTAGATAGGTTAATAGTGGGTCATCTCAATCACTATACAGGCTCCAAATGAAAATTATTACTGCTCTCTTAAACCTGGAGGCCTGTCCAGACAGACTTGACTCACAAGGTGTCACAAAAACAATGGTGGAACACAACTGGAGGAAAGAAGGCTGTTAGGGACTCTGGACATCATTACTAAACTGTAGATCGGATCACTTCAGAAACAAAAGGAACCATCAGCCTACAGATCATTTAATCTCAAGAGGAAAACCACCATTTCTTCTTGAATGTTATATGAACTTTTTTTAGCAAAAATTCCACTGGGGCGCCTGGGTGGCTCAGTCGGTTAAGTGTGTAACTTCGGCTCAGGTCATGATCTCACGGTTCAAGGGTTCAGGCCCCGCATCGGGCTCTGCGCCGACAGCTCAGAGCCGGGAGCCTGCTTCGGATTCTGTGTCTCCCTGTCTCTCTGGCCCTCCCCTGCTCACGCACTGTCTCTCTCTCTCTGTCTTGCTGCTTGACAACATAGTCCAACAAATCTAACTTTAACTTGGGGTGAACTTCCTTTAATAAATTAAGAGAAGTATTAAGGAGGAGGGGGAAGATTATAGAAAGGGAAACATCATAGAAAAGGAAAAATAGCATCATATGGGGGGAAATTTTACATATCTGGTAACTAATAGGTATAGGTCACAGGAATCATTATCTAATTGTAAAGCGTCCTACCTCATTAATGCCAGGGCTTACAAACTTTTCCCTCCTATTTCAATTTTTTTTTAACGTTTATTCATTTTTTGACAGAGAGAGACAGAGTATGAACGGGGGGAGGGTCAGAAAGAGACGGAGACACAGAATCCGAAACGGGCTCCAGGCTCTGAACTGACAGCACAGAGCCTGACGCAGGGCTCGAACTCACAGACCGTGAGATCATGACCTGAGCCGAAGTCGGATGTTTCACCGACGGAGCCACCCAGGTGCCCCTCCCTCCTATTTTATATGTGGTTAAAATAACAATTTAATATCTCTTGGGCTTCAGAGGCACAAGTGCTTCTGGAGCAGCGTCTGATACCAGTTCACTGTGCTACCACATTCCAACTACTGCAGCTAAACCCTCAGTTCCTTGGCAGCATCAGAGGAAGTGGTACTCCATAAAAATTTATTTTCCAGTAAAATGGTAAATAAGAAAAAGTATGAACACGACATTTTTGACCATTTCAGATAAAGAGGTTTCTGAAAGGTATCTGTTTCTTTGGAAACAATACAGAAGGAACGTTCTGTTTTTCTGCTTCCTCACAGTCACTCACTTCTTGAGGCCACAGGGCCTACATTTAGCAATTCCTTCTGGCTTTTCTTGCTGTGGGGCAGGAGACCAGATTTCCTTTTTAAGCTTAAATGAGCTCCAAAAGGGAACCTGAGAGCTGCCCCTATGATACCAGTACATGAGCCTCACTGTTCGGCTTTTGTAACATCTACTTTGGCTGATTAGAAAGAGGCCTTCTGGGGTCATTTCAAGGTTTGTTTGTTTGTGTGTCCTGTATTTTGGGTCACCTGAACAGAAAAGTCACTATTCTTGTACCCTTTTCCAGTAAAATGGCAGACCTTAGTACAGCATGGGAATTAAGTTATTTTTCTGTTACAGCAAAGCCACTTTAAAAAGTACCTACCTGTGTCTTTCTGGCAAAAAGTAAGCCTACAGCTAGCTTTTAACTAGTGACATATATATCAAAGAAAGTTAAGAAGTCTCAGTGAAAGAAAATAAAATCTTCACATCTTACATGATGGTTTGCTAGCACAACTTCAAACTAAATTAAATTTCCTCTCAACTAGAGAAACATTCTACATTTGGATCTAGATGAACAGTTCTTATCCCTGTCAATGGACAAAGGAAATTCAGTCCCATGGGATATTATGGCTTTTCAGATTCACTCTGGGGATACTGACAATTAGTAAGGAAGTCATTAGAATTCTAAATGCGGCTCTAAGCCTCCAAACCCCTAATTTAGAGCTCTGAATCCTCTGGGCATGTCAGAAATGATTTCAAATCAACTAGACTAGCAAAGTCAGATAGAAAAGAAAAGAAACTTAAGATGCCCTTCACCGGGAGATGCTCTAAGTTTCTGACAACTCCTAAAGCACAATAAGGCTTCTGACCCCAAAATACAGAGAATCGCAGGGGCCTAGAATGTTCCTTCACAATTCCATCAGCATTAGTACTAAGGACTGCCTACTGCAAATCATAATCCCATACTTTGCTTTACATTTAGAATACTCCTATAAAACATTTCAGACAGTTTTAAAAATCCAAACAAAACAATACCAATTTTTATGAGCAAAAGCCACTCAATACAGTCTCTAACAATACAGGAAAACTGAGAAGTTCAGGCTTTCTTCTGAACCTGGCTGTTACTGGTTATGTGTTAGAAACAAGATGAGGAAGGTGTGCAATCCCCTAATAAACATTGAAATTTCCTTCTAACTGAAGAATGAAGAGAATAGAAGTGTGATCTTGGTCCATTCAGAAATTCAAAGCTACCCTTTGCCTAGACCTATAGAATCTATTATTTTTTAAAAAAGAGAAATAAGGGGGCACCTGTCTGGCTCAGTCAGTAGAACATGCAACTCTTGACTTCAGGGTTATAAATCTGAACCCCACACTGGAAACAGAGATCACTTTAAAAGAATTAAAAGGGGAAGACAGACAGAGACACAGAGAGACAGAGAGAGAGAAAGAAGTCTGTCCCCTCAGGATATATGGGCATGAATGGATTAGGGGAAATCTATGGGTGATTTGCACACCCTTTGTAAGGAGAACCATGGCAACCCAAAAGAATTAACTTTTGAATCTTTGGCAGGTAAGAGTTAAATGTGAGGCTTAGAAATAGTTACCAATTATATGGATATGGATATGGATATGGATATGAATATAGAAAGAAAAAAGAGGACAATAGTAACTTCATAAAACTACACAGAACATCTGATAAGTCTCTTAAAGTTAGGATGTCCTAGACACAAAAACACATTAGGGCATTAGGCCAGCAGTGTCAACGTCCATCTGAGTCCAGACTTTGTAACCTAATTCAAATTCAGGATATGCCACATACTTTTAAACACGCAATTAAAACCTACTTCAAATGTTTTATTTCTTTTGAAAAAAAGAAAAAAAAATCAGCACATGTGGCACTCTTAAGGAACAAAGTTTTCTTTCAAATCAAAGTACATACCGCCTTGAAGAAATTTACTTTAACCAATACAAGCCTAAGTTCTTTGCATGCTTTAACTTTTGTAAGAAATGCCTTAGGAATATACTCTACCATGCAGGTATCTGACCTCTCTATCACTGTAACTTTCTGTTATTTACATAAATACATTTAATTATACATATGAAATGCTTAATGCAATTTGTCATATTCAAGAAATTCTCATATTATTCTGTTTCTTAAAAACTTTTACCTATTTTTTAGAAGATTTTGTTTTGAAGTAATCTCTATACCCAACACGGGGCTCAAAACCACGACCCCAAGATCAGGAGGAGCGTGCTCTCCTGACTGAGTCAGCCAGGCATCCCTGTTGCTTAAAAAGTTTTAATGCTGGGGCGCCTGGGTGGCTCAGTCAGTTGAGCGTCCGACTTCGGTTCAGGTCATGATCTCACAGCTCGTGAGTTCGAGCCCCACATCAGGCTCTGTGCTGACAGCTCAGAGCCTGGAGCCTGCTTCTGCTTCTGTGTCTCCCTCTCTCTCTGCCCCTAACCCACTCGCATTCTGTCTCTGTCTCTGTCAAAAATAAATAACCATTAAAAAAAAAAAAGTTTTAACGCTGTCTCACATCACCTGGCAAATTAATTATGGTGGGTAGTTTCTTTTCTAGATGCACACATCCTGATACCATCATCAATCTTCAACACGGAGAACTCCACTCTTAGCATCTGATTACTTTTGTTAACTATGACTACCCACAGCAAATAGAGAACAAATTAATGTTCACAAAGGGTTAGCTTGCATTGAACCAATATGTCCCTGGACTTTAAGGGCTGCTCTATGCATTCTACTGTTCCACTGCAAATGGGCTTAGTGCTCAAGATATTTGAAACCATTGTCTCAAGCTGGCTTTGCCAGCCTTGACCTTCAACACTCCTTTATGCTATAATCAAACTGCTGTCCCTTGAGCAAGCTTCATACTTCCTTGCCTCTATTACACTCTTCACTCTGCTTTAGGTGATTCTAAATCTACCCCACCTTATCCAATTTCTGCGTATCACTTAAGATGGATGTCAACTGGTACACCCTTTAAAACAAAGCCTTGTCTGATCTTCAGGGGGTGCCTGGCTAGCCCCGTCGGAAGAGCATGTGACTCTTGATCTCAAGGTTGTGAGTTCAAGCCCCATGTTGGGTGTAGAGATTACTTTAAAATAAAATCTTTAAAAACAAAAAACACACAAAAAAAGCCCCAAAGCCTAGTCTGATCTTCAACTAACCTAGCCCCTAGGGTGGTTCGAGATTCCTCTCCACAACCCACCCATCCCAAACTTAAAGGAACAAAGTGAAGTCCAAGAAGTCCTATTAGATCTTGTTACCAGAGAGGACTCTCTCTGGTATACTCTTTCCCAAGATTCCATAGCTCTTCCTTTTTGCAGCTAAAGATGGAAGATGGAGCTAAGCTCTGGAGAAAACCACATAGGAATCAAAGAGGAGCCTTAGCAGGGCTTAGTCCTCCTCTTCTAGGCAGAGATAAAGGTCCATTCCCCTTCCTTTTCTTGGGTTTGACCCTCCTTACCACCAGAGTGGTAATGTCAGGATGTGAACGTGAAGAAGGGCACCAGGAAAGTCTCCTGACTAATTTTAAGAGATGGAAGCCTTAGTGGGCTTGTAAGTAGCCTAGGCAAAAGGAGTTCCTCATGCAGACAATGGTTTCTTCCCATTGGAGCTCTGGGGTTTGGGGGACCTATGTAATTACAGCCAAGTGATTAGGCCTAAAAGGCTCCTGCTCAATGCTATCCTCTGGAGCTGGTACAATAAGCAGTGGCTTCAGAATTCAGGATTCAAAGATCCTGGACCCCGTAGTTACAGCCAAATATCCTAGCTTCCCAAAGACTATGAAGACCCCTGCCTCTTCTATACTGTCAGAACATGAGATAATGTTTTCTCCTATGGTAGTTTTTCCAACTTGCCCATTTCAACAGCTTTTAATGAAAACACGCCTTAACTAAACTAGAAACTGCCAAAAAGGCAAGGACTATGGCTTCCTTACCTTCTCTATATTTCCAACTATAGGGGGCATACTATACTCTGATCGTGGAGAAAAATTGGCAATGTATCACATGATTATACTGGGACTAGAATAACGTTTTGTGTAATACCTTTAATAAATAAAGAGAACTCTGGTCCTAGGGAGATTTGAGAACGTTTCTGGCATCTTCCGAACTTTTGCATAATTGATAAATCCTCTGAGAAACAGGAGAAAACCTGATTTAAAAAAGAAAAATCAAGAATGAATTTATAATTTCTGTATTAAGTACACCCTCCCCACAGAAATATCCCTATTGATAGCACTATTTCATCATTTTTCTGCTAAAAGTTATCAAAACATGAGCAATTTCCAAAGGATTTCCATACAAAATTTTCCATTTCTCATTGAGAAGACATAATCTTGAGAGCCCAAATGAAAGTCTTTTTGCACATTCAGAATCTAATTGGTCTAAAAGGCAAATAAAAAATAAGATAGAGCTAAACCTCTATTATTTGATAACCTCACTGAAAGGCATTATGAAAACCTACCTTCTGGGTTCCAAAACAGTATTTCAAGATAATTAAGCCCCCCAAAAAAGACAGGCTATAAAATATTTTTCTCAAGAAAAAAAAAAAAAAAAAAAAAAAAAAAACCCCATCCCTCTTGTCAAGGTTTGTTTTTTTTTTCCTGTCAACTGTACATATGCTGTCCACTAGGTGTCAGGATCCCCTTAACCTATTACAGCAATTCTTTTTACATTTTGTTTCGTTTTGTTTTTGTTTTTACAGCAATTCTTACATTCTCAACTCTAAATTTAATTTCTCTATTCTTAAAAATATATATACAAGTAGGGTTCACTCTGCCCTTTATTTACCAGGCACTGAAGGAGTGAGGCTGATTTTGTAAGTCTACACCAAAAGCTATTTACATTCAGTTTTCACCTCTTGTAACAATCAACCCCCTCCTCCCCCCAGGAAGGGGGTATGCCCCCTCTAATGACAGCTCACTCTCTTCTGACCTTCCTCCTTCAGAGCTCTTCCCTGAGTCTTAAGAGACATTTTAAAAACACCTTTATGGTGATATAATTCACATACCATAAGCTTCACTCATTTAATGTATACCATTCACTGGCTTTATTTAATTTTAGTAGAAATATAAAGCTGTACAACCAAAACTATTATCTTAACTTGAGAACATTTTTATGACCCCTAAAAAATCTGTACCCATTCAGCAAGCACTCCTCATTCCCATTCTGTTTGGCAGCAAAAGTAGTAAGTGACTAGACAGCAGGGGTTACCCCATCACGTGATGGGTTGTGGAATCCTGGTGAAATGAGTGGTTAATCTGGAGTAGATACCTACAACTCAGCTCCAGTCAAAGGGTGGGGGCCAGGTGGAAATATAGGCCTGTTTTGCTAGATATTCCAATTTTTAAGACAAGTAAAAAAATTGAGACGTTTTATATGGAAACTCTTGATTTGTAAGTGACGGCAACTAATTTTTAAAAAACCTCTGAAAATAACTGTAGAACAAATTATAACTACAGGCTAGATGTAGCTCATGGAGTGCCAGCTTGAGAGCTCTGTGTAGACTTGTTCCTAGCAAAACAACAAACAAAATAACAAAACACCCAAGAATTGGTTCTCTCTGCAAGAGAAATTCCCAAAATGATCTAAACATTGGATCCAAATGCACAAGTTATATCCTAAGTGTCACTGTTTTTTCCCTTACTAGTAAGCAGTAAGATAAACAGAATGACTAATTGCAAGTATGGTAAATTCTTCTCCCAAGAAACTTTAATAAAGGAAGGAAATCAGTTCATTAAGTTTCTATAAATTATCTATGTTATCAACAATCAACCTAAAAATACATATTTAATGCCTCTCCTTTGGTCCATTCAGGACTTGTCTGAACTTAGGCTTGGGGGATAAAGGAAAGTCACCCTTTTTCGTAAAGATACATTTTCAAGAATAAGCAAGCCAAGAAACTATTCCTCCAAAGTAACTCTTCTATGAGTCATTTTTATTATTAAGTGCCTTAAGATTAAGGGGGGGAGGGGTTATGATTTATCTTTCCTTAGAATTCCAAAGACTATTAGTAGAATAGATGATGCTACTGGGGAAGTGGGGGATGGTGTGATATAAGATTTGTATTTTCTAAGTAAAATTTAGGTTCACCAATGCATGGTCTATCACCTTGGGCAAAGCAGGTAGGTCCTGAATATATTAAGCACCTGTTGGGCATGGGTGCTACACTGTGCTAACTAGACCTATTAGTAGTGTTGCCACCAAGGATCTTGATTAAGGAGGTAACAAGGCGGCCCAAAACAGGAGACAGGAGAAAGCGATATCATAGAAGTGGGCGAGGCAATTATACTATCTTGAACAGGATGACCCTGCTATGGTTCTATAGAAATGACAACAGTGATGGTGGTCAGTTATTGTATCATAAATATGTTCTTCACAAAGAAAGAAGAAGCCAAAACTATTCACCCCACTGTTCATTTCTTTGCTTTAAAATGTCTTAGAAGAAAAGATTTTTAAATACAGAGTAAAAAAAGATAATCTTAAGATGAACAACCTGAAATGCCTAGCATATTATATTCTTTTAATTGCAAAATCATTCTTATTCTCACCAGTACTGAACTAAAGAGTTCTAGAAACCCAATAATGATTCTTCCAGAAGTTATGTCTAGTAAGACTATACATTTTGTTTCTTGCTGACAGGTCTGACTGAAGATTGGCCGCATACATGCCTGAGTAGTTAGTTCAATTTGTTAACAATATATCTATAAATAATTTGGGGTTAAGTTTGTGAACCCTTTTGTCATGAATACTCTCAAGGGGAAAAATACACACAAACTATAAAGTCATATTACCATGCCCCACTGGTCACATGGGAAACCTGAGAAGTATATATGAATGGGTTAGGAAAAACCTACCACTGAGAGACCTTTTTTTTTTTTTTTTAATTTTTTTTTTCAACGTTTATTTATTTTTGGGACACAGAGAGACAAAGCATGAACGGGGGAGGGGCAGAGAGAGAGGGAGACACAGAATCGGAAACAGGCTCCAGGCTCTGAGCCATCAGCCCAGAGCCTGACGCGGGGCTCGAACTCCCGGACCGCGAGATCATGACCTGGCTGAAGTCGGACGCTTAACCGACTGTGCCACCCAGGCGCCCCGAGAGACCTTTTATTAACCTGCTTGTTACTCTAATGGTGACAACAACCTAGCCTTTAAGAAATGTTTTAAAAATTATACTTACTATTTGGTAATATATTACTGTATCATAAACAAGATAAGGGTTTACTAAAAGCAATTTTACTTCTAAAATTAAAAATATCTTTTCTCTCCTTTGTCTACGTTAAAAGCACTTACCTAAAACCAGGAACACCCACCAGAGCCAGTACTGACCATCAAAATATCCAGGGAAATAGGTGGAAAACTGAAAAATAAAGCAAACAATTTTATAGGAGCTTAGCAAATACAATTTCACGTTTCAACGTAAGGGCACACAAAACACAAGACTTTTGCATACTAATGCTATCATTTAGCTCCTGCAATTTTTTTAAATGAAAATATTTTATGTATTACTGACCTGAAATGGTTATGACATATGCAGAGACGTTTCCTTTCATGGAAAGGCAATCTTGAGATATGATTTTGTCTTATAGACTCCTTGTTTTGCAGTGCTCAAATCTGTTTATTTTTTAAAAGGTTTTTTTTTTTTTTTTTTGCCCACGTAACATTCATCCTTCTAGAAATACGTCTTGATGACCCTTTGACTTTGCTTACCCAGTGACAAAACCAATTATTTTGTTCCTATTCTTCCAGGTATGCCTTCACTTTGCAAGCTTTATCATGTACAACACAATAATTCGATTCCTTTGCCAAATAATGGCACATTCTGGCCAATGGGAATTGAGGGCTGCTAAGGTCTTCTTGCATGTGGAGAGAAAAGCAAGAGAAGAAACAGTTGTCTTTCTTCTGCTGAGCACTGCTGTGCTTCTGCTGTGATGCCTTGAAACTGCTATGGCCGTTTTCACCCTGAGGGAGGAGCAGCTGTACTAACATGCTGAGCAGAAGCGGCAACTGTCCCTAATGATGTCAATGACACACTGATTTAACTATCCTCCATGTCAGGGCTTGTTTTCATGGGAAATAAATGTGCTCCACGGTTTTCTAAGCCATGTTGAACCTGTTTTCTGTTACAGACCAGGCCATCCTGATACAAGTTGATTCTACTCAATTCAGTTTTAAAATTTAGTCAGCTCTGAAAATTTTAGTTAAAAAAAAGATTGGTAACTAATTTTATCTCTGTTTTCTACTGGGGGCTTCAGTGTCCAAGAATTTAACACAGTCTCAGTGTTAAAATATAGCATTTTATTTCCTAATAGAATAACAATTTAAGACAGAAGGAACGAGAAACCTCTTTAGGACTCAGGCTCTTAACCTGAAGGTTTGTCTCAGATGAATATATATTAGCCGTCTGGGGGAAAAGTCCTTAACTTTTACCAGACTCTCAAAGGAACTTGCAATCCTAAAAATGTTAACAACTGGTTAAAATAAATAAATTTGAAAAACTCCAGCTGTCAGTCAACACCCATTAATTAGTTTATAATGCCAATTTATGATGGATACATTGATTTTATCTATAAAAGCAATAAACTTATATGAAATCTCAGTATACTTTAAGAGACTAGATTTTTTTTTTAAGTATAAATTACTTCAACAATTGTGACTACCTGATAACTCCCAGATCACTGATGATTCCTCTCTAATATACTGTAGAGATAAAGTCCCCTAATGGAGTAGCACTTGTTAAACAGTTTCAGCTCCCAGACATTTTGGTATAACTACTGATGCTACTGATAAACAACCCTGGAGGGGAGGGAGGAAGAGAGCTCTGAAGAGAGGGAAGAAGGGGGGAGAAACAAAGTGAAAGAAAGAGGGAAGAAGAAAGATAAACTAAAACTTTAGTAGAATTAGTGAGAGGGTGAGAGGAATGCCTATTTTTAATGAGACACCAAAGAAGTGTTATCTTTCTTTTTGTCATAAAAACAACTAATTTCAGAACAAACACACATATTATCCTATTATAAACATTAAAAGCAGAGAAAGCAACTTGTGAACAACCTGTAAGATAGATAGATACCTTGGGGCCACCAATATTCACTAGATTTAAGTGTAAGACTTGCATGCATGAACTAACTGCAAATGATTTAGGTTCAACTTCATGAAGCCAGAACAAAGACAAACCTAAAATCATTTTAAATGTAGAGATAATGCTAAGCAACAACACATGAAAAAAAAAATCAAATATTCAAACTTATTCCACTTCTTTTTTCTCAAAGGGTCTATCTTTTCTGGTATACAACTTACCCTGACAATCAGGATCCACTTAATTAGAGAGAGACCAAATCCTGAAATGGCCCCATACCTTCCTGCAGCTGAGGTGGTCAGACAAAAAGACAGGAAAAATCCAATCCAGTTAAAGAGGAATGCCACTGTAAAGGCAGAGAAGAAAAAAAAACAAAACATGTCAAACATGTCCTGTTATTATGGTAAGAGTGCCTTCTACACTTGCTTTTGCTTAAATGGTTTTTCCAAGGATAAAAGCCCAGCCCATCCACCATAACACTTCCCTTACCTCCTACATCCATTCTGTCTTCCTCCCAAAAGCAAACAAGAAAACATATCTATTGCTATTCACTTTCAAAAATGCCTTAACATTCACCTAACTGTATACTTATGACTTGCGCCCTTTTATGTGTTACACTTCAGTAAATAAAATAATCTGATTCAAGTTATTCATCGTCCTACTTCTATGAATCTTGACAGCTACATAGCATCGCCTCTAAAAGCACTGCATTTCCTTTATATCTAATCTTTTTAATACCGCAAATTAAAAAAATGGTTGCTCACTTCTAAGTGACACTCAGGAACAGATAAATGCAAAATAACATCAAGGAGGGGAAAAAAAATTCGGCTGACTTTGATCTGTCAGAAAATAGAAGCTTGCAAAAAAAAAAAAAAAAAAAAAAAAGGCAAAATCAATCAGACTAAGGTCTTCAATTCCTACTCTACAGGTCAGGTCTGAGTAGGAGCAATGCCAAGGATCCTTGCAGACCTAAAAGATGAGGCTTACTTATTAGCTCATGTAAAAATACAGCATCCCCGTAACTACTTCAGTTATATTTTCTATAGATAGAAGACAAACAGAAGGAATATTAAGAAAAATGTATACTAAGTTCTGAACATCTCAATAAGAGGCATCAAATGCATACAATGTATTAAAATATTAGTTCAACTAGTCATTTTAATTCAGTCAGATACGGCCATACTTCAAAGCACTCTGGTTGGTGAGAGGTGGTCCTACTATGTGTATTTACTTACTGAAAAAAGTTAACATGAAAATCCCATCATTTCCTATCCTCAGCTGGTCAGCATCATCAAAGTCATCCCGACCCACAAAATCTTCATCCTAAATGAAAAGAGAAAGGTAAAATCAAGATGAATTATTTGTAGGCAAATGAAAGGCATCAAGAAAAATAAGGAAAGGAATAAAAGTGAGTACCAAGGAGAAAATTTACCGCTTTGGCTCAATTCAAAATAATGAGCATTAAGGTTCAGTATGTGTTAAAATTTTCATTTTGTCTTTTAATAAAAGATACAATTAGAGAACAGGCAAATCTTTCTTCTATCTCCATAGTTTTCTAAATGAACTGTTCATTTTATAACCCAAGTTCTTTAAGAATACACTTCAAAAATTATAAAGTTCAAAGAGAAGTATTCATTCAAATACATCTAAAGGAAAAATACATATTTGGCTTAAATTTGCCTTACATTCTAGAATCAGTAACCCAGGGCCTGCTGAGGGCCCAGATATTAGTAACCCAGGACCTAATTAAGAAGTTCAAATTTTTATAAGACATGGGAGAAAAAGAATAGCAAGATCACACATGAAGAGGCTGTGGGGCTGCCCAGTGCTCAACTTTACAACCATTTTGTTCACATTAGCATAAAGGTCTGAAACAACCTCACTTCCAAGCTTATTGGCGGAGAGGATCCTTTCCAACCTAACTTGAAAACATATTACTCCAAGTCTAGGAGGAACAGGACCCTGACTACCATTAACCATGTGGCCCACCTTTTCAACTGATGTACGTTATGTGTTGAAATACTGAAACACATATGAATATACACTTAAAAGTAAAAGCCGGATTTGTACACAGTCCAATGAAGGTTCCTCAAATGCACAAAAGGAAAAAAAGGGAAAAAAAAAACTTTTAGGGAGAATCCAAACTCACCCTACACAGACAGAAAGGAGGCTGGGAAATCCATAACAAGCTAGGGTTCACCTGGGGAAGGTGTACTGGAGAAACGGAAATGTAAGGGGCAGCTTCCATTTAAAACTTAACACACTTCCTCTCCTGTTAGAAATTTTTACAAGAGGGGCACGTGGATGCTCAGTCGGTTAAGTGTCTAACTTTGGCTCAGGTCATGATCTCACAGTTCATGGGTTTGAGCCCTGAATTGGGCTCTGTGCTGACAGCACTGGAACATGCTTGGAATTCTCCCTCTCCCTCTCTCTCTGCCCCTCCCCCACTAGTGCTTTCTCTCTCAAAATAAACTGTTAAAAAAAAAAAAAAAGGAGGGGCACCTGCGTGGCTCAGCCGGTTAAGCATCTGACTTTGGCTCAGGTCATGATCTTGTGGTTTGTGAGTTCGAGTTCTGCATCGGGTGAGAGTGAGCCCTGCTTTGGGTGAGCTCAAGCCTTGCTTCGAGTAAACCCTGCTTCTCTCTCTCTGCCTCTCGCTCACTTGCACCCTCTTTTTCTCTCAAAAGAGGAAGGAAGGAAGGAAGGAAGGAAGGAAGGAAGGAAGGAAGGAAGGAAGGAAGGAAAAAATTTTACAAGAATGTGTTTGTTTTGTTTTTTTTAAAATACTAAGTACCCAGTTTCTGACTTCATATTAGGAAAAATAAGGCCTTGCCTAATTAGAAACTAACTGGGTTGTTTTGTTTTGTTTTTTTGCATAAATACTCAAAGATATACTACAGAAAGACAGGGAAGTAATTTCTAGTAATACTGCAGGTGCTTTCTTTTTAAAAAAAAAAAAGTTTATTTATTTACTTTTGAGACAGAGCACTTGCGCAAGCCGCAGAGTGGCAGATGGAGAGGGAAAGAGAATCTGCACTGTATGCGCAGAGCCTGACTCAGGGCTCGAACTCATTGTGAGAACATGACCTGAGCCTAAATCAAGAGTGTGATGCTTAGCCAACTGAGCCACCCAGATGCTCCTTGTAGGTGCCTTCTAACTGTTCTTCCTGTCCTTGGTATCTGTACTATCATTCCTCCTACAAATTGCTGCTGGGTTAATGTTTCTAAAACACCATACTTGTCTTATCATATCCCTGCTCAAAAACTTTCACAAAGATTCTGTGTGACCCACACATAAGCCTACATGCCTCACCCTAGCATTCAAAACATTCTACAGCCTATAGTCTAGTCACAAACTCTTTGCTCAAGCAAAATCAAGTACTACATTCATAGACCCTTTCCCACACCGGCTAAATTCATGTCTGTTTTCTGGACTTTTCCTTTTAGAATGTTCTTATCCATCAAAACTCAGGATCCACTTCAAATCCCATTTCCCCCACAATCACATAGTAAAAAGTCACAGTTCTTCATGCTCACGGCACCTGTGCTGCTTAGATATTGGTATTTGGGGGCCTTTTCCCCAGCTGTCTTTAAGTTCTTGTATAGCAGGAGTACTGCCTTATTCAAAACTTTCTACCTATCCATTACAAAATACATAGCACATTGTAAAAAAAAAAAAAAAAAGTGGTCTATACATGTTTGCTAAATAACGTTTAACAGGTTCCTAAATATGTATCCTTGTCAAATAAAAGTATTCTAAGGAGTTCTGTTATTAATCAGAGCTAATCTCCTGGTCTATTTCCATGGGACAGTTACCATATAAGGGAACTAAAGAATACACATAGGACTTTAGAGTCTAGAATACCTGGGTGTGACTCTCACCTGTGCTACTTATTAGCTATTATGACTGCGCAAATTGCTTAATTTCTCTGGGCTCAATTCTGTAAAATGGGGATAATATAATCTCCATCTTGCAAGGTTGTTGTGAGGACTGGAAACAATATACTAGAAACTGAGTACATGCCAAGCATGTCGCTGGCTTCCAGTATTATATGAAGACTGTTTTGTCCTTAGACAATAAGCTCCTTGAAGGTTGGTAGTTTCTCCCTGGAAACTACAAGAACTGAGCACACACTATCATATGGAATCAGCCTAGTCTAGGCTTATGAACTATTATTTCTATCAAGTAGTGGTTTTAGGAGCCTGACTCCTCATAGTAGGTATGGTCTGTCAACAGTCCTCTATCCTAAGGCCTGAACTTCTGGGGCCTATGCCACTGCACTGTCCCGGCTAAACCTCTGTTTTTGTTCTTATTATTCACTCTAGTTTCCTCTCAGGATGAGTCTGGAACCCTGACTGCCCCTACTCTACATTTTCCCAATACTGGCCCAAGGCCCTACCTGCCATCAGCTTTAACCTGGATGAGTATTTATGAAATCACATCTAGTCACTTGCAGATCTGACATCAAGAACAAAGAGTGCCTTAAAATCTCCCACTGGCTTTCATCACACCCAAACTACAGGATCCGAATTCACTATGTCCTCACAGACACAGGAGTGGTCTGGACTACTGGTGACATGAGATTCACCTAGACAATTGCTGGGGCCCTGTTATAAGTTTCATAAGTTTAATTCTATAAAGATGAACTTATTCTCTCCATAAATCTCCCTATCTACCTAACGCCAAAATATGAAATGTGTAGATCAAGGCAAAGTCAGTGTATTTCCTAAATCAGCCCCTGCTCTAAGACGTTTCAGTTAGGGCAGGAAAGTTGAGAAAATGGTGGTGGAAGTAGAGATACAAGGAAAATTTAAACTGGCCTGACTAGTGATTTTTTTTTGCTGATCTGTAACTTTTACCACATCATTTTCAGGAAGAGGTAGGAGTTTGTTATCCCAAAAGAAAATGTACTTGTTTTTTAAAAAAATAGCTGTACTTTCTCAAGAAACTAAAAATAGAACTACCCTATGATCCAGCAACTGCACTCCTAGGTATTTACCCAAAGGATACAAAAATACAAATTCAAAGGAGCACATGCACCCCAATGTTTATAGCAGCATTATCAACAATAGCCTACCCATGGACAGACCCCAAATGTCCACTGACTGATGAATGGCTAAAGATGTGGTATGTGTGCATGTGTGTGTATATACACATATACACACAATGGAATATTACTCAGCCATCAAAAAGAATGAAACCTTGCCATTTGCAGTGACATAGATGGAGCTAGGATGCATTATGCTAAGCAAAATAAGTCAATGAGAGAAAGACAAATACCTTATGATTTCACTCGTATGTGGAAGTTAAGAAACGAAAGAGATGAACATATGGAAGGGGGAAAAAAGAGGGAAACAAACTACAAGAGACTCTTAATGATAGAGACCAAGCTATGGGTTGACAGAGGGAGGTGGGTGGGAGATGGGCTAGACAGGTGAGGTACTAAGGACGGCACTTGCTGCAATGAGCACAGGGTGTTGTATGTTAGTGATGAATCACTGACTTGTACTCGTGAAACCAATACTGCATTCTATGTTAACTAAAATTTAAACAATAAAAAATTAACTGTACGTTTATGAATTAGTACAATCATAAGCAATACATCGAAAGTGGGTAATGAAAAAAAAAAAAAGTGGGTAATGAAGAGACCCTAATTCCCATAAAGCAGCAAGCAAGTAACATGGTAATTTGGACTTACTCTTCCAGGAACCAAGGGGATAGTAGCCTCAGCCTTTGTTCTCTCAGCTTCATCATAACTGGGCAGTGTTGTTGCCACATTGTAAGACGGAGGCTTTGGAAATCCAGACTCATCTTTGTAGTCAAAATATGCTGCAGAATAAAAAGGAAGTCATAATTAACTGACCATTAGCTAAACGCAGGAAAAAGATGATTTCTACTAACTCTGGAAAACAAAAACCAGCCATACTTCTAAGGGTACATACAGAATAATTGAACCAAACTGTTCATATAAGAATATAAGAGATTGAGAATGATTTTTAAATTCATCCACCTTTTAATTATTTAAGCAGATTCATTTAAATCACTTTGCCTTCCCTCCCAAAAGCCTTGGAACACTTTTTTCAACTGTCACTTGATATGTTCACCAAAAGCACTCAGTATTAACAGTGGCATAAAGACAACATTTAAGCCAAAAATACATCACCTGTGTGTCTGTAAGCTGTACCATAGTTTCCTCCCAATTATAAAGAGGAAAACCAACTTAATAAAAAAGTTAAAATTCATTTCTCACGAGTTTATTCTGGCACTTTGATTCTTACCCATTAGTTTTACCAGGTACTGTTTTCTATGATGTGCCTAATCAGTTCAGGTAACTAATTCAGTTACAGGTAACTGAACTGAGGTAACTAATTCAGTTACAGAGCCATCATTTATCTGAATTAAATCTTTCATTTCCTCTTTTTAATGTATCTTCATTCTCATTAACTTCTATGATAAGGAACTCAATATTTATTAGAAAAGATATATTTAAAAATCTATTAAATTTCTACACCATTTTTTTTAAAAAACAAACATTTTGAAAAAAGTCCTATAGTTCATCAAGATTAACATTTTTCTCTCTTCTTTTTCTTCTGGTTAATTGTAATTAACTTCCAATTTTACTGTAATATATTACTGAAATCATCAATCAATACAATTCACCTCATTAACAGAAAAAAGAAAAATTCTATTGTATTCACATGGACACAAAAAGCATTTTACACAATTCAACACCTACTGATAATAAAAACACTTAGCAAATTAGGAATAAAACTTCCTTAATTTGATCATAAGTCTCTACAAAATACCTAGAGTCAATATCATAATTAATTGCAAATTTTTAAAAGCTTTCTCCCCTAAGATTAGAATTAGACAAAAATGCCTACTGTCACTACTTCCTATCAAACATTACCTTAAAGATCCTACTACTTCATATAATATGGCAAGAAAAGGAAATACAAGACAGAAGTATTAGAAGAGAAGAAATAACTGTCCTTAATCATGGATGACATGATTATAGACCCAGAAAATTCAAGAGAATCTACAGACAGCCTATTAGAATTAATATATGAATTTAGCAAAGTCTTTGGATGGATATAAATCATCAATTGTATTTCCATATACCAGCAACAAACAGAAAGTAAAATTATATATGGACCATTTTTTACAACAACATGAGAAGTAAATCTAGTAATAAATATATAAGTACTCAATGTTGAAACCTATAAAATACTACTGAGAGAAATTAAATAAGATCTTAATTACATGGAGAGATATATCATGTTTACAGACTGGAAGCAGTATTATAAAGATGTTAATGCTCTTCAAACTGATCCCAGATTCAGTGCAATTCTAACTAGAATTCTAGCAGAATTACTGTTTTCTTTTGTTACAGTTTATGGAAACTGACAAACCTATTTAATTGTAAAATGTATATATATACAAAAGGCCAAGAAAAACCAAAGCAATCTTGAAGCGCAGTTAAGTGTGAAGGACCTACATTACCAGATATCAAGATTATAAAGTTCTACAATTAAAATAGTAGGGGATGGGCATAAGGATAAATAAACAGACCAAAGAACAAAAAAATGAGTCCAGGGGTGCCTGGGTGGCTCAGTCGGTTAAGCATTCAACTTTGGTTCAGGTCACGATCTCACAGTTCATGCGTGGGTTCAAGCTCTGTGTCAGGCTCCATGCTGACAGCTTGGAACCTGGACCCCACTTCGGATTCTGTGTTTCCCTCTCTCTGCCCCTCCCCTGCTCACTCTATGTCGCTCTCTCTCAAAATTAAATAAACATTAGAATACTGAGTCCAGAAAGAGATCCACACATATATGGTCATCTGATTTACAACAAAGGTGACACTGTAGGGCAGGGAAGAAAGAATGGTCTTTTTAATAAATGGTGCTGTACCAACTGCTGATCCATACAGAAAAACAAATTCATCTTGACCACTATCTTACACTATACAGAAAAAAACAATATCAGATGGAATATAAATCTACATATGAAAATAAAATATTAAAGCTTTTAGAAGAAAATATAGGAAAATGTGTTATTGAAACTAAAGCTGCCACCTAACCCAATTTAAAGAACTTGTTTTTTTCCATGTCAAAATTACTATTTAAGATACATGCACACACATACATTATAATATATACATTAATGTAATACATACATATATAATTAATGTGATACATACATTATAAAACACTGCATAATCTTCTATCAAATTTCTTTTTATTTCTCAAGTCAAACTAAGTTATTACAAACAGAAATGTACAATTTAAATTAGCCTACTGCCATAGTAATTCTGAATACATGAATAAAACTGATACCTACCACCTTAAGTTGAAGAAAATTAACAACATGTTTATTTCCCTGTTTCAAAATATTTTGTAATGGGATCCATCAATATACACACTCACATCATTTTAAGTTACCAAGAAAAGTTTAGTGACAATCTTTCAAGTTTATTTAATACATTCAGAACAACAACCACCAATATTTGTTAGACTGTTCAATTTATATATCACAAATTAAAATACGTAGAGTGTGCGAAATAATGACTTGTGCTCTTTTTTTTCCCTACCAACATGCATGTGTCATATTGTTTCTAATCACTTTCCTCATAAATGGAGTAACAGGTACACATAGCATTTATCTGAAAAAAAATTAGCAATGTTAATTTAACAACAAAGGGGGAAAAGGCCATTTAAACCATTTTAGAGGTTTCCTTTTTTAAAAAAAAAAGCCAAAATGGAAAACCCCAGTTCATACACAAAAAATTAATGTTCTTGAGTAACTTATGATCCCTAAAAAAGATTTCCCTGAAACTTCACTCATCTGAAACTCAAAGAGCTCAGTAGAGACTCAGGAAGTTAAAAGTTTGGGTGTTTATTTTATTTTATTTTTATGTATTACTTATGTATTTTATTTGTTTGTTTGTTTGTTTTAAAGGCTTCTGTGTAGTTAGACGAAACGCTATAAAATCCAAAGACTTTATTCACAGGAGTATTCTTCAGGCTCTATTCTAGAAGTAGTTTACCTCTACTTTACACCCAATCTCAAGAAGCTTCGTTTTTTGCTGTTGAGGGCCACAGCAAGATTAACAACAACAAAAGAGAAAGATTAAAGGGATTTCTGTAAGGACAGCTATGGGAAATACCATCTGACAGCTAAGGGAGAATCTGATTCTTGAATCAAAGTTCTACAAATGTCAATGAATAAAGGCATCACTATAGTATAGAACAGAATATCTTCCAGATAATGTGTCTGGTTGCAATCCCTAAATCATAAGAAAAAATGTAAACAAAGAATATGAGATATAAGTGAATAAGGGAGGGAAGTGTTTGAAAAAGATTTGTCTCAAAAATGGTTCTAACTTTTTACAATTACAGAAAGTACAAACTCAGATATTCAGGAAAAAAATTACCTCTTAATAATTCTGGGTAGCTAAATATAAAAGACTTTTATCATTAAAAAAACAGGAACCAAATTTCTTATTAATGAGTTAAATTTTCAGTGGATGTATTTAATGGATAACTAGTACTTATAGTCTGGGTAGAAATGAGTAAATACGGCATGGCTTTGCAATTCTTTCCCAAGTCTTGGTGTTTTCATCTTAATTTGATTCAAGGAGACACCCTGCAATTCCTCAAAAACCGGAAGTTAGCATTGTTAGTTTTAGATGCTTATAAATAAAAGAATCTTAATACAAGGATACAGAGTTCAAAATTTGAAGCCAGAGTAGAGGGAAAAAACTTTCTGACCTGTGTTCTTCTTAATTAAACGGCAGCCTCAGGGCCCCAGAGACTACCAACCAAAGTAAGCCCTCATCAACTGACAATAGCTGCCCAAATACTGTATTGAAAAGGATTATGAGGCTCTTTGGGATAAATGCTGTCTTCAACTTGCCTATCTACCCTGGCAGTAGGATGGGTTCAATGGTGGCACCATGCAAGATTTCATGCCACATTTCTCTTTTAGAGAAAATCAAGAGGTTCCATCAAAACTGGTCCATTTTCAGCAATTAAAGCAGAACTGCTTATCAGGAAGCTTTAAACTACCAAAAGTCCTCAACTGTTGAGATTTTCTTTCTTTTTCCCCATCCCTTGTATGTATACATGTGAAAATTAAATAGATAATTCGGCGTAAAATGTGAAGACAAAAGATTATTCAAGGAGGGCTTGAACTATGAGGAATATTATGAAAGAACTGAGAGACTTTTAGTTTTGTTTTTTTTTCTTTTAAATTAAGAATTTACTAGCACAAATCAATCAAATGTACTATGTTCCAGGTCGCAGGCACTAAAATCACAAAGAGCAAAACAATTAATGAGGAAACTACAAAAAGAACAAAAAATCAGGTGATCACCTAGTTCCTGAATTTCTACTTCCTTTTTATGAAGGGCCTATTGGAATGAAATGGAGTTCCATAAAAAAGACATACCGAGATGGAGTTTTAAGTGTTTTTCAGAAAAGTAACATGAGTTTTTTCCACTTCCGGCTACAAACTACAAACAACGTCAAAGACTTCTTAAGGAAAGCTGAAGCAAAGGCAAAGACAAACACACACTGGACAAGTCTCTGGCTAAGTGCATTTCATGAGTTCAAGAGTCACCTTGCGGGTTACCTACCTGCACTCTCTGCAGAGATGCTGCTGTAAGGTGGAGGAGCGTCACCTACAGCCTGTTCTGGCTCTCCAGGCTCTTCCTCATTCTGCAACTAAATAAAAATTCCACATTTTAATCCAAGTATAAAGCCAATTAGAGAAGAAACTGAAAACTGGAATGGCCTTTCTGGAATAGCTTTCTGGAAAGCTATCTGGCAATGTGTTTCAAAAATCTTAAAACGTACAAATCCTTTACAAAGTACTCTACTGTCAGGAGCCTGGGTGGCTCAGTCAGTTGAGCCTCCCACTTCAGTTCAGGTCATGATCTCACTCATGGCTTGTGAGTTCGAGCCGCGCATCAAGCTCTGTGTTGTCAGCTCAGAGCCTGGAGCCTGCTTTGGATTCTTTGTCTCCCTCTCTCTCTCTCTGCCCCTCCCCCACTCGTGCTCTTTCTTGCTCTCTCACTGAAAAAAATTTAAAATATATATATATTTTTTAAAGCAAGAAACAAAGTACTCTACTCTCAGGAATTTATCCTAAGGAAATAAAGGGGCAAAAGGGTAGATATTAATGTTACTGCGGCAAAATATAGAAACAACTTAAATTCCAATCATGGGGGACTTTTAAATAAATTATAGGTCATCTCACAAAGGATTACTAAGCACCCATAAAAATAAAATGTGATGGCTTGAATGGGTATTTATGCTGTACATGAAAAAAAGCAAAATTTACCAAATAGCAGGCAAAACATAATTTGCTTTTGAAAGACAGTTAAGTGAAGACAAGAAAGTCAGAATGATAGACATCTACAGTTTACAATGTTTACCTCTAGCTGATACAATCATAAGGGAATTTTCCCTTTTTCTTGTTTATATGTATACTGAATTTTTGGTAATGAACATTTACCACTCATGTAATTTTTTAAGTTAGAAAAACAATCCAATAATCATCTGTTGAAACAAAGCTAAATCACACCAAACCAAGGTTTACCATTATATTCAGTCTGCACATAGAAATTAAATCTTAAGTAATTAAGACCTTTACGAAAACATTAAATTCTACATAATTCTACAAATAACCTCTGTCAGTAACTCTCCCTCTTCCCTATCTCAGAGACTTTCTCGGTCAAATCTACAACCCCAGTTACTCCAAATAACTCACAATGAAAAGGGTGTCTTCCTGTCATTGCCAGTCTGGACGATCTACCCAAACTCATCTTCATAGAACAAGACATTAGATTTAATTCTTATAGTGTGACAATAAACTACAGCTCATTTAAAAAAGATGAACTGGCTGAGAATGGGAGTCCATCTGTAAAGTAATAACTGTATTTATCGATGGAACTGACTCAGGGGTCTGGGTCCTGCCTGCTGTGGGCCATCATGATACAGGGAACCAACTGAGCCACTCCCAAAACACACACCCTTCTAAACCAACTGCTACAAAAAACTCCACGTTGAATTCAGACAGGAAAACAGAGAGCCTGACCAGTGGTAACATGAAGCAGAGCTCCCGAATTCCTTAAATTTTAACTAACCATCTCAGTGTCCAATCCCTATGCCATTCAAAATCAGAAGCCAACAAAAAACTTCTGATTAATACTGCAATGTATTCAGGAGTGCCTGGGTGGCTCAGTTGGTTAAGCGTCCAACTGTTTGTTTCAACTCAGGTCACAATCTTGAGTTTCATGGGGTCGAGCCCCACATCAGGCTCCAAGCTGACAGTGAGGAGCCTGCTTGGGATTCTCTTTCTCTCTCTCTCTCTCTCTCTCTCTCTCTCTCTCTCTCTATCTCTCTCTCTGTCCCTCCCCACTTGCTCTGTCTCTCTCAAAATGAATAAATAAAAACTTTTTTAAACATATTGCAATGTATTCAATTTCAGAAGAATTCTGGTGCCAAATTATCAACATCTACCATCTAGGCACATTTTTTTGAACCCTAGTACTCTAACGTTAAACTTAAGGCCCTCCCCAAAAAACTGTATGGTAATGTAAGATGAATTTTCCTTTTAAGGAAAGCATATAGGGCAAAATACCTATAGTAAAGCCACATGATCCTAGGACCTCCCCACCCCCCATCAGTAAATTATTTAAATAGAGTTCCTGGGAGCACCTGGGTGGCTCAGGCAGTTAAGTGTCTGACTCTTAATTTCAGCTCAGGTCATGATCTCAAGGTTTGTGGAATGCAGTCCTGCATCAGGCTCCCTGGTGACAGCACAGAGCCTGCTTGGGATTCTCTCTCTCTCCCTCTCTCACTTTTTTGTTAAGCTTATTTACTTGAGAGAGAGAGAGACCAGGGAAGGAGCAGAGAGTGAGAGAGAGAGAGAGAGAGAGAGAGAGAGAAAGACAGAGAATCTGAAGCAGGCTCCATGATGTCAGTGCAGAGCCTGATGTGGGACTGGAACCCATTAATCTTGAGATCATGACCTGAGCCAAAGTCAGTCTGAGCCACCCAGGCACCCCTGGAATTCTCTCTCCCTCTCCTTCTGCTCCTCCCCTGCTCAAGCTCTCTCTCTCACACACAAATTAAAAAAAAAAATGACACTGAGACACTATTTTTTAAGAACACATAAATTGAGTTCCTGGGGCCAAGGTTCACTTGCAATACTTTTTTTTTTTTAATGATTTATGTTTTTGAGAGAGAGAGAGAGAAATCATGCACACAAGTGGGGAAAGGGCAGAGGGAGAGGGGGACGACAGAAGATCCAAACCAGGCTCCACGCTGACAGCAGCAAGCCCGACACGGGGCTCAAACTCATGAACTGCAAAATCATGATCTGAGCCGAAGTCAGAGGCTCAACCCACTAAGCCACACAGGTGCCCCCACTTGCAATACTTTTAACATTATATGAATCTCTAGATAGGGTATTCTCAGCCTACTCCCGCATAACCACTTTTGTGCCCTGAAAATGTCACAAAAGAGTCAGCAGCAAAGAGAGGCAAATATGGACTTTGCAAGAATGATGCCTTAATATACTGCAGCCAGTAATGTTCTTTATTTAAACTTAGCTTGGTATTTTTGACCCGCTTTATATTTCCTGAGCTGGGTCATATAATCATGTTGTCTCTGCATAATTTAGGGTTTAGAAAAGAAGCATGACAATTCTGAGAAATACAGAAGTCCAAAGAATAAAGAGATCTTACGTGCCAGTATCTACAAGATAGGCTGCCTGTCTCCTAGCAACCTGGAAATGTGGAATTTGATCATCCCACACCAGGGGAAGAGATAACAGAGCAAAGAAATTCCAACGGTCTCAGAAACCCCCATTTTCTCTTTGGTGAGGATAAAAAAAAACAAACATTTCCAAGTAAAGTTTTTGCTCCATTAAAATTCACCACTTTCGGGGCTCCTGGGTGGCTCAGTTGGTTGGGCATCCAACTTCAACTCAGGTCATGATCTCACGGTCCATGAGTTTGAGCCCCGCATTGGGCTCTGTGCTGACAGCTCAGAGCCTGGATGGAGCCTGCCTCAGATTCTGTGTCTCTTCGGTCTCTCTCTGCCCCTCCTCCATTAGGGTTGTCTCTCTCTCTCTCTCTCTCTCTCAAAAATAAACACTAGAAAATATTTTTAATTAAAAAAATTCATCACTTTAGAATCATGTACTAATACTATTTCCAACCAAAAACAAAAATGACAAAAAACACCCACTATGACTATGGAGGCTCCACACTCTGGGATGAACCCAGGACCTCACTGTTTAGGCTTCCCAACACTGGCTTATTTTCTATGTGCTGGTCTTAAGTTTAGGCTCCATCAAGAAATGTGTTTAAAATAAAATACTACTGGGTGGAAAAAAAGAGAGGTAACCACCTGCAAGAAGTATTTAGTGACCACCATCAGTGTGAAGAATAACTTGGTAAACAACAGAATCCCTAAGTATATATGTTTTTACACTTTGCGGGATATCTATGGCCATTAATGTGGCTCTGCCAACAAACAAATCGGGGCTGGGATACACACCAGAACTGTAGCGGGGCATATCTATAAGGCTATCAAGTTGGTTACTTGGTTCCAAAATGTGTTTTCAACGTTCCTCTTTTCTGTCCCTGGGAATCTTTCCTGCACAGCCATCCCTGCAACATCCCTGAGGCTCAGGGATCTTCAGAGATCCCTCCTGAGACCCTCTGAGAGAATAAGGGTCATAGTCACTTTGGGCCTAGTGTTAGAAAGATGCCCAGTCTCTTTTATGAACAAGGTCAGTGGGAACCTAAGCCCAACCTGTCACAGAATCCTGGTTGTAGGGGATACAGACAGGCACGCAGGTTTGGAAAGCAGTGGCACCTTTGGCTCTCTCCCTACTATGCTATTCCGTGTGGTGGGTAGGGGGATCCTCCGATTGTGTGTCTATGACAGATAATAAATACCTGTTGGGACTGATTCTTTTCTTGACAATTCTGATCAATTTCACTTATCTCTAAATAAGATTTAAATGGCATTTTTTTTCCAAATAGAATTATACAATTACCTATGCATGCCATATAAAGTATTGAGTTTAGTACAAAACTACCTAAAACCACCCAGGTCTCCAGCCCTGAGAGAGGAATAATCCAATCATCTGAAAATCCGGTGGCCTTTCTCTTTCCACCGCCCCTCATCCGCTCCATTGTGCCCTGGCTCCCACTTTCCTTATTACCCATGTTCCACTGCATACTCTAAGCAGACTCTGTCATGGGTCCCTAAAAGGACCCTAAAACTCTTCTACGTTCCCACTTTGCATATCACAATTTGCTGTGGTACCTCTTGGCCTTGATCACTTTCTATTTTTTTAATATGTACCTACAAATAGATGCTAATAATGTTTTGTCCTCCAGATTCAGCCAGTGAAATACAGCACATCTAACATAAAGGCTGTGATGACTCCTTACTACATTCCACTGTGTCCTATCTATACTGTTGCTATGAGAAAGAAATACATGGTATTTTACCTAAACAACAGTTTAAGGAATCTCCCATACAGAAATCATACACAGCTGTAGTTCTAAGAGAAGCAAACTTGAATTTAACAAGTGTTTTTATTAATGTTTTAAAAAAAATTTTTTTTTAATGTTTATTTTTACTTTTGAGAGAGACAGACAGATAGCACACACGAGTGGGGAAGGGGCAGAGAGACAGGCAAACACAGAATCTGAAGCAGGCTCCAGGCTCCGAGCTGTCAGCACAGAGCCCTACGTGGGGCTCAAACCCACAAACTGTGAGATCATGACCTGACCCAAACTTGGATGCTCAACCAACTGAGCCACCCAGGCGTTCCAATGTTTATTTATTTTTGAGAGAGAGAGAGAGACAGAGTGCTAGCAGGGGAGGGACAGAGAGAGGAGGAGACACAGAATCTGAAAAGAGGCTCCAGGCGCCAAGCTGTTAGCACAGCTGGACACGCAGCTGGAACTCATGAGCTGTGAGATCATGACCTGAGTTGAAGTCAGACGCTTAACTAACTGAGCCACTAAGGTGCCCCTCTCTTATTTTAATGGGTAAAGTTGTTCCAACAGTTCACAGATTGGGGCACTCATTTATTCACTTGATGAGTTCCACTGTGTGCCAGACATGAGGAATATAGTGGGAAACAAGGCAGATGCAATGAGGACCTCCTCGAGCTCACATTCTAGTGAGGAAACCCAGCATAAAAGGGACTCCAGTGAAGTGAGTGTTGCAGTGAAGTCCAGGGTACCATGGGAGTTAGATGATAGGGACCTATGGGGCCTAAGAGACAGGAAGACTTCCTGGAAGTGGAATTTATATTCCTAATGAGTAGGGAAAAGAAGATACTTTAAAGACACTTACACCCTGCAGGTTTAAATTCTTATTGAGTTCACACCCCAGCAAAAAGGCCTCATCACTCCTCTCCCCCTGAGTCGTTCTAAAGATGGTCTTCCATTGAAAAATGAGCTGGGGTTATTTATTTATTGCGGGGGGGGGGGGGGGTAGACAGAGAGAGAGAGCGAGAATCCAAAGCAGTGGAGCCCAAGACGGGGCTTGATCTCACGAACAGTGAGATCATGACCTGAGCTGAAATCAAGAGTCTGATGCTTAACTGACTGAGCCACCCAAGCAACCTGAAATGAGCTGTTTTTAAGCAACAGCAGAGTCAGAGCTATGATTAGGCCTAAGTAAGGGGCAACATTCACAAATGTACTGGATGGCAGTACCTAAAGGCACTTAAACATCATTCTTCGGGGGGGGTGCCTTGGTGGGTCAGTTGGTTAAGCATCCGACTTCAGATCAAGTCATGATCTCACACTTCTGAGTTCAGGACCCACATCGGGCTTTGTGCTGACAGCTCAGAGCCTGGAGCCTGCTTTGAATTCTGTATCTCCCTCTCTCTCTGCCCATTTCCCACTCATGCTCTGTCTCTCTCTCTCTCTCTCTCTCAAAAATAAACATTAAAAAAAAATCTTTTTTAAAAAGTCATTCTTGGTTTCTATTTACTATGGATGGAAAAACAAAAAACCCTACAAAAGACCCAAAAAGCCTTAAACATGACAAAATGTACCAAAATATACCTCATAATTCACACAAACACAACAAGCATGTGGAAAATAATGCTGAACTAGCCAAGAAACCCATAATGTTACAAGTATTCGCACCACTCATTTTTTTTCTCTTAGTTGGGTCCTATTTAAACAGCATGAAAATTCCTTTATGTTTTAAATCCCTTTTTTAGTTATTAACAGTAAGTCTCAGAAAACCCTGGATCAATGCCTAAATCCTAGCTTTAAATGTTACTTACTATTTCTAATTTTAGAGCTAAATCCTAGATCTTTTACCTTATAATGCAATTTTTAAACCTCTCATTACCAGCCCACTACTTCTGCATACTCTAAATCCTACCAGATGAGACAGTATAATTAACAGAAAATAAATAAGCACATTTCTTTAGGTAAACAACTGAGTATGCATTTTACTCTGTTATTCAGAAATAGCCAAAGTTTGTGGGGTGCCTGGGTTCCTCAGTCGGTTGAGTGCCCAACTTCGGCTCAGGTCATGATCTCGAGGTTCGTGGGTTCAGGCCCTGTGTTGGGCTGTCTGCTGTCAGCACAGAGCCAGCTTCAGAGGCTCTGTCCCCCACTCTTTCTGCCCCTCCCCTATTGGTTCTTTCTCTCATTCTTTCTCTCTTTCTCTGTCTCAAAAATAAATAAATAAACTTAAAAAAAAATAAATAGCCAAAGTTTGTGAGGACTAGGAATTTTCTACTGTACATAGTCTTAGATTTTTAATTGTATACTGACTATAAACTTTATTGTTCTAACATCAACAAACTCTTTATATTCAAGAACAATTCCCTATTATATTGCTAGTAATTAGGGGATGACATTTAAAATAAGGTAAATACTTCTGATAAGGAGAAACCTGCCAATAAAAAAATCCAATTTAAAAACTAGCACAGAGGCACCTGGGTGGCTCACTTGGTAGAACATGCAACTCTTGATCTTGGGGTCATGAATTTGAGTCTCATGTTGGGTGTAGAGATTACTTTAAAATAATAAACAAATAGGCAAAGACTTTAAAATTTATTTTTAAGTTTATTTATTGATTTTGAGAGAGACAGAAAGTGCATGCGAGTGAGGGAGGGGCGGGGGGGGGGGAGAGAGAGAGAGAGAGAGAGAGAGAGAGAGAGAGAGGGAATCCCAAGCAGGCTATGTACCACTACTGCAAAGGCCAACGCAGGACTTGAACTCCTGAACCATGAGATCATGACCTGAGATGAACAGGACACTTAACGAACTGAGCCACCCAGGCGCCCCAGGCAAAGACTTGTAATACACATTTCTCCAAATAAGATACACAAATGAGCAGTGTACACAAGATGCTGAACATCATTAGTCATCACAGAAATGCAAAATCATACCAAGAGATACTACTTCTAACCCACTAGTATGGCTATAAAAAAATAAAAAAGGAAAGTAACAAGTGTTGTTGAGTACGTAGAGAAATTGGAACCCTCATACACTGCCAATAGGAATGTAAAACGGTGCAACTGTGGAAAAGTTTGGCAGTTCCTCCAAAAAAGGTTAAACAGAGTTATAAAAAGATCCAGCAATTCCACTCCTAAGTATATGCCCAAGAGAACCAAGAGCACAGTTTCACAGAAAAACTTGTACATGAATATTCATGGCAGGACTACTTACAATAGCCAAAATGCTCATCAACTGATGAGCGGATAAACAAAACAGGGTATATCCCCCTTCCAAAAAAGTACTGATGATGAGGGAAACAAAAGCAAGAGAGATGTAGCTTAAATTAAATCTCCTTACAGCTTGCAGCCCACTGACAGACACCTGAAACGTGCAGAGCGTGACCTTCCTCAAGGAACTCATGGCTCCCTTAGTGCCTTAATGTTTTTTATTAAAAACTAAAAGTAATTTTATTTTTTATTTTTTTAATGTTTATTTTTATTTTTGAGACAGAGAGAGACAGAGCATGAACGGGGAAGGGGCAGACAGAGAGGGAGACACAGAATCGGAAGCAGGCTCCAGGCTCTGAGCCATCAGCCCAGAGCCCGATGCGGGGTTCGAACTCACGGACCGCGAGATCGTGACCTGAGCTGAAGTCGGACGCTTACCAACTGAGCCACCCAGGAGCCCCTAAAAGTAATTTTATCTTAATAGCAGCTAGCCCCTCAAGTTCTTAAAAGTCCTGCTTCCAAAATTCCTTAGAAACCTACTTTATCTCTACCCATCTTCCTCCACAAACTTAAAAATATATATAATCACTCACTCCTCACAATTCCAGGGCAGCTCTTTCTGCCCCCAGGTCCTGTCCCCCTACTATAATAAAATCACCTTTTTGCACCAAAAAAAGAGAAAGGTCTCAAGAATTCTTTCTTAGCCGTTTGCTCACAAACCCCACTTCATAATTTCATCATTGATACATGCCAGAATGCAGAGGAATCTTGAAAACAATATGCTAAGTGAAAGAAACCACTCACAAAAGACCACATATTTTATGATTCCCTTTATATAAAATGTCCAGAAACAGCAAATCCAAGAGAGACAAAGATTAGTAGTTGCCAGGGGCTAGGGAAGGGAAGAAGGGGGAGTAAGTGACTGCTAACGGAAACTGCCAGGTTTCTTTTTGGGTGATAAAAATGTTCTGCAGTTAGATAGTGATAATGGTTTCAAACCTTGTGAATATAGTCAACATCCATGAACTGTATACTTTAAAAAGGTGAATTTTGTGGTATGTGAATTACATCTCAAAATAAAGTATTCTCTAATTTTGAAAAGGCAAACTTATATAATGTAAATTTTGTTTAAAACAAAACTGAAGGGGCACCTGGGTGGCTCAGTCGGTTGGGCATATGACTTTGGCTTCGGTTGTGATCTCACAGTTTGTAAGTTGGATCCCCACATGGGGCTCTGTTGTCAGCACAGAGCCGGCTTTGGATTCTATGTCCCCCTCTCTCTCTGTACCTCGCCTGCTTGTGCTCTCTCAAAAATAAATAAACATTAAAAAAAAAACTCTTTAAAAAAATGAAACAAAACTGAAGAGCACTCTGCACACCCACTGGTCTGTTCTTGCACCGGTCCTTCTGCCCACACTGCCACCAATACTCCCACCAAGAGGGAGATCTTGCACTTTGCAGACAGGCCAGGGCAGCAACCACATCTGCACCAAGTTCTGGAAGGTGATCAGCAACGAGCCTGGCACGGACCTTACCGGCACTTACCACAGCCACCTCGACCTGCAGCTGGAGCAAATTTACATGTATTACCAAGGTGGCAAGTACGTGCCCCACACTACGCTCACTGACCTGGGAGCCCGGTACCACGGACTGCGTGTGCTCCAGGCCCTCCCGGCAAATCTTTAGGCCAGATAACTCCATCTTAGGTCAGAGTGGTGCTGAGAACAACTGGGTCCAGGGCCCTACATGCACTGTGCAGAGCTGGCCGACTGGGTGCTGGATGTCGTGAGGAAGGAGCTGAGAGCTGTGATTGCCTGCAGTGCTTCCAGCTGACCCACTCCCTGGGTTGGGGAGGGGGGAACCGGGTCTGGGATGGGTACCCTCCTCATCAGCAAGATATGGGAGGAGTGTCCCGAAAGGATCACGAACACATTCAGCGTGGTGCCCTCAGTCAAGGTGTTGGACAGATGGCAGAACCCTACAATGCCACCCTCTGGGTCCACCCGGCTGGTAGAAAACACAGATGAAACTTACTGCACCGATAACGAGGCCTTGCTTCTGCTTCTGTGACATCTGCTTCAGAACCCTAAAACTGACCACACCCACCTACAGGGACCTCAACCACCTGGTGTCAACCACCATGGGGGGGGGGGGGTCACCACCTGCCTGCACTTTCCTGGCCAGCTCAGTGCTGACTCCACACACTGGCTGTCAACATGGTGCCCTTCCCCCACCGGTACTTCTTCAGTGCAGTGGGACTTTGCCTCACTGACCATCCAAGGCAGCCACGGTACTGGGCCCTGATGGTGCCAGACCTCACTCGGCAGCCGTTCGATGCCAAGAACATGATGACCACCTGGGACCTCCTCCACAGCCACTACCTGACTGTGACCCTAGTGTTGAAGGGCCACATGTCCATAAAGGAAGGTGGATGAACATACACTTAACATCCAAAACAAGAACAGCAACTACTTTGTGGAGTGGGATCTCCAATAATATAAAATCAGCTGTGCCACCCCACCCTGTGGGGGGGGGGGTGCTAAAAATGTCTGCCACCTTCATCAGCAATAGCACATCCATTGACGAGCTGTTCATATGTATCTCAGAGCAGTTCACAGCCTTGTTCTGGCATAAGCCCTTCCCGCACTGGTAAACAGGTAAAGGTTTGGATGAGATGGACTTTACCAAGCAGAGAGCACCATGAGTGACCTGGTGTCTGAGTACCAGGACAGCACAGTCAAGGAGGAAGGTGAGTTTGAAGAGGAGGCAGAGGAAGAGGTGGCCCAGAGCTGATACCCAATAAAACATGGACGCTGTGTGAACTCTGTATTCACTCGTAACCAGTTCTCTAAAAGCTACATCTCTGTGTGTAGCCATGTCTCTTGCTCTTTTTCCTGCTGTGATCTCATATGCTGTACAAACACCACCATTAAAGCATTTTCATAGTGGGGGGGGGGGGGGCTGAAAATTAACTGCTCCAAATCATCATTCTCTTACTAAATCAATGTCTATGCTCATAAATGGGAGAGAATGGTCCTGTTCCCATCAGTATCCTCAGATCTCAACATGGAACATGTACTTGCGAACAGACAAAAATAAAGAAAAGTAACACAGTAAATTACAAACTAATTGTAGTAAAAAAAAAAAAAATTCTTAAATGTTCTCCCCTCCTGATAAGAAAAATATTAGGATCAAGAAATCACATCGGTTTGGGATGGCTGGCTGGCACAGTCAGTAGAGGATGCAATTCTTGACCTCAGGGTCATGAGTTCAAGCCCCACATTGCGTGTAGAGATTACTTAAAAATAAAATCTTAAAAAAAAACCCAAAACAGTTTGGCTAACAACCTATTTTAAGAGCTGAGAATGGATAGCATTAATTTATTTTTTTCTACTTCAAAAGTTTCCCCAAAGATAATTTTAAAAATAAACCACCAGAATTAGATTATCCCCAATACTATGTCTCATGTCAGAAGGAAAAAATAAATGCAAATCTTAATACCATAATAAAAACACAATTAAAAGTCAAAATTCACCAAAGCAAAAGAAGAGTAATCAGAATAATGCCTTAAAAAGTCAATGCAATAACAGAGGAAAAGAAAACTAATACCACAGTAAATCCCCTTAGAAAGGCCATCAGTTCATAAAGTTTTTCACTTAAAGATTTTTGTGATGGGGATGCGTGGGTGGCTCAGTCATTTAAGCATACAAATTTTGGTTTCAGCTCAGGTCACAATCTCACAGTTCATGAGTTCAAGCCCCACATCAGGCTCTGTGCTGACAGTGTGGAGACTGCTGAGATTCTTTCTCCCCTCTCTCTTTACTCCTTCCCCGTTCATGATCTCACTCTCTCTCTCTGTTTCTCAAAAATAAATAGGGCACATGGGTGGCTCAGTCATTAAGCATCTGGCTTCAGCTCAAGTCCTGATCTCGTGGTTCATGAATTCGAGTCTCACATTGGGCTCTGTGCTGACAGCTCAGAGCCTGGAGCCTGCTTCAGATTCTGTCTGTCTGTCTGTCTGTCTGTCTCTGTCTCTCTCTCTCTCAAAAATAATAAAAACATTTAGAAAATTTAAAAATAAATAAACATTAAAAAAATAAAGATTTCTGTGATGATCACTATTACATATATAAATACAACTGATGAATAAAATTTGGACTGGAAGGAGAGAAAATACTTTCTGTATTTATGCTAGTCCTTAGAAATGAGAGCAAATATTATGAACTAGAATATAACAACTTGTGCTTTCTTCTTTCTTCACCTGATATGCAAGTAACAAGGAATACCATCCAGAGAGATAAGAGGAAGGCAAGATAGTAGCCACTCACCTCCAACTTCAACCTTCCTAAGAAGCCAAGGTGCTAGGAGAAATCACTCTTCAGGACATCTGGGGGGCTCAGCTGGTTAAGTGTCTGACTCATGGTTCTTGAACTGAGTTCTGCCCCACTTTCGGCTCTATGCTGACAGCACAGAGCCTGCTTAGGATTCTCTCTCTCCCTCTCCCTCCGCCCCTCCCCTGCTCAAGCTCTCTCCCTCCCTCCCTCTCTCTCTCTCTCAAAAAAATAATAATAATAATAATAATAAACTTAAAAAAAAGAAATCACTCCTCATCCACAGAGATACTAAATTAGCCAACTATGGCTATGATAGTAGCACTGTGAGATTTTTGGGTGGGACTAGAAAATTGTGATCAACCTGCCAACCTCTGGGATCCATGTCTTATGCTCAAGTATTTCCACCACTGATAGCATCACCAAGACAGCATCTAGTAAATGGTGCCTGGTGCTTTCTGGCACTTACCTTCAACAAAATCTGTAGCCAAGAGCCTTCCAAGTTAATGATAAGCCCCACCCTCCCCATGCTTCATGATTTTATAAAGACTGGGGAAACAAGGAGGGACAACCATGCAACATTTTCAAATAGGTCTCTGTGCCTCTTTTAAGAAGTAGCAACCAAACTATTTACTAACAATGTGTCCTCAATAACATCCTGAGTCCTACCTCTTCTCCATTTCTTACTTCCTTAGAAAACTCAGGCTTCAGAGCTCTAGGGCCTACTTGGAAAAGTAATTAAAATTCCTGGCAAAGATAAGTTGAGATGGACAGTAAGCACTTGGCTTAGTCCCCTTGCTTTTGACAGGATGATAGAAACCATTCATCTTTTGTGTACAGAATAATCAACGTAAAAATAGTAGCTAGACCAGACTCACTTTTAAATAATTTATATCAAATCTAGTCCATAATTTCAATGCAAAAGTGGTGAATACTGCTCATGCTTTTATTTCTAAACCCGTATGTTGTATTTAAGACATGTGACAGCTCTAAAACACCAACATGGAAGCAAAAATGAACTCCTAATTATTCACCACTTAAAACTGTACATTAAGCAATGCCTTAAAAAAAAAAGTTGTCCCAACAGAACATGGAATACAACTGACATCTATTCAAGTAGGCTTTTTTAAAAAAAATGTTTATTTATTTTTCAGAGAGAGAGAGAGATGGATCATGAGCACAGGAGGGGCAGAGAGAGACAGAGACTCCCAAGCAGGCTCCATGTTGTCAGTGCAGAGCCCAAGAGGGGGCTCAAACTCACGAAATCTAACAATATATTTAATTAGTTTGATTTGTATAACTTTCTGTAAAACAGCTCAACCACACAGGAGTACTGAAACTGTAAGCACTATTACGGCACCTGACCATCTCGGTCAGCAAGAGCATGAGGCTCCTGGGCTCGGGACCGTGAGTTCAAGCCCCATGTTGGGTGTAGACATTACTTAAATAAATAAACTTTAAAAAAATAAAAAATAAAATGCAAACACTATTAATGTAGACATAAAACCTAGAGTATAATCAAACGTAAATATATTGTGATTCAAGCTTTCTGTTCTATTACCTTTTCTTCTGCCATAGCCCACAACAACCTTCCTCATGGAGAGTCAGAAATTTAAATATCTCACTCAATAAAATTTTATCAAGCACTAATACATGCCAGGATCACATCAATTTTTGATTATTGTCCCCTTAATGCTCCTGAAAGAACATTTCCATTTTTTCCATTTACTAGGAAGACTATTAGTTTAAGTTGTAATAATAACTTTGGAGGTTAAAAAGTTAATTTGATGAGATGTGTTTAAGGATGCTTTATGTATAACTATGAAGACCAAGATCTGTCAGCAAGGATGAAAAAACTTTTTCATTAAATCTACCGACAGAAGCACTATTCCTATATACCATTATATTAAAATAAAATACCAAAGGAAGTAGTTTTTTAGGTCTAGCAACTGGTTTCTTCTGGGCTCTACCTTTTTGTGTGTATGTCAATATTCTCTAACCGATGATTAGCTTAGTGTTTGGGGCATCACAGGGGATGGCATATTTTTATCAGCAATTTCCTATAGAAGTGGTACACATCGATCCTACTGCTGTTCTTCAAAAGCAGACTACCAATTTCTTCCTTTATCGTTAGCTTTTTTGTGTCCAAAGACATAAAGAAGTTCACCCACATTTGCTTCTCATATTAACTTTTATTCACTCAAAAGACACGATTAAGAAAATGAAGACAACCCAGAGTGGCAGAAGATGTATTTTTCAGACAAAAGACTCATAACCAGCACACATACAGAGTTTCTAAAAAACAAGAAAAAGGAAAAACAAAGAAAAAGGAAATCACCCAACTGAAACATGGTTTAAAAACTTCAAGAGACAGTTCCAAAAGAAGTTATCCAAATGGCCACTAAACTTATTAAGAAGTGCTCCATTGTATTAGTCATACAGAAATGCAAATTAAAACCATAGACGATAGTTAAAATACAAAAGCAGAAAACACCAAATGCTGATGAGGACATATGACAACCAAACTCTCAAATTGGGACTATAAATCTGTACAACCACTTTAGGAAACTGTTCAGCAATTATCTTATTTTTTTAATGTTTATTCATTTTTTGAGAGAAAGAGAAAGAGCGCATGCGAGTCGGGGAGGGGCAGAGAGAGAGGGAGACACAGAATCCAAAGCAGGCTCCAGGCTCTGAGCTGTCAGCACACAGCCCTACGCGGGGCTAGAACCCACAAACCGTGAGATCATGACGTGAGCTGAAGTCACCTGTGACCAAGGCAATTACCTATTAAAGATGAATCTGTATATACTCTACAACCCAGCAATTCTACTCTAGTTATATATCTAACAGAAACACATATGTTCACCAAAAGACATACCAGGACGTTTAAAACAACATTACTGTTGTTTTAATTTAACTGTCTAAATGCCCATCAATAGCAGAATAGATAACTAAATTGTGGGATCTCCATACAGTGGAATACTACACAGCCATGTGAATAAACTATGACAACATACAATGCATGGGTGAATCTCACAAAAATAATGTTGAGCAAAGGAAGCCAGAAACAATAGCATTTACTGTATGATTATATTAAATAAAGATCAAAACCAAGCAAATCTAACATGCCAGTCAATGCAGAGGAGGTAACTGGAAGGGTACGTGAAGGGGGCTTTTCAAGTGCTGATAATGTCATTTCTTGATCTGGGTACTAGTTAAAAGTGCACGTTCAACTTGTGAAAATTCACTAAGCTGTGCATTTATGATCTGTGCATTTTTCTGCATGTAAATTATACTTCAATAACAATTCAGGAAGGGGAAAAAAGGAGACTAGCAAAGTATCCATGACACAGATGGGGACCTCTGCATGGTTTATCTCTATATTCACCGTAGCATTTAACACCGAGTGGCACATCACAGGTACCTTATCAGCACATGTTACCTAAAGCAGGATGGAGGTGTAGTTTTAACATAAATCTACCTAAAGAAATGGCAGCTTATCTTAATGCCCTCTTAACCGACCAGTTCACATGTACCTAAAATATTCACATTACTTTACAATCACCAAATAAATGTACAGATGAGGCATGGAGCCACATGCAGATGAGTGCTGAACTGTGGAAGGGACAGTGATGACAGGTCCGTGAGTAACCAGCAGCAGGTAGCATCCCTATCACTACTTAGCACCAGGAGCACATAAAACATGGAGAAAACTGATGAGAAACCAGGCTTTCTAAAGCAACAAAGACAAAAGTTATTCTCTCTTACTGGCTAGTCTAAAAGCAAGGAGGTATGACACACACACACAAAAAAACCTTCCAAAAAGGACTGCCAACTCACAGGTATTTGATTTATTTGCAGGCTTTATAACCTTATGCATTACATGTATTCCTTTTGTATGTACCGTGTTTCATAATAAAAATTAAAAGAAAATTGTGATTCTATAATTACCAATTTTAAAAAGAAATAGGAACAAAAGTGCAAGAAACACAAAGGAGAAACTGGCATCTTCAACCTTCAACTCCTGAGAAATAAGAAATGTGTAACATTTAGTATTCCACCTATAACACTTAGCATACTGTACTAGGTACAAAGAGGTATTCAATAAATGTTTGTGGTACAAGTGAAGGAAAATTGGTATTTTAATCACACTAACTCCTAGACTGTTTTTTTCTTCTGAAAACAACTCGCATAGCAAGAAATGGAATATTCTACATTAAGAAGACAGTAAAGTCAAATGTCCACACACTAAAAGTGACAGACAAGCCTACAACTCAGGCACTAGCTCTGACTACAGCCTGCTTGGCCCTGCTGGCCCCAGGAGCTACGAGAGCTCTCTCAGGCTGAGTTCCAAAGCTATGCTTGCTTTTTACTATATTATTATGATTATGCCTAGACTAGAGCATGCAAGGGCACAGATTAGGGATGGCAAAAGGTGTTCAACAGAGTCTGCCTAAACTTAGGCTTGGTCATGAGGTCCTCTTTTCCTCCAAGAACAATCAGAGCCAAGATAGAGAGATGCATTAAGCATCTCCTATCTTTCCCTCCACCTCATAATCCCAGAAAGTTCCATCATGCAAGTGTTTTAACTGCTAGAATAATGTAACACCACTCAATGTGTTAACAAGTCTGGCCATGATTGGTGTGGGGTAGAGGACACAACAGTGAATGTGACTGCTGTTTTTAACCTAAGTATGTAGTTCATCAAAGAAAAGACCATCAAAAGAAGTAACTGCAATTTTAATATTCTACTTAATGATTAAACACACACATTTACTCCATAAATAATCCTTTAGTAAATGTAAATGTTAATGTAATGTCAGTAAAGTTTTGTTAATTTTAAGTCAAAAAATATATAGAGACAAGTACCAGGAGAGGAAGCAGCAATAAAATCCCAAAAGCCAGAAGCAAGAGGAAAGGTGACAACTACCACAGCGGACCCAAGAGAAGTGAATCCTAAACCAGAAAGCAGAAGAGCGACATGTCTTGCACCATATCCTCAAAAGGCTCAAAAACTGGTGGCAGCAGTTACTGGTAGAAGTAGGAATGAAAATGAGATTTAAAAGCAGAAAGAAAGGTGACAGACTCAGCCCAGAGCCCAGTTCCAGGATCCCCACTAGAAGACTAGAGATTTTTTTTTTTCTGACCAGTGTAAAAGCACAGAGTTTTGGGCTGGAGACACACAGTTTGGGAGAAAGGGTAGCAAATCAGAAAAGAGTGATTGAGAGATTTATGTACCAAGTGTTGATATCTCCTAGCTTTCTCCGCACTTAGCTCCCTTCTTTTTTTTTTTTTAATGTTTATTTATTTTTGAGAGAGAAAGAGAGAGAGAGAGAGAGAGAGAATGAGCAGGAGAGGGACAGAGAGAGAGGGAGACACAGAATCCAAAGCAGGCTCCAGGCTCTGAGCTGTCAGCACAGAGCCCAACGCAAACCGTGTAATCATGACCTGAGCTTGAAGACTGAAGCTTAACCAACTGAGCCACCCAGGTGCCCCTCAGTTCCCTTTTTACTAGCAGTCAGGCCTATTCTCTGGGGGAAACTAAGCAGCCCAGAAGAAGAGACCTAAAGACGTCCACTCAAAGAAACAGTCTAGTCAGATTCAACAAGAAGCTCCATCAAACAAACATCCTGAGCTTTTTGAGGTGCCTGGGTGGCTCAGTCAGTTGAGCATCTGACTCTTGATCTCGGCTCAGGTCACGATCTCACGGTTCTTTCTAAGTTTGGGCCTCGCATTAGGCTCTGCACCAACAGTGCGGAGCCTACTTGGGACTCTCTTTCTCACTCAAAATAAAAAAACATCATTTTAAAAAACAGATATTGAAAATACTGCAAGGAGTTAGAATCTAAGAAACGTGTTTAAATTTACCAAAACTGATAAACATGAGCTTCCAGACCAAAAGGGCCTTCTGAATGCCTGGTACAGTAGACAAAAGTAGATCTCAAGGTACAACACAGTGAAATTTAAGAGCAGTGGGGACAAAAAGCAGCTCTTAAAAGCTTCCAGGGTGAAAGAGATAGAGAGCTGGAGAAAGTAGGCAACATCTGAAGAATCAGACATCAAAAGTGGCTTCAGGCTTCCTAACGGCAACAGAACTTAGAAGGCACTAGAGTAAATGCCTTCAAAATTCTAAAGGAAAATGTTTCTGGACCAGAAGTCTAAGTGTGACAACAACATAAAACAGCCTTAGATGTGCAAAGTGTCAAAAAAAAAAAAAAAAGGAAGGGGGTGCTTAACTTCCCATGCATTCTTCCTCAGAAAGACACTGTAGGCTGTGTTCTAGGAAAATAAGGCAGTAAATGGAGAGAAAGAAAGAAGTGAATCAAGGAAAGGGGCTTCAATCAAAAAGTCTGGGAAAGGAAACCCCCGGAATAACAAGGAAACGGCAGACCTTGGGAGCAACCTTCCAGAATGGGTCAAATGGCCAGAAAAGATACCTCCCACCCTCAACAACAGCAATAAAATATCTGTTATGTTTGAACATATCAAAAAAGAAAAACAAAAACAAACAAACAAACAAACAAAAAACCTATGGAGAATATTAGGTCAAAGTCTGAGGATTAATTAGTGCTATTAGCAATTTCTGATATGTACATAGAAATTGAGCAAACAAAACAGTAATTACTTTATAAAATTTATTTCAATTCTAGTATAGTTAACATACAGTGTTATATTAGTTTCAAGGGTACAATGTAGTGATTTGGCACTTCCATGCATGACCTGGGGTGTTCATCCCAGCAAGTATGCTCCTTAATCCCCATCACCAATTTCACCCATCCCCCCACTCCCAAAATAATTACTAACTTCAGGGAAAATAAAGTACTATTCAGGCAAGGACAAGTAACCACAGTACAGTACATATTTCAGCCCTGAACAGTGTTTATTTTTTTCAATTACTGTAAATGCTGAATATTGATCTAACCACATAATGGACACAACTATATCAGAAAAGTGAGAAGAAAGGAAGCAGGAGGACATGCAGCTGTGGGAGGGTGGTAAAATAGAGATAAATCCTTACCTCCCATAGCAGTTAAGTCAAATTTTTTTTAAACACTGAAAACTGAAAAATCAAGAAGTAGCACACTTTAAAATGTTATGTAGCTACAAGGATAATAGCAAAACAGCAAAAGAAACAGTTAAAAGAGTTAAGACATAGGCAACTAAACAGGAGACTACTGTTTTTAGTAATAAGCATATGAGATCTATTTTACTCTAACCTATACGCCTATATATAACTTTGATATAAAAACTAAAAAAAAAAAAGTTTAAAACATAAGACATGATTACAAAATGTGTCACAAAAGGGGATTCTCACTGTGCTCAGGAGAAATTAACCTATTGGGGGAAGTACTCAAACCCCCTTTTGGACAGACTACCTAAACTAAGCTGGGGGCTAGGTAAGAGGAGGCCTCCAGACCAGAGGGTGATGCACTCTAGACCTGAAACATGTTCCCCATGGGAAACAAGTCATGAGACTCCATCCTTCCCCCAAATACTTGTCTCCCCCATCTACATCTTACTCATCCTTCAAGGCCAGGCTCAAGTTTCACCTTCTCAGAAGCTTCCTACCTAGAACCAGGTACTAGGTACTACTCTTCCACCTTAAAATGATGTCTTTTATCTGCTATCTCATTCTCTGAATTAAAGTAATTAGTATTACACCAATACCATAATACGTTCTCTTTAGTCACTCAATAGGCAAAAATATAGAGAAGAAAATAAAAACCACAATAATCCCATCTTTCAAATATCCTTCTAGCCATTTGGGTGAATATAAATAATCGAATAAGCTTTTCATTCACTGCATGGTGGAATTTTTCTTCATCATTAAATAACCTTTTATAATACCACTATAGTATCTGAAACCCAGTTTTTTAAAGGGAAAAAAAGTTCATTTCTCGAAGTAACTACAGCATTAACCAGGGACAATTAAATAATAATTAAAGTAATCTGCTAAGAAAAATACAAAATCAGGTTTAGAAGGTATGGCCTGATAATTGTTGAGATCCTTTTCAACACAATTACAGATTCTTACTTTAAATACTTTCACTGAAATGTGAAGTCAAACTTAAAATAGCATTTGTATTACATTAAACCTGACACATGAAGATATTTTAACCTTCCAAATAATAGTAGATGCTAACATAATAAGCCAACGATTACCTTTCACACCTCCCATAACTTTCTCCCCTTCTACTCAGCTGATCATTTTGGTCACAGCTGAAAGGTGGCAAGATGGCTGTGAAACTCACAATATCAAGTAACTGTGATCGCCTCACTTAACTCAGCCACCTGAAATAAAACTTGGCCAACACGCTTAAGACAATTAATGCTGCTACATACATGACTGAGTAGAACTGATTTTAACCACACCTTAAAATACTCTATCTGTGACAATTCAGTCACAGAAGGACAAAACTGCTGAAAACAACCTAGTATCAACCATCAATCACGTGTAAGATCCTCAAGGCTACAGATTACCCCCAAATCATTCTTCTTATCCTATTTCAAGAGTAACATGACAATTTCAAAATTTCTGAAAATGCTACTACTAAAAACAGTGAATAAGAATACTATAACTCGGGGCACCTGGGTGGCTCAGACAGTTAAGTGTCTGACTTCAGCTCAGGTCATGATCTCACAGTTTGGGAGTTCGAGCTCCGCGTTGGACTCTTGGCTGACAGCTCAGAGCTGGAGCCTGTTTCGGATTCCGTGTCTCCCTCTCTCTCTGCCCTCCCCTCCTTGTGCACTCTATCTTTCTCAAAAATAAATAAATATTAAAATAAGTTAAAAAAAAAAAGAATACTATAACTCAAAGAGCCAACTTCTTTAAAAAAAAAAAAAGCTCTAGAACTTTTAAAATTAGTAGCTTCTCACTTTTACAAAGACTTTATTAAAACATCTCATCAGGGGTGCCTGGCTGGCTTAGTTGGTGGAGCACATGACCCGTGATCTCAGGGTTATGAGGTCATGTCCCACATCAGGTACAGAGATTACTTAAAAATAAAATCTTTAGGGGCCCCTGAGGGGCTCAGTCAGTTAAGCATCCGACTTTGGCTCAGGTCATGATCTTGCCATTGATGGGTTCAGGCACCATGGCGGGCTCTGTGCTGACAATTCAGAGCCTGGAGTATGCTTCAGATTCTGTGTCTCCCTCTCTCTCTGCGCTTCTCTCTCTCTCTCTCCCTCCCTCTCTCTCTCTCTCTCTCAAAAATAAACATTAAAAAATTTTTAGTAAATAAAATAAAAGCTTTAAAATAGAACCATCTAATCAGTAATAGTCCAGCTTCTATCACAAAGGAATAAAATTGTGTGACAGCAAGTGATGATTTTACTGTGAACTTAAAATTGCTCTAAAAAACAAAGTTTATTTGAAAAAATTTTAGTTATGATTTCTGAAAGCATTACTAATTATTTTCTGGGACATACAATATTCGAAGCTGACCAGAAGGGAAAGATTTACAAACAGAATGCTTTGACTAGTACTGTAAAATTACAAAATGGTATTCTACACTCAATGACCCATCTGTTTTTAAAATATACTATTAAGATAACATTTTCTACATTTTTAAACAATGTATAATTTCTTTTATCTTTTAGCATAAACTCACCATCTATATTTACTGACATCACTTTTAAAAATAATTATTCATGACGCGACTGGGTGGCATGGTCAGTTAAGCGTCCAACTTTGGCTCAGTTTGTTATCTCACGTTTCGTGGGTTCGAGCCCCACATTGGGCTCTCTGCTCTCAGTGCAGAGCCTGCTTCAGATCCTCCATCCCCCTCTCTCTCTCTCTCAAAAATAAATAAATAAACATTAAAAAAAATTTTTAATAATGATTACAAAAGACGTTTGCTAAATCATCAGTAGAATGCTGTCTCTTTGGATCAAAGCCACCAGCTCCTATATGCAAAAGCAATCAATTATAAAGCTGGAAGGAATCAAAGTGATAATAATAGTCCAACTACTTCATTTTACACAATACAAAATAAGGCTACAATAAGAAGTTAAAATTCTCACCCACAGTCACACAACCTCTTACTTCATGATAGAAGCTGGAGTATTACTGATTAGATGTTTTAATAAAGTTCTTTTATGTTCTCCTAACCCAGTCTCTACTTAGTGCCCAAAGTGAACCCTCCAGATATAAAGTCTACATGACCAGCTTCAAAAACTGCTTATTGGAGTGCCTGGATGGCTGAGTTGGTAGAGCTCTTGACTTCGGGATCATGAGTTCGAGCCCCATGTTGGATGTAAAGATTACTGAAAAACAACAACAACAAACCTGCTTATTAACGCAGAGGTATGTGAAGAGTTTGGATGTTACAACATAAAGCTCCTAAAATGAAAGCTTCAAAATACTAACACTGTATTCCCGATTCCCTAGTTCACAAAATTTCATCTAAATTTAACAAGGACAAAATAAATTAAGAACAATTTAGTAACAAAGAAAATAGCAAAATAAGCAGAGAATTCTATAGAAAAAAGACCGTAGAGGTTAAAGGGACTTGGGTTTTACTTACAGTGCTTTCAGTTTTTACAGCACTGTATTGATTGTTAATCAGACCTTAATGCTTAAGATGAATGTGAGTAATAAATATACGGATTTATTTTATACTATTCTTGCAACTTGTAAGTTGAAACTATTTCCAAATTAGTTTGTAAAGCAATTTTTTTACAAGCAAAACATGACTGGGGCACCGCATGGCTCAATCGGTGGAGCATGTGACTCTTGATCTCGGGCTTATGAGTTCGAGCTCCACATTGGTGGAGAGAGTCCTTAAAAATAAAACCTTTAAAAAAACAAATAAAACTGGGGTGCCTGGGTGGCTCAGTCTGTTAAGTGGCCAACTTTGGCCTAGGTCATGATCTCATGCTTCATGAGTTCAAACCCCGTGTTGCGCTCTGTGCTGACAGCTCAGAGCCTGGAGCCTGCTTTGGATTCTGTGTCTCCCTCTTTCTCTGCCCCTCCCCTGCCTGTGCTCTGTCTCTCTCTCTCTCTCTCTCTCAAAAAAATGGGTAAAGATTACAAAAAATAAAAAACAAAAACAAAACTTATAAAAAATTTAACATAAAAACCACATGATTATTAACAAAAATCTGGGAAAAAAAGAAATCACTCCTATCATTTTTCTTAACAATCTATTATAAATGTATGAAACAACCCCACTAAAGATGAGGGGAAAGGTACGACCTAAGCAACTTTGGAAATGAGTAGTCTGTAAACCTAAAAGCAAAGAAACTGTACATATGCCCTGTCCTCTAGTTGAGAAAACTGTTTCCCACAGAGGAATAGGTTAACATTTGTGACACCACTCCACACGTATGTTAGAATTAAAGAATTAAGTAAATGGATGGTGGGTAGTGGGAGCAAGGTTTCTCACTACTGAATGGGAATTTACAGAGGGGCCAGGGCAGGAGGCTAGAGTGATCCACATAGTAATGGGTTAGACTTGGTTAGCTTAATATAGATACAGGTGATTACATATAGAAATGCATACAGATAGGTATACACACATATATTTCTCTCCTCTGTCAACCGAAAGGGCCCAGTAGCAATGAGCACAGATCTTGGTTTCTAACACCATTCTCCAATTAAAGGAGCCAGGGCTCCCTGGAGAAATGGCTGATTCTAGGGTGGCACAGGAAATGCACATGATGATCCTGGTGCCAAATGCAAGAAAGTGCTTAAAAAAACCAAAAGATGGAGCCAGGTCAGAGGGACACAAGTGCCAACTGAAAGAGTTCCAATGGCCAAAAGTGCAACAATTTGAGGCATAAAATAGTACTAGATTACAACTCAAAGAATAAAATAAACGAGTCCACACTGATATCAATGAACAAATAGATACAAAGAGATAAATGTTGCACGCAGAAAAATTCTGAATAATTTATGCAAATACTCTGCCCTCCACAAGGTGGAGCATAACTCTTCAATCCTTAAGTGCATATGGTACATAGACTGCGACTTCCTTACAAAGAGCACAGCATGAAAGGCAGGGAGTGGGGGAGTAATTTTACAGTAGAGAAATCTGACAAACACCACGTCAGCCAGGTGATCAAGGTCAACATCAACAATGTTATGTTGGTTGTATGCATTCTTGATACGATATGATGGAAATGGCACTTTACATCTGTGGTCTTCCTCACCAAAACCCACAACTCCAATTTAATCATGGAAAAAGATTTAGACAAATGCAATTGACTACATAAGCAGATGGACGTTAGGTAAACCCATTGTAACTGCTTCAAAATATATATAAATAAAACCACCGTGCTATACACCTTAATCTTATACAGTGATGTATGTCAATTATTTATCAATAAAACTGCAAAAATAAAAAAATCATTTGAGGGACAGCCTACAAACACCTGATTCAAACTCTTCAAAACTGTCAAGGTCATCAAAAACAAGGCAAATTTGAGAAACCATCACAACCAAGAGGATCCTTAGGTAACATGACGACCAAATGTAAAGTGGTAACCTGTATGGTACTGTGGAACATAAAAAGATTAAAAAATGAAAATCTGAATAAAGAATGGATTTTAATTAATAATAATGTTTCCGTATTGGCTCGTTAATGTCATAAACAGACTATGCTAATAAATGATGTTAATAGGGAAAACTGGTTCTGGGGTACATGAAAACTGTTATCTTCTCAATATTTTTGAAAAATCAAAAATGTTTCAAAAATTAAAGTTTATTTAAAAAAATGCTTTAAAGACTTATTTTAAAAAGTAAAGGGAAGGGGCATCTGGGTGGTTCAGTCAGTTAAGTGTCTGACTCTTGATGTCAGCTCAGGTCTTCATCTCAGGGTCGTGAGTTCAAGCCCCACGTTGCACATGGAGCCTACTTTAAAAAAAAAGGGAAAGGGAAAAAAAATTTTTAATATTTATTTATTTTTGAGAAAGAGAGCACACACAAGCACGAGAGGGACAGGGAGAGAGAGGGAAACACAGAATCCCAAGCAGGCTCCAGTCTCTGAGCTGTTTGTGCAGAGCCCAATGCAGGGCTCAAACCCACAAACTGTAAGATCTCAACCTAAGCTAAAGTTGGACGCTTAACCAACCGAGCCACCCAGGTGCCCTGGGGAAAAAAATTTGTAAAGCCTGAAGAATGCACACAAACTTGAGGGGCACTTACACCTCTGAGAAGAGATTGGGAGGGAAATCAAGCTTTCCTTTACAAGTGTTCTGTCTGGCTCTAGTATACGAAGAGTATCTGTGTACCATTGTATAACAACAAATGTTTAATTTTTTTTTTTCTTTAATGCTTATTTTTGAGAGAAAGAGACAGCATGAGCAGGGGAGGGGCAGAGAGGCAGGGAGACACAGAATCTGAAGCAGGCTCCAGGCTCTGACCTGTTAGCACAGAATCCGATGCAGGGCTTGAGATCATCAGCCATGAGATCATGACCTGAAGTCAGACACTTAACTGACTGAGCCACCCAGACACCCCAACAAATGTTTAATTTTAAATGACACACTTAAGCACGGAATAATAAATAAAATCAAAGTGTTATTAAACAGAAGCCATTCCCTAAGCTCTTATATTTCTGTTCATAAACCATCCAATTTCCAGGAAAACCTCCAAATCCTATTCAAGCAGCTCATTAACTAGTAACTGATATTACTATAACATATGAATTTAAAAGAAAAACTGTCAATATTGCTAAGGGGGATAAAAAATACATCTACACACACACAAAACATACATATATATGTGTGTGTGTGTATATATATATATATTCACACATGTGAAAGAAATTGCTTTAATCAGTAAGAAAATATTTCACCTGAAACATTCTGAAATTGATCAGTATTTAGACCCAGTACTTATAACTTTTAATATAAATTGTGTATTCAAAAAAAAAATGAGTCATCCTAATTTTTATAGCAGGATGTGCTACATGATGTCTAATAACACTCACTTTATTACTACACTTGATGAAGGCAACAACCCATAACTGCATTTCTATCTAGATAGCTACTAGAAACAGTAGCAACTGGAGTATGTAAAGCTCAACAAATTTAATACGTGATATTTAGCAATTGCCTATAGTGGCAAAAATGATCTGAGAATAAAGATAAGATCATCAGGCTGGTTATCAACATCAATCTCTAATTAAAGTGTTAGAAGCTGCTTTATCTAAACAGGCACCATCGACTACTACAAGTATATGGTTCCACTAAACAGTTGTACTTGTTCAAAGACAATGTAAGAATAAATTATTAAGAAACCAAAGCAATTATTTTAAAGCCCTAAGAACAAATAAATCAGAAGATGGCACCTGAACCTCTTCAGGCCTTCTTTTTTTTTTTTTTTTTTTTTTAATTAGTAAGAATACAAAGTCACTCTCATAGGATTTATTTCATAATACAATGTTATGTCAGGTAACATGATACATGGATGTCTAGCATAAAGTAATGTGAAATTATGTTCGGGCAAACCAGCCAGTGGCATCAGTTGAAATGATGCCAGGATTTCCTCAATTGGGCCTTTAGTCCCTACCCAAACCAAGGAGTTCTGCCTTGGTTAAATCTGGTTAAATGTGGTTAAACCTGCCTTGGTTAAATCTCCCCTAAGAAGTGGTCACCAGTAGGACCAGACAAGAAAATAACAATGGATCAGCAAGAATCATTGCTGCTACACAAAAAACACTCACTGCTTACCAAGAGGGAGTCAAATACCAATCATAGTTGTAATCTACAGCTCCTGACACTCACAAATCCTGTTTCCATATTCATAATAAACTGCAAAAATGCCCTCATGATATATTTCTCATGGGATACTATCTGCTTACATCTTTTAGAGTTACAAAAAAAAATTTATGGATGTAATGACATCCATTCTAGGATTTGCTTCAAAATAATGGTGGGGAGTATAAATGAAACAATATTACCCATTTGCTGATCAATGCTGAAGCTGAGTGATGAGTACAATAGATTTATTACACCATATTTTAGTATGTTTGGAATTTTCATGGTAAAAAGTTGACAATGTAAATATTATTAAGAAATGACTCTACTCCTACAACTCAACAAAAAGCAAACAACCCAATTCAAAAATGGAATATCCATTTCTCCAAAGGCATACAAATGGCCAGTAAGCACAAAATCCTCAATATCACTAATCATTAGGGAAATGTAAATCAAAAAATAAAACTTCATGCCCATTAAGATAGCTTTATCAAAAAAATAAAATAACAAGTATTGAGGAAGATGTTAAAAATTGGAACACTGCCACACCCCCCCAAAAAATAATTGGAACTCTCACACACTGCTGGTGGGAATGTAAAATGGTGTAGGTACTATGGAAACAACTCTACCCATCTTCTCAAAAGTTTTGGAAAAGTTTTCTTTGATCATTGGCCATACAGGCCACCAAGACAGCAAAATAACCTTAAAATCTGGACATAACATCCTAAGAGGCATTCCAAGATATAATTTTGACTTTTGAAAATAAAAAAATAAAACCACATGGGCACTTTTCACCCTTCCTCCAGGATCGTGACTTCCTCTAACACTTTAGCATAAATATGGTTTGGCTTGGAAGAGATGAAATTCTTTCTGTGATCTTTCAAAACCTTCCTCCGCAATCCTGAAAGAATTTATCCAAAAAGGTATCATTCCCAAAGCTGCTCTACAGTGTCATCAGACGATACAAAATTATTAGTGATGCTTATAAGCGGTCAACTTCTTCAGCAATGAGTGAAGTCGAAAGCTAAACATTCTACAGTCTATTTTTAGGCCTATATGGCAGTGTCATTGTTGTGCCCTGAGATTAGATTCAAATTCAAAGATCTCAAAACATTTAGGAAAGTGTCTGGGAAAATTCATGATACAGGCAAAGATCCATTCTAGTGAGGCCAAGAGGTCTTAGAATGGATGAACAGGAATAAAAGTCTGCAGAGAGAGCAACACATAACAAGTTTCTCAGGCTTACCTAGACCCTCTGAAACAGTGCTTCTGAATGTTTGGATATACAATCTGTTTCAAAATGCAAAAAGGGAAAAAATATAATAAAGTCACAGGGAAACTATGAGCTCAGACTTTCTGTGCATCATGATGCTAAGTTCAAGTTATGCACATGGTGTCCTACTGATAAAAAGACCATAAAGGCAAAACTGTGTTTGTATTTAGTAATGAATTTTACAGTCTTCCACTGCATTTACTTTACTAGAGGACCAGCTCAATTTGATTAACCAGATCAAGTAGAAGTCAGAACGGCCTTTTGTGACAACCAGAGTATCATGCTCCTATCAAGTTGCCTGGACAATTCACCAACATTCTATAATGCAAAACCCTTTTAAATATGTATATTCTCTGACGAAGCATTTCCACCTCTAAAAACTTATACTAAGAAAAAAATTAAAACACAAATAAAATTTATACTAAGGAAAACAGATGATGTATATAAAAGAAACTTCAGTGAATGAAAAAAATTATGAACATACTTCGTGACCAACAGGCGACTGACTTGAACTATAGCACAGCCATAATTACATGCTTTGCAGGCATTAAAATACTCACCCACCTTATATTTCCTGTATTGTGTGCCTCTGTACATAAATGCGAACATAGACACATATATGCAACTCTGTGAATGCACTTGTGTCTCAAAACAAGATACACAGGGGCACAGTCGGTATGTAAACATACACATGTGCACCTATGCACAAAATGTGTGTAAGTATAATCAGGGGCCCATAGAACAGTACATGTGTGCAAAGATGTACCTCTATATATACACGTATGGGTACATAAGAAAATACATAGGCACACATATATCTGCTAATGCACATGCCTATATTTGGAACGTGAGCCTGTGTTTTAAGCAGGTGAGTGTGTATTTATCCTTGTAATCACTACTTAGAAGCTGTGACCTTGAGCAAGTTAAGTAGCCTCTTGGAGTCTTGACTTTGTCATCTATACAATCATACCAAACACTGCCTCATGGGGGTTTTATGAGGATTAGTGAAATAATGGATGTAAAGCACTTAGTCCTGTGATTGCCACAAAGTAAATGCTCAATCAATATTAGCTTTCCTTATCTGTACAAATGCATACTGATTTATATTTGTGTATATTTACATACCTATAAGTCCACAAAGATACACATCAAAATACTAACTCTGGTTACCCATGGGGGATAGGTTTCATTGTGGGGTTTTTTAGACGAGGTTGACTTTCATATTTTGCAATTTTTCTAGGAAGATTATTTCTTTTTTCATGCTGCTTTTGGAAGTTATTTCTCCAAAATAATGATTTTTAAAAAATAAAATAAGGACAGACTGTCCCTGGCATACTTCACTTCTGCCTATTTAAAGCTATCAAGTACTACTCCAAGAAATATATACATAGTTTTAATACTCCAGCAGCAAAATTTTTGTATTCCAGCAATATGTCAGCATTACCTAATAGCTCAAGAAGATGGCAGTACAAAGAAAAGCCACAGCTTTCTGCTTGTTTGCCTTACCCAAGGCAGGATGAAAAGAATTAGAACACACTGTGGGGTACATGAGCTTTTTGAACACTGTGGTGACAGTTAAGTGACAACTGTCACTTGTATTTGATTAAATAGGGAGGAACCCAGAGCCATGCCCAAGGTCATACAAAAAAGCATGTACCAGACCCCAGACAGTGAGAGATGTAAGGACTAGACTGCACTGCCAGTTTGGGCGTGTTTATGAAACCAAGAAGCTAAATTCTTAACCAGTCATTTCAGGAGTCCGGCTGGAGGAGGGAGGAAATTACAACACAGGGCTGATGACAGCAAAACAAACTGGTAACTGGCCGCACTGGGTTAATCTAGATGTTTTAATCATACCGGTTCTCCTTATTTCTAAAATACAAAACTGTAGATCATCAATGATAGGACATTTAATTTCATAAAAGCACGACTGACATCTGTATGCAAATTATACCAAAAACATCTGAAAGGACAAGATGCAAGCAGTTATCTGAGGTTCCAATCAACACCAGTTACTACCCGGCTTAATTTCCACAACTACGAAGTATTAGGTCAAATACCACTAAAAACCCGGCAGACTGTGAATTTCCGAGGGGAACCCAGCTACATACACAGGCGAGTAAAACAAGCAGCTCTTTTCCCCAGGGCCTCAATTTATAAATTATGACCCAGATAATACTCCAATCATCCCCTATACATTTCCTCCCCAGCCATGCTATTAAATCTCTTTAAACGTCATTTCCAAGCTTTTAAAACACACACCCAGGCACACGCCCTGCAGCATTCAACGAAGCTCGACATTTTGGGGCTGGCCCCAGCTAAAAAAACATCGCCTTTTTCCAAATCTACTGCAAACTGTGGACTTGCCTCTCGTCTCATTTTTGACTTTTGTCTTAAAACAGAGACGAGGGGGATGGGTTTCCACAAACAGACTAGGCTCTGAAACCCTGAGCAATCGCATCTCGCTGCGGGGAGCTATCGGCCGCAGTAGCAGCGATTTTAATCTTTTCTCTCCACCTAGTTTCCTTTTCCATCTCAGGCGTGGTTTGTTGTTTTTTTTTTTTCCTTTTCTTTTCTTTCCAATGACATCAAACCAAAGGTGGAAAAAGGAACACCGAATGCCCCCGGGCCGATGCCTCCCGAGGGTCTCGGGCTCCGACCCTCGGGGTCCTCGGGGACCCGCCCGCTGCGGGAACTGCGGAAAACGCTGCGGGGCAGAGGTTTTCCACAGCCCGAGTGCCGCCCCAGGTCGCCGAGGGATGGGCCAGAGCCTCGAATCCGAGCCCGGGGTGCGCCCGGCCCGCCCAGGCCCGGCGCGGCCTGTCAAGCCGCGGCGTCGCGTCGGCCACAGGCTGGGCCGGAGAGGCCTGAAGCGGCCGGCGGGCAGGGCCCTGGGTCCGGGGTCCGTGGAGGGATTCGGCGCCGCTCACCTGCTGGTACCGGCTGCCGCAGGCCGGCTCCACCGCCGCCAGCGCCGCCAACGCCAACGCCATGGCGCAGCTGGCCGCAGAGAAGAAAGGTGAGCAAGCGAGCTCAAGGGACGCGGGCACAGCGGCCTGGGAGCGCGGAGGCCGAGAGGGTCGCGCCTCGGGTGGGTCTTGATGGCCGCCGCCGCTTCCAGGCAAGCCGCTCTCCTCGGGTTGTGAGCGCCGCCGCGGAGGCTCCGACGCGGCCCCTGGGGAGGAGGCGGGGACGACGACGACGCGGCGGCGGCGCCGCCCCGCCCCCGACTCGCGCCGCGCGCCTCGCGCCGGCCTGGCCTCTCACCGCGCCGCCGCCCTGGTCCCGCCGAGCAGCCGCTCGGGGTGGGGGCCGCCCCTCCTCCCGCGCCCCGGGGGCTGAAGCGTCCGAGGCGTAGCCGCTGAAAAGGAATTATTCACCGAGGAGCACCTCGTGTGAGCTCTGAGATTCGCCTGTGTGTTCTCATCTAACCCTCATCTCACACCCCGACATGGGGGCCACAGCCCCGTTTAAGAAGTCATTGGCGCTCGGGGAGGTTGAGAGTCTGGCACAGCAGCGGTCTGATCCCTGATGCCTGCTGTGCAATCTCCGTTCTTTTCCAACTCCCTTCTTGTCTGCCATTTTCGTAGATCAGGGGTCTGTCAACGCGGGGCAGAGGCCAAATCCGGTCCAGTGTCGGTAGAAAGTATAAGAAATTCAAATTTCATTGTCCATCAATTAAGTTTTATTGGAACACAGCCACTCCCATTTGTTGAGTACTGCCTTGCAAACCCTAAATTACGTGCCATCTAGCCCGTTACAGAAAAGTTTTCTGACCCAACATCCTCCAGAACGCTTTAGATTTCAAACAAAGCCTAGTTAGGGTAGATGATAATAGCATACTCATCTTTGTTCAGTCCTTTAGTATTTTGACAGCCTCATCTGTGGACATAGACACGCTATTTTTCTGAACCAGAGCGCTCTGAGGAGGTGACACGAATGGCCAAACTCTAAAGATTCAGCCATGCAGAGAGCTTTCCAGGTAACAGGTATATTTGCAAAGGCAGTGAGGGGAACGAGAGCTTGCCTAGTGGAAGAACTGAAAGGAAGCAGGCAGAACTGCCATACAGGAAATAAAATTATCAGTGTTTTCCAGGTGAGGAAATTATGCTTGAAGAGCTTAAAAATCTTAACCAAGAACACAGAGCCAGTGAGAGGTAAAGCCGGAATGTAAAACCAGCGTTCTTAACCATTATCATGCAACTAAATTATGAACTCTGTGAAGATGAAAGTATGTATCTTTTAAATATTTTTCTATCTCCTATAGCACCTACCACAGTATAGCTATGTACCAGGCGTTTGAGGTCTGCTGTTTTTGTCACACCCAGCCATCTGGAATTGCTTCTACCCATGAGTCCAACACAGAAAAAACCGCATCTTTGAAGCTTGTTGCAATTCCCATTTCTTCTTGATTGCCTTCCCAAGTCAGTAGTCTAGGGTTGGCATTAAGATGATCATTGTTTTAGCTTCTGATTTTCAAGTTTAGTTAACTACATATTTTTAAACAGAGCTGCGTTTGAACCTACCCTGAGGGTTCTGCATATACAAGCCAATTGTAATCAATAAAAATTCTAGATTTTTATCTTCCTCACTTTGAGTTCTCTACCAGTTTCCAAACTCCTACACGTCTGTCCCAATACCCAAGTGTCAGGCTCACATATTTACACCCTGGGGGGAGCGAACAAATCCAGCAACCTGCCAATCTGAGAGTCTCAAAGTGGTACGCTCCTTATTCTGTCCCTTGTTTTTAATCCAGAAAAACAACCTTTAAATGTAATAAGGTACCATGAATCATTCCACACATAATGCCCTATCTTGTGGTCTTATATAAGGAAAAAAATGCCTAATTTCAAATGAATTGAAATCTCACCAAGAGAAAGTAGAAATCCAGATTTCTTTGCCCAGATTATCTCAATTTACGTGTAAGAGGGAATAAAAAAGATGTCTGTGCTGCCGCATATGGCTTTTGGAGCAACAGCTGCCATCTTTACGCAGGTCTACAGCGCTGTGACGTTTGTGGAAAAAGATGTTGCTACCCTTCCAGTCTACCTCTTTCCTAAATTACTTTCTCCCTCAATAGCTGTACACTCCCTGCATAGGAACATAATATAAATACTGGGCTTTCTCACTGGAATATTTTCTTTTGAAAGAAAAAAAAGTTCATCTGCAGCCTCCAATCTCCCTTTCCCACTCCTTTTCTGATATCCTGAACCGAAGTGTTTTGTGTTAACAGTAAAGACTTGGTCTTTTTTTTTTTTTTTTTTTTGCCTCTGAGATCCCCCAAGAGCTTTTAAGAAGTAAACGGAGATGATTTGTGTTGATTCAATGGAGGGGTAAATTGGGAAATTGAGAAACTGAGTCACCACCGTATAAGGTCTCCAGTTGGCAAGCAAACTGTACAGTGAAGGGGAAGACTCTGAGTTTCTGACTCACAGATCCATGCGTGCTGCAAGCCAAGCAGACACAGAAGATAATCCAAGGCTATAAAAATTGCACTCTTTGGCTTCATCTCGAGATGTTGTCAAAGAGAGTTTCCACAGAGAAAGTTATTAATTTCAGATTGCTGCACTTAGAGACTTATTTCCCCACAGAATAGCAGTAATACTTTCCATGTGCAATACTTTTTATGTGAATTGCTGACTGAGTCATCCATCCTGAGAGAAGAGAAATATTATGGACGAGTAAAAGCGTCTGTTTCCCTCCCCCTCCCCAATTTAGATAAGAATCTCTTCCAGAATAGATGTGGTCTTCTGTCTCTCACATCCACTTGAGGCCTGTCCTAGGCAGTACTGAGCTCAGTAAGTAACCAAGAAGGGTTTGTTAAATTTTAAACAAAGCCTCATTGGTCTAATATCTCATTTCAGGCCTTGAATGTCTCCAGCTAATCTTTACAGGGCTCCAACCGAACCATGCATTTCCATTTCCACTTACTTACTACTTCTTTCAATTCTCATTACATTACTGAGTTTCATTAAAGGCAAAGGTAGTACCTTCATATCATAAATAAAGACATTATCTACTGATAATTACCATGGTTTGTGGAGCACTTCCTGGGTCTTGGACCCTTCCCTACCTCATCTCCTTAATCCTCATAACAGCCCAATGCAGGTAGAGAGATTCAGGAGACGTACATCACTTGCTCAGCTAGCAATGGTGGAACCACAATGCAAACTTAGGTCTGTCTGATAACAAAACTTGAACACTTCTCCATATGTAAAGGAGAATATAAGACATAGAGGGACCAGCCTCATCCTTGGAGTCTTCACAATGAAATAGAGAAGACAGTAAACACACGTTCAAGACCTGTTTTTAAAATATAACATTTGCAAGTTAATTACAGCTGTCTTGGGCTATATTAACTAAAGATGGTGAAAAGAATTATGGGATCAGTTGTGATAATCCGGTAAGGATGGAAGAGAGAGGGTTTTGAATGAGGAAAAGGCTTTCCCATGATGGGGGGAAAGGCACACCAGGTCATGAGTATGCTTGTACAAAAACTTAGAAGAGGGGTCAGCAAACTTTTACGTAAAGAGATACATAGTACTGTAAATATTTGGGGCTTTGTGGGCCACAGGCTTTCTGTCATAACTATTCTACTTTGCCACTGTGTTGTGAACACAGCCCTAGACAACACCAAGCAAACTGGCATGGCTGTGTTCTAATAACATTTTATTTATGGACACTGAAATTTGAATTTCTTATTTTCACGTGTCATGAAATATTATGCTTCTTTTGATTTTTTTCAACTATGTAAAAAATGTAACAAATTATTTTTAACTCTCAGATCATACAAAAACAGGTAGTAGGCTGGATTTGGCCCCCAGGCAGTAGTCTGCCAAACCCTAGCTTCCTAGCAGGACAAAAAAAGTTTATCCACTAAGAGCTTGAGTGGGAAATTTAAACCACAGAGTAAGGCAGAAGGCCTAATGGAGAGGCAAAGGAGAGAGAAGAGGATGGGAACTTATAAAAGATCTTAAATTATAAATGGCTTCTGCAAAAAAATAAGTCAGAGGAACAATGTAGGTCAGTTAGGGATCTGCCATGAGATTTCTGATTCCTTAGCTTACCTTCTTGCCCCTGGAATGCAATTGATTTATTTATTCATTCAACAAATATTAATTGAGCACCAATATGGGCAATTGTTGTGTCTTTCTGCCTAAGACCTGAAACTATAAAAAGAATACTGTGGTTTCTCATTTATTCTCCAAAATGAAATTAAGAAATGCTAAGGGTGGTTATTTAACATATCATAAGATTTGGCATGTTATGTCTTTTATTCATTTCCATGTATTTTCTAAATTTTTTAAAGTTTATTTATTTTGAGAGAGAGAGAGAGAAAGAGAGCATGGAAGAGGCAGAGAAAAAAGGAGAGAGAGAATCTCAAGCAGGCTCTGCACTGTCAGTACAGAGCCTGATGCGGGGCTCGAACTCACAAACCATGAGATCATGACCTGAGCCAAAACCAAGAGTTGGACACTTAACTGACTGAGCCCCCCAGGTGCCCCTCATTTCCAAGTATTTTCTAATTTCACTTGTGATTTCTTAGACTCTAATTTTGACTTATCTGTGCATTCCTCACGTTTGTTTTTGTCATTGATTGCTAACTTCATTCCATTGTGATTGGAGAACATACTTTGTATTATTTCAATCCTTTTCAGTTCATTGAGGTTTGTGGTATGCCCTAGCCCTTGGTCTGTCCTGGAGAATGGTCCATGTTCACGTGAAAAGAACATCTACTCTGCTATTGTTGGGTAGATGTGTCTATAGGTGTGTCTATTAGGCCTAGTTGGCTTATGGTGAAGTTCAAGTCTTCTGTTTCCTTGTTGATCTTCTGCCTAGTTGTTCTAGCCATTATTGAAAGTGGATTGTTGAAGTCTCCCAACTATTGTAGAATTGTCTATTTCTCCTTTCACTGATGTCAGTTTTGCTTCATATAGTTTAGTGCTTTAGTGTTAGGTACACATATGTTTATAGTGTTTACTTATTTTATACACTGTCTTGATCCAAAGAGGATTTAAGTGATTGCAATACAAGTAAAAAAAATCGTGTATTAGAAGTAGATAAGAAAGGAAAAGCAAAACAAGAATAGCAACATGAAATAGACCTTGCCTTCTTGTTCAGTGTTATCTCCATAGGAACAGAGCCTGGCATATAATAGGCCCTTGTAGGATTGAAATAACATCAGGAATGAGTTTAACACAAAAATGAAGTTATACACGTTACAAGCTCACCATAAATTTGCCACCCAATAAGTGGAGACCTGATTGGTTATACATCTGATAGAGAAGGAACCTGAGCTAAATAAAACGAGATACCGAGACCAAGAAAGAAATCCGTTCCAAGAGCCCTCACTAACATTTAGTTATAAAGATGCCGACCTGACCCCTCTGTCCTAAACAGAATACGCACATGCTTTAAGTTTTGGGGAATCCCTCCTGCCAGGGGAGATGCTACAACTGGTCCTCCATGTATTGACTGCCACATTTGATTGTGTAAATTGTGCACTGACCCACTCCAGATGTAGCCAGGCCACTATAGTCTATGCAAACAACACCCCCCACCCTGCATTTGGGCAATATACATTTTATGCATTCCCATAAAATCTTTAAGTGATCCCACCCCTGACAAGTGGCTCACCATACATTTAGGGGTGTTGCGGGTGGCCAAGAAATGAGGAATGAAGAACAGTGAAGTGTCCACAGGGAAACCAAGTGTGTGATTCTCATTTTGGACACAACGTACCAACCAAATGCTTGAACTAAGTGCCTTGAACACAAGAACAAGGTGACTAGGGAAAGCCCTTAATTCTCCAACCCTCAGGCTGATTCCTAAGGTAAGAAAAGGGTTTCTCACATTTCCCAAGTGGGTAGTTTTCTCACTGTGTTTAGGGAGTATCATAAGAAACAGGATTACACAAGGGAAATACTGAAGCTAGGAGATCTGCACTGCCCGTGGTATGTCAGGGGAGAAACAGCTTGTGCTAATTATGACACCAAAGACAAGCTGCCCACAGGGACCCCCACTGCAAGAAGCCGATGTTGGCTTAACCTCAGCCACAGCTTGTGGGCGTGCATACTGGTTGCCATGGGTCTTCAGGGAACTCTGTCTGGGTGACTTAGAGCAGGCCTCAGGCAAAGAACAAGGGAGACTCTCTTGTTCTAAATAAGATTGCATGAGGACCAGGAAATCATACCTTAGTTTTAAAGCAGTGTTGAAATCCTGGCCAAATGATTCAGGAGCTCCTGTAACATTATGCCTGTGTGGGGCTCTCCTTCATTCACAACATCTTCAGTAACAAAGCCCGGAGATAGAGCCTTTGCTCTATGCCAGATTACTCCCCTAGAGTCAGCTGTACCATGGGAGAGTAATAGTGCAAGGTGGGACGGCCCCCTGGAACTCAGACTTTCCAGAGCTGATCGTGACCAGACAGGTCACAAAACCACCAATTTCAATTTCAAATAGTACAACTGTCCACCAACTTGGCGGCTGAATGGAAGTTGTGTTTTTCGTTCTTGAAACACCAAACATCCTCTTGCCTTGTTGTTCCTTTACCTGTTGACCCAGTGTCACTCTAAGCAAACATGGCCAATATACTAGTCTACAGGTCATCCAGAATATCGGCCTAAATTGCCATTGATGTTTCTTACCATAAAAATTTAAAGACACACTTTTTATTGTTCACGCCCTAAAAAGGTTACCTCCAATGTCACTGCCCCCAAGAACATTACTTTAATAACTCATACACGCTGAACATGTACTTTATGCTGGAGACTGTGCCAAACAATTTACATTTTCTATGTTTCATAAAAAAAACAAACAAACATGAGTTGGAACCTATTTTATCTCTATTCTCTCAAGGAGGGAACAAGTTGCTGGAGGTAGTTATCTTGCCTATGTGTGTACCACAGAAGATGAGAGGGGAAAGGGCTTTTGAAATCATTTGATTTGATCCTCCATTTTACAGATGTGGAAGCTGAGCTCAGAGAGGTTAAGTCACATGCCTGTGATCACACAGCCAGGAAGTGGCAGAGCTGATCCTTAACATAAGCTTCCTTCCATCCTCGAACCATGCAATCTACCACCTTGGGTTAACACACATCACCCTGGCCTCCGGTACTCTGAGAGCCTGTGGCCCAATCTTTTGTGATTTGAGGATTTGTGCCATCCCCAATGTGCTGTCGTCATGCAACCAAACTGTGACTCAGAAGAAGGGGGAGGGGGGCATCGTGCTCTTGCTGCATCTGATTGATGCTGAAGTCAAACTTCATGACTCACAACACGCTGAAGCTCCCCGCCCTTCACACCTTTCCCCACAAGAAACCCACCAGGTTCTTGGTTACCTTTCGAGTGTTTCGTGGGTGGCACAGAACGTATCCAAAAATAGATCTGTCCCCAGCTCCCCCAGAAGAGACTTGCAGCCTAAAAATGTCACTCCGTCTCCCTTCCAAAACAGACACCACTGCCTGGAGCGTAGCCCTTCCTGCCCAACCTGGTGGCCTAAAGATGAGCTTTCCTCCCATCTGGATATCAGACTTCCTTCTTGGGGAGGGGAGAGAAGTGCCTGTTGCCAGCAGGAAAAAAAAAAAAAAAAAAAAAAAAAAAGACCTTTCATGCAATCTTTGGCAACAATTGATCTGAGGCAGCCTGATTTCAAGCAAACAGGTGTGGTCTAATCTTTTATCTTCTGAAGACCAACTAAATGGGACAATGTACGTAAAAGTACTTCGTAAATTGCAAATACCGGGAACTATCACGAGGCTTTGCATGTGTTCCCTGAATCTTCAAAATCCAGGGAGCGGAAGGGATGAATTCTCTAGTGATACCTCTGGTGACACAGATTTTCCAGCCACAGAGACCCAGGGAGTTTTCCTGGCCTCGGCTTTCTGTGGATAACTCCTTGTGTGCCGAGATGAGATCAGGATGGCTACGAAAGCAGTGGCAAGCCTGGGCTCATGACGGCTGCAATGGGGCATGGGGTGCGTGAAAGAGTCAGAAAGAGTTTCCATCAGCCAGCAGAATTGAGGGGGCAGGGAGACAGCGTCGTCTGGCTGTGGGAGGATTGCCCAGTTGAGTCTCTGCCCCTGCGTTGACCCGGAGCTTGTCTTAATACAAAGACATGTTTACTAGCTTCTCGCCAGGCTCCTGTGATGCTTGAGCTCCATGAAGCATCTTGTCACAGTAGAGGAGTTTCCAGTTCTCTTATTTTATTCATGGAATCACTCATTCAGTGAGCACATATTTAATTCTTACTCCATGGGCAGCTTTCTCTGCTTAAAAAAATTCCTCCATTTTCTGCCCACATATAAAGCCCACGTACAGTGAGTATAGCTTGGAGGTAAATAGGTTTTGTTTAAATAAGAAAAGTAAAGAGGGGCCTATTTCTATTGCGTCCACTCCCTGCTACCCTCCTTGCCCCACACCAGAAACGAGAGGTCAGGTTTGGGATTCTTTTTTTCTTTCTTTCTTTCTTTCTTTCTTTCTTTCTTTCTTTCTTTCAGGAAGAGAGAGAGCATGAGTGAGTGAGGGGCAGAGAGAGAATCCCCAGGAGGGGCAGAGAGAGAGAGAGAGAGAGAGAGAGAGAGAGAAGCAGGGCTCACCCAAAGCAGGGCTGGAGCTCACCCAATGTGGGACTCAGACTCACAAACTGTGAGATCATGACCTGAGCTAAAGTCAGATGCTTAACTACTGAGCCACACAGGCGCCCTGGGATACTTTCTGTTCCTGGGAATCATTATGCTCCTGGAAAGCATGAGTTTCAGAATGTTATCATATCCTTTGAATAGGGTTTTTTGCATTATTATTATATCACTTATTGGGTACCCTTGTGCATAACTCCATGGAAGACTCTGAGGGGACAGAAAATCAGTAACAGTAGTAACAACACAAACACATATCAGTAAGAAAAACAAGAAGTGTAAGAAGTGGTGCCCAGGCTTTGGGTGCTTATACTGGGATGCCCAAAGGCAAGGGAGATGCATGTGACTCATGTCACCTTTCCTGTGTGCACAACAGAGAGCCACAATTGCCCACAATGCTCCCACTGAGGTCAGGTGCAGGTAAGAATTCTTAACACAGGGCTCTGAGGGGTCATTGCTGTTTGTCTCGAGTTGTAGGTAGGATGCAAATCCACCCACCTCCTCTTTCCATCCGTGTGTTTTTGACCAAATTCAAGAGAACTTCAGGAAAGGAAGGCGCAGTCATAGGTGCAGGAGTGGTCGGGAAACATGCCACACGGGAAGGCAATTTTAGCTTCATTCTGAAGAATTCATCAAATTTGGGTAGAGTGGGTAAATAGGGAAGAGGGGAGAGGAAGAATTTTTGCTGTGCTGAAGTTTTTTGCACTTTCAAAAAACGTAATCAAATCTGTGTCTCCTTTTTTTTTTTTTAATGACTTCTGGCTTTAATTTAGGAAACTCCTCCTTCACCCCTAAGATCATGAAAACACTCACCTGTATTTTCTCCTAGTACTTTTCTTTCTTACATAGACATATTTGATCAAGTTCAGTTTATTTTGGGGTAAGGAATACAGTAGGAATCCATTTTTTTCTTAAGGTTAGCTAGATCTCATACCATTTGTTGAATAAGCATTTAAAAAGTGTCCATCATATACAGAATCTCCTTACATACATGTGCTTATTTCTGGAACCCTGATTCCTTTTTCATTCATCTGTTCATATGTATATTGTGAGTCCTGCTTTTTAGAAAACTCAATTCAGAAAATGCTTACATACAAATTAGGTATCTAAGCAAATAGAATTCTTCAAACTGCAGCCAGCAAGCTGACCTAACTGTCCTGAAATGGCTTAATTTTTCAAAATCTTAAATATATACTCCTTTTTAAAAAATATAGCAGCTCTACTAACATATAATTTCAGCTTTACTAACATACAATTCATCCATTTAAAATGTACAATTCAGGGGCACCTGGGTGGCTCGGTTGGTTGAGTGTCCAACTTCAGCTCAGGTCATGATCTCCCAGTTTGTGAGTTCGAGCCCCACATTGGGCTCACTGTTGTCAGCTTGTCAGCGAAGAGCCTGCTTGGGATCCTCTCTCCGCCCCTCCCCCACTTGTGCTCTCCTCCCCCCAAAATAAATATTAAAAATAAAATAAAATAAAATGTACAATTCAGGGGTGGCTGACTGGCTCAGTTGGTTGAACACAGGACGTTTAATCTCAAGGTCACGAGTTCAAGCCCCACGTTGGGCTTTTAAATTTTTTAAATTCTTAAAAAAAATAACAAAATAAAATGTACAATTCAGTGGTTTTCTGTATATTTGCAGTGTGCCACAATCAATCTTAGAACAAAAAGATACCCTGCATCCATTAGCACTCATTCCCCATTTCCTCCCAACTGCTCCTCCTGCCAGCCCCTGGCAACCACTAATCAACTTTCTGCCTCTATGTATTTGCCTCATTCAGTCATTTCATAGAAATAGGATCATACAATGTATGACCTTTTGTGTTGGCTTCTTTCCCTTAGCAGAATGTTTTCAAAGTTCATCTGTATTACTGCACGTGTATCCAGATTTCATTCTTTGTATTTTTGAATAATCCATGGTATGGATATACCACACTTTGTTTATCCGTTCACCAGTTGATGGACATGTTGGTCATTTCCACGTTTTGGCTTTTACGGAAAATGTCACTGTGAACATTTGTGCACAAGTTCTTGTGTGAATTACATACTTTTTTTTGATGCTTATTATTATTTTTTAAATGTTTATTTATTTTTGAGACAGAGAGAGACAGAGTGCAAGTGGGGGAGGGGTAGAGAGAGAGGGAGACACAGAATCTGAAACAGGCTCCAGGCTCTGAGCGGTCAGCACAGAGCCTGACGCGGGGCTAGAACCCACGGACCGTGAGATCATAACCTGAGCCGAAGTCGGACGCTCAACCGACTGAGTCACCCAGGCGCCCCTGATGCTTATTATTTTTGAGAGAGAGAGAGACAGAGACAGAGTGTGAGCAGGGAAGGGGGCAAAGAGAGAGGGAGACACAGAATCCAAAGCAGGCTCCAGGCTCTGAGCTGTCAGCACAGAGCCTGATGTGGGACTCGAACCCATGAACCATGAGATCATGACCTGAACCCAAGTCGGAGGCTCAGCCACCTGAGCCGAAGTCAGATGCTCAATCGAGTGAACTGCCCAGGTGCCTCAAATTACTCACTTTTTTTTAAAAAGAGCATTGTCTTTTGCATAAAATCATACACTTCTTTGCAAGACTAGTCCTGTGAGCTATCTTTTCAGGATGATTAAAACGTTTATTTCCTTATACTCTTGTTTCTTTAAAGCCAAATGTAACTTGATTTGTGGAGGCCTTAATCCTGTCAGTCTAGGCTGTTTGAACCACCATTAAATAAAATAAATAAAGAAATTAATTAAGAAAACTGCAATCTGGTAAAGAACATGACTGGCGGGTGCTGCAAAGAATCCAGTGATAAAGGTGGAATGTACAGATCACTAATATCACTTTTAAATTTCTTTTCTTTTTTTTTTAATGCTTATTTATTTTTGAGAGACAGAGAGAGAGAGAGAGAGAAAATGAGAATGAGCGGGGAAGGGGCAGAGAGAGAGGGAGACACAGAATCTGAAGCAGGCTCCAGGCTCTGAGCTGTCAGCACAGAGCCCAACTCGAGGCTCGAAATCAGGAACCACGAGATCATGACCTAAGCCGAAGTCGGATGCTTAACCCACTGAGTTACCCAGGTGCCCCAAGGACCGCATCTTTGTTTGTGGTAGGCCCAACATAAATATACTGTATTTGTTAATTACAAGAATGAGGGAAGTTGTGTCCTGAAGCAGATTTCTAGCCTTTGCCCCGCCCACCTGCTCCCACTCTCTTGTTTTTGCTCTCCCTGGAGATCCCAGCCTCACCCAATTCTAAGGGACAAGGGACAGATCAGGATTTATCTAAAGCAGACATAGTTGGAAGACTGTTTTTAGCATTTTGAGGAAGGGAGGGGTTGGCATCAATTAGAAAACCAAACGGATCCTGTTTGGTCAGTCCTTTATCTGCCAGTTTTGAAAGAAGAGAAATTTCTCCATACCTTGGAGTCTTACTGAACAACAAAAACAAACAGTAAAGAGTTTAAATACTAAATCACACTGACTTGGCCAAATCCCAAAGGTGGCTGTGGAAGTGAACAGACCTTGCCTTGGAAAAAGTCTCTAACCCTCCATTCAATTGCAGCTCTGGGAGAAACAGAATGAGCAGACCTTTCAAAGCTGGAATTTTAAGCACCAAGTCCAGTTGGTCAATTCTGGTGGCCCACACCCACTCGGCCCGGGAAGCACCTTCGTGGACCTGACAGCCAGATACTCCACCAGACACATGGAAAGCAAACTGCAGGGACGTCCAAAAAGCCCCTTTCAGGAAAAGGCCTCTTTGCTCCTCGTTGCTTAAACCTTGGCATACAGGGGGAGCCTGGGTGGCTGAGTGGGTGGAGCCTCCGACTTCGGCTCAGGTCATGATCTCATGGTCTGTAGGTTCGAGCCCCGCGTCGGGCTCTGTGCTGACCGCTCAGAGCCTGGAGCCTGTCTCGGATTCTGTGTCTCCCTCTCCCTCTGCCCCTCCCCTGCTCGTACTCTGTCCCTCTCAAAAATAAATAAAACATTAAAAAAAAAAAAACAAACCTTGGCAGACAGGCCACACCTGAGGTGGTAGGTTTGACCTGTAAGTGCCTGAAACTTGCCACGGGGCTCCCAGACACTCAGGCCCGAGTAGAAGCAGCTGCTTGTGGATGTGCCTATGACTGGCTCCTCTGTATTACTTGGTAATCAGTTCAGACATCACCTACCTCTTCAGAGGGGGGCTACCCTGGTGCTTCGCAAAGACCTCAAGACCCTACAGCTGAAACTGCCGTCGGTCTCAGCCCACACAGCGCTCTAGTTCTCTCTCGCTCCTTAGCCGCAGAAGCTCACTGAGGATGAAGCAGGGCAGAGCCACCATCTGAAAGGAGGTGGTGGTGGTGCTTCTGATGAGTTGGTCTTTCCTCTGGTTTTATCTTCTATTCTGATGAAATGACGGTGATTGTCCCTCTGTTTCAGAACAAACAGAGCTGCGGCTTATGTTTCCCACTGTTCGTTGCTAATTTCACGCACCATCAGGTTTTGTGTTTCATGTCTCCATTAAACCTGTTTCCCCCTCTGGGATGCTGGAACACTGTGGGTAGCACGTTGTCTTGTGCTGGCATGCTGGGGGTTGCAGGGAGGCTGGAACTAACTTGGGGAGCACCTGTCCCTTGGTGATACCCACCCACGGGAAGCTTGTTCTCCAGACTCCCCACCCTCACACCGGGGCAGCCATGGCTCGGAAACGGCCTCCGAGCTAAGCTCCGAAATGGCCTCCGAGGCCCTTCTCAACCCCACACCAGGTGGCCACCACCAATTGAACTTAATTGGCACTGTTTGGCAGTCCTGCTTGATTTATTACAATAATGGAAAAAGAAAAAATAAATCTGTCCTCTGGAAGCCTCCGGATTCACTTACACTCTTGTTCAGATCATGTTCCCCATACACATAGGGCTATTTCATGAATTTTCCCACCACCAAAAGTCTGAGAGGACCCCTCGTTCTTTTAAGGAGGAAGGGCATCTCTCCAAAGGCATCTTTTTAAAAATAAGTTTTAACGTTGTTCAGGCATGGGAAGTACAGAGAAGAAAACATTTAGTGACCCATGTTTTTACTGCCTAGATCACTTCTGCTGGTAATAATTGTAACACTGGACTAGTAGTCATACATACAATTTGAGACTTTAATGATTAAAAACTATAAAGTAACAAGTGAGAACATCTGTTCCCACCCTTTCGAATGGTAACAGCTATTATTTATTAAGAGTTTTTTATGGGTCCTTCCAGAAGGATATGTGTATGTACATGTATATGTGTATATACATTCTTCTAAATTTACTAGAAAATGCTCTACATTATGTTCTGTACCTTGCTTTTTTTCTTTCTTACCAAATAATACGCCTTGGCATTCTTTCCTGATCCACCTCATTTTATCAGCACACGGTTTTTCAACATAGGGATATCCCACAATTTACTTAATCGGTGCCCTATCAATGGCAAAGCACTTTTTAAAGACTTCATTGGGCCCCTGGGCAGTTAACACGCTATTCACCAGTAAGAGAGGAGAGACCCCTATTTCATTCGTTTACTCAAAATCCTACAGCTCCAAAGATGATTCAGCTTGGTCCACAACATCTGGCAAATACAACCACAGAGCAAAGCATCAGCAAAGCTGGGGGTGGAAGTGTGGTATAAAAAGTCATTTGCAATGCATCAGAATGAAGATCACTTGTAATGATGTAAACACCTTCAGTTCTAGAAGACTCAGTCATGTGACCGGGCCAGGTGGTATTGCTCTGGGTGACATCGATGCAGCAATGCTTTACCCAGAGTTCAGATTTACAATGTTTCAGAAGCCTTGCCACACTGAAATGCCTTATTTTATTCAGAATGGGTGTATTCTCTAGAGCGGCTGAGTCCACAGAGCTAGCCCTGTTTTCCTATCGCCAAGCTGCCTTGATAGTAGAACCATCTTTTATTTATATATGTGTGTGTGGGTGTGTATTTTTTTTTTTTTTTTTACTTCTCCAGAGAAAGAGACCTTCGCATTGTCCAACTTTAATTCTACCAGGGAATTGGGGTGATCATTTCAGGTAAAATCGAAACTAGCCTCTTTTGGCCACTTGCCAACTTGGTGTCCTAGGCATGTCACCTAACCATTCTAAGCCTATAAAACGGAGTTAATGATGCCTACCCCATGGGGTTATTGGAATGATTAACTGGACAATATACGTCCACAGGAAACATATGGCATGCCCCCACTTGTATACTTAAACACACATCTAATACGTTAATCTAAAAAGAGAGATGTCTGAAAAGATGTTCCCCAAAATGTTAACCCTGTTTTTCTCTTGGGGTGGGATTTCTGGAGGTTTTTTTTCTTAGTTTTTTTTTTTTCCATACTGCTTGGTTTGCTTGTTTGGGGGATTTAAAAAATTTTTTTACAATGATCAGGAAATACTTTTACAAAACACATAAAGCCATTTTCAAAATGAGATAATGCAAATAAAGAAAATCACACAGTAAGTGCTCAATCAATGGTAGATGTTATTACTGCGAAAATTTATCATGAAAATATGGGTCCTTCAATCCCAGAAAATCATCATTTAACTATCTTTAAGACCCACAAAGCTCAATCTTTAAGACCCACAAAGCTCAATCTTTAAGAACATGGTCTTTGGAATCAGACAGTTCTGGTTTAAATTCCAGTTTTGTATCTTTTTTTCCCCTTGTCAAAACCCTTCACCACTTATAGTTGCGATTCCTCCATCTGTGAAATAAAATGCTTTTCTCTCATCCAATCACCCAAATCCTACACAACCTTCAGAGCTTTCAAGTGTTTCCAGCTGCCCTGAAAACAAGGAATTCCTGAAGTACTTGCAGACTTTGTCATTCTTGAGGGCCCTGGATATAACAATGGAACGTGGTCATAGCCAACAGAGCTAACTCCTTACACAATATCTATTCTTCCCTCTCTCTTTACCAATAGATCTTTAATTTTATGCAAGGCAGCAATGTGCACGGTATTCCCGATCAGAAAGGATATGTTCAACTTTCATATATTCTTTGCCCTTAACTCTTCCCCCTGTTCCCGCCTAAAGCAAGACAATGACACTTAAAGGGTCAGTAGCCATTTTTACAACTATAAGAGCCACCCACTAAGAATGACAGAACAAGAGAGCAAAAGAAGTCAGGTCTTTGATGACTTCAGGGAGAGGCTATACAACTCCTAGACCACATCCCCCAACCTCCTGTTTCATGAGAAAAATAAATCTTTACTGTGTTAACCCACTGTTGTCAGGATTCTGTTACATGCAGCCAAATGCAATCCCAAGTGAATATACTAATTATATGCTTACTGTGAGGATTCAAATAAGATGTTTCTTGAGCACTTAGCCTAGTGCCTAGAGCAAAGGCATAAGTTAAATACATATTTGCTGATGAGTTCCAATTTTCCTTCCTCGTAAGAGGGAATCAGGAATTGAAAAATACGTCACAGACTGTAATAGAGAGTTGGGAACTTTATTTATTCGGTCATTTGGAAAGTTCTTAGAATCATGCTCAGCAGACAAGAAGGGCTTTATAAGTATTTGATAAATAAATAATGAAATGAACAATAAACAAATAAATGAATACATAAGGAATTGTCATGAAAATAAAAGATGTCGCAGTGATAGAGACACAGAGCCCCTTCTGGGGGGTACACAGGGAAAGGCTCTTGGAGGAGGTGATGATGAAGGTAGGACCTGATCCATAAGAAGGGGCCAACTATGCAACTATGCAAAGGTCTGGAGAAGGACACTGCAGCCAAAGGGAGGCCTGTCCAAGGCTCTAAGATAGGTGAGTTTGTTATGATGAGGGAATAGTCTTCCTGAAATCACCAAAGGTTTGCATTTGCAAGCAGAGAGAGGAATACATAGGGTATTCCATACAGAGAGTAAATCCACATTTTACACTGCCTGAAACTCACACAGCTTGGGAGGCCCTCTTTAAGGAAAAGAACATTAAAGCACAAATATGAAATGGGGCTTTGGAAGGGAGCTTTGCAAGCAAAGTGAGTGGCTCTGGAGCTTAAGCTACATGAACTTCAGAGAAAATCTATTTCAGGCTGGACGTGAGGTGATAGAGAAAAGTAGACTTAACATACAAATTATTCAGTCTCTTTTGGTACTCAGAGACCGATTTGAAGCAGATGGAGTGAAAAAGTTGGCCTTTATGATAAGGATCCAGGATAGCTCACTGGACCCAAGGATGAGAACCCAGCTGGGTCAAATATATATGTTGCAACCAAAGTCTCAGACACAAGCAGGACTCCCCCTATTTTATCGCTTTGTAAACCTACACAGGTGCTTTATTCTTGTTTTTCTCTTTGCAGATCAACTCCATGTACCTTTCTGACCCATGGAGCAGAAAACCATGGCCACCCACGTTACCTGCCACGCCTCCAACCACCAGTTCCCAGTCCAGCTTCCCAGGGAAGCAGTCTGATTGACAGGCTTGAGTCAGGTGTACATCCTCAGGTCAAAAAAACCAGCATGATGGCAACAAAGAGACCACTCAACCCTGAGATGCAGACGAAGGCAGCTGCCTGAAAAAGAGGAATCACTGTGAGCCTGGGAGCAAACCCAAGAGGTGTCTGCCTCACCTGTTAGTCTCTGACTGCAGAGCAGGACTGTCCAACAGAAATATACCACCACACACAAATGTGAGCCGCATACATCATTTGACATTTTCTAGTAGATGCATTACACAAATACAAAGAAACAGATGAGATTGATTTTAATATATTTTATTTAACTCCACATATCCAAAATATGATTACTTTAACATATGCAATATATAAATATTTTACATTCTCTTTCACATAATCTTTGAACTCCAGCGTGTGTTTTACATTTACAGCACATCTCAACTCGGCCCAGCCATATTTCAAGCGCTCAATAGCCACATGTGGCTAGAGGCTATCATGGTGGACACGCAGATCTAGATTTCTTGGCTGAGAAATCAGGTTGATGCAGCTACTCACGTACATCACAGCAGACCCAAGTCTGTAATGATCAAACAACATTCTCTTGGTTGATGCAGTTATCATTACAGTGTGTCTGCTCTTGGACTCAGCTAAATATGCAGGATTAATCATCGCTGGCTTTCAAAGTGCACATAGCTCAAGCACATTTGCTGCCAAAATGCAATTACAGAGTTCTTTCTTTGATGGATCCAGAGTTAATGTCTTTGCACTTCCTTTATTCCAGAAATGAAATTAAAGCCACACACACACAAAAGGCCCACAGAAACCTACAGCTCCATCAGCAAATTGTTCAGCCTTGGTAGGAAGGTCATTAGACTGGTTTTATACAGAGTCCATAAAGCATCGGGAAAACAGATAAATGTCAAAATCCTGGTTGCTTGGTTGCACTTCAGCTCAGCCTCCCAAAGGTAATAAATGCACCTCTCCAAAGTGTATCTGTTTTCAGTTCGCTGCATCCAGGTAAGTAAGCAGTGCAAGGACATATTTCTTTTTCATTACATGTATTATTCCCCCAAGTTCTAGCCAACACAGATGTATATACAGGTTAGATCTGCTCCACCTCACTTGGAGAGGCTAGTTTCTATTCTGGCTATTGATTTTTCAGAAGGGTTTGGATGAAAAGACAAGATGTGATGAGTTTAGAAGTCTGTAACTTTTCTGCCCAGAGGCAGTTTGTGATGGCTGCCTCGTACATTGATAGCTACTATACGTGAAGCATTTCTTACGTGCCAGGCAGGGGTGCTAAGCCCTTACAGACATTATGCCATTTAATTTTGCAACAACGCCATGGGTTAGTACTATCATCAACGGCCCCAACTTCTAGAGGAGGAAACGGAGGTTTCAGAAATATTAAGTGACTTGCCTGAAGTCACAGGGTTACTAAGCAATGAAACCAAGATTTGAACTCAAGTTGCTTGACGCCAAAGCTTTAGTTACTAAGGCCTGCAGAACAATTAAGGGTGATTTCTGAAATAGAAGGCCATCCAAGTCTCACTTCCAGGGGCCAGACTTCTCACCAAAAGAGAGGATAGTGGAATGAGGTCACCGGTGGGCAAGGCTAAAAGGTGGCACAATGGAGCTCCTCTTTCATGGGAAAAATAAAGACAGATGTGCAAATGCCTGAGGAGGAAGCAAGTGACCAATCCTGACAAAGAAGGATTGGACTCTACTCTGCCACAAGCTCTGACCTCGCACAGCAGCCTTGAACAAGCCACCTGGCTTTCAGTAATATAAAGATAATGGCTCTGCCAGGCCTCCCTGAGGGCCTATTTGGATTAACCAGTTAATGGTTATATACTAGTTAGAGTAGGCAAAGGGCCCAATAAAATCCCTACCCAAGCCTTTTTAATATAGAACTGAGGCCCTGTTGATGATAAAAAAATGTTAAAGGAAGATCAAGTTCTCTTCAGTTTTACTGCTTTAATTGAACCCTTTGGCAGTCCTAGGCCAGTCAAGAAAATAATAGCATGCCCATGTTAATTAGACAAATTGACTCTGAAAGACAACACTAGTAATGTTCTTAAAACCTGAATTAATTTTGGTAATCTCAAGTGGAGGGCAGGCATTGGATAAATATTTATTGAAGGACTAAATGCACAGATTCAATGTTTAGCCAAGCACCTACTACGTGCCAAACAGTGGATTACAAAGACCAGCCTTTAAAAAGCTACCTTTCTGGGGCACCTGCATGGCTCAGTCAGTTAGGCATGTAACTTCGGCCCAGGTCAAGATCTCATGGTTTATGAATTTGAGCCCCTCATCAGCCTGTCTGCTATCAGCAAGGAGCCTGCTTTGGATCCTCTGTCTGCCCCCCTCCCTTCCCCATGTGTGCACATTCCCTCCCTCAAAAATAAAATAAACATTAAAAAAATAATAATAAATAAAAAGCCATCTTTCTGATGTCAATATTTTGCCTGGAGATTGGGAGTGACACCATATCACTCCAAATGTGGATTTCTCCATCAACGAGTTCTTGCACAATCAGCAGTATAAAGCAAACTATCAAAGTAAAGAAAATTATCAAAAAATTTCTCAAAGCAAAGAGAAATTGAAAATTTGATAGCAGGTCTCTTGGCAGAATGGCCCTGGAAGACAGAAATCTACATTTGCCAAACACAGGAAAAATCACAGAATTTTCAGGAGCTATTTTGATAACAACTATAAAATTTAAAATATGCAGAGTATTTTCATCCTTTAAAGGACTATATCTACCCAGATTTCCACAAGGCAAGAATAAATAAGTTCCCAGTTGGAGGTGAAGGTCACATCTTAATTACATAACACTCTCTTGTCAATACTTACCTGTCCGGAAAAGTATGTGAAATGTGCACGTTTCCGTAGAAATAACCAGGCATTTGTCCAGCTGGTTTCCAAACTGGCTAGACCTTGTCAATCAGTTAATGCCTTACCTCCTGTGAGATAAACACATGAGAAGTCACTGTCAGGCTACTGTATTTTCTCAAACCCTAATTTGTTCATGCTTTTATTCATTCAACGAAAATAAATTGAGGGCCAACTGTATGCCAGACATTGTTCTAGACATGAATGAAACATGAACAAACCAAAGGTCACCTGTCTTCCTAGAACGTACATTTTAGCAAATGTTTTCAATTCCCAATAGAACTTAAGTGTGCTTCAACTGGTAGTTTTAACAAAATGAAATAGCCTTTTGGGCTAGTACTCAGATTTCCTTATGTTGATTCATTCTCTTGGCAAACACTAACTACTGGGCTATCCCGAAACAATACAAATATCTATTGAGATGGCAATCATGATTTCACGGGAGCTCACTGTCTAAATGGAAACACAAGACATTTACAACAACAACAACAACAACAACAAAAACAAAGAAAACACAACCCAACACTATAGGTCATTAAATGCCATGAGCAAAGCGAGTAGAACATTGGGAAATTTCAGAGAAGAAAATTCATCTTCATGGAGAAGGTAACTAGGAGGCATCTGAATTAGGATTTAAAGGATGAGTATGATAAGCACAGGCAAAATGAGAGGAGGGTGGGACACACTAGGATAAAGGATTGTCTGTAAATAATCAAAAGTAACATCTTATTTTCTTGAGGCGCCTGGGTGGCTCAGTCGGTTGTGTCTGACTCTTGATTTCACCTCCTGTCATGATCTCATGGTTCATGGGACCGAATCCAGAGTAGGGCTCTTCACGTTGGGATTCTCTCTCTCCCTCTCTCTCTCTGCCCCTCCCCTGCTTGCAGGCACGTGTTCATGTGTGCATTCCCTCTCTCTCTCTCTTCCAAAATAAATAAATAAACAATTTTTCTTTTTAAAATAACATCTGTGGGGCTGGGGAGCGGGGAGCTCAGTTGGTTAAATGTCCAACTTCAGCTCAGGTCATGATCCCACAGTTCGTGGGTTCGAGCCCCGCGTGGGGCTCTGTGCTGACAGCTCAGAGCCTGGAGCCTGTTTCAGATACTGTGTCTCCCTCTCTCTCTGTCCCTCCCCCTCTCCTGTTCTGTCTCTCAAAAATAAATAGCATTTAAAAAGTAACATTTTCTTAAATATGTGATGGTGAAACAAATCTCTGAAAGCTGCTATGGATTGAATGGTTGGGTCTCCCCAGAATTCATATGTTGAAGCTCTACTCCCCAGTGGTCCTGGAAGTGGGGTCTTTGAGAAATCAGGTCATATAAGTGGAGCCCTCCTGATAGGATTAGTGCCCTTACAAAAAGAGTCACAAGAGAGAGACGATCTCTCTCTCTCTCTCTTCCTGGTGAGGATACAGCAAGAAGGTGTCATCTATAAACCAGGAAGAGGGCTCTCACTGGAACCCTACCATGCCTGCACCTTGATCTTGGACTTGCAACTTCCAGAACCCTGAGGAATAAATACCTGTTACTTAAGCCACCTAGTATATCTTGCTACAGCAGCCCAAAGGGACTGACACAAAAGCAAACACTTCAACCTTGCTTTCAAACTTTTTTATCTAAATCAAGTTTAGAGCAGTTGTTGTCTTCAAGTCAACTGAATGCTCAGGGTCAACCTACAATGAAAAGTTAAGGGTGGAAAATGGGTTTCTTTCTTTCTTTCTTTCTTTCTTTCTTTCTTTCTTTCTTTCTTTCTCTTCAGTTTATTTATTTATTTTGAGAGAGAGATAGAGAGCAAGCAGGGGAGGGGTAGAGAGAGAAGGAGACAGAAAAGCCCAAGCAGGCTCCACAATGCTAGCACAGAGCCCGATGCTGGGCTCGAATTCATGAACTGTTGACATCATGACCTGAGCAGAAACCAAGAGTCAGACGTGGAACTGACTGAGCCACCCAGGCGCCCTGAAAATGGGTTTCATCTCACATGTTCACTATGGAACTGGCAGCTAGAAGTATTGTGTGGCAAGTAATTCTGAGGCTTCATTAAGGGTCAGCAGGAAAGGACCTGTGATTGATTACTGATGTCTGCTGCAGGCACAGGCTTCAGATGTGGTGGGTGATTTATTTGCCGTCCCTGGGTTAAGGTCAGACATCTGATTTGCTTAGGGAGGAATGCTGTGTCATAGTGGTTTTTAAACTGTTTTAGCAGCAGAACCCTTTGTTCAAATGAAATCTTACTCAAATTCCAATAGTTTGAAGAGGAGAGCAGTCCTCATTGAACAGGAAAGTCGGATGTCTAGAGTCCCAACCTCCCCCTCCTCATTCACAGTGGCACCAGGAGCACAGCCTGAAAAACCACCACTTTATGAGACTGTTGCTTTCTGGGTTACAAGACGAACAGCATTTAATTTGTTTGGCTCATATTCAATTCCACCAGAAGGAAGATCATCCTATTTTACAGATGCAAAAACTGAGGCCCAACGAAGTTAACTGATAAACCCGAGGCTGACAAAAGAAGGTTACTAATTAAGTCAAGAACCAGAAGCCAGGCCTCCTCCCTCTTACAGGACCGTGGTGTCACCGTCTGTGACTCGGCAGCTCTACCAGAGCTTGCCATGGGCTGAATACCAGAGACCTCTGAGGAAAAGAGCTGGGTTGAGTTGAAATAAACATGAGAAAAAGAAGATGGTCCTGCCTCTCTGTCTGAAATTCTGCCTCGCTCTGCCCTCCCCTACATATCTTTTCCACCAGCCCTGTTGTCAGTGACACTTTAGAGGTCTGTATCCCTGAGCAGCTCAGGGCCCCCGGGGGCTCAAGTTTCCTTCTCACTTCCTGAGACTTGCAGGAGAGGTAACAACCTGAGCATGACCCCTCCTCCTCTCTCCTCAGCTATTTCTTTTCTTTTTTTTAAGTTTACTTATTTATTTTGAGAGAGTGTGCATGCACAAGTAGGGGAGGGGCAGAGAGCGAGGCATAGAGAGAATGCCAAGCAGGCTCAGTACTGTCAGCACAGAAGCCCCAGGAGGGGCTCAAACTCATGGACCTTGAGGTCATGACTTGAGCCAAAGTCAGACGCTTCACTGACTTAGCCACCCCGGCACCCCTCTCCTCAGGCCACAAAGGGCTGACATAGGGTGGTCACAGTGGGTCCCCCATGTAAGCCACTTTACAAATTATACAGCGCTTTTCTCATCTCCCCAAGCCCACCCCACCACCTCATCACTTGTAGCCTGGACTACTGTGGCAGCCTCCCTCCCCACCTCTTCTCCCCTCTTGGGCTCTGGCCTCACCATGTTCCCTTCAACTTCCCACACCGCAGGAAGCCATCTTTGAATAATGCAGATCCAGTCATGCCTCTGTCTAAAACCCTCCAGCAGCTTCCCATTGTCCTTAGTTCCTCATGGAAAGACCATTTAATTATGACAAAGCGTGTGTATGCATGTGTTGCAGTGTGCACATGCACTCTCAAAAAGGAGGGTGGTTTACGATATTTAAACTGGGACACGAAAGTACTATAGGCTCCCTAGGATACACAGCAAAGTATATTTATTTAGGTCCTGACTCATTCCACAAAGGAACTGGAGCAGCTGGGTATATAATATGTCTCCTGGGCAAGCAAAAACAGGATGCTTTCTCAGCTATGTTTTGGAAACGTCAATTCTGTGGTATGAACCAACTACAGTGTAAAATAAAAATAAATTAGCGTCTTATTATCTTAAAAGCCCTGAAAGGAAAGGAAAGGGCATATATCTGCAGAGGTGCTCTATCACAGCATCAAGATGATTTCTGGATCACTGAATGGGCATTCTGAGGTGCATTAGGAGAAACGGAGTCAATACCTAACACAGTAGCCTGTGTGTCAGTATTTTCCTAGCACTGGCTGGCCCCTAGGTCCTAAGTCAAGAGGGCTGCAAAAAAGCAGTTGAATTAAGAAATGGGCAGAGGATCTGAAGAGACATTTTCCAAACAATACATGCAGATGGCCAACAGGTCCATGAAGAGAGGTGCTCAACATCACTCATCAGCAGGGAAATACAAATCAAAACCACAATGAGATATCACCTCACACCTGTCAGAATGGCTACTATCAAAAAGATGAGAAAAAGAAAGTGTGTTGGCAAGGAGGTGAGAAAAAGTGAACCTTTGGCACTGTTGGTAGAAATGAAAATTGGTGCAGCCACTACAGAAAACAGTATGGGAGTTCCTCAAAAAATGAAAAATAACCACTATATGCTCCAGCAATTCCAGTTCTGGGTATTTATCAAAAGAAAATGAAAACACTGACTCCTCTTCATTGTAGTATTATTTGCAATAGCCAAGACATGGAAACAACCTATATCTATGGATGGATGAATGGATAGAGAAAGAGAATGGGTGCGTATGTGTTTGTATATGTACACACAATGGAATAGTATTCAGCCATAAGAAAGAATGAGATCTTGCCATTTGCAACAGCATGGATGGAGCTTGAGGGCATTAGGCTAAGGGAAATAAACTAGTCAAAGAAAGACAAATACCATATGCTCTTACTTATGTATGGAATCTAGACAAAACAAAACAGTAAGTTCATAGACAAAACAGAATGATGGTTGCTAGAGGTGGGAGGTGGGAAGCTGGGCAAAATGGGTAAAGGGGGTCAAAAGATACAGACTTTCAGAAAAAAAGCACTTACTATAAATTAGGCAATACATAATATTTCAAAATTCCAAAGGTACAAACATGCCTGTAATAAAGCCTCCTTCTCATCCCTGTCTTTCAGCTGCCCTGTTGCCCTCTTCAGAAGCCCTCTTCAGAAGCATAATAGTCCATGCATACATTAGCCTGCATATTCACAGTTTTTATTTTCATTCAAATAGTGGAATTATATTCCCAGTGTCCTTTGCCTTGCTTTTTTCCCCCTACCTTGCTTTTTCACTCAACCATTTATCCTGAGACCCAGTTTCATTACATGTGACTGTCATGAACAGTGACTGGGCTGTGTCCTTGGGATTCTTCTTGGGCCTGAGGGATTTTGTTCCCACTAAAACAAAACTGTCTGACTTGGGGCTGGGGAGTTGGGCCCATATTTACTCATATTCACTGACCCTGGAGCTCATCATCTAGAGAAAGGCAGTTGCTGTCCGGGACCAGCAGGGCAGTACTTGGGGTCAGACAATCAGCACCAGCCCTCCTCTGCACATCACTCAGGGACACTGGCTTATTTTTAGAGCTTTTAAATAATTTTTAATTACACAGGAAATGCACAAATATATTTCTGTGGAAAAAAACGTTTGAACAATTCAGTTGAAGTAAAAAAGCCAGCCCCTTTGACTCTCCAAACACATGTTCACTGTCTACACAGAAGGGTCTACCGTAGCTTGGGTGTTTTAAGACTTTTGCTCTGTGGGGAAGATTGTTTTGGTGTGTTTTCCTACGTGGGAATCATATTCTTTACACCGTACAAGTTGCTTTTCTCATTTAACATTTTGTCTTGGCCCTATTTCCACTTCAGAATATGGAGTGGGTACTTTGTCCTTTGTGACCACATTACGATTCTATTGTATGGATGTATCGTAGTTGATGTAAGGATCTTCCCTTTGATGAGCATTTAGGTTGTTACTAATTTTTCAATATCCACATCAACTGGCTTCTTTCACAGCATATGGGAAGGCAGCTCCCTTCCCAGGATTTCTGAAGATTCCAAGGTCACTTATGTTTTCCTGGTCACTTTCTGTCCCTGTCCTGTTCTTGAATCCACTAGGGGCTTCTCTATTCTTGCCTCTCCCCCCATGCTCATTATTGCAACTCTTCCTTCTTTATCATCCCAACACCAACAATTTCACTAAGGTTTGCTGGTAAAGGAGAGGGGTCACAGCACAATAGTGAACAGGAAACACATTACAACAAATACCAGGCATCGTTCTTCTGGAAAACTCCTTGACCACTGTACCTTGGGGAGGAGCCACTGGCTGAACTTCTCAGGCCCCTACAACTTGCCAGGTTATCTCCTCTCTCACAAGGGCCCTCTGCCATCTTTTAAATTTCATTGGCCAAGGAATAGCTGCTCAATTCCTATTGCTTTATTCTTACCTGGCATGGAAATTTTACAGCATGGTTAACAGTAACTCTGCTACTTGCTTCCTGTGTGACCTTTGATAAGTTACATAGCCTCTCTCAGCTCCAGTTGCTTATTATGTAACAGAAGCTATATTAGAATGTATTTAAAGCCCTCAGCACAGCGTCTGGTACATTAGCTCATATTATATCCCTGAGGCTATCACCTCTCACACTGGGAAATGACCCATCAAGGTGTTTCCCTCTCGAAAGAGCAGTTACTGGCCTAAGTGAGTTCTATCACCAAACTATGACATCCAGCAGGTGTTGTGTGGTTGTTTTTTCTTTTTAATATTTTATTTTTAAGTAATCTCTACAGCCAACGTGGGGCTCAAACTTATAACCCTGAGATCAAAAGTTGCACACTCTACCGACTGAGCCAGCCAGGAGCCACCCCCCTCTGCTTTTTTTAAGATTTTATTTTTACCAGCAGCAGGTTTTGAAAAGAAGTGCTTTCTTCTCCATTAGTGGGTTGTAGAAAAGCTCCCTTTCAGCTTTATTTCTTACAACTGTTGCTTATGCAATGCATGAGTTCTTGAAGGTTCATGGCCAGCATGAAAAAAGGTCTTGGGCAACTTAAGTGTGCTTTATCCAGGCCACAGAACCGAGATTCAATGCAGTCCCTCCCCTTCATTCTCTGCCATCATCCCTCCTCCACCCAGGGGTTCAAGGCAGACATCTGGGAGTCACCCTTGAGTTCACTCTTTCCTTACCCCCACCCTTAGGCTCCCACCAAACCTAGCTGGGGTTACATGCAGATTCTACAGCCCCAGTACTCTGAGCCAGGACACCGTGGGCTCCCCCACCCCCACTCCCACCGCTGTGGCAGTCCATCGTCCGCCAGGCTAGCAGAGGCATTCGAAAACATAAACCAGACCATTTCCCTGTCCTGATTAAAACCCATCAGTGCTTCCTGTGGCCTTCAGAGTGAAATCCAAGCTCCACGGCAAAGCTGGCAAGACTCTGGCCAATCCCCTCCTACTGCTTCTCCAGCTCCGTCTTCTGGGGCCCTTACAACTCACCCCCCTTCTCCTCCTCTAACCACCATGCCACCCGCTCTGGGCCTTTGCACCATTCTCCTTCCTGGAGCACACCTCACGGCCACAGCTGCCGCGGTGGGTCCCACTCAGCTTGCCAACTGCAGGGCAGAGAGGCCTCCCCTGACCACCCACTCTAATCAGCCCACCCCTCCAATTTCTCTGGCTCAAACCACCCTGCGTATCACCTTCCAGGTCTCTTCTTGTGGATGTGTTTACTGTCTGCTCCCCACAAAACAGGGGGCTCCGCGGAGGCAGGCACGTTGTCTTGTTCACTGCCCTGCACCCCGTGGGGTGCACAGTAACCACACGGTATCTAATGGGTGACCAGACAAACGACTACATTTACAAAGAAAATGAAGAGGAAATCTCCAGAGGAATGTGTAATTGGAAGACACACACCAAAGGAGGGTCCCGTGGGAGCTATCTCTCCATACTGGAGCCTGGAGCCTCACAGTGAGACAGGCGTAGGTTGGAGCCAGGAGTGAGGTCCCGAAGTCCCAGGGCCTCCCATGGCCTCCTGAGACGGGAGAGGGAATGTCTCCCCACCACTCACAAGTGCCTTGATTGGCACAGACAAAGGGCAGGGTTGCTGCCTCCACTGCTGATTTCCATGCAGCGCGGCCCTTCTTCCACCCACCAGAGAGCCCACTGAGTTGCCATAGCAACAGAGGACTGCACCAGAGTCCAACAGGGATGTGTGCATCTCCCAGCACTTCTGTCAGGGCGAGGAAAAGGGGGGTGCTCAGTCCAGAGTTGTGCCCTTGCTCTGTCTGCCTCTGGTCTGACCTGGTCTAAGCAAAGCACTCTCCTTGCCCCCTCCAGCCCTACCTCATGGGAACATCAGAGGAAGCTCTCCCTTCACAGTCCTCTCCTCTGTTTTCTCTCTACCGCTGTGGAAGGAAGGCCTCATCTCTGTATCCTGTCCAGGCCCACAAATTGGCCAGAAGAACAAAGGAGAAGGATTCTCTGATGGCACATAACTCTCAAAACAGTCTCAAGTATGTTTTCTTTTTAAATACAACTTTGTTAGTCTGAACGGTCATCTCCTGGAGTTTTTGAGTCTCTGTTGGCTGTCTTTTTGGTCCCCCTGAAGAAGGCAAACTGGCTTTTTAATCCCCAGAAGCTAACAGCCCTTTGAGCAAGCTGCCGTGAAGCAGTTTGTAATATTCGTCAAAATAATGACAATATTTACCACTCTCTGAGTGAGTATGGGGCGTGCCTCACCTCTCTCAATCCTTACATCCACCCTGAAAGAAAGGCATTATAGTCCCTCTTTACATGCAAGGAAACTGAGGCCTGATCTGTCCTGGAGTCACACAGTGGCCGAGAGGCCAAGCCGCCATCTGCACACTGTACTCTCAGACTCTGAAACCCAAGCCATTGGCCACCGCTCTGCATCGGGAGGCAAAATCAGCAACATGGAGTGACACATTTTGCGTCCCCAACTCCAGCCAGCCCCGTTAGTCCTCACGTGGCCCCCTCCCGGCCACCGTGGCCAGCAGTTGTTGGCTCTGGCCCCACGCCACATCACCCCCGCAAGGATCTGACAGCAAGTAGCTCAGAGTGGGAACAAAGGCAGCTTTTTCAGCCCCTTCTTTAGAAACCTTGACTCCTTGCCACGGAAGCGCTCCGTGGATTGGCTGCTACCATGGCAACTGGCTGCTGGTCTCTGTCCAATTATGTTAGTCCAGAACTGCGGTGCCTCCGTGTCCATTTCCTGCCCAGGCTCCCAGCCTGCCCGTCCAGCCCTTCTGACCTCCAGGCAGTTTTGAATGCCTACGCTTTCTAATTACAGCTGCCTTTCAATTCCCTCCTCCTGATGAAACCTTTGTAATCTGCATTGAACTTCTCCTCCCCGCAGCCCTTTGTCATGCTCGGCTGCTGGCTCTTTATCTCTGGTTTATGAAGCACCAATTGTGTGCCCAGCCTTGCCTCCAGCATACTTGTGCACCTGATGGGCAGATAACTTGGACACACAAATTTCAAACATCTGGGACTCAGTGTCTAGCACGGAGCTCTGCTGCAATTGTGACCTGGTAGGAGGTCTATGGTGGCCTGATTTTAAGCCCAGATTTCTTTGTTCAATGACTCACGAGCACCTACTATGTTTCAGGCACTGGGGATACCATGTTAAACAACTCAGCATGGAACTTCACGTCTTCCTAGGGGAAAGGGGTGATAAAAGTAAAAAGGTAAACAAACATGACTTGGGGAGTGGGAAATGTAGTGAAAATAGAAAGGGGCTGAGGAGCTCTGATCCCGGGATGGACATTTTCCTCTGTCCTCATCTAAGCTTCTCACTTCCAGAGGGAGGGGCGCACCTGAGGAAGCAGGGGGGAGGAAGTGGTGCTTGGTGCCCAGGGGGCATTTCTGGATGCAAGTGGCAGAGACTAAACTTAGGGAAAAGGATTTTTATTTAGGCAATGATGCAACTGGGAGTCTGAGGCCCCAAAGTCATCAGGACTCTATCACCATCTTTTCCCTCTCTCTGGCAGTCAGCTTCCTTCCTTCTCTTTGCAGTGGCTTTTCCCACAAGACAGGCAGCATGGCTGCTGGCAGATCCTGTGAGCTTTACTTTTCCCAGCCGCAGTCATGGAAGATAGCCTGACCTCAAGCATTCTCCCATTTCAAGACCATAAGACTGTAACTCCAGGCCACTTGTTGGCCTGGATCAGAAGTTCCCAGCCTGACTAACCAGCCAAGGCCAGGGATGGGATCAGAGTACTAACAAGGAGGCTCCTGAGTTCTTTGTAGTTGGGAAAGGCAGACAGTACCAGGGTCCAGACCACCCTCACAGAGGGAGACCCATCAAAGTGTGTGCCCCTCCACCCCCTCCCCACACTCCTGGTTTCTTATTTTTATGGTCTCAGTTCTGTTCCTGAGAGGTAACTTTGCCCCTATGGCCTGGTTCAGTCTCAACTCAAGGTCACACTCTGCTCCGGGGACTTCTCTGCCCATCTTATCTTTGTTACCCTCATGTGTAGTCCCACCAAACCCATGCAGGACCCAAAGTCACCACTAACTCTGGTTGTTGTGTACAGCAGGTTTGACTGAAGGCCTAGGGGGGTAACAGATGGGAAACACTCCATAGCTCAGAAGAAGACCAACATATGCTCCACACATTGAAACAATTCTCAGTGCCTTCTATCCTTAGTGCTTACTATGAGGAAATCACATGATTTCCCTTCCTCTTTGACCTTTCTCTTGGAACTCCCAGCAGGAACCGTGAAATTCCTTATTACTTTCTAACGCAGAGGTATTCAGCTATCTACCTCCACTCAAGTCAGATTCCTGAACTGACCCTGGTGTCTCCTAAAAACACGTGAAGGTGCTTTGCTAAATAAAAGAACCTTCATTCTAGGGTGCCTGGGTGGCTCAGATGGTTAAGTGTCTGACTCTTGTTGGCTCAGGTCATGATCTCAGGGTTCATGAGGTCGAGTCCTGAGTCAGGCTCTGTGCTAGACATGGAGCGTGCTTGAGGTTCTCTCTTCTCTCTCTGTCCCGCCCCCTGTTTACACACTCTCTCCCTAATAAAGAAGAAGAAGAAGAAGAAGAAGAAGAAGAAGAAGAAGAGGAGGGGAGGAGGGGAGGAGGGGAGGAGGAGGAGAGGAGCTTACAGAAGTCAGGAGAGGTTTTCAACAGTCATTATTTGCTTAGCTTATCTACCAGCAAATTCTTAGGGATCCTATTCCCAATGGTCAGAGCAAGGACAGGAGGTCGGGGTGGAGGGGTTCATTCACAGAGCCTAGTTTGGCCTCAGGATAATGTGCTATCCCCCTCAGTCATACACTGGCTCAACATCCTGAGGGTGACACAGAGGAAGAATGAATGGTTCCCACACTGTAGAGGTTAGTGATGCCTCAGCAAGGGACACAAGATCCCATTCAGAGAAAAGAAAGGGTAACACAGACCCTCTCACCCAATGTCAGCTCTATTTTCCAGCTGAGAAAGTGCAGTTCCATGCTTGCATTCCCAGGACCTGCCTTTTTCACTCTCACTGGGGTGGGGATCCGCAAATGCTAGAATTCTGACAGAGTTGCCGCCTCTGAATCTCCCTATTGGATTTGTGAAGATTCAAAGATGACAGTCATCTGGGAAGCCATGCCCTTACATGTTTCCCGCTGCCTGAAGCTATTTCTGTGAACAATCAGAGCTTTCTTTCTCTATGGCCTCAAAAAACCTACGCAGGGGTAGTCTGCCCACATAGGGCACTCACGTAGCAAGCCTTGTCTTAGAGACCAGTTTGAATGTTCTGGAGGGATGGGAGCCAGAGACAGGGAAAACAACTGTCCATTCTGCTTCTGTCCTATTCTCCCCCAAAGATTTCACATGAGGAGAGTTACAAATATCTTGATGTTCATTCCTTAGAAGTCTAGGTTCTTCTCATTATCTCAGACTTCTTGGAGCCTGACCTATTAGTGGACTCCTTCTGACTTTGTGGTCTCATCAAACTGCAGGCTGTTTCTGCAAATGCATTTGACTTTGAATATAGGGGCTAGGCTACATAGTCACTGAGATCCTTTCCCCTTCTTACAAAAGGGAAGTACTAAGTTCATAGAATGAGCACTGGGCCACAAACCAGGTAAGTTTGGGGATCTGGTCCTAGTTCTGATAAGGTGTGACTTTGCTCAAGTCACTTGCATCTTGGGGCCTTTGGTTTCTCATCCACCAAATGCATGGCTCGACAGAGGCAGTTTTCTAAACCCTGGCCTCTCCTCTATACCTTTGTCCTTTTTGCCACACTCGTGTATCACCTATACTATTATACACTGAATTCAACATTAATATGTTGAATTACCTTTTTAACTTGGCTTCATGATAAGCAATATATCCACGATATCACATATTTAATGTGCTATTTTAATTTTTTTTACCATGTGCTAAGACAAATACTTATTTTTAATTATACTCATCTGTATAATCCCTGAAACCTTCCTGAGTACCATACACATAAACCACCTTTGAGAAACACTGAATTGGAGCATAACTTTGAGAATGCTCTTTACTCTTATTGTGAAATGCTAATAATCCTCAAAAGGAAAAGGAATTTCAGAAAGGAAAAAATTTGTCATTCCTAAGCCAACAGCTAGCATGACCCTTGGAACAAAATGGTCATGTTTTGACAACTTTTTCTTTCCCATCACAGGTAACAGGACCCAACTCTGATTTTAGTTTCTGGAGGCTGAGGAATCTATAGAGCCCCGCCCACTGCTCTCCCCTTGGATTTCCACAGGGCCTACTGAAGACCACAGTCCCCAAGTAGCCCAGGCCTGCCCCTGTGCTAGGTAGTGGGACTGCTGTGGCCAAGTGGAAACGGCTAACTCAAATGACGGGAAGGTTGGCCTTTCATCCTAAGCACGCGATCCCAAGGTCAGAGCAAGTCTTGTTGGCTGGCAGCCTCCTCCAGTTCCCTTCACCGGCACTGCTTCCTGGAACTATTTGGATGACATAATGCAAAAGACTCACGGGGATCCTCGGCTGGAACTCTCTTCTCTGGTAAGGCACTGGCAAGCAAGAGAGAGGAGGGCTGGGCTCCTCAGGTGAGAGAGGGAGAAGAGATAACACTTCCCTGGTGAAAAAGGATACTTGCACAATGAAAGAAAAAGTGAACAAATCATCAGTTGTCAGGGGTGACCTTCTCCACCACCTCAGGGATTCCCAAATCTGGCTGATCATCAGAATCACTTGAATGGCTTTTATAAATAAAATTCAACTATCCCTATGCTATTATACAGCAACTCCACTCCTTAGTATTTACCCATGAGAAATGAAAACATATTTGTGGCACCTTTAGTCATAATAGCCGAAAACAACACTAAAAGGCCCGTCAGTAGGTAAAGAGAGAAACAAACTGAGGTATAGCCATAGGGTAGAACACTACTCAGCAAGAAAAAAGGATAAATCCCAAAAACTTTATGAGAAGTGGAAAAAAAACAGACACAGAAAGTGAATACTGCATGATTATGATTCTACGGATATGACGTTCAAGAACAGGAATGACTCATCTATGGTGACAGAAATCAGAACAGTGGCGATCTAGGCAGGATGGGATTGATTTAACTTTCTGGGGCTGTGGAAATGCTCTGTACCTACACATTTGCCAAAATTCACCCAATTATACTCTGAAGATCTGTGCATTTCCTCATAGGTAAATTTTACCTTAATTTAACATATATATAGATTAAAAAATATATATGTGGATATAGATATAGATTATAGATTATAGATAATATATAGAGATATATTATAGATTTTATAGATTATATATTATATAACATAATATATATAAAATAATTATATGTATTAGATTTTATATTATATATAGTGTGTGTGTGTGTATATGTGTATATATATATCTATATATATATATCTATATATATATATATCTATCTCCTTTGGCCCCCATCCAATTCCTAGTAAGTCAGCATCTCCAGAGGTAGAATCTGGAAATTTATATTTAAAAAAGTGATTAATCAGGTTTGGGAACTTTTGGATCCTAAGAAAGCTTTGACTGACTCTCAGTTACCAGATTTGGGGTAATCTGCTACTAGAAAGAAAGACTAAAATAACAGCTACTGCTTATTGAACACTTATGTAATAACCCCACAAAGCAGGTATCATTTTCTCCATCTTACAGATTAAACAAAACAAAACAAAACCGAGAGCAAGGCACTTGCCCAAATCACACAGCTGGTAAAGAGCAAAACTACTTAGCCTAAGTCCTCTTTACTACAGATACCTCATTTTTTCCACCATTCATTCATTTATTCAAATAATCCAAGCCAAGTAAGTATTGTGTGCCTTCTTGGAGCCAAGCACTCGGCCGGGCATTATGCCATGTCAACCTCTCTGAGAAGATAGTAAGGAGGACTGATGGGTGAGCAAGATGAAGTCTATAAGACAGCATTTACCTTTGCTTTATAGACTTGGGGAGGAAAAGGGATCCAAGTCCTCTTTTCATTTTCATTATTCAGATGGTTTAGGGAAAGTCCTAGGGTTTATGGTTATATAAGCATAACTAAAGGAAGCCTCTGTGCTGCTTACTTTGGGAACTTTCCAGAGCTAACACCAATAGCAGGTAATGTTAAAAAAAATGGGCTAAAATCATTATGGGATTATGAATAATTCACAGGCACCCCCTATTACCCATTACATTTTGTTCTACATAATTGCTTCCTGGGAATCTGCTCCCAGGGCAGGGAATTGGGACTATGCATGAAATTGAATATTTCTGCCTTTGACAAGTAAATTTAAACAAAATTGTGAATTAGTTTCAGTCCCCTGCTGCCTATCCCCTTTGAGTCAATAAGACAGGTCCTTTACTGAACAAAATAACCGTGCAAGCAAAAGAGTATAGCTCTTTTGAAAGAGAAGTGAGCCCCAGTTCCTATTCATACCAGGAAATGTTCCGAGGGTTCTAAATATGCTGGAGGATTTGGGGCAGGATGGGGGACTAGAAGAGGGATGGCTAGGAGAGAATTAGAGTCAAACCAGAAAAAGTACTCTGGGTAGTATAAAGATGGGACTGACCAGGAGAAGAGTAATCCTTCTTTAAAAATTGAGATGGGGCACCTGGATGGCTCAGCCCATTAAGTGTCTGACTTTGGCTCAGGTCATGACCTCGTGGTTCTGTCCCCCTCTCTCTGCCCCTCCCCCACTTGTGCTCTCTCAAAAATAAATAAACATTTTTTTTTAATTGAGATGTAATTCACATATCAAAAATTCACCTTTTAAAGTGTACAAGTCACTATATCCCACCCCCTGGCAACCATTGATCTACTTTCTGTCTTTGTGACTGGCTCCTTTCACTTAGCATATTTTCAAATTTCATTCACGTTGTCTCACGCATCAGAAAGAACTCCATTCACTTTTATTGCTGAGTCATATTCTATTGTATGGATATACTATACTTTGTTTATCTATTCATCAATTAATGGAAGAAGTTTGGGCTATTATGAATAATCCTACCATGAACATTCGTGTATAGGTTTTTGTGTGAATATATGTGTTCAATTCTTTTGGGTATATAGCTAGGAGTGGAATTGCTGGGTCATAAGATAACACCTGTTCAATTTTTAACTTTTTTTAAAAATATTTTTTTAATGTTTATTTATTCTTGAGACATAGACAGAGTGTGAACAGGGGTGGGGCAGAGAGAGAGGGAGACACAGAATCCGAAATAGGCTCCAGGCTCTCACTGTCAGCACAGAGCCCGACGCGGGGCTCGAACCCACGAACTGTGAGATCATGACCTGAGCTGAAGTCAGACGCTTAACCGACTGAGCCACCCAGGAGCCCTAATTTTTAACTTTTTAAGAAAATTTATTTATTTTGAGAGATAGGGAGAGAGCAAGTGGGGGGGGAGCAGTGGGGGGGGGAGAGGGGGGAGAGAATGAGAATGAGAGAGAGAGAGAGAGAGAGAGAGAGAGAGAGAGAGAGAGAGAGAGAATCCCAAGCATCCTCTATGCGGTCAGCACAGAACCTGACACAGAGCTCCAATCCCACAAACCATGAGATCATGACCTGAGTCAAAATCAATAGTCAAACGCTTACCCTACTGAGACGCCCAGGCACCCCAACGTGTTCAATTTTTTTAACATGTATTTATTTTGGGGGGGGCAGAGAGAAGAAGCTTGAGGAATCAAAATAGGCTCCAGGCTGTGAGTGCAGAGACCAACGAGGGGATCAAACTCACAAACTATGAGATCATGACCTGAGCCGAAATCAAGAGTTGGCCGCTTAACTGACTGAGCCCCCCAGATGCCCCACATGTTAACTTAAAAAAAATTATTTTAATTTCAGTATAGTTAACATACAGTGTCATATTAGTTTTAAGCGTACAATATAGTGATTCAACACTTCCATACATCACCAGGTGCTCCTCCGGAGAAGTGCCTTCCTTAATCCCCATCACCTACTTCACCCATCCTCACCTCTCACCTCCCCTCTGGTAGCTATCAGTTTGTTCTCTGGAGTCTGTTTCTTGGTTGTCTCTCTCTTTTTCCCTTTGCTTGTTTGTTTTGTTTCTTAATTCCACAACACAAGTTCAATTTTGAGGGGGAAGTATCCAACTGTTTTCCATAGTGGCTGCACCATTTTACATCCTCCCAACAGTGTATGAGGATTCCCCCTTTTCTAGCTATAACCTCTAGCAATACTCTTGCTTTATCTTCTTTATCAAAATTTATGTTCTATGTAGTAGTCATAGCTTATCTGAAAACCTAACCTACATTACTGGTCTCATGTGTCATCCCTCTGGATAACACCTTTACAATTTAAGAGAGCTTCCTGGAAAGAGCCTAAATGTCCATCAACTGATGAATGGATAAAGAAGATGTGGTCTATATATATAATGGAATACTACTTGGCAATGACAAAGAATGAAATCCTGCCATTTGCAGCAACGTGGATGGAACTGGAGGGTATTATGCTAAATGAAATAAGTCAGTCAGAGAAAGACACATATGATATGTTTTCACTCATATGTGGAACTTGAGAAACTTAACAGAAGACCATGGGGGAGGGGAAGGGGGAAAATAGTTACAAACAGAAAGGGAGGGAGGCAAACCATAAGAAACTCTTTTTTTTTTTTCAATATATGAAATTTATTGTCAAATTGGTTTCCATACAACACCCAGTGCTCATCCCAAAAGGTGTCCTCCTCAATAGATAAGAAACTCTTAAACACAGAAAGCAAACTGAGGGTTAATGGGGGGAGCAGGGAAGAGGGGAAAATGGGTGATGGGCATTGAGGAGGGCACTTGTTGGGATGAGCACTGGGTGTTGTATGTTAGCAATGAAACATGGGAATCTACCCCCAAAACCAAGAGCACACTGTATACACTGTATGTTAGCCAACTTGACAATAAATATTATATAAAGAGAAAAAAAAGAGCTTCATGGAGATACACTAGTACATTATTCAGAACACTTCCAAATTCAAATTATCTGAAGCAAAGAGAGGATTTATTTACTCATGTAGCCGGGAAGATAATCAGGTAGCCTACAGAATCTTAAGGGGAAATTATAGGAACCAAGGTTTCAGCTTCAGGAAGAAGTTGCCTCACTTTCTCTCTTGCCCCTCCCCCCTGAATCTCCCTCTTGTTTCTTGTTTCTTTGGTGTCTTCTTTCCATGACACTCTCTCCACCTCTCATCTCTGTCGCCTCCACTTGGCCTCATTCCATATCAGGTTCTTTCCATGTACGAGAAAGACGGCTGCCCGCTGCTCAGACCTACATCCTCCCAGTTTAGCAGCAGTGGGGATAGTTGAGACTTAGGGACGGAGACCTTCTCGCCCACCATCATGTAAGTCATGCCATCCTTGTATCAATAGCATGTCCAGGAAAACGAAATCTAAAATGTGTGGCCCCCAATGGCTCCCACACCCACATCTGGGGCCGGATCAGAAGAAGGAGACCTTCTCTGAGACTCACCACCTAAACTAACTACCACCTCCTTAGTCATTTCACTCTGTTGCAATTTTACTTTTTCCAAATGAGTGGAATGGAATCTTTTTTTAGAAAATGGAGGAACAACTTCAGTAATTGAAAGCACTTTCTATTTTACTCTCAGTGGATTCCAAAATCTGAAAAGGACTCTCAAGGGACTTCCAAAATTTCTCAAGTTAGGTTAAACACCTATTAGAGCCCACGTGTTAAAAAAAAAAAGAAAACGAGCTGAATCCTTGAATGTTAGAGCTGGAAGACTCTGTGGCGACCACCTAGTCCCCCAACTCATTTTACACTGGGAGCAACTGAGGCCCAGGATTGGTAGGGCTCTGTCTGGTCACACAGATGAAAAGCAGTAGAGCTAGCCCCAAACCCTGATGTCCAGGCCATGCCCTTTCTTCTTGACCAGGCTTCTTGTCTGCACCCTCCCTTAGGCGCACAATCAGATAAAAAAAAGCGGGGGTGGGGGGTACTCCAGATTCATAGTAAGGGCATAAGAAGGACGTGCTGAATGTACGTACAGACTTCCTAGTTGCAATTTACTCTGGGCATCGCAGGGACCCAATTTATGCTGTGGGGAGGATTTCTTGCTGAAATCAGCACTGCCTGGGCCATAATCTTGCTGTGAGTCACAAACTGCACAGGAAGTATCTGAATGAGATTTCTTTAAGTGAGAGAGAAGTGAAGGGTGAAGAAAAGAAATATATGCAGGCATTTTGGGAACTGAAATGAAGAGCTGCAATCAACAGACTCACCCAACATGAGTCCCACCCCTGTGTAATGCTCTGTGGGCAGTGCGGACACCATGGACACAAGCTTCTCCTTGCACACATGCTATTCAGAGAAAAGACATACTTCTGGGACACATTTTAGAATCTTTCCCCCCCCTCACATGAATGTGTAAGAGCTCTTTATACGAAGAGTTTCATTCTTGTATATCTTGTAAGTGTCAAATATTTCTGCCCAGCTTTCATTTCTCTTTTACTTGTTTTTATCTTCTGCAGTGTTTAATTGTCATATGTGATCTTATCAATTAATTATTTCTTTTGTGCTGGCTAAGCTTTGATGTCATAATTCAATATCCTTCTCTACTTCATTTTTTTTAACCGATGAAAGTCATTTCTTATAAACCCATTGAAACTTCCCTTAAAAGCCCAAGTTTGCAATAATTTGAACAAGACAGACTCCCATATGCATTCTACTTAAATGTATCCGAATTTTCTTCCAGTACTTTTGATTTGTTTTGTTTCGTTTTTAATGTTTACTTATTTTGGAGAGACAGAGAGACACAGCATGAGCAGAGGAGGGGTTAGAGAGAGAGAAGGAGACACAGAATCTGAAGCAGACTCCAGGCTCTGAGCTGTCAGCACAGAGCCTGACGCGGAGCTCAAACCCATGAACCATGAGATCATGACCTAAGCCGAAGTCAGGCACTTAACCGCCCAGGTGTCCCTCTTCCGGTACTTTTGTACACTTAACTATTTCAATTATCTGGGATTCAATTTGGTGCAAAATGTGAGATAGGGATCTAAGTTTTTGTTTTCTTGTTGTTTTGTTCCAAATGGCTAATCGCTTATCATAATAACACTTACTAACTAGTAATTCTCTTCACTTCCAGTAATGTTTTCTAGTGGTGCAGACTGTGAGGATGCATGCTTGGTTGCTGTTGTTTTAAAATATGTGCATAAATCCATGCCACTTTTCTCTTCAAAGGATGGAATTTAACTCCCCTCCCCTTGAGTGTCAGCTGGTCTTAGAAACATAATAAAGTAGGGGCGCCTGGGTGGCTCAGTCGGCTAAGTGTCCGACTTTGGCTCAGATCATGATCTCACGGTTTGTGAGTTCGAGCCCCACATTGGGCTCTGTGCTGACAGCTCAGAGCCTGGAGCCTGCTTCGGATTCTGTGTCTGTCCCTCTCTCTCTCTCTGACCCTCACCCACCCATGCTCTGTCTCTGTCTCTCTCTGTCAAGAATAAATAAACATTAAAAAAAAAAAGAAAGAAAGAAACATAACAAAGTATAATGGATGGTGTAAGTGCTGGTGTGTGAGTCATGAGGCTAGGTCATAAGCGACATGCAGTTTCTTCTTGCTCTTTCTTAGATCATCCACCCTAGAGCAGGGCAGCTACCAGATTCCACAGCCCCCACAAGTGCAACAGGGAACCTCTGCTCCCTCAGAGCGCTCCAGGTCTGTCGGGGAGGCACTGAGAAGAGCCTCACAAGATCACACAAACCAGCCTATCTCTGTAGTCACCAGGCAGCTTCTTGCCTTTTTTTTTTTTTTTCTCTTTAGCACCACTGCTTCCTGACCGTGGCTTAGGAATCCCGTTGGAAAAGCATCGCTTCTGCATAAACCATCGAGAGAGGCCCGGGAGCAGAGTGTTTCCTGGGGGTTGAGGATGGAATTGCTTCTGAGCTACAGCGGGCCACCTGGGTCCTTGAGTGGCTCTGCTTTGCCCTGAATTTTGGGGTGTCCAGCTTGAATTGCTTTATCAGTTTCTTTCTATAAGTCCCTCTCTATGTAGAGTGCTCAAGGCAATCCAAAGGAGTAGGTAGGGACACAAGTCCTTGTATCTGCTTCCAGACATTTATCGTCTCTCCCACAGAGAAACGTCCCGTTAATTAGATGGAGCCATGGAGCTCCATGGAGATATGGATTAGAGCCCTAACAGCAACCAAGACGCAATGCTCTGTTATTCCCCAAACCCTTTTTATAGACCTCACCTAAGAGACCCCTTTGGTCTCTCTGTCTCACCTAGTTAGCATTTACCTTCTCGCAGATACACATTCCCCTTCCTTGGTCCAGATATTGCTTCCTTAAAAAACCCAGCAGCTCCCTCTCTGCCCCAGGCACATGACCTGCCTGAGTTTTTGCATCAATAGCTGACCTAGCATTCTTAGAGAACCAGTGCCTCTTGCACATCAGATCTAGGAAGGAGCAACTCTGTGTTCTAGAGAATATTCTCTTGCCCTCTTGCCTTCAAAATGGCATTCACTGAAAAGAGATAGGGTTTTGCTGTCAAGACTGGGGACGAAGCCGCTCAGAGAGACAGACAGGCAGCCTTCAAAACATGCATACAAGCCTTTTTAACAAGCAACTCCACTGTTGGAAAAAATTTAAAGACAAGAACAAAGATTTAATGGCAAGGGTGCTCATTACAACACCGTGTATAAGAGTGAAAAATTGCTAACAGCCTAAACGCTCAAGACTAAGGGTACTGATAGATTATGGCACATCCATAAAATGGAATACCATTTAGCTTTTAAAAACTGCCCTGTAGATGAATGTTCATGGGCATGTAAAGATGGGCATTGTACATTGTTAGCAAAATTTACTGTAGCATGTCATTTTTTTCAGTATAGACACTAATAAATGTAGGATGGATATTTATCAAAGATTAACAGGAGTTGACTTGAGATGATGGGTATTTTTATTGTCTTCATTTTGCCTGTGTATGTGTTCTACACATCCTCTAGGTGGGTGTCTGTCACCTTGTAAAGAGAAGAAAATTGTAAGAATTATTTTCAACTCAAAATCTGACTGCCTCTCTACTAGACCAGCTAAAAGCAAAAGGACTGGCAAGACCAAGCGCCAATGAGGATATAGGACTACCAAAACTCTCGTCCACAGCTGACAGGAGTGCAAAGTCTAACAACCACTTTGAAAAAATGTCACAGGATATTACTACAGCAAAACATGCATCTACCCCATGACCCAGCCATTCCTTTCCTGGGTTTATACCAATAGAAGTGTCTGTTTATGTACACCAAGTACACACACAAAATCATTACAGCTTATTAACAATAACTTTACTAACAACAACCCAAATCTGGGAAAACACTAGTGTTCATCAGCGATAGACTGGGTGAAATAAACTGTTGCCTACTAATACCACAGAGTACTACAGAATACTGAAAAAATAAGCCTCTACAACATGGTAGAACATGAATGAACTTCACAGATCTAACGTTGATCTGTGTACACACATTATTCTATTTACATGAAGGCCAAGAACAGGCCAAATGAAGCTATGATAGAGATCAGGATAAGGGTTACCTGGGGCGTATTGATGGGAAAGGAACATGGGAGAGCCTTCTGGGATGCTGGAAATGTTCTATACCAGCACTGTCCAAAAAACATATAATGCAAGCTGTATATGCAATTTAACATTTTCTAGTAGCCATATTTATTTATTTTTTATTTTTTATTTCAGAGAGAGAGTGTGAGCCGGGGAGAGGGGCAGAGGAAGAGAGAGAGAATCTTAAGTAGGCTCCACACCCAGCACAGAGCCCGAGGTGGGGTTCAATCCCACGACCCTGGGATCATGACCTGAGCCAAAATCAAGAGTCAGACACTCAACCAACTGAGCCGCCCAGGTGCCCCCAGAAACCAGTGAAGTTTAATTTTAAGGATATATTTTTATTTAGTATCCAAAATATTGTCATTTGGACATTTAATCACTAAAAATTATCAATGATATATATTCGTTTTTTTGTACTAAGTTGTTGAAAGTGTATTTTATACCTACAGCACATCTCAATTCTAACTAGCCATGCTTCAACTGCTCAATAGCCACACATGGCTGGTAGCTACCATATCAAAAGCCACAGGACTGTACCTTGATTTGAGTTGTAGTTTCATAGGTATATACTTACATAAAAATTCATGATACTGTACATTTAAGATATAAAAGTGACACTTCAGGGGCGCCTGGCTGGCTCAGTCAGTTAAGCGTCTGACTTCAGCTCAGGTCATGATCTCCTGATTCGTGGGTTTGAGCCCTGCATTGGGCTCTGTGCTAACAGCTCAGAGCCTGGACCCTGCTTCGGATTCTGTGTCTCCCTCTCTGTCTGCTCCTCCCCCACTCATGCTCTGTCTCTCTCTCTCTCAAAAATAAACATTTAAAAAAATGTTAAAAGTTATACTTCAATAACATAAACAAATACATTTTTAAATAAACCTTTAAAAAAAAGAGGGTTTAAGAGACACTTCGAGCCAAGAGAAGCAGCCTACGGCTGCCTAGCTCAGTTGACCAGCCCTCTCTGGAACTGAGGATACCGGTCAGAGTTCTAAGGGCAACCTTGCAAGTCAGCTGACTTGTCTGCACTGCACAGGCTAGATCCATGGTGTGGTGGAGCAGGGTGAAACCAGCAGGGTAATAGAAGGAAAAACAGAAACTTGTGGAGAAGGCTCCAATGTTAATAGGAGTGTGGGATGATTCTCATAAACAGAGTGCCTTCTTGCTGGGTTTGCCCCCCAGAGTTGAAGAGCATGCTCTGGGACTCACATAGAAGATGGCCAGGAAAGATCCCAACCCACTGGCCAGGAAGGTCCCCATGGCCATGGCTGACACTGGTTCCACTCAAGCCTGACAGAATCTACCTCCAGAGTTTGACTTGGAACACCATAACTTAGGCCTGTGCTCCTGAGGTAGAGTAAATATACCTGATGATTTCTGTAACATTTTTCTCACTAGTTATGTACTTATTTAAAATTGTGTGTGTAGGGGCTCCTGCTTGACTTTGTCGGTGGAGCCTCTAACTCTTGATCTTGGGGTTGTGGGTTCAAGTCCCACAGTAGATGTAGAGGTTACTTAAAAATAAAATCTTTAAAAAAATTGTGTGTATATAAGTACATGTGTATATAATGGAACATGAAATCTATGATTTCATAGATAACAACTGATTAGAATAATGCTAAAGTTTAAAAAATGACTAAAAAATATTAAGTAATAACACAGACAGTACATGGATAATAGCAACCAAAAAACTAACGAAGTGGTATGCAATCTTTGAATTTTAGAAAACAGTGCTTTATATACAATCCTCCCTTCATGAAATGATACTGGATACCCAGGCTTTTTGGGGTGGGAGAGGCAGAGGTATTTAAGGGACTGGTCCATGTGGATGAATCAAGTAGAAAAAAAAGATGAACAATTTGTTTAGAATGTCTGTAAGAGGCATCAGAAACTGCCTAGTTGGGGGCTGCCTGGCTGGCTCAGTCGGTTAAGCGTCCAACTTCGGCTCAGGTCATGATCTCAACCGTTTGTGGGTTCAAGCTCAATATAGGGCTCTGTGCTGAGAGCTGGGAGCCTGGAGCTTGCTTTGGATTCTGTGACTCCCTCTCTCTCTCTCTGCCCTTCCCCTCCCCTGCTCATGCTCTGTCTCTCTCAAAAAATAAATAAACATTAAAAAACAAAAACAAAACCAACAACTGCCTGGGCGGAAGGCAAAGGCAATTTTCTAGGCAAACCCAGGCCTCAGAGAAAACAACCGGGGCAGGTTTCTCCAGAGGGGTTTATGTTGTAGTCATGATAGAAATTCTTTGTCCTCCTGGGGCAAAGGACAAGGCCCCGACTCCTCACCCAACCAAAGCCCAGAGCCATGCATTTTCCAGATCAGCAGATCTCTAGACATGGCACTTCCTGTTTGTCCGGGAGCCCTCAGACAAAACGACTGCTTGCAGGACTGATCCACGGCTGAAGGTCTGACAGAGAGCAAAGTCAGGGGAAGCACACATCCGTAAATACTGAATTGGTGAGCAAAAACAAAGAGCAGTACCCTAACTTTGAGTGGTTGCTCCCTTTTTTAAGTCTGTTAGTACATCGATTTTGGGAATTTGTCTTTTCCTATCAATATTCTGAAAGTCTTTTCTTTCTGATCTTTTTTCCTGGTTCTGACCAGAATGCTTCCCAACTTGGAAAGAACTAGCTTTGTATATCAGGGCCAACCTGCAGGGTCTTTGGAGGAAGCAAAGAAGTAGGGGTTTTAACTGGCATTGAGTTCCTCAAGGGCCCTCAGCATCCACTGAAGAGAAGCCTGCCCACCTCCAATTCAGAAAGTGCACAGGGGTTTCCGCTCTATTTCTCCATGCCCTTTGAGTCTAAAGCCCTGTGTGGAGGAGCCGCTGAAGGAACACAAAGATGTCACCACCTTGTTCTTAAAGAAGCTCAGTCCAATTGGGAGCAGAGGAGAACAAAAGTGTAAAAAAGGCAGAAGGAAGCCAAGAAGGAAGGAGTGGGCTGAGGAAAGAACCAGCCACCTTCACAGCGCCAGTCTGGTCCACAGGACAGATTTGGGGGATGAATTTTATATCCCTCCTCCGAGCTCCCCACCATATGGAAGAGCCTGTAACAGTCGTGAAAATTTGTTTCTATTCATTGTCCATTTACAGTGTGCCAGGCACTGTGCTGAGTGCTGTCCATGCACTATCCCATTTGGCAGAGAGGTTGCGAGCACAGGCTCTGGAGCTACTCATTCAGCCCACGTGTTTTATTGAGAAACTACTATGCGCCAGGTGCTATTCTAGGTACACCAGGGAAATGGCAGTGCCAAGGCCAAGTTCCTACCCTAAGAAGTTACAGCAGAGGCTTCACTTGGACCAGATCTGTGTTTCAAACCTGTCTCTGCTTTTCAGCGGATGATTGATCATTATTAGCTCCTTGAGCCTCAGTCTCTAAATCCATGAAATGACCAAAAAAAAAAAAAAAAGAAGAAAGAAAAAGATTTGCCTTAAACGTCTGTGTGAGGATTACATGAAACACACATGTAAAGTTCTTAGAGCAGCACCCAGCAGATAGCACAGGCTCAATTAATACTGGCTATTATTTACAATCCCTGAAGTAGGTACCTTTATTGCCCCCGTTTTTTTGTTACTGTAGTAAAATATACATAAAATAAAATTTACTATTTTAACCATTTTTAAGTATACAGTTCAGTGGCACTAAGTACATTGACACTGGTATGCAAATGTCACCACCAGCCATCTCCAGAATTTTTTCCATTTTCCCAAACTGAAACTCCCTTCCCCATTGCCTCCCGTCCCTGGCAACCACCATTCGACTTTCTGTCTCTGAATTTGACTACCCTAAGTACCTAATATAAATGCAATCATATAACATTTATCCTTCTGTTACTGGCTTATTTCACTTAGTATAATGTCCTCAGGATTCTTCCATATCGTAGCATGTGTCAGAATTTCCTTCCTTTTAAAGGCTGAATAACATTCCACTGTGTGTACAGACCTCATTTTGTTTAACCATTCATCTGTCAGTGGACACCTGGATAGTTTCTACCTCCTGACCATTGTGGATAAGACTGCTATGAATGAAGGTGTACAAGTGTCTTTTCAAGTCCTTGCTCTCAATACTTTTGGGTATATGCCCACAAGTAGGATTGCTGGTTCATATGGTAATTCCATTTTTAATTTGGAGGAACTACCGTACTGTTTTCCATTCCCACCAGCAGTGCACAATAGTTCCAATTTCTCCACATCTTCATCAACACTTCTTATTTTCTTTTTCTTAAAATAACATCCCCTGGGTATGAAGTGGTATCTCATTGTGGTTTCAATTTGCATTTCCCTACTGGTTAGTGATGGTGAGTACCTTTTCATGTGCTCATTGGCCTTTTGCATATGTTCCTTGGAGACATGTATATGCAAATCCTTTGCCCATTTTCCAGTTGGGATTGTTTGTTTTTGTTGTTGTAACCAAGTTGTAGCAAGGTGTTTTACATGCATTTATTCCTTTCTTCCTACATGCTCCTAGAGCCTCCTCTTAATCCTCCAGCCAGGCACAGACTCATGCCCAGCCTCCTCTCTTGGCACCCCAAAGCAAGCCAGACTGATAAATGAAACTTGCAACAGCAGCTGGAGAAAAGAAAACAAAAGCAGAAAGAAGGGAGGGAAGGTCAGCCAAAGAGATAAATAAACAGGCTCCAATTCTCTCAATCCAGGGCATGCTAAATTAGGTCCAAAATAACAGCACCTCAAATCCAAAGGAAAACTGATTCATGTGAATTTCGTCTTTGAATTTCACAAGGGAAATGGGTCTTTCACATTCTAGGAGCATTCTCTCTGCCTCCCCTATGATGAAAGAGTAGCAGCAAAGACCAAAAGAAATAAGAAAAAGGGTGAGGGGCCTGGAAGGAGGGTAGGTCCTATGCAATCAGCCTCTGTGAGCAGAATCATGTCTGGTGGAAGGAGGAGGGACAGTGATGGCTCCCCCATTGCATTCTCCAGAGGTGGACCCTTAGAGCACTAATGTAATAATTAAATTGATGTTAGAAAGTCAAGTGAGGCCATGATGAAAAGATGTTGCAAGGAAGACATGTAAATGCAGAACAGAAGACCCCTAGGGGGTGCCTGGCTGCCTCAGTTGGTAGAGCATGTGACTCTTGACCTTGGGGTTGTAAGTTTGAGCCCCACACTGAGTGCAGAGATTACTTTAAAAAAGAAAGAAAGAAAGAAAAAGAAAAAAAGCATCTAAAAAGATGGCCATCCACAAAGCATTTTTTAAACATAATTGTTCCTTGTGGTGCCTGGGTGGCTCAGTTAGTTAAGCATCCAACTCTTGATTTCAGTCCAGGTCATGATCTCATGGTTCATGAGTTTGAGTCCCACATCAGGCTCTGAGCTAACAGTACAGAGCCTACTTGGGATTCTCTCTCTCCCTCTCCCTCTACCCCTCCACCCTGCCTCAAAAAATAAACTAAAATAAAAATAAAAATAAAAACAGTTGCTCCTCTTGTGGTAGGTTCCCCTCCTTAAGGAAAGAAAAAAGAAAAAACAAACCTCAAGGCAACCTGGCTATATGCATATGTGACAACATCCCTCATGACCTTGTAACGTGAGACCCTTAATCAGACTACATGTTTGTGTGTTACTATACATGGGAGACAAAGAAGTAGCAAGTATATAAAAAACTACACCACATGACATTCCGGGCTCAGTTCTTTGGGTACAAACCCAACTGAGCAGTGCCGGCCCGAATAAAGTTGCTTCCTGGACAGAAAAGACTCACTGTCAAGACTCTGTGCGAGAATCCTGCTACACTCTGACAGTGACCCCAGCCTTACCCCAGTCTCTTTGTTCTTGATATTAGAATTAGACTATAGCTCTTCACCAGAAAACATGCTAAATGCAGGTTCATGGGCACCATCTCCAGAGATATGGCCCCCGTGTGCCTGAGATGGGGCCCAGGAACCTACCTTTTGGCCGAGCTGCCCACTGTGACAGTGACGTCAATGGTCAGAACCTGTTCTTTGAGCTCTTCTGGCTACTTTCAGCAGCAGAGACAACCCTGGGCTTTCCCCAGTCTATGGGACAGCCATCATGGTCTCCACATCCCCTTTCTCTCCCCAGATCCCAGATTCCTGAGATTGCAAACAGAAAAATTAGGGGCCGATCACTTATTTACCCCACGACAACAGCATTTTTTCCTTCTTAAAAAAATTTGCTTAGAGATGCTTTTAATTTTTAAGCACTTGCCCCTAAGTCTTTGCCGCATAAATAGTGTGAGGGAAAAATTTGGCAGATGGCATTTGGGGGAGAGATGGAAAGCATCTAAGAGCCATGCAAACTGATCATCACTGAGCAATGAAGATAAAGGGAGAATCATAACCTAAAGTTACAGTAAGAATAGGATTCTACATACTGGTCAAGGTCACACCCATTATAACTGTAATAATGGCTCATGAATCTCATGCCAGGCCCTGGGCTAAGTGCTTTTCACTAATTTATTAAAAATATATTTAGGGGCGCATGGGTGGCGCAGTTGGTTAAGCGTCCGACATCAGCCAGGTCATGATCTCGCGGTCCGTGAGTTCGAGCCCCGCATCAGGCTCTGGGCTGATGGCTTGGAGCCTGGAGCCTGTTTCCGATTCTGTGTCTCCCTCTCTCTCTGCCCCTCCCCCGTTCATGCTCTGTCTCTCTCTGTCCCAAAAATAAATTTAAAAAAAAGTTGAAAAAAAAATTTTTTTAAATAAAAAATATATATATATTTAAATATGGGGGCACCTGGGTGCCTCAGTCAGTTGAGTGTTCAACTCTTGATCTCTGCTCAGGTCTTATCTTAGGGCTGTGAGCTCAAGTACCACATCCAGTGTAGAGCACACTTAAAAAAATATATATATATATGAAAATATATATATATATGAAAATATATATATATATGAAAAACTACATAAACAATTATAAAAATGTAAACAGAGGCTGCATTTACAGATGGTCTCAGGTCATTCAAGCAATGTAGCCTTGTGGTTTTAGCACATGAGCTATAAACAGCCTTAGGTTCAAAGCTTGGTTCTGTCATTCATCAACTATGTGACCTTAGCAAGAAACCTCTCCAGGCCTCAGTTTGCTCATCTGTCAAATAAAGAAGCATGTAGCTCACAGGGCTGCTCTGCTGATGAAGTGAAATGATAAATGCAAAACTCTTAGCACGGTCTCTGGTACGTAGTAAAGCAACTTAAGAGTGTTTATTACCATTATTGCTGCCAGAGTGGAGTGCGAGTCCTGACCTAAAGTAGGGCGTGTTGGGCCAGTACCCACTTCTAACTTCATACATCTCCAACAAAGATCTAGAGAGATCCAGGGAACACTGCTAGGCCAGAGTAGTCACTGAGGTGGCACCCAGAGCTGGAAGCTGGCAACCTCTCGTCTTCACGCTGGATGACTCTCCCTTCACAGATGGCATGGCCCAGAACTGGCAGAAGACCTTATAAAATAGGTTGCTTCAAGAATTAAATAAACAAGCAATGCCTGGCACATAGCAAATGCCCAATCACCGTTAAGCATTATTATTATCATCTATAATTTTATAAGACATTTGCTAAGAACACGACCGCAATATTAACAATTAGCATGATTGTTAGCATAGACTCTTGGAGTTTGGATGTCTTGGGTCTGGAAGCCCAGTCCTTTCACTGTTCCCTAATAACAGCATTCCACCTTGTTTTGGACGAACTTCAGCCCTCCATCCCACGGTCCTGGTGGGGCTGCCAATCACAGTCCTCTATTCCAGACCCTGACAGTCCCGTTAAGCCTCATCAGCCAGAGGCCACCAGGAAGGAGCCTGCAGTGATGCAATCATATTTCTTGCCTTGATGTGGTGAGGTGGGGCCTTCCACAGGACTGCTCGTGTTACTCTTTAGGACTCAGGATTGAGAAAAGCAGAGTTAACTGGGGATTGAAAGCTGTTGTGTCATGAGGGTGGCTGAATAGTTGGTTGTCCTCCGTAATAGATGAGAATGGCAAAGAAGGCCTTTGTCACAGATCAGAAAGCATCGGTCACCCAAAGAGAGGTCCTTATGACATTTCATAGTTTCTATGTGACTTTGGGAGAAAGTATTTCCTGTTGGCTTTCCAGCTGGCTTTATCTTCTCTGTCCTCCTGGCTTCATTCTTGGGCAGTGCAAGCTGATTTTCACTGTCAGTCCCAGACCCAGTTTTGCTCTTTCAGCCCCAGGAGTGACTTCAGACAGAGACACTTTTCCTCAAGACATGTTACTGGTATTTGCTAGAAAATTGTCATAATGAGAATTCAAACCTCTGATGACCATAACATGAAGAAACCCCCGGGAGTCAGGCAAAGACCAACCTACAGTGACAGGCAGCACCTGTAGTGGCACTCAGGCCCTGAGCTGCGGCAGGATGCTCCAGGAGCCGGGCAGGGTGCCCTCAGGTGGAGACGAGGTCGGAGCATGGGAGCAGAGCCCCAGGGGGGTGCAGATCCATGGCTGCTGGTGCTAACATGCCTATAACAGCCTGGTGTCTTCCCGGCCTCCTGAAGGGCTGAGTGCTTAGTTACTTTTGCGATTCTGGGAGCTATTGTAATCTTTTTTCCAGGAATATCTGTTAAACCAAGCCACTCAGTTTCTGCTGCTTTCCACTCCAGAACCCTAAATGACATATCTCTTTCTGTAGGCCCTGTGTTTGCTGCTGGGGATAGAGAGGAATGGGCCGCAGTCCTACTTGGACATACTCACTGACTACTTGTGATTAAAGGGAGTCATTATGCTCATGACAAAAAGATTCTTGCTTTTGGGGCTCCTGGCTGGCTCAGTTGGTAGAGCATGTGACTCTTGACCTCCGGGTTGTAGGTTCAAGCCCATGTTGGGTATAGAGATTATTTAAAAATAAAATCTTTAAAAAATAAAGATTCTTCTACTCCTGAAATCATTGTTGCACTATATGCTAACTAATTTGGATGTAAATTTTAAAAAATAAAATTAAAAAAAAAATTCTTGGGGCACCTGGGTGGCTGAGTCGCTTAAGCGTCCGACTCTTGATTTAGGCTCAGGTCATGATCTCACAGTTTGTGGGTTTGAGCTCTGTATCAGGCTCTGCGCTCTCAGCACAGATTCTTGGGGATTCTCTGTCTCCCTCTCTGTCTGTCCCTGCCCTGCTTACTCTCTCTCTCTTTCTCTCTCTCAAAATAAATAAGCTTACAAAAATCCACTCCTGGGTCCTCCCCACTCCACCCCATTTTCCTTCCATAGATTTGATGAAGGCTTTCTCTGACCCCAGCACCTGGCCCACAACAGCCTCAGCAGACGCAGTGAAGGGATGGCTGGCTGGATGGACGATGGGATCATCTCCATTTCTACACAGAAGGAGACAGTCTCAAAGAGGCTTACAACTAGCCCACACACCTAGTATCAACAAGTGGTAGAACAGAGGTTCAAAACTACACCAGCCTGTGTCTTCACACACCACACTGTCTTTCTCTTGTTTGCCCTGGAAAAGAGCTCTCTCCTTTGCTTGGATAGGAGAGAGCCAAGGTACCAAGAAAAGACTCCAATGTCAAAATAGCACATTGCAATTTGGGGGTTCCTCAAAAAAGGTAAACATAGACTTACCATGTGACCCAGCAACTCCACTCCTAGGTGTAAACCCCAAAGAACTGAGAACAGCTATTCAAGTACATGCACACACATGTTCACAGCAGTGGTTTGAGTGGTTTTTTATTTTTTAAAATTTACTGCACTCCAGCCCGTCCTAACAGTTAGCTTGCTTCAAGCTTATGCATTCCTTGCTTGCTAGCCTGTCCCTTGATGCACAGCAGAAACAACTTACTTTCCTTGACATTTGCAGACCACTGGTTTTGGGGCACGAAGAACCAAACTTTTCCATAAGATAAGCCTTCGAAAACAGATGCCACTGATCCAGCAAGTCTGTGAAGGGTCATGTCCACATATGAGTAACCACCTGGGCACCTGCTTCTCTTGGGTGTAGCCTCCCCCCCCACCCTTTTCCCATGCTTTCTCCTTTAAACCCTACGGCTTCCCCTGATCAGGGAAGATGGTCTTTGAGACATTAGTCTACCATCTTCCCAAGTTGCCAGCTTCCTGAATAAACCAATGTTTCCTTTCCTTCCATCATTCCTCTCTTGATTTTCAAGCGGTGAGCAGGTGAACCTAAGTTTGGAACTGGTTCTCTGTCCTGTAACATTTATAATAGTCAAAATGTGGAAATAGCTGAAATGCCCATCAATGGGTGGATAAATAAACAAAGTGTGGTATATGATATTATGGAATCTAATAAAAAAAAAAAGCATGGAGTACTGATACCTATTACAATGTGGATAAACCCTGATAACAATATACTAAGTGAAAGAAGCCAGACACAGGTCATATATTTTATGATTCAATTTATATGAAATATCCAAAATAGGTAAATCCACAGAAACAGAACACAGATTTGGTGGCTAGAGGGGCTGAGAAGAGGGAAGAATGGAGGGAAACAGCTTAATGAGGAGGTGGGTCCTTTTTGGGGTAAGGAAGATGTTTTGAAACTAAATAGAGGTGATGGCTATACAACACTGTGATTGTACTAAATGCCACTGAATTGTTCATTTTGAGATGGTTAGTTTCATGTCATGTGAATTTCACCTCAATTAAAGAAAATCACATTCCAAGAGTCACACTAACACTCAAACATCAAATGTCTCCCATGGTACCTCTCCCGGTCCCAGGCACACAGTAGGTGCTCAATGAATGCTTGGTGCTTTTTAACTGGTTTTTAGGCTGTGTTGGATAAGCCCTCTTTTGGAGGAAGTATGATTGAATGGCTAAGACTGCCGACAGCTGGGTTCAAGCCCCAGATCACCCATTTACATGACCTCGGGTGAAATTCTAAACCTCTGTATACCAGTTTTCTTGTTAGTAGAATTGGAATAACTGTGCCTACCCCATAGAGTTGTTCTAAGGACTGACATGATAATGCACGCAAAGCACCTAGCACAGTCCACATAACACAATACCTTCTCAGTGAACATCAGCTCCTAGGATGACAGTGGTTATCTGCTACAGTGGGTTCTGCTCCCCAACTCTCTGTTTTCCAGTGCTTATCATACTCTCTCTAACACATTCTGTGCTGTAGAAAACTGGTTTTGCCAGGAAAGAAGCTATTCTTCTCAAGGCAGACTGACTCTCCAGGGAGAAGACTTTCAGCTATGAAATTCCAAGGAGGCTATGGAGTACCCTTCTTTGTTTGTTTGTTTGTTTGTTTATCTCCATCAGCAACAGAGAGCTCCCAGGAAGTGAACTCTACACAGAATAATGAGAATGGTTCCTGTTTCCTTTAGCTGCCTGTGAAATTTAGTGCATTTACTGTGAGCTCTGTTTCTTGGTCATATGCTATGTGGGATGACATTGCTCTCCTTCCAGCCCCAGGCTGCTTTCTGTGCTCTGTGATGTGGAAGAGACTTGGAGACGTGGGAAACATCCCACACAGCTGGTCCACCAGCCTCGGAAGTCCACCCTAGAGCGGAATGGTCACCAGGCTCAGGAAACATCCTGTCCACACCCTCAAACGTATCAAACCTGTGCCTTTTGTCTATGCCCAGGTCACACGCTTGATTTTTGAAACCACTGTTTTAAAAATAATTACAAGTGCGACACCTGGATGGCTCAGTCCGTTAAGCATCAGAGTCTCGATTTTGGCTCAGGTCATGATCTTGAAGTTGGTGAGATTGAGCCCTGCATCGGGCTCTGCACTGACAGCGCAGCACCTGCTTGGGATTCTCTCTTTCCCTCTCTCTCTCTGCCCCTCCCCTGCTTGTGTGCACATACACTCTCTCTCAAAATAAATAAACTTAAAAAAAAATAAAAATAATCAGAAGCATTTAGCATAGGTAATGCACTTACAAAGGATAAAAAAAATCAAACAAGGGGCATCTGGGTGGCTCAGTCGGTTGAGCATCTGACTCTGACTCTTGGGTCATGATCCCAGGGTCATGGGATTGAGGCCCACATCAGGCTACGCACTGAGCGTGCAGCCTGCTTGATTCTCTCTCTCTCTCTCTCTCTCTCTCTCTCTGTCTCTCCCTCTCTCCCCAACTCACGCACACATGCACTCTCTCTCTCTCTCTCTCAAGGTAAAATAGATTTAAAAAATTTAAAAATCAAGCAGTATGAAAAGGAAGACTTCCTGCTCCTTTTGCTTCAGCTCCCCAGCTTTTCAGTTCTCCTCCCCCCAAGGAGATCACCACAACTGTTCTAGAATATCATTCCAGAGATAGTCTATAGGAACATGTATTTATTTCTACCTCCATGACCCCCATGCATACTTCAGTGCAAATGATACCATACCTGGAGTTCTGCATCCTGCTCTTTTATTTATTTAAAAAAACTGTTTTATTTATTTATTTTGAGAGAGAGAGAGAGAGCACGCAGGGGAGGGGCAGAGAGAGAGGAAGAGAGACAGAATCCCAGGCAGGCTCTGAGCTGACAGTGCAGAGCCCAATGTGGGGCTTGAACTCACAAACCACACAAGATCATGACGTGAGCCAAAATCAAGAGTCAGACACTCAACCAACTGAGCCACGCAGCCACCCCTATTTTTTTTAATATTTATTTTTTGAGGAGGGAGAGGGGAAGAGAGATGGGGACAGAGGATCTAAAGTGGGCTCTGCACTGACAGCAGAGAGTCCAATGTGGGGCTCAAACCCACGAACAGCAAGATCATGACCTAAGCCAAAGTCAGACACTTAACTGACTAGGTCAGCCAGGTGCCCCGTCCTTTTTTTTTTTTTTTTTTAACTTAACTATGGGGGTAGTCTTTATAGCAGTTCACAGAACTCCTCCTTTTTAACTGCTGCATTATATGCCATTGTATAGATGTGCAAAACTTTATCCAACCAGTTTCCCCATGATGGGCACTTACGTTGTTTCCACTATGCTCCTTTAAGAAGCAGGGCTATAATGAATGACCTTTTAGGAGGAAATGAGAATTACAGTTCCTTCTGTTGGGGGTTGGGGGTGGGGATTCTTCTGTTACTCTTGAACTTTCCCCAGAGTTGCCAGTTTATACAGGACATGTTCTGTACTTTGTCCTGCACTCTCTATTAACTATCTATTAACTTTCAGGATGCCCTGAACGTATTCAGCTTTTTTATTAACCTATTTTTAAAACTAATTTATTATCATTTTATTTTTTAAATGTTTTTATTTATTTTGAGAGAGAAAGAAAGAGCATGAGCAGGGAAGGGGCAGAGAGAGAGGGAGAGAGAATCCCAAGCAAGTTCCGCATTGTCAGTACAGAGCCGACACGAGGTTCCATCTCACTAACCAGGAGATCATGACCTGAACCGAAATTAAGAGTGGAACGCTTAACCGACTGAGTCACCCAGGGGCCCCCATTTTTTTTTTTATTTTAGAGAGAAAGTGGGGAGGGGGCAGAGGGAGACAAAGAGAATCTTAAGCAGTTTCCACGCTGATTTGAGCTGAAATCAAGAGGAGGATGCTCCACCAACTGAGCCACCCAGGTGTGCCATGTACTCAGCTTTTTAAAATTAAGTTACTAAAAAGTTTCAGAGTTATTTTTCCTCCACCACAATTGGTATTTAAATCAATTAAATGGCCACACTAACTGAAAAGCGTAACTCTACCAATATAGATCTGGACAACCCCTTATGGTCTCCGCAGGTTTAACTGAGGTAAGTATAAAAGGGAAGGCTGCAAATTAAAGGTACTTATTTTCACATTCAGGAAAGGAAAATACTGTTCTTTGGCTAAAGTCCCAAGCGGTGAACACTATCCACCATTATTAAAAAATAGCGATTTTCGTTCTGAAAATCAGCCAATCAGTGATACTCACCCCAGTAACCAGGCTTCCGAAAGTGAGAGAGATTCGAGGACGGAGAGCCCCATGCCTCTGAAAGCCAGCCAGCCAATCAGTGACAGCCCTGTGCTCCTAGACAACAGCCAATCAGCAAGTCCCTCATTCCACAGTCCGGGCTTTAAAGTCAGCAAGTCAAAGGCAGCCTTGCCCTAGCGATAGACGAACACAGCTGAGGGTCCTTAAATTCCTAAATAATTACTCTTCTGAAAGTCCACCAGCTCCTTGTCACACTCCCCCCACCCTTACAGAAAATCAGCTCTAGCTTTGTTCGGGAGACTTGGCCGTAAAAGCACACGTCTCACTTTCAAGCAAACATGAAGTTCATCTTTGTGCGTCAGACATAAAGTTCAATTTAATATTAGTTTGCAAGTATGCAGCCCTTTTAACATCTGGACCCCTGTTTATGATTGGTTGTGAGATCAGACTTCGGAGTGCAGGTGCATTGTTGCACCTGTGAGCTCTTCACATTCAATCTCTTTGACTCTTGGACTTGTTTCTATTGTCTATTTTTTATTTGTGTATATTTGAACCCCCCACAAACAAAAGCAACCATAAATTTTGTGAACTTTCTGAGCATAGGCATTTAGTGAGCGAGGAAAAATTCCTTTTAAGGTTTCCACAGTGTGCAATTGGTCATTTCATATTTTAAAAATGGTGGAAAGCCACATATAAACCAGCATATGGTAACAGCTATGTATAAGAGATGTAGGATTTCCTCAACTAGTGTTAAGGGGAGTGATAAACAGATTTTTTTAAAAGAGAGATTCAGGTTAAAATGATAAAATACTTGCAGCAGAAATGTAATGGACTTCCACACTGTATATCATCATCAGTCTTCAAGCTCAAATAACCATTCAAAGATACTACTGCTGAAAGTGTTTTCTGATTCTAAAATTGTAAGAAAATTTTCAAATAGTAGCATCCACTTCTATAATAAAATTGTGAAAGCTGTATTTAGTATTGTTGAAATGATGAGAGATCTAAATGTCTCACCTTATGGCATAGCCACAGTGCAAGTAATCTCAAGGCAGAAACAACTTTTCTTTCGTGCAATACTTTTCTGGTTAAAAAAAGCTTGCTAATAGGGCTATTCTGAGTAGAATCTCTTCCAGATAAGACCTCAGAAAGTTTCTGCAAATTTATGCAGAAACTCTTTTACTGAGTTCATCACACACACACAGTTCACCACACACACACACACACACACACACACACACACACACACCCCCCCAAAGGGCCCAGGAAACTTCTGGAGGTGATGGAGATGTGTATTACCTTGCCTGTGGTGATGGTTCACAGAGGTATGCATATGTCCGAACTCATCAAATCACATACATGAAATATGTAGTTTTATTGTGTACATAAAAAAAAGAACTGTTGAAAATTTTTTTACTGCTTTGTTGGAGATAATATGAACATAACTTTTGGTGAATGTTTGTATAAGGGTATAAATCCTGCTTATTCAAGGTTGAAGCACAACATAAATAATTCTATGGTTAGTTATCCTGCTGATATTCTGCATAATGCTACTCAACAGTACCTGATGTCTTTTTAAAAAAAAAATTTAGGGGCACCTGGGTGGCGCAGTCGGTTAAGCGTCCGACTTCAGCCAGGTCACGATCTCGCGGTCCGCGAGTTCGAGCCCCGCGTCAGGCTCTGGGCTGATGGCTCAGAGCCTGGAGCCTGTTTCCGATTCCGTGTCTCCTTCTCTCTCTGCCCCTCCCCCGTTCATGCTCTGTCTCTCTCTGTCCCAAAAATAAATAAACGTTGAAAAAAAAAATTAAAAAAAAATAAATTAAAAAAAATTTAATGTTTATTTCTTTTTAAGAGACAGAGCATGAGCAGGGGAGGGGCAGAGAGAGAGGGAGACAGAATCTGAAGTAGGCTCCAGGCTCTGAGCTGTCAGCACAGAGCCCAACATGGGGCTCGAACTCGGGAACCAGGAGATCAGGACCTGAGCCCAAGTCGGATGCTTAATCGACTGAGCCACCCAGTCACCACTCATGTCTTTTTTACTGAGATTGGAGTAACTGTCATGAAATTGCTCTCTTACTTCAGCATTGATACTATTCTAAGTGAGCAATTTAAGGATTTTGATTTTATTGGCATTCAGTATTCTTTATTTCTCTTACATTCAAAAACCATTAATTCTCGTTAACACACAGTTGAGAAAATCCTCCATTTATGTGAAGGACTGAGATGACACTTGAATTCTAAAGAAAAGGGTTTTCTTCTCTAAGAAATACTCTCTAAGAAGCCAGTTGTTGGTTCAAAATTCCTGTTGGCTTTTTTTTTAATTTTTTTATTTTAACATTTATTTATTTTTGAGACAGAGAGAGACAGATCATGAACAGGGGAGGGTCAGAGAGAGAGGGAGACACAGAATCTGAAACAGGCTCCAGGCTCTGAGGTGTCACCACAGAGCCTGACGCGAGGCTCGAACTCAAGGTCGACAAGATCATGACCTGAGGTGGAGTCGGACGCTTAACCGACTGAGCCACCCAGGCGCCCCCTGTTGGCTTTTTAAATAATGCATTGAATGAAGTTTACTTCTTTTTCTTTTTTTTTTTTTTTTTTTTTTACATTTTTTAATGTTTTTCTTTTTTGAGAGAGAGAGAGAGAGAGAGAGAGAGTAGGGGAGAAGCAGAGAGAGAGGGAGACAAAGAATCCAAAGCAGGCTCCAGGCTCTGAGCTGTCAGCACACGGTCCGACCCGGGACTCAAACCAATGAACCCCGTGAGATCATGACCCGAGCTGATGTCAGTCGCTCAACTGACTGAGCCAACTCAGGTGCCCCTACTTATTTCTTGTTCATAGTTTTCAGTATCAATTTGGCAGTAGGATTGTGCAAATTGAAAGAACAGCTAACAGTGTAATGGAGGTGCTCCATTACTAAGGAACTTGTTGAATGTGTTAAACGAGAATTGATGAAAAACTTGTCCCTTTTATTATCAAAACTCTTGTTAAAAAGGACATTATGCATGAACCAGAAAATAAATTTCAGTCCAGTAGATAACTATTTCAGCACCTGCCATGATTATCTTTTGAAATGGGTTTCATCCATTACAAAATTTGACTATTTTACTTGGATGTTACTCAACACTCTTTTAGCATGGGAACAAGTAGAATCAACATGGGTAACACAGAAGAAAAAACGAACAAAAATTGAAGACCATGCTCCTTTTTGCTGGTGGACATTTTACAAAATTATTGATCAAGAGATGCAGTGGAATCCTGCAGAGTTGGAAAAGCAGGTTATGCTGTGAAAGATGGTATCATGTGCTTCAGCCAATCACATTTGAAGCGCAACGCTCAGGGTTGGTAACTTTTTGCAAGTAGATGTTCCATATGCTGTCTCATAATGCTAATGCTGAGCACGATTTCTCATTAACAAATGTTCACTGGTCAGGAACAGAATAAGTTGAATGTGGGGTTCCTGGGGAGCTCAGTCGGTTAAGCGTCCAACTCTTGATTTCAGCTCAGGTCATGATCTCTCAATTTGTGAGTTCGAGCCCCGCATGAGGCTCCGTGCTGACAGTGTACGGCCTGCTTGAGATTCTCTCTCCCTCTCTCTCTGCCTCTCCCCTGCTCTCAATCTCTCTCAAAATAAATAAACTTAAAAAAAAAAAAAAGAATGTGATCACTGCAGAAATCATGTTAACATGTAAATGGAACAAAGACTGTAACTTCAGGGAATTTTATAAGCAAATTCTGCAAAACGAGGAACTATTAAGGAGAACCAAATAACCAGGGAAATATAATGAAATAAACACGTGTGTAATTTAGATACTTAGAATTTATTTCAGATAAACAACTCTGTTTTTAGAATAAGTATGTCTCATGTAATTTTTTTTATCTCAAAGTATATGCAAATAGGCATTAGAAATAATTCAAATTTAACTGTGTCTTGTGTTTTTACTTCTTGAATTGGTGAACACCTTACCCGCAGCCTCTGTGCCTCTGTGCCTTTGATAATCCCTGTCTATAATGCCTTCTCCCTCTTCTTCAATGACCAAATCCTAATTCTCTTTTGAGACCCATCTCAAAATGATCCCTTAGCGATGGCTAACTGTGCCAGGCACTGTTCTAAGTGTCTTACATCTATTAAGATCATTTGTTCCTCCCCGAGGTAATTATTCTTGGTTATAATAGCATATACTATAAGGAAGATATTTTTCATATTTTATGGATGAAGCAATAGGGCACAGAGAAATTAAGTGACTTACCAGAAGTTACCCAATCAGTAAATGGTAGAGCTGAGATTCATAGCCAGAGAGTGTGGCTCTGAAGTCCATTCCATGACAAGCCATTCACGTCTGTGGGATATGGTTGCCCTTGGAACCCAGCCACCATGTTGTGAGGAAGCCCAGGCCACAGGGAGAGGCCCTATGTGAGTGTTCCAGCCGACAGCCAGCATCAACCACCAGGCCTGTGAGTAAATGAACCTCATGATTCCAGCTCCAGCCTGTGAGTCTTACATTTGAGGCTCCACTGTACCCTGTGTGAATGTCTAGCACATTAGAAATCATGAGAGATGATTAAAAATACATGTTTTTAAAAGGATTCTTCAGAGCAGTTTTAGGTTCACAGCAAAATTGAAAGGAAGGTACGGGGCACCCAGGGGGCTCCGTCAGTTAAGCTTCCTATTTTGACTCAGGTCACGGTCTCACGGTTTGTGGGTTCCAGCCCCACACTGGGCTCTATGCTGTCAGCGCAGAGCCTGCCTCAGATCCTCTGCCCTTCTCTCACTCTGAAGCTCTCCCACTCACACACACACTCTCTCTCAAAAATAAATAAATGTTAAAAAAAAGAGAGAGAGAAGATACAGAGAATACCCATATACCTCCTGTGCCTACACATGCACATCCTCCCTGGTTATCACCATCTCCCACCAGAGTGGTACGTTTGTTGGAACCGATGAACTTACACTTATTCACTGTAATCCGCCAAAGCCTATAGTTTTCATAGGGGCTCATTCTTGCACATTCCATAGATTTAGACACATGTATAGAGACCTGTATCTACCATTATAGCATCTTACAGAATGGTTTCACTGCCCTAAGAGTTCTCTGTGTTCCACTTATTCATTCCTTCCTCCTCCCTAACTGCTGGCAACCACTGATTTTTTTTTTTTTTTTTTTTTTTTACCATCTCTCTAGTTTTGCCTTTTCCACAATGTTACACGTTTGGAATATTACAGTAGACATAGCCTATTCAGACTGGCTTCTCTCAGTGATAACACACTTGAGTTTCCTTTCAGGTCTTTTCATGGCTTGACAGCACATTTCTTTGTAGCCCTTACTGAACTTACTGTTTTCAGTCATTGAGTTTTGGGATAATCTATTGTGCAGCAATAGATAAGTATCCTTCCAGAATTTCCTCTAACTAGTCTCATGGTAAAAAAAAAAAAAAAAAAAAAAATTACCTATGTTTTCACTCATCCATTCACCCGGTTATTGAACTTAACGATATATCTGGCTTCAGACATGGCTCAAATGATGTCATCAGGGTTCGGTATCTGTTTTAGATGGTTCTACTTTTCTCATTGGCAGTTCTAAGCTTTCCTGGATTTTACAGCTCCCCCAAATGTATATCCTCAAAATACCAGCATAAACCCCAAGGAAGACCTGAGTCATCTGCTGTAACAATGAGTCATGTCTTCAATTTCAAGTCACAGAAAACTCTAACAGTGACTTAAAGTTTAAACCATAAGGATATTTGTTATTTACTTAGGAGAAGTCCAGAAGCAGGAGTCCCAGCATTGGTCAAATATTAAGAAGTTCTTTCTAGCCCTCACTCTATCCTTACACTTATTGCCTCATGGTTATAACATGGCTTTTCCAGCTCCAGGCATCACATTTGCCTTCACGGCAAGAAGAAAAGGCAAGGAACAGAGACTGTTTGGCAAGCATGTCACTTTTCTCTGAAAGTAAAGTAACTTCCCAGAGCCATCTTTTTACTTCATTGTCCCGAACTAGGTTACCGGGCCACATCCTGGCTGAGGAGCTGGGAGAGTAGTTAACTTTCCAGCGGCCACAGTGGGAAGCCACAAAGGAGAAGGGAGCCTGTGAGCCGCCCTTGGGTTAGTATCTTCCCTGTCTGCCTAGAGCTCTCTAATTGATTAGATCTTAGGCCAAAGGGCAGGGCCAGCTTCACAAAACTCGTATGAACCCTGGGGACCCAGCAGGATTTTCTGGGCCTGGGGGCCAGATGTTTACCCGGAACAGGGGCAATCAAAGAGTAGAAAAACATCTGTCACAGGAGAGCTGCAGAATGTTCCACTCTATGGGTGAATCCACAATTCTTTTAATTAGCCCATTTTGGTTCTACAAAAGGACAGAAGGCAGGGTGTGGGTAAGATGAACCCCAGGCATGCAGTGGGAGGAACATGAGGGGGCAGGAGGTTAGGGTAGAGAACATTTGGAGGGTGGAGAGTGAGCTGTAAGGAAGGTGGGAGGAAATAAGGGGTAATGATGGCTGGCCATGAAAGCCAAGCTATACTACTGTATCATCGAATACTTCCAACAAATACATAAGGCCAATGTTACTAATCCCACTCAAACCCCTTGTTCCAGAAGAGAAAATTCAGAGCTGGAGAGGTTGAGTCCTTTGAGTCACTCACTCAAGAACTGGGAATTGACTACCAGATCTTTCTGATCTGTCCCTAAGCTCTCTGATTCCAGAGCTGCCAGCCTTGACATGGACCTGGAACTGGTTCCCTACAAAAAGGTAATGGGGGTTGGGGTGGAAGGGACAGGCCCGCTTAAAGTCACATGAAGTCATTCTTCCTGGACAGACCTGAAGGCAGCTGCTGATGAGCACCCCCCCTCCCCCATTTATCTGATGCGTTTGGAGACTGGGGTTGTGAAACATCTACGGTCCTCATGTGGAAATAAGATTTCTGACTGCATTTTTTCCCCCTGCAAATTAGCTCCACCACTCCTTCTCATCAGGGCCTCACCAGACTAACACTACCTCTATCAAGCTGGCCTGGAGCTGCAGGTGGGCCCACGGGGAGCCGTGAGCCCAATGACAGGAACTGCAGAATGTGGCCACCTAGCTCATTGTGTGGTGTGTTCCCATTTCTGTAAAATAGAAACACATTCAAGGAAAAACAATTTGGAAATGTAGTCTAAACTGTTAGCAATGTTATCGTTTTGTTTTGTTTTTTTTTTTTACATCCAAGTTGGTTAGCATATAGTGCAACAATGGTTTCAGGAGTGGATTCCTTAATGCCCTTTAGCCATTTAGCCCATCCGCACCCCAACAACCCCTCCAGCAACCCTCGGTTTGTTCTCTGTATTTAAGGGTCTCTTATGTTTTGTCCCCCTCCCTGTTTTCATGTCATTTTTGTTAGCAATGTTACCTTGACGTGGAGACCTGGGAAGACCAGGGACCTTCCCTTTTCTTTAGTATAGATTGCTGTAAAGATTAAGCTTTAAAAATAAAGCAAGAAAAATCCAATTATATTTAAAGCAAAGAGGTTGTAATATCTAGGTAAAACCATGACATCTAAAAGTTAACCTGAAGGCAGAGCTAGGCCCAACTCTAGGAGACTCGAAGGAAGCGATTCTGCTCTTCCTGCCCCCACCCTTCCCCAGCACTAAAACTCAGGCCCCAACCCCAGGCCAAGCACTGCATTCCTGGGAGTCACCTGAGGCCCCCAAGTCCCCGGACTCTTGCACGAACCCAGTCTGCAAGCCTCGCCTCCCACGGCTGTTCCCAGACCTGCGCGTCCCTGGAGCGGAGATGAAAGGGTGGCTGGCCCCGGTCAGGGCACAGTCCACCGGGAGCCAGGGCCCCGCAATCACCCGGACGAGTCAGCCCCTCCGGCTGAGAGCTGCTCCGCGTGACCCGGTGCCACGTGACCCGCGCGGGGCGGGGCCGCCAGCACAGTTGCTGCAGCCGCCGCGGGAGGTGTCGGAGTAAGTGGGTACCGGGCTGGCGGGGACCCTCCTCGCGGGTGGGCGCGGGCGGGGCCCGAGCGTTGCCCCTGCCTCTGGTCCCCCGGGGACCGTGAGCCAGCGAGCTGCTGGGATCCCTTCCCCATGCAGGGCCGGAGGGGCGATGGGATCGCCATCGGGGTCGGAAAGGCACACCCGTATCCTTTGGATGGCTGATCCAGACACTTCCGCCTCTCACTCTGACCGCAGTGAGAGGGTAGCAGACGCCCTCCTTGCGGAGCGGTTACATTTTCCCCCATACGCTGTGGGGGAAACTGAGAGTCCACAAAGCAAGCCAGGCCGGTGGGAGCACCCACTCCAGTACTGATAAGAGAACACACCTCTACAGGCAAAACCCGTGGATCTCACCTGCTCTAGCGTCCCAGTATACCACTACACCTCTGTTTATTGAGGAAGAGGCCGTAGGTACAAAATATCCAGCGGATGGGGGAAGAGGGGTCGGGAAAGAGGGCTGGGTCGAGCTACAAAGTAATTGCCAACATATTAAACACTATGGTTTACATGCATCCTTATTTAATATTCACCATCGTGTAATTTGTCAGGGAGGTACTGCCCCCATTTTCATGCCTGAGGAAACCATCTCGAAGATCTTGAGTCCTTTGACTAAGGTTCTGCCGCTGGTAAATGGAGGAACGGAGATTAGAACCCAGGTCTGTCTCACAGCAGCGCCTCCTGGTGGGTGGTGGAGGCACTTGGCCCAGCCTATTCCTCTGTGAGCTGAAAGTTGGGATCTTTTCCTCTTCCTGGCTCATCAGCCTAGGCAGAGGGTGTTGCTGGGTGAGAAGGGCTTCTCCCCTCTCCCCAGCCACCTGCATCCCTCCCTTTATTCCTGTCCCTTACCACTGATTCCTTTTGTCACCTGTCCCCTACAGGACAAGATGAAGCTCATCATCCTGGACCATTATTCTCAGGCCAGCGAGTGGGCAGCCAAGTACATCAGGAATCGCATCATCCAGTTTAACCCAGGGCCAGACCAGTACTTCACCCTGGGACTTCCCACTGGTGCGTTGTGGGATAGAGAAGGTGCCATGGACTGGAGGCAGGGGGAGAGAGTGAGCATCTGGGGTTTTTAAGGGACCAGGTTCATGGGCTCATTAAGCCAAGAGACTTTGAAGGAGGGCTCTGAGGTGCTGGTGCTATGAGTGAACAACCTTGTTTCCTGGACATGCAAAACAGAGGACAGTTTCCTTTATGGTCTGGTTTAGTTGCTGCCTTCTCCTAAAGAGTTCTGGTATAGAAGGGATCCTGGTTAGGCAGGAATAACCTGATTTTTAGACTCGATTCTAAGTCTTCCCACCAGAAGTCCTTAACAGAACTGAGTCATAATGTCTTCAGGCATACATTTTATGTAATGAATGAATTTTTGTGCATCTAAAGTGCTACTAGCTGAGCATTATCCTTGGGAGAATTGAGAAGATAGTCCACTCAAAGCATTTTCTATAATTAATTAAACACAGGACCTAAGTGAAAAACAGTCCCAGTTTCTTCATTCATTCATTCATTCATTTTTAATGTACATCCAAGTTAGTTAGCATATAGTGCAATAATGATTTCAGGAATAGAATCCAGTGATTCATCCCCTACGTATAAACACCCAGTGGTCATCCCAACAAGTGTCCTCCTTAATGCCCTTTGCCCATTTAACCCATCCCCCTGCCCACAACCCCTCCAGCAACCCTCAGTTCTCTACATTTAAGAGTGTCTTATGTTTTGTCCCCATCCCTATTTTTATATTATTTTTGCTTCCCTTACCTTATGTTCATCTGTTTTGTAGCTGAAATTCCACATATGAGTGAAGTCATATGTTTGTTCTTCTCTAATTTCACTTAGCATAATATAGTCTAGTTCCATTCATGTTGTTGCAGATGGCAAGATTTCATTCTTTTTGATTGCCGAATAATATTCCAGTGTGTGTGTGTGTGTGTGTGTGTGTGTGTGTGTGTGTGTACACACACACACACACACACACACATATATATATATACACACATTGATGGACATTTGGGCTCTTTCCATACTATGGCTATTGTTGATAGTGCTGCTGTAAACCTTGGGGTACATGTGCCCCTTCAACACAGTTTAACTGTATCCTTTGGATAAATACCTAGTAATGCAACTGCTGGGTCGTAGAGTAATTCTATTTTTAATTTTTTGAGGAACCTCCATAAACGTCCCAGTTTCCTATGGAAAAAATCAGAATGTTGCCTCTATGGGAGGATATTTTGACCTCAGCTCCTTAAGGCAAATGTCCTGATTCTTTCTTTCTAAGTTTGGGTGGATCTGCCCCTCATTGTCCCATCCACTAGAGCAGGGACCTTCACACCTTTTCTGTAAATGGTCACTTAGTCAATATTTTACACTTCACTGGCCATATAGCCTCTGTTGCAACTGTTTCACTGTCCTTGTAGCTCAAAAGCAGCTGTAGACAGTACATAGATGAATGTGCATGGCCGTCCACCAATAAAGCTTTATCTATGGACATTGAAGTTTGAATTTATATAATTCTCATATGTCACGAAGTAATATTCTTTGGATATTTATAAGCCATTCTTCACTGATGAGCTGCACAAAAAGAGGGAGCAGGCTAGTTTGGGCCTGTAGTGTGAAGTTTGCTGACCTGTGCACTAGAGGTTTGTGGGAGCAGTATCTACACGTACCTGGAAAACCACCAATGTCTCAGTCCCTGTGGGGGCTGCACTAACATCCTGTTTGGTAACTAGAGCTATTCTAGGTCAGAGTCTATGCTGCTGAAATCCCTCCCTAATTCCCCATCACCTGCATAATCAGATCCCGGCTCCTCAGTGTGGCATTCAGGGCCTTCCAAGACCTGGCTCCTTCCTGTCCTGCTTGAACCAGCATGGCATGTCCATATAAGGGTTCCTTGGAACATCCCTTCTTTTAGGTGAAACATCTAAAAGGTGAAAACATCTTTAATTGGTGGAAACCAAATAAACCAACTCTAGCTAACTCAAGCAGAAAAGGAATTTATTGGTTAGATATTGGGGAGCTCACAGAATTGATGGGAAAGCTAGAAATTTGGAAAATGCACATGATGAAGCTCAGGGGAAGGATAGAGAAGCTGTGTGGCTCAGGCATGGCTGAGGCCATGTCACAGGGACAGATTGATTATGGGGGCAGGGAGGGAACTTTCATTCATTCAACAGGTTATTTATTGAATGCCGGCTGTGTGCCAAGCTGTTCTAGGCACTGGTGATACAACAACAAACAAAAGAAACAAATTCCTTCCTTCCTAAATCTTTAAGTGTAGTAGGAGAGACAGATAATAAGTCGACAAATAAAGTATGTTAGATGGTGATGAGTGAATGAGAAAAATGAAACAGTGAAAGGGGTTAGGGTGTATCTAGACAGGGGTGGGGGTTTGCAATATCAGATATGGTGGTGGGGAAGGTCCATCTGAGAAAGTGATGTTTGAGTAAAGGCCAGAAGAAGTGAGAGTTATGCAAATATCTGAAGGGAGAGCACTGCTGGCAAAGGGAACAGTATGTGCAAAAGCCCTGAGGTGGCATTGCAAGGAGCAGGATCAGTAAGGGTGAGAGAGGTAACCAGGGGCCAAATTATGTACATATTTTGTTAGGATTATTACTCAGTGAAATGTGAAGCCATTAGTAGTTTGTGAAAAGAGTGATCTGATTTGGGTGGGTCATTTTTCTTTTCATCATCTTATTTTTAAGAATTTCAAATATTCACAAAAGCTTAAAGAATAGTGTAGTACCATTTTCCTGGGCTCACCAGTTGTTAAAATTTGCCACAGTTTCCTTCTTCTCTTCTGTCTCATGTTCTCTCTCTCTCTCTCCACACACACACACACACACACACACACACACACACACACTTTTTTATGAGCCACTTGAAAGTAAGTTCCCAACCTCCTGACACTTTACCTTTAAATCTTTTGGCATGTATCTCCTCAGAATAAGGACATTCTCTTACATAACTACAATGCTATTATTATCCCTATTAAAAATCCTTCCATAATATCATCAGATATACAGACTATAGTAACATTTCTTTCCACATCATCCACATTTATATTTTATAGTTTTCCCCCCAATAAGCCTGTATCCAGACTTCATGAATATTTACTTTTTTAATCTATGGAAGTCCTGCCTTTTTCATGTGCTTTATGACATTGACTTTTTAATGACCCTCAACTCGCAGGAGTTTGCTGCTCCTCAGGGAAGTCTTCTGTGAACCTACAGACTTACCCTGATCATAGCTGACACTACTGTTTCATGTTCCCAGTCCTACAGGGTGAGCTCTTCCAAAGCGGCTGCTGTGTCTCCTGCTCCTGTGTTCTCATCACGTGGCTCCCTGCCTCACATGCTAGTTGCTCAGGGAATATCGTGTCAGTAAGTAAGGTGATGTTCACTCAGGTTACTCATCATGGTCATTTCAGTCAGCCGTGTCCTGAGCACTGGGATTCAGCAGTGAACGGGACAGACACGGCCCTGCCCTCCTTGAGCTTACAGTCTAGTGGGGAAGTAGGCATTCAGAGCAGTTAGGATTGGAGCATTGGGATAGGACTCCATATCTGACATGTTCTCTCAGATCTGATAGGTTCTCCTTGCTGAGCAGCCCAGCTGGGCATCTTCAGGAGCTGGGAGCTAAAGGGAATTCATGGCTGTGGCCTCTCTTACAGGGAGCACCCCAATTGGCTGCTACAAGAAGCTGATTGAGTATTATAAGAATGGAGACCTGTCCTTCAAATATGTGAAGACTTTCAACATGGATGAGTATGTGGGTGAGTCTGTCTCTTTCAAGGTCTTTCCTGATTCCAGGAGAATTGTACTCCTCCCCTTTCAGGCTCAGCCCAGGAGAAGAATAGGGAAGTCCCAGGGAGCCGGTGATGTTTAGGGATAAGCTTAATTAGCAATACCTGTCTCTTCCAGGCCTTGGTGTACTCAGCTATAAAAGCTGACCTCCTAGCTTGTAAGCAGTAAGTGATCAAACAGATATGGAAGCCTCTTGTACGGAGCAAGCATTTTTTTTTTTTTATGTTATTTTTGAGAGAGAGACAGAGGGAGCACGTGAGCAGGGGAGGGGCAGAGAAGGAGACACGGAATCCAAGGCAGCCTCCAGGCTCTGAGCTGTCAGTACAGAGTCCGATGTGGGGCTCGAACTCATGAACCGCGGGATCGTGACCTGAGCTGAAGTCGGACGCTTAACCAACTGAGACACCAAGGCACCCCCAGAGCAAGCATTTTAAATACATATTAAATGAGTATCTCCTTCTTGTCTGCCTCTTCCCCAACTCCATGCCATTTCTTTCTGGAGCCAGTAATTACAAATGGGATCGTGGCTGGGGTGTGTCCCTCAGTGTCCATGTCCTGTCTTTCTCTCCAGTGTTCATCCTCCAGCTCCCCTTCCTGCGAGGTACACTGGGAGAGGAACGGACACTGGTGTCCCTTCCAAAGCTGAAAAGCTACGCCTTGGTCTTCTGTACCTGCCCCACCCCCACCCCCCGCCAGGTCATCATTTCATTTGGCTTCTTTTTAAACATCTTTTTTTTCACTTGTGGTAAAATCCACAAAATTCACCATCTTAGCCATTTTTATATGCACAGTTCAGCAGCGTTTAGTCACACTGTTGTGCAGCCATCCCCCAGAACTCTTTTCATCTTGCAAAACTGAAACTCTACCCATTAAACACCAACTACCCATTTCCCACTTACCCAACCCCTAGCAACCACCATTTTACTGTTTCTGTGAGTCTCACTACTCCAGATATCTTATATAAGTGGAATCATAGAGTAAATGTCTTTTTTGTGACTGGCTTATTTCACTCAACAAAATGTCCTGAAGGGTCATCCATGTTGTAGTGTCAGAATCTCATTCCTTTTTAAGGCTGACATTAAACATCCACCTTAAACATTCTTTTTCTTGGCTAAAAAACATTTTGTGAAGCCCTGAGATAATTCTGTCCAAGCACCTGGCATTGAAGTTGGGGTTCAGGCTGAGCGGGGTATAACTGTGGGTGAATGGTGAGGTGGGAGGCACGGGGGAAGGGGCATGCTTACTTCCTTTCCCAAATGGGCCAAGCCCCACTCCCAGGTTGCTAGGCCACCTCCAAAAGCCCAGAGTGGCCCTGGCCTCCAGCCTACAATTACTCTTTTGTGAAAAGGAGATCCAGATGAGGGGATTTCTCAGGTTCCTGGTGTGTAGCTACCTTGGCCCAGTCCTGTCGTCACAGCAGTGGTGGAGGGTGGACACAGGGAGACCAGCTCAGACTATCCTAAGTGTCTCAGGGCCAGAGGGGCGGTGCCCAGGGCTCCCTGATGAGCATTTCCCTGAAGGAATCTGTGAAGGTCTGGGGGTATCCTGGCATCCTCTTTGGAACGAGAGCTGTGGCCCAGCCTGGGAATGACTTAGTGTAGCCATGGCCCCACAGGCCTTCCTCGAGACCACCCGGAGAGTTACCATTCCTTCATGTGGAACAACTTCTTCAAGCACATTGACATCTGCCCAGAAAACACCCACATCCTGGACGGGAACGCACCTGACCTGCAGGCCGAGTGTGACGCCTTTGAAGAGAAGATCAAAGCTGCGGGAGGGATCGAGCTGTTTGTTGGAGGTGAGCTTGACACTCTGCAGCACGTGTCCAGGGCAGGTCCAGGGTGGTGAGGACATGTGGGAACGGGACGAGACCCATGCCTGTCCCACTGCAGCTTCCTCACTGCACTGAAACAGTAGCGATTATTTATCACCCTGAGTCAGGGAAGACCCTGGAGTAGGAGCCCTCACCTTAGCTGTGCTGCTCAGTGACTGTGTGATCCGCACTTCAGTGCCTTGTTGGTAAAGTGAGACGTCTGGATTTGGACTCTCAGATTCTATTCCCTAGTCTTAAGGTTTTGTATGGATCAGTCCATGGGACTTACCTAAACAGTTCAGAGCAAAGACTCTGTGTAGTTCCAGAAGATTGCAACTTGGCCCCCGCACCACTGTAGCTTAGCCATTTGAACACCAGAGAAGTTTGATGACTTCCCCGGGGTCAGCCGCAACAGTGGAAAGAAAGGAAGAATCTAGGGTGGCCCCTTCTCAATTTGAGGTTTGTTCCTACCCTGGGCTGCCCTCTTCCATTACCGTCTGTCTCCACCTCCGGATTCACCCGTGGGGGTGATAAGTTGGGACTTTTACTCTTGTAGATTTAACTCTTCTTTACTTCAAGGCAGGGAGGAAGAGGCTCATGTTCTCAGCACTCATGTTCTGAGATTTTATAAACTTTGCAACCCCTGACCAGGCCATTTTTTATTTGCTGTAACTCTATCTCAGCAACAGGACCCCTGACTACTGGGAAGGAGAGAGAGAAGTTACCCATCAGTGATCTTGCGAAGCAGAAGCTATTTGGAGTGCTGCTTACTTAGCTTTCTGAGGGTGGTAGTGAGGCCACGACGTCTGTGTGAGCCTCAAACAGAAATGCCAGGAGGTGGGGAGAGGGGAAGATCTTATGCTTAAGGTGTACCTGCCCAGGGTGAATGGGAAAAGAGATATGATTTCAAGGATTTTTTCAGACCCCAGGTGGGGAAAAATAGATTGTCCATTCTTGAAATCTTGGATCCCTGGGACTGACAGGCCTGTCCTCATTGTTTCTCCTGGGCAGGCATCGGCCCCGATGGACACATCGCCTTCAATGAGCCGGGCTCCAGTCTGGTGTCCAGGACCCGTGTGAAGACTCTGGCCATGGACACCATCCTGGCCAATGCTAGGTTTTTCGATGGTGACCTCACCAAGGTGCCCACCATGGCCCTGACGGTGGGTGTGGGCACTCTCATGGATGCTAGAGAGGTAAGGGCGCAAGGGGTCCACAGGCCTTCCTGGGGGGTGGGGTGGTGAACTGGCCTTTTTGTTGTTAACTATACAGGGTACCACCTGGGTACAGTTATTAAAAATGAAGACCTTACAAATAAGGCTAAAATCCTAACTGATCCCATCACTGCTCCCCCTTCCTCTTTGGAGGCAACCATTGTTCTCAGTGTGAGGGAACCCTTTTCAGCACTGCCTACTTACGAAAGGCTGCAGGCTCCCCCGCCTCTGCCTGCCTAGCTTCTCCCAGGCAGAAAGGAGCCTGGCCCTACTGATGTCAGAATATGAATTTGTACCTGCCCGGGTACTGAGAGGGACTGCTGGTTCCCTGCAGTTGATGGAGGTCACTGTTCGAAGAGAGCTCCCCCTGCCACCCCAGGATAGTTGTGGTTCTAGGCCTGTGTTCGGGGATTCATAAATGTGGGGAAGTGTGATTTGAACTCGGTTCAGTGTGTTTTTCCCTAGAAAGTGGAGTATCATTTGAATTTTTGGTGGTTCCAATTTCTTTACTGTCTTTCATTAGAATTTTAAAAACATTTTCTCTTCCTTTCAGGGGTATATTCAGTGGGAAGCAGCTACACATTTTAGCTTCAAGTTTCTTTGCCTAACAAACATCTACATCAGTGAAAAGGGCTCCCTGTTTCGAGTGAACTTTTGTGAAATGAGTGATATCACCCACTTTCTCTTGGGTAACCTTGACTCAGTACCTAGGAGGTCACCCTGCTATTTTTGGCCTTGCAGCTTATAAACCTGCAAGGGTTTGAGGGCCCTCCCTGTCATGTGACGGTATTATGATCTGGGAAAGGACCTGGGTCTGGAAATCAGGAGTTCTGGGGTCCTGAATGAAGAGTCACATTCTCTCTGTGCCTCTGTTTTCATTTCTTATGAGAGAGGAACAGTAAATCCTGTTCACAAGTCCATGGTACAGTGGAATTATAATGAAAGGAAATCTAGAGAGCAGAGTTCTTTACACTTTCCAGCACTTCTGTTCTTGATATTTGAACTGTTGAGGGGAGGCTGTGCCTTTGTTTTATTTGAACAAAAAGCATCACCCCAAGTGCTATTAGTCAGTCTAATACCCGGAATTGAAAGTGACCAGATTGAGGGGCAGCCTTTCTGGGCTTCAACCTTAGGAGCCACACGCATAACTATTACCATCACTTCCATGGCCCTTTGTAGATGGGGCAGATCGGGACCCCTCTTATTCAGACTGTGCTTGTGAAAACTCAGCCAGCCTAGGACCCCTTGGGACCCACTGTCACAACCATTGGGATAAGGGGTGTGGGCCTCTGTCTTGCATGTCTATTCATAGTCGTCATCAAAGGTATCAGGAGGCACCATCAAGTGGTGGCCTTTGGGTCAGAAATGACCTGGAGCAAGGGACTTAAATCTCCTGGAGCCCTTTTCCTCATCCTAGAACATGGGGATAATGATGCCCCTGCCTTAGGTTATTTGTGTGATCAGGCACATACAGCAGGGAGCACAGTGTGGTGCAGGCTAACAATTTAAAATGGTATATTAAAAACAGTGATTCTTACAGCTGGTTGGGGAGACTGGGCCAGAATTCAGGTTTCTGGACTCTGGGTTCCACTGCTCATTCTCCTCCATCACAGGCTTGTTTTCTGATCCCCAGGTGATGATCCTCATCACAGGTGCTCACAAGGCATTTGCTCTGTACAAGGCCATCGAGGAGGGGGTGAGCCACATGTGGACCGTATCTGCCTTCCAGCAGCATCCCCGCACGGTGTTTGTGTGTGATGAGGATGCCACCCTAGAGCTGAAAGTGAAAACTGTCAAGTATTTCAAAGGTGAGGGGAGGGCTGGGGCTGGGAGTTGGTGGCCAAGTTTAGGGTGTGCCAGGTGTGAGGAGTGGATCTAGTTTTCTTGCTCTGGCCACTTTCATAGACAACTCTGATTTTAACAAAAATGAAACCTTAGGATCTCAGAATACAGTCAATGCTCTTCCATCCATGACTGCAAGGGTTGTTTCTGGAAGCCTCTTTGTTCTGAGGAGGCAAAAAACCCAGTGAAATGAAAAGTTGTTGTCCAAGGGCAACGTGGTGATCTCTTGGCAATGATATTGAGCCTTAGGGTGTTTTAATCTTTCAAGGTCTTCTGCAGGCCTTCCCCTCTAGGTAGGCCACCTAAGAAGGAGGATCTTTTTCTCTTCCACTTTAAAAAGGACACACTGCTTTAAACAAACTTATGTGAAAACCCTCATCTACTAAGCAGGCATATTGGGAATTTATTCTTTGGTTAAAAGATTAACCTTTGAGACTGCGTGCCATCATAGCGGTCACGTCACGCTCTGTACCGCTCCCCACCGTTGCCCTGTAGCAGCAGCCGCAGCCCCCGATGCCAGCCCCAGGGGCCTCCTGTACCCAGGTCCAGGTCCCGGCTCCACCGCTGCTGTCCAGTCAGTTCGCTGCTACTCCCAGGGGGTCGCATGAAACAGATGGGGAGTTTGATGCTCACCGGGTGACATACTTCAACAAGCCAGATATTGACGCCTGGGAATTGTGTAAAGGGATGAACACACTTGTTGGCTATACTCTGGTTCCAGAACCTAAAATCATTGATGCTGCTTTGCGGGCATACAGATGGTTAAATGATTTTGCTGGTGCAGTTCGCATCCTAGAGGTTGTTAAGGACAAAGCAGGACCTCATAAGGAAATCTACCCCTATGTCATCCAGGAACTTAGACCAACTTTAAATGAACTGGGAATCTCCACTCCAGGGGAACTGGGCCTTGACAAAGTGTAAACCCCATGGATGGCTTCTCAAGGATTTATTCATAATGCTACTTGATTATAAACAGTCACCTGGAATTACTGATGATAACGTATTACCTTATTTGAACAAGTTTTCCTTTATTGAGTACCAAACCATGTAATGGTAACTTGGACTTTAATAAAAGGGAAATGAGTTTGAACTGAAAAAAAAAAAGAAAAAAAAGATTAACCTTTGAATGGCCAACACCCCCAGAGACTGGATTTAAAAGTCCTGTGGATTCTAGCATTCTTTGGAAATAACAAGTTCTTTTCCTACTCTAGGGTTTTTGCCATTTGGAGCCACAGAAAAAAGATAATTTTCAGGAAGAGGAAAAATTTGAGAGCTCTTGGATATGACTGTTCATAATGGTGGAACTTGGCTTCTACCTGCCTTAACTGCTTTTCGTTTTTAACTTTTCACAGGCTTAATGCTTGTTCATAACAAGTTGGTGGACCCCTTGTACAGCATCAAAGAGAAAGAAACAGAGAACAACCAGTCTCCTGAGAAACCGTATGGTGATTAGCCTGCGCTCACCCTAGCATCAAGGACGTCCTCAGGACAGGCGAGGCATTTCTGGTGATTGCCTTTAGGAGGACACAGTTGTATTTCTCTCACCCAGTATGGTTACTCCAGACGAACGGGCATACAAATTGTTCTTGGCCCTGCAGCATGGAGCCTAGTCGTCAGAGTTTAGGGACAGGGAGAATGACTTGTTTTCTAACTTAATCAGAAAAAAAAGTCTCTGAAAAATGTACTCCATAATTTTTGATGTCTGCCCTACAGAAATTAGGGTTTTTAGCTTTGGTTCTCCCTCTGGCACTGTTCTCACATACAGCACACTCCCAACAGGAATTTCTATCATTTGTATACTGATTCTCAATTTGGGGGGGTGGTGGGAAAGGGACCTGTGTATATGGGCCAGACTTCTCTGGAGAGGCTCTGAAAGCCCCTCTTGAGCAGGTCTGCTATTTGAGGATCACTACTCCAGATGAAGGAACAAATTCTCAACCGTATGTTCAGTTCCAAGTGCCGTGGCAAGAAAGAACAGGATTTCTTTCTTTCCCTTCTTGTTTTTCTCTGCTCTCACAGTTGGCCTTTCCGTGAACTCGGAGGATTCCTTGGGGGAGAATCTGGGTGGCCCGGGCTAAAGAGAAGGCTTTTGCTGATAAACTCAGAGCCTGAAGGGGCATGGCCACGTCACACTCCCTTCCCTCGGGGACCCTCCAGCACGGAAGAAAGGCGGAAACCCTCTTCCCAGCAGAGCCCATGTTTCTGTTTGAAGGTCTCCGTGGGCACCATGTCAGTGTGCCCAGCTAAGGAGATGGGGGCCAGGGCAAGCAGCTCGCTTCGGCCTAAGTTTAGTCACAACACAAGTGACATGTTCTCCTGCTTCCCTGAGAGCTGAGTGCCAAGACAACATACCAAATGCTTCTAAAGGCGCCTAATAATAGCCTTTCCTCACTTAAAATACCTTGCCCTTTCAGCCCTCTCAGGTTCCTGTGGCGTGTTCTCGTGTTCCCAGAACACCAGGAAGCACAACAGTTTTGCCCCTTTATCCTTCACCCCGTGTTCACAAAATGAGTTCATTGCTCTGCCTTTCGACTCTCTTAAGCCTTCGTGGAGTGGATGCTGCCTTCCCCTCCCTATCTCTGTGCCTGTTTGAAGCTGCTGCTTCCTCTATTTCTGGGAAAGATCTTTCAGAGACCAGCTCAGGCCTCTCCTTGAGTGCTGTGTTTGGTACCTGGTGTTCTGTCTTTAGCTTTTATACGTGATCGTGCTGTCATTCTGTCTTAGGCTAGTGGATCGATGGGCTTATTTACAATGTGATATTTTCTATTAAATCTGATATTTTCAAATAAAACGTGTCTTTATGGGTTTGCGCCCCCAGGGGTCAGAGGGTGGTCTGCGTTGATACTTATGTATTTTGGCAATGGCTGGTGAGCAAGGCTTCACATTCACTCCTCACAGCAGTTCCGTAGGAAGGTGCAGTCACAGCAACTGCTCACCCTCTTCCGTCACCAGAGGGAAAATAAAGTCATTCATAGACATGAAGCACCTGTGTAAAATGGCAGGTAGGAACAGATGAGCAATGAATTGTCATGTTCTGGCTATGCCTGGGATCCAAACAAGGATACGGCTTCCAAAGAGAATAAGGAGATTTGTGACCAAGAGGGATAGAAACATTGCAAGGTATGAAAAAATAGGTTTGGATGGTTTTTTTTAGTTAGAAAAGTAAACATAATGGAACATCTTGGGTCAATATAACCAGTTGAGGTACAAGTGGAAGTTGGCAGAAGGGTTTAAATTTTTATCACTTGTATTGAGATATAATTTACGTGCCTGTAAAAGTCATCTATTTTAAATTCAATGATTTTTATTAAGTCTACCAAGTTGTGCAATCCCCTGCCACATCCATTTCTGTCATCCCCGAAAGCTCCCTGTTCTTACCCCAGCCCATGTGACCACTGATCTGCTTCATCTCCACAATCTACCTTTTCTAGATATTTCCTAACAGTGGAGTCCTACAGCATGGCATCTTGTGGGTCTGGTTTCTTTTGTGAAGCATAATGTTTTTGAGGTTAATCCATTCAACGTGTATCAGTATTCCCTGTTTATTGCAAAACAGTATTCCACCGTATGGATATACCACATTTTGTTGATCTGATAAAGAAGGGATTACATTTTAAGTGGGTATGTTAAGAAAAAATTCTATTAGAGTGAAATGAAAAAGAATTTAGTCACGACAGCTAAACTGGAGATGCGTGAATGAACTCGGGACCTTAAAAAGATCCCTTTCTGAGGCCCATGTTTCCCTGGTGGCCCAACAGCAGTGTCATTCTGCTACCACCAGTGCTTCTGCAGGTCAAGTGGGATGTATGCTCTTGGGCCAGAGGCCTCCTTGGAAAAGAGCTAATTACGTTTGGGGGCGGGGATCACAGCAGGCCTGGAATATCTTGTTGCCAAAAGTAAGGGTGCTTTCAAAAAGGTTTGAGGCAGTAATGAAAAGACAAGGCAGCCAGTTTAATGGAGCTCTGAATGGCCAGGTTGTGACAATCTAATCAGTAAGTATTAAATACAGCTAGGTAAAACAAGTTCAATCTGTAAAACCCTAAGTCTGATACTCAAAGAGAAAAAAGGTAATATTAAGTATAAATGGTACTGCATTTCAGGAAGAAAGGATTGAATGCGTTCAAGGTTTTATTGCATTTAGTAAAAAGTGGCAGCCTGTTGACATAAATGGGTATCACGTCTTGTATTAAATCTGTTTATAAAGTAGAGATGGATACAAAAGCCAGGCCCACTATTTCCCTGATACATCTATGGCTTACTTCCTTACTTCCTTCAGGTCTCTGCTCAAATGTCATTTATCGGAGGTCATCCCTTACCCTCCAATATAAAATAGCAATCCACACTCCCTATTCCCCCTTTTCGTGCTCTTTTAGTGCCTGATGTGTATTTTGTTTCCCACTAAAATGTAAGCTTCCTGAAGGCAGGCCAAATACTGTTCTAACCCATCTCTATCAGTGCTTTGATATCTAGGTGTCTGTTTTCGGTTGAACTATAAGCCTGATAGTACCTCCCAAGAGTAAGGACCATAACGACAACCCGGGGGAAATAAGAGCATATTATATGATAATAGATTAGCCAATTGACCTACTAAGGAGATCTAACTTTGTAAACTTGATTCCTCATTCACGAGAACCCAAATCCTTACTGTGAGGAGATGCTAGTGAAACATGCATACGTTTCCAATAAAATACATTTTAACAAAATACAGAGTTATTGAAGAATGATAAATAAAACAGAACATAATAATTCAGGCTTCAAGGGAGCCTTAACACCGGCTGGCAACCACACGATATTCCCCTAGTCTGTTCGGTCTCCTCTAATTTATAAGGCCTCAAGCCTCCAACCACTCTTCCTCTAGCCTTTCTCTCAGCTGTGACCTTGAAAATCAAAGTAATCAAGACAACGTCCATAAGCTCCACCATCACGCGCACCCACCTGCCAGCCCTGCTCTCATGGTTTCCCTTCTTCCTGTTATTCGCTGCTTGTCCAGTCCCTCCACTTGTGCACTAGATCCTTCTCTTGCCTCCTTGAGGGCATCATTCCAGCAAGATTCTCGCTCACCTGCAGCATCAAACTGTCCTGCTTTCCTGGGTCACTCCTATCAGCATACAAAACAAGCTTTAAAAACAAAACTCTTCACCAGGTTTGCCCCATCCTGGAGTCACCTGTACTCTAGCTCTCTCCTCCCTCCCTCTCTTCCAGCATTACCACCATGTATACCTTATACCTCTGTAACTGTCTCACAGTTCTGGGATATTCTGTCCCTTTAAAAAATTATTCTTTTTCTTCAAATTTCCGCTTGGAACATTTCTCCTGACATACTTGCAAGTTCACGGATTCTTTCCTTAGCTGTTTTAAGTCTACGGATGGACCCCTCAAAGGCATTAATTTCCGTTGTTTTTGTTCATAGCATTTCTTTTTGATTCTTAGTTTCCATATTTTGCATACATGACTCACCTGTTCTTGTATGTTGTCCACTTTTTCCATCAGAGACCTCAGTATATTAACCATAGTTACTTTAAATTCCCAGTCTGATAACTCTAGAATCTCTGCCATATCAGTCTGGTTCTGGTGTCTGTTTGGTCTCATCAGATTTTTTTTCCTGCTTCTGAGCATCCTTGTATATTTTTTATTGGAAGTTTGACATGATATATATTGGGTAATAGGAACTGAGGTGAATAGGCCTTTAGTGTGAGGTGTTATGTTTATCTGGCTTACAGCTAGGCTGTGTTCGATGCCTGCTGCAGGTGTCAGAGGTTTTGATTTCCTTCAGTGTCCATGTTTTCAGTCTTCCCTTTCTGGTTTTCCCTAGAAATTCCTTCTTGAAATAAAGTCGGTGTGTTGCAGCTTCTTCAAAAGCTGTAATCCACTATAGTAATACTGGAGTCCTACTGATGGTATGGGACTAGGGAGAATTCTTCTGTATCTTATGAGTAAATCTATTTTGTCTTTTTTATGAGCCAGAGTCCTGGGCTGAGAACTTTAGAAGTTTCTTAGCCTTTTTTTTTTCCTTATGTGAGAAAGGAAGGAAGGGGCTTACGCTATCCAACAGCCCTTCCCCAAGGTCAGAGAAGACAAGTAGTTTTCCCTGAGGGCAGTCTTCTGCCAAGTTAACAGAAAGCTCTGGGTGTATTTTGAAATGGCTACTACCCCCCAGCCCCCTTACAAGAGGAGAATTTTCTGCCATCTTCACAATGAGAACCTGGGGAAGCTCCGGGACGTAAAACCCACCAAAGTGTGGGCAACCCCTTAGAGTAACTCCCAGGAGTTTTAAACTCTCAAGCTAGCCCACACTCAGCCCCCAGCAATTCACTTCAATCCTGATTACTGGCTCTAGCTTCTCCTTTAGGTGAAGTGATCTGTATTTTCTGCATATTTTTTCTCTAGTTTTTGTGGTGGCTTGCTCTGTGACCTCTATTCTTTGATGGGTCAAAGAGAAGCTGATTTTCAGTGTGCTCAACATTTTTTCTTGTTGTGAGGCTACCCCATGTCTTCTCAAACACACTCCAGATTTCCCCCTCCCTTCCATTGAAACACTACTTGTCAAAGTCACCAATGACTACGTAGATCGCTAATTCAATGCTCAGAGCTCCTGTTACTTGACCTATTTGCAGTATGTGACAGCTGACCACTGCTTCCTTCAAACTTCACATGGCTTCCAGGATATCACAGTCTGCTGATTTCCCCTGAGTAGCCACTGTCTACTCTGATGGGTCCTCCACATTGCCCTGAACTCTTGGCATCTGGAGTGCTCCAAGACTTAGCCTTTGGACTTCTTCTCCCCATGTAACTCACTCTCTTGGTAATTTCATCCAGTCCCGTGGCTTCACATACCATCTATACACAGACTCCCATATTTCCATCTTCAGCCAGAGACTCTCCCTTGAACTCCAGACTACAATACCCAACTGCCTACCCAACATCTCCATTGAATTAACTGCCAGGTGTCTCAAACTCATCTGTCCAAAACTAAGTTCCTGACCTTCGCCAGAAAATCTCTGCCACCTAGTTTTCCCCTTGTCAACCCGAGACAAAAAGAGCTAGGAATCAATTCTGACGCCTCACTTTCTCATATTATATATCCAATCTATCGGTGAATCCTTGAAGTTTTACCTTTAAGGTAAGTACACAATGTGACCACTTAAGAAGATTCCAACTGCAGACATGCCGGTCCAAGCCACCTGCACTTGTCACCTGAGTGCTGCAATAGTCTCCCTTCTTTTTTTTAAAACATTTTCTTGGTACTTTTTTTAAGTTTATTTGAGAAAGAACAAGCAGAGTAGGAGTGGGGGGGGGGGCGTGGGGCAGGGAAGGGGTGGAGTGGGAGAGAGAGGGGGAGAGAGAGAGAGAGAGACAGTGAGAGAGAGAGAATGAATGAATCAATCCCAAGCAGGCTGTACACTGTCTGCGCAGAGCCTGATGCGGGGCTCGAACCCACAAACCGTGAGATCATGACCTGAGTTTAAATCAAGAGTCAGACGCTTAACCGACTAAGCCACCCAGGCACCCCACTGCAGTAGTCTTCTAACTGGTCTGTTTCTACCCTTGCTCACACACTCTCCTAAAACCTAAGACCCTCTCACACTTCTGCTCGAAGCCTTCCAAAGGCTCCCATCTTAGAGCAGAAGCCCAAGTTCAAGCAGTCAGCCTCTGCTATCCTAACTCTTCCTACTCTCTCTTCGGTTCCTACTGGCTCCCATGCTGTTCCTGGAGCACTCCAACATGCTTCTTACTCCAAGAGCCCTTGCCTCTGCTGCCCTCCCTATCCAGACTCTCTTCTCTTAGGTGCCCACATGGTACACTCCCACACTGCCAAGCCTTTGTCCCAGGGCTATCTTGATGATAAGTCTTCTCCACTCTTTTAAAATTCCAACATCACTCTGCCTCCCCGATCTCCCTACTTCCTCAACCAACTTCACTTCTGATCAACCATATTAGTTCCTTAGTGTCTGTCTCCTTCTACCAGAATTTAAAGTTGCATAAGGGGAGAGATCTAGGTCTGTTTTATTCACTGCTACATTCTCAGCACCTAGGAAAACAGGAAGGCCCATCATAAGGTGTGCAATAAATACTTGGTAAGCAAGTGAATGAATACTAGGAACATAGTAGGCTGCAAGAAATGGAGTGGGAATGGGAATAAGACACGCATCATCATCTAAATTTCCATGCATTGACATTAATATTAGTTTAGTTTGTTGGTTCAGCGAAGGGGGGAAAAAGCCAAGCAAGGGAAAAAAGTAACTATGTTGACTTAGTATTTACAACTTTGGGATCAGAATCTCACTAAGTTTTCAGCGTGCACAGTCTTCTCCAAGGCGTCCTGTGGCTCAGAGAAGTATGCGAATCCTTGGGAGTGGCAAATCTTTAGGCGACCTGAATCATTGCGCAAGGACTGGACTGTGAATGCTGCAAGTGGATAATTAGCATTAACCTTCGTTAAGAACATCCTCAAAGCCAGCTCTCTGACTACAAAGGCCCAGCCTGGTTTGCTGGCTGATTTTTTCATTGAGCGAAAGTTCAGGGAGCAGACTATTTGGCTCTTCTTTCCAGTATCCGATGGTGCCGGTGTTATGACTTATCCGTCACACTTAGGAGCTTCAGATATAACAGTCTGTTTACCAAGGGATGCACAAGTGACACTTTCTATGTAACAACTGGATGCCAACTATGGTTCAAGTATAGTTTTAAGTGGCCTCACAGTTTGGATAACACTGCTGCTCCTGCCTTGCTGATGTCGTTAAGTTGCCATTCTACCTCCCTGTGTGGATAGTGGACTACAATCAAACACAATGAGGAAAATGAAAATCCCAGAAATAAGCCTGTTTCTGTAGCAAAATAAAATACTGCTTCTCTCTTAATCATGTACTGCATTTTTAGAACATGGAAACTGCTGCCACCTGCTGGCGATGCTTACGACAAAGTAATACTTGGTGGGCTCTCCAAAATTTCCTTCCAAAGCAGGCAGCCACATGGATTTATGATTATTCTATCTAATCAACTCTACTTTTCTCCTAACAACAACAAAAAATGAATCTTAAGTATATTAAGGGATTTCTAAAGTAAATTAGAACCATCTACTCCAAAAATATAACCCCGCTGGGGCATGTGGCGGGCTCAGTCAGAAGAGTATGCGGCTCTTGATCTCGGGGTTGTGATTTCGAGCCCCACGCTGAGTGTAGAGATTACTTCAATAAATTTAAGAAACAAAATGACCTTGCTGACAATACTAGAGGACTGGGAGAGTGGCTGCCAAGTCTCTTCTCTGTTATCCATCTCCTTACTTGCTGGCTGCAGTATTTAGCTGAGACTGCAAGCTTGCCCTCTCAGGCCTGTGGGTCCAGATGACCCACAAGTCTCATCACCTTACCCAGTTTAGGGGTACCTGGCTGGCTCAGTCAGTAGAGCATGCGACTCAATCTTAGGAGTTTGAGTCTGAGGCCCACGTCAGGTATAGAAATTACTCAAAAATAAAATCTTAAAAAAAACCCAAAAAACAAAAAACTTACCCAGTTTCACGATTTCCTCAATAAGCTGATTTGGAAAATGACCATAACAGGTACATTGCCTAAAATTCCATACAAAGCCAGTGAAATGTCCTGAGAAATAACGGATTTAAAGCTACAAAAAGACCTCAAACAAAATGTTCAATGATTTGCTGAGCCTGCTAGGATTAGGTCATCAGTCTTCAAGAAAAGGTTTTCAGGAGTACCAGGGTAGCTCAGTCAGTTGAGTGTCCAACTCTTGACTTAGGCTCATGTCATGATCTCACACTTGTGGGATCAAGCCCCGCGCTGGGCTCCTTGCTGGGCACAGAGCCTGCTTAGGATTCTCTCTCTTCCTCTCCCTCTGCCCCCCATCCTCTGCTCATGTGTACATGCAAAAAAAAAAAAAAAAAGAAAAGAAAAAAGAAAAGGTTTCAGCTCGTGACCAACCCAGGTACATCAAGATCTAATGGCTGTTTAACTAATATTAACAAAAAAAATGGATGGGATCTTGACTGTGCCAGCCAAGAGGAGCCTAAGAAAGCATGATGACTAAATGTAATAGGAGGTATCCTAGATGGGATCTGCAAACAGCTCAAGGTCATTAGGAAAAAAACTAAAGAAATCTGAAACAAGTATGGACTCTTGTTACTAATAATCAATATTTGTTCATTATTGTGACAACTGTATCATACTAATGTAAGATGCTAGTAATAGGGGGAAGCCTGTGTGGAATACAACAGAACTCTGTACTATCTCTGCAATTTTTCTGTAAATCTGAAACTTCTAAAAATGTTTACTTCAAAAGAGAATGGGACAAGATGCAATTCAATTGACAAAGTGGGCCCTTAGGTCTGTTCAATCACAACCTTAAAAAGTCACTAAACTTGTATTTTGACTTTGCAAGTTATTCTGTAGCTTATTTTCATTTATCTGTTCTAGACTCAAACCTTTTATTTAAATCAAGAGATGCAACCTCTTCAAACTACACTTTTGAACATGATGACCTGGCAGTCTGTACAGGGACCCTTTGCTCTCTCATGCCCACCAAAAGGATACATGAGGTTCATGTCAATTTATGACAAATCTCGGCCCACTTGTAACAAAAGGCCTTCATGAAATTAAACTAGGTACAACACTCCTTATTCTATCATATAGTTTCTTGATATACCAACCTTCCACAAAGTCATGTATTTCACAGGGCATGTGTGGTTACCCCAATCTTTCATTTTACTCAGAGACAAAAGTACTCTACCCAAGGGGCACCTCGGTGGCTCAGTAGGTTAAGTGTCCAACTCTTGATTTTGGCTCAGGTCATGGGATCGAGCCCTGCATCAGACTCTGCGCTGACAGCACGGAGCCTGCTTGGGATCCTCCCTCTTTCTCTACCCCTTCCCCCCACTCACGCATGCACTCTCCCTCTCCAAATAAATAAAATTTTAAAAAGTACTCTATTGTGCTCGCTTTGGCAGCACATATATTAAAAAAATACTCCACCCAGAACTGTACCACCTTTTTTTTTTTTTTAATTTTCCTTAATGTTTTTATTTATTTTTGAGAGGGAGACAGAGTGTGAGCAGGGGAGGGGCAAAGAGAGACGGAGACCCAGAATCTGAAGCAGGCTCCAGGCTCTGGGCTGTCAGCACAGAGCCTGATGCGGGGCTCAAACTCGTGAACCACGAGATCATGACCTGAGCTCAAGTCGGTCCCTTAACCGACTGAGCTACCCAGGCACCCCAGGAGAACTGTACCATCTTAAAATTACCTCATAACACATGCTTCAAAAATAAGACTTTATAAGCCCTATTGTCTTTGCTATAATTGGATGGTGAAAATTTTGTACCTAAGGAAGAAAGGATGGAACATTCAGATGAACAAACAAGTCTAAGACTAACCACCTGTGTTTTTTAAAATCGTAAAGAGAAACCTCCCATTTCTTTTATAGAAGTGCATTATAAAGCTTTCTTTCCTACTTCCACTTTATCAACAACATAATGTGCAAAACCCTAAAATAAAATAGTCTCTATCAAATACCAACTAGTCCATGAACTAAAGAACTTCTGAGTGGCTACTAGTGAAAACATCTCAACTGAATTCCCATTCCATCACAGAGCCACTCTTCTGAGGTATATGCTGTATAAGCGTTTTAATTTACATTTATTATATTCAACTTATGCTTTTTTTATTATTATTTTCAACTTATTCTTTAAGAAATTAACTTTAGTTCTGGGGCACATGGATGGCTCAGTTGGTTAAGTGTCTAACTCTTGATTTCGGCTCAGGTCATGATCTCGCAGTCTCATGGGTTCGAGCCCCACATCAGGCTCCATGATGATGGTGCAGAGTCTGCTTGGGATTCTCTCTCTCCCCCTCTCTCTGCCCCTCTCAAAAATACACAAGTAAGCTTAAAAAAAAAAAAAAAAAAAAATATATATATATATATATATATATGAAATTAACTTTAGTTCTTATATAAAATGTGCAAAACGAAAGCTCATGAACCATATGGTTGAAACAAAATATGGGCCCTAAAAACCTAAGTTCAGTCACGAGTCTGGGTAAAAGAACAGGTGCTATTCCATGACTTTTTTTCTGTTCACTTTAAGAATATGTGTTACATGCCATAAAATTTTTTAAAAATGTGATCAGTTGCCTTGGAGACAGAACAGCAGCAACTCTGCTCTAATTATAAGACAATTTTTAAATTATTTTTATTTTTTAAGATTAAGCAGCCTCATTGACAATCCAGAAACAGTCCTTGCTGACTCTGGATACACACACATAAAATGGTTAAAAGTGATTCCCCAATTTTCAATGACAAGTTGGGAAAAAAGAACATGTTCACAGCTGCAGCTGTATCCCTCTGTCCTCTTTTTCAAAAAATCATTTTGCTACCAAGCCATTCACCAAACCACAAGGAAAGACAATTTTTCAAAAAGCCATCAAAATCCAGAAACAGGGATCTAGGAATCAAGCCAAAATTATCCCCCAAAATAGTGCTGTTGCAAAAAAGGGTAGGAAGCCAAATTTCCACAGCTCATTAGAGAAGACCTTTAAAAAGAATTCAGAAAATTGGGACTCGAACTACAATGGTGGGGAGTTCAAAATAGAGGTAATTTTTAAAAATGCAGCTTGTTCAGCTTGGGAATATATTAGGCTTTCTCCTATTCCAGCATAAATAAAAATATGAGCTGCTGGAGTTAATATTAAAATTGTCCTTACTAATGGAAGGTAGGGCATGAGTGAAGGGAGAGAGCATAGAACAAAAGGTAGCAAAGACAAGACATTTTGAATCCAGGCTCTACCGCCCAGAAGAGCTGAATAGGACTGAAATTCTTCTGAGCCAGTATCATTAAATTCTAGACTGGGCTCAAAACCAGTGAACTATACCCCACTAATAAATACCAGCTGGCCCACAGTGTTTTTGGCATTAAAAATATTTTTTAAATTATCTATAAATTTCTATTCTGAAAAGCAGATCAAAATGACACTGGGTCATCCAATCAGTTACTGAGTAAAAGGGCTTCCTCAAAGAAAAGTCACTTGGCAGAAACTTAGGGTGAAAGGAACATGACATGGAGTAAATGAGATCAGGCTCTTGGTACAATTTTAATAAGGCTTCTTTCTACCTACCCCAGTCATAAGGAGCAGTACTGAGGGGACTCCCCCTAATGTCTTAGAGGGATGCTTTCAGATAAAAAGGTCTATAACTTTAACTCTTGACTCCTCTCTTCACCTAAAACTTGGGGAAGAAAATAAATATTTACTTTTTAACTATTCAGAGCTTCGGGCACACTGTAGTATTTAATATTGTCTAGTTTTCATTGAACCTTTGGCTTATAATTTTCTCTATGTTACATTGAAAAACGTGTGCATGTGCCTTTATCAGTAGTACCACATGGAAATATAAACCTTGTTCTTCCACATCTTCTACAAAGGATGAGTGCATAAATGGTACCCTAAATAGCCTGCAAAACTATTTTGTGTACTTGACACAAGATTTGGGTAAACCATTCCATTTCCTTATCTTGAGCAGGAGTTAACTAATCTTCAATCTCATCTTCCCAAATATCTCCATTAACATCCACAGCATGGAACAACCTGGAAGTATAAAATAAGGTACATTTTTATGCACTTGGAAAAAATATAATCTCTTTCCTTCTCTCAAAATTACCTTCTGCACTCTTCTGATAACATCTTTGAACAGCTTTTCCTTTCTCTCAATCACTACACTGAGGAGGGCTGAGATATGGGTCCCTCTGAACAAGCTGTCTTAAAGTTTACAAGAATAGCCCTTTTCGGATCCAGACAAACTCTTTAAGGCCAAGGATTAACAATAATGGGAAATGGGTATCAAAAACCTGATACTCAATGTATACAGTAAATGGAATAAACCAGGATTAGGGAAGTCAGGCAATCCAGAAGAAGGTGAACTCTTCTAAACCACTGTAACTCTTATCACACGTGAGTCACTCTACTCTGCCTCATCACCCTTGCATTCTCCACTGGTAGAATGCTTTATAGTTGCCAACTCGTTTTTCTTTCCAATGTTACCTAAAATTCATGTAATTTTCAACACTAGATTTACAATGGTTCACGGAGAGAACCTGTTTCTTCAACTTTTCTTACAGTTAGGTAACACCAATGATTTTAGGTACTATACATATGCCTCTTAAGAAAGATCATAAACTGACACTGAAATGAGAGCTGTTGAAAAACAGGATATTTTTATTGTGCCAAGAAATCACCCCAGATATTACTTACTAATCACACACACAAAAAAACCCAAAACCTTACATTTTTTAAAAATATATTTGAGAGAGCATAGCAGGGGCAGAGAGAGGCAAGATTCCCAAGCAGGCTCCACACCACCAGCGCAGAGCCCAATGTGGGGCTCCAACTCAGGAACCTCAGGAACTGTGAGATCATGACCTGAGCTGAAGTCAGACGCCTAACCCCTGAGCCACACAGGCACGCCAAGAAAACTTACAATGACAATGGAGCAAGCAATAGAACTGAGCAGCATACTAACAATGGGAGAGCCTGACATTACGGACGTAATGCAATATAAAATGAAGTACACAAGTATTCTTGTCAAAAATGTTAACTCTAAATATATTCAAACTCAGTCTAGACCTAACTTCCAATTTACAGGAAAGAGAGAGGACAGAGTAACTAAAAGACAACATGGAGAAAGAAAACTAGAAAGTAAGATGTTCTATAGGACAAGTGGCCTGGACTCTCTAAAATGTCAATGTTTTCCTCAATGCATCCAACAAAAAAGGGTGAGCAGGGCCACCTGGATGGCTTAATTGGTTAAGTGTCCAACTCTTAATTTTGGCTCAGGTCATGATCTTGAGGTTGGTGATTCTGAGCGCCATGTCAGACTCTGCACTGACAGTGAGGACCCTGCTTGGGATTCCCTTATTCCCTTTCCTTCTCTTTCTGCCCCTCCCCTGCTCACGTGCACACTCTCTAAATAAATAAATCTTTAACTTTTTTTTTTTTTTTTTTTAAGTGGAAGGGACCCCTGGGTAGCTCAGTTGGTTAAGCCTCCGACTTTGGCTCAGGTCATGATCTCACAGTTTGTGGGTTCCAGCTCCAAGTTGGGCTCTGTGCTGACAGCTCAGAACCTAGAGCCTGCTTCAGATTCTGTGTCTCCCTCCCTCTCTCTCTATCCCTCTCCTGCTTGTGTGCTCTCTCTCAAAAATAAATAAACTTAAAAAATAAAAAAGTGGGAAAAACTCTTCCTCATTAAGAGACTAGAAAGACAAAGCCAAATAAAATGTTTGAATTTGATTATATTGTGGCTCAATAAAACACCTTTAAAAGATATTTTTAGGAGTCATTGGGAAGTTTTAAATATGTTTATTAGGAGATAATATGCCACCATCACTAAATTTCTTTAAGTACTATGTTATGTAGAAGAATTTTCTTATTTTAGGTGATAATGTGGAAGTATTTAGAGATAAAGTATCCTATCTCCAACTTAGAGTCAAGTATTAGAAAATAAATACGGCAAAATACTATCAATTGTTCATTTTGGTAGAAGATATCCTATTAACCATAGTCTTTCAACTTTTCTTCATGTTTGAAATTTTTCACTAAGATAAAAAATAAAATTTCCCAGTGGCATATTTTCAACATAAACTCACAAGACAATATAGAAGTCCATATATGTGAGAAAATATATAAGAGAATTCTCTAAGAAAAATGGTCCAAAATCTGTTTCTGAGACTACAGGATTATGTATACGTACCGATTAAAACACGGGGAAGCAGGATCAGTGAAATGTTTATAAGGGTTTGCTCTAGAGAGAGAACCCATGCAAATCCAACAGAAATATTGCATACATCCAGTACATGTCATCTTGTTACATCCATCTAATTTCTGGTGGGAAAGATGGAAAGAGAAAAATACGAGGGCTATTAAAGCAAAAGAGGAAAGCACATGCCAAAAAGATTCAGTACAATGTCCTCCTCGACTTCTCCTTTTACCCCGTGCAGGGTTTAAATATGCAGGGAACATGCTGTAACTATCACACATTACAAGTAGAATACAGAAAATATTCAGCAGGTGTACTTACAACTAGATACTTAGCAAAACTTTTCTGCTCAACAGGAGATACAAACCAAATGTGTATATTATACGTGGAACGTGTAGTTTAATCTAAGTAAACATTTGGTATCAAGTCCTCCACTCTAACATAGGGCTGAGGCACGTCTGAAGTGGTTCAACAGAATGCCAGTTTCCTTAGTGGAGTAACTGGAAAATCACCACCAGGTTCAGTTCAGATATAATGGATCAGAATGGGAGAACCAAATGCAAAGATAAATTCTGATTTTAAAACATTAAGATTGTGTCAAGAAGCAATACATTTAAATGTCTATTTTGGCTCAGGTTAATAGGAAAATGTCGTTTCCTAAGTGTATACTTCATACGCAGGTGTGTTAAATTCCAGGATAATTAGTTCTAAGAAGTCAGGCGTGAGTTTTTATATCATGGAGATGAGGTAAGAGTTGATTGTAGCTCTACTGTGGCTTCGTCATAACCCATTCCATTTTGATGTGAAAACAATATGAGAATAATTTTCACTTTGTGAAAGCATTTTGAAAGGGAAGTCTACATCCACTTAAGGTCAATATTTAGTAGTGAATTTGCATCTTCCAAGTAAGGTTTGATAAATATGTTTCCCTAGTCATAAATAATAGGCTTCTTCAGGCAATCGTAACGAGCTTGCAAATCTGTCTGCCAAGTCTGTCCCGAACCTTTACCTCTATGGGAGTCCCACAACACGGGCAGCTCTTTGAGTTCTTTTCTAGCCATTCCTTACTTTCCATCTCTTCCAGCGCCTTCTGAATCACCCTCTTGCCATACCTCTGTTCCAAAAATCTTTTATTGGCCTCATCTGCTTGCAGGTACTCATTTCGTAAGTCTATTAATTTCTCTGGAAAGTGAAATGGAAAATTAACTTTTATACAACTTTGCAAAGCTGACTAAAAACCATTTAAAAATGGTCATAACCCTTTGATTATTCAATAATGTTATTACTGGGACTTTAATCATAAGGAAATAATCCAAAATGAAGTTATATGCACGGAGATGCATGTAACAATGGCAAACAAATTAAAGTCCAAGGGAATAACCACAAGTGAAAGGGCCAGTTAATGACATCATTTTTAATTATTAAAAACTTATAAATGAGGGGCGCCTGGGTGGCTCAGTCGGTTAAGCGGCCGACTTCAGCTCAGGTCATGAGCTCGCGTTCCATGAGTTCGAGCCCCGGGTCGGGCTCTGTGCTGACAGCTCAGAGCCTGGAGCCTGTTTCAGATTCTGTGTCTCCCTCTCTCTGACCCTCCCCCGTTCATGCTCTGTCTGTCTCAAAAATGAATAAACGTTAAAAAAAAATTTTTTTTTAAAAACTGATAAATGAGATGGCTACAACTCAACTAAAATACTCATTACAGAATCCAGAAAAGGGCATATTTTAGGTTATAACGAGGTAAAAATGACACATGTACAAATAACAAAGAACATAGAAGAATCCTCCAGCTAGAGAAGTTGGACTTGCTCAAGGTATTAGAATAAGAGCCATCTTTCTCGTTGACTTTGAGTTAATAATGTTGACGTTTGTGCAACCAGCGGCATACTGTTAAAGAATGACTTAGCTAAAAGACACAAAGGTTGAAACGCACACTCATTTTCCATGAAGTCAGCATCATTCACCCTTTGATAATAACAAGACCTACCAAATAAACAAAAGTATCTTTGGCTTAAGAGCTAAGACTCTTCGATTCTGTATACAACAAAAGTCAACAAATAAAACTTGCCACCCACAGGTACTGCAAAGTCCCTCCTGTCAACGTTTCCCCTTGATATTCTTCTCTCTGGCTGCACAGCTCTATCACTTAACTCAAATGTAACAGGCAGCCAGTCCCAAAGGCTTTACTTGCAGACAAAGGCTTTTGTTCACATTCTATTACCTTAGTTTTTCAACATTTTCATTGAAAACCTCTCTCAATAACGTCATAATTATTTTATTAGTTTATTTTCCTCATACTCATTAGAGGTCTTTTTAAGTAGTGAATCTTTTGGGGAAGCTTTCTTTCTCTGTATCGTGCATTCCCATGGCTCCATCACCTCTACTTAGAAGCTGCAGACCTTTATCTTTTTATCCTGTCATTTTTATCCCTCTAAAAATTCAAAGCACTTTTGTGTTCCCAGATATCTTAAGAGCAAAGATTATTGCACTAAAGTTCTCAAAATAATTGTTAGTATTTTATGTATTTTATATAGTACTATCCAATAGATAGATATACAGGCATGAATAGATACAGAAAGAGATTCTTAATTTTGCTGAAGCCCCCAAGCCCCTTTGATTTCTTCCACAAATGTTATGAAACACCTGAAACACACCTCAGCTCCTCAATGATAAGGTTATACAAGTCTAAAGCAAAGGCTTCTATTATAATCTGGTGAAGTCTCCATCCCATCTGCCCATATCTACTATAAGACTCTGCTCTAGGCAAAATGGAAGTATTCACTCATTCTCCCCTTAGGGTTACTTTCCTGGAGATACTGACACTCTGCTTACGATAGCAATTAGGAACCACAATAATAATGGCATTAATGGTTACCATTTTGCATTTTACATGTATTAGCTCGTCATTCCCAAACTATGTTGAAGAACCAGTATTTCCCCCACCACTCTGCCAAGGACCAGTATTTTCACAAAATACAATCAAATGAATTATTAGACAAATAATAAGACAAAAAAACCTAAGCTTAAATTTTTATTAGATCGGACATAAAATTACTCTGTGAAATCACTGTAACTTCCTAGACCTCTCAATTTATTTATCTTGTCACGGACCAGTTTAACAACAATACCAACTTCGAGGAGCATTACAATAGTTTATTTTATCCTGACAATAACCCTATGAATAGTAGCTATTATCATTATCCCTGTTAGTCTGAGAAAGACTAAGCCATCAAAGTCCAGTCAAACTGAGGTCAACGCCTGATTTCTCAATCCTTATTTAGATCAGAATTAGCAAACAGGTTCCACCTCCTGTGTCCACTTTAATAAATGGTGGATTTCTGAAGCGCTATGTGTTGAGGAAGATTCTGAGACTTTCCTGGGCTCGGTGACAAAAAACTTGATGACTGATCAGATGTATGTGCCATGGAAACAAGAGTGGCAGCTAAGATGGTCTGCACTTGCCAACTAGGAGCTACATTACTCCACGTTCATAGATAGAAATGACCTTGCCATTCCTTCTCTGTAATGGTCCCCTGGTATCTGCATGGCCATTTCCTTAGTTCCTTCTTGAAGTCTTTATTCAAACCGCTTTGCCAGAGAGGCCTTCCCCTGGTTTCCCTAATAAAAACCTCAAGCCACTTCATATTCTGTTCCTGCTTTATTTTTTTTCCTCCATAGCACTTATAACCATCTAATATCATTACTGTTCTGTTTGCCTACCCATTAAAATATAAGTTCCATGAGGGTATTTGGTCACTACGATATCCCCAGAGCCTAGGACAGTAACTGAAACAAAAATATCTGTTGAAGGAACACTTGCAAATGGAAGGATTGAAGTGATAAGGATTTTTTTTTGGCGGGGGGGGGTGGGGGGGGTGGCGGGTGGCATAGAGGATAGGAGGACTGAGTTGACACAGTTAACACTTACCAGCAGTTACCTTACATGGAGAGACCCCGTGGTAAGTCAATCTGCACAAGGTGCAGAAGGCAAAATTGCAACTAGAGCAGATGCCCATGGTGCAACCGGGCTCCTGCATCACAGGCAACTGGCAGCAGGGGCGGGGACAATACACCACATCTGCCATCAAGTCCAAGGTGGACTGGAGGAGAAGACGGTCATAGCGGGCAAATAACTCTGTTTCCACTAGCTCTTTGACCTGGAGGGAAAAATGAAACACACAAGTTTAATGATGCCCAAACGGTTCTGATTCTGGGGAGAATCAGCACCTTAAAATGCCGGTGCTAAGTTCACATGAATCAAAACACTCTATCTCACTTCAAAATCAAACCAAATGTGACAAGTCTAGACCCTGACTGAGGCGGTAGTTATATGGGTCTACACATGTGTGAAAGCTGAGCCAACGTACACTTTAAATGGGTACAGTGGGGGGCGCCTGGGTGGCTCAGTCAGTTGGGCGTCTCACTTCGGCTCAGGTCATCATCTCACGGTGGTCTGTGAGTTCGAGCCCCACGTTGGGCTCTGTGCTGACAGCTCAGAACCTGGAGCCTGCTTCGGATTCTGTGTCTCCCTCTCTCTCTGCCCCTCCCCTGCTCAAGCTCTGTCTCTGTCTCTCTCAAAAGTGAATAAACATTAAAAAACAAAAAATGGGTATAGTGATGGCTTAACAAAGTTGATTTAAAAAAAAGAGTCAAGCCAAGTACCCTGTCCCTGATTGTTACCCATTCCAAGGATATGCTCTTCAGATCCAAACCTCACACAAAGGCAGGCTAGTGACTCTCCAGGGTTGATGGGATCCCAGCAGATAAACAAAGTAAATCACCAGAACACTTTATAATTACTTTTCTAACACTCATCTCTGCCAAGAACTGCCCATTCCAAGTCCAGCAAAGGAAGCATTTACACTGGCTTCAACAATAAGACCCCAGCATTCTTGATGGATACAGTGAAACTATTTGTGGGCTGGCTCCAAGGCCTCAGCCTGGCCTGATGAGCCCTAGCAAGGAAAATCCTGAGAAAACATCTCCCTTTGGGAAAGAGAAACGGGAGGCAGCTTTGAAGAGAGTAGAGGATTACCTGACCAGGAGTGGCCACCGAAGGACACTTGGGTTCTGGGCAGTTGAGGCACTGAACTTGGCCATCTCTGATCTGGATTTCAAAGTAGTCCTTTAGACAGGCTTTGCAGTACACGTGCCTGCACTCCAGGAAGTACATGCATTCGCTACCCAGCTTCTCACAGAAACAGATATTGCACAGGAACAATTTACTGTTAAAGCATTTAATCTGCTGAGCTTGATCGAAGTCCAAGATTTCCTGGATCAGACTCGACAGTGATTCCACATCCTGCACCGCTCGCTCATCCACAACTTCCTCTTGGTCAACATCGGATCCAGCAGCTCCTCCAAAAGCTAGGTCTGTGCTGGGGGAGGCTTGAGCCATCCTTCTCTGCACCTTTTTCTGAGAACCCATCTTGAGCTCAAAAGGAGAGACAATATTCAGGTATGCTAAGGTCTCTTCCTTAAGAAACTGCATCCAAGCGAACAGGACCACGCTGCCACGGTGTTCTTCCCACAGGTTGTCTAAGTGCTTGCAAAGAGCAGACAGCTAGGAGGAAACACACGAGGGTGCTGGTGAGTTTGGAAAGAGGAGGATACTGTCAACTCCTCATTTCTCTTGAAATCTTTTTAACCTCTAAGTTAGGCCCTTACAATTCCAAACATGTTTTTTGTTTGTTTGTTTTACTGCTGTGATAAACTATGCTGGAAAGAGAGTAAGAATATTCTTATATTCTTAAACTATCCAACAATGTGAGTCACAGCAGAAAACAAAGTCAAAAACTAAAAGAAGTACCATGAAAACAAGAGACATGGCAAGGCTGTGAAGGGCACAGGTTTACATAGGGGCCACTATGTGGAGGTGGCGGAGTTTTCGATTCTTTATTTGTTCTTTGTTTTAGTGTTGCTACATATCTCATGTAGGAGAAAGAGAGCTAATTTTAAAATGAACTATTCCTATTCCTTTGGAGTCCTAGCCTGTAGGTACCCTGCATAAAGAGGGCAGTTTAAAAATATCGTCCAAGTTTTTAATTCTAGCTTTCAGTCCTATCAAACAGCCAACTCAAGAGAAAGAGTCACTAACAGAATCCAACCTCAGAATCCTTGTTATTCAGATTTATAAGCTGGTTTTAACTAAGCAATCTGAGCTTACACCAGAACCTGGTTAATGAAGGGACACAGAATGCTATGGAACCTGGACACGATTATAAGCCCTCAACATGATTCGGCTGCCATAGGGAAAGCTCACACTCTCTAAGCTGAGCAACCAAATTTAAACTACTTCGACTTTTCCTCTTTAAAGGTGGTGTGTTCAATTTGAAAGGCAAATGTAAGAGGATTTTCCATTAGAAATGTAAAATATTGGTAAGTAGAGCTCAGGAATTATAAGCAGCTTTTCTTTTTAGCTAAACATAAAAAAATAAGCCTTCCAGATGCAGACAAATTTTGTAAATTTAAATAACAAGTGAAAAAGGACCACATTTTCTGTTCCTTGCTCTGCACAGTGCCATTCACTAAACCCTATATAAGCACGAACTTAAACACTTCCTGAACTTAAAAACTTAGGATGTTAAATACCGTTCAAAATGCTTTTTCACATGTACATGAATATGCTTATAAGATCAATCATACTTTTGAGAAACCTGCTGAAATGTGTAAAATGTACTAAATACGAAAAGGGAAACTCTGAGTGCTATTTGGGCCACCAAGTCCAATGAAGAACCATTCTCAATCCTCTTTTTTTCTCCACCCCTTCTCAAAAGGGGCAGCTGGGGTACACATAAATGTAAGGAGGAAAGAATAAGAGAGAGACTGTGTATGTGTATGTATATATATCGGGGGAGGCATAATGGAAAATACTATGAGGTTAAACCCACTTCCCTTCTACCAACCCCAATCCAGTGACACAGAACCATGTGTCAACTTCACTATCAACAGGTGACATTCACAATGTCAAGGAAGCAGGGCCCAGCAACCAACAAGAATTGAACCAAGAAGGAATACAAGGCCAATTAAAAGATCAATTATACGCATAACTATTTATCTGACAGGGAATCCTACTGTTATTTCAGCTGTAACACATAAAATAACAAACAACCCTCCTCTCCCCACACTCGCAAAAGCCAGCAGTAAGGAGATGCTACTTGGCTGGAATCTGAAACTGCAGCCATGCACTCAGTTTATCTGTCCTTGTTTTGCGCTTGTGTGTAAGTGTGTGCACACAGGCATGGATACAAAGTATCAAAAGCTCTCTGGAGAAATGTGATTATAAATATCTAAATAATTCAGTCGGCTTTCAGTGATCTAAATGTCAAACAGCCTTGACATTCTTGGGCAAATAATCCACTGCCTTGCATGTATTGCCTCTGGCCCAGATATCAGAATGTAAGGTAATAATACTCCTTTCCATTCTACATGTATTATCCTTTTGTAAAATTTAATTTTGTTTTTAAAACATAAGCTCAATTTTACAAAAGCACTCAAAGATTAGACTAGTCAGTGGGGTGGAATAAAAACTCCATGATCAAACAGGAAAACCTGACAAGCTGTTCCTTGAGGTCAAGGAACTCTGACAGCTTTTGTCTTAATATACATCAGCCTATCAATCTTCATCACGACTTGTAGAAAAGTAGCTGCTATTGATCCATTATCTATCTCAGAGGGCTTTATATTAGCTTCAAGTCATACTTATGTCTCAATCAAGAGTCGAGGTTATTACTTGAAAAGGATATATAAGCCGGAGGAAATGAAGGCTTCATAATACAAGGTTTGTAATATAAGGTCTCAAACCTTCGTGAAATAGAAGGTACAGGAAGAGATAGGAGACCTCTTCGTGACATAGGAGATACATACACATTTCTAGTTGTGTGTATTTACATCCATGTGAGACCAGTCAACAATTATTTGTTATTAACATACAGATCTCTAAAAATAAAAGCACTTATTCTGTTTACGTAGCTAATTTGTTTATTGTAACTACATCAGCACAACTTTAGCCCTCCTAATTACAGTTAAATCTTTGATTTAAGGAATGGATAAGAAACTAAGAAAAAAAAGGCATACCAACATCTAAGGAAAACGAGAAGGACCTTATAGTCTCTATTACAATACAGATTACATGGGAAAAATAGCAAGAGAAGAAAAAAATATATATACTTGATTAAAAATTACTCATACTGCAATTCACAATGATCAGTCATCCTAATTACTGCCGTTCCTTTCTAAAACACCACTTTCAATTCATTAACATTAGGTTTCATGAAGGCAAGGGGAAAAAATTACAAAATCAAAGCCATTTGTTCTTCATGCACTGAATTCAAGATCATCAAGGTAGTCGTCTTCAATTAAAGATGATTTTTTAACTTTCTAAAAATGGATAGGAGAAATTAAGTTTCGGGTCTAACCTGAGTTGGTGACAGCCATTTGCCACTAAGTGTGAATGAAGGTGGGGAGGAGGATGGATAATCTGGTGGCAGTTCAAAGTTCAGCACAAGTGGAGGCAGAAAGCAAATGGTGTATTCAAAGCCACTATTCTGGAGACACTCATTTGAATTGCCTGAACCAAAAACAAAAATTAGAAAGAATCAGTCGGTCAACACTTGAGTGTCCATTACTATTGAGCAGGTGCTCAAGAAAGACTAACGCTTTAGCTGAGGGGATAAAAACCCTCCCCCAAAGCACCTTCTATTTCCTAATTATAACTTCATAGCCACCACCTTTAAAAAAAAGAAAAAAAAATCTTATAAACCCTTGAAAAATCTACTAAGCACCATGACATTTCTAAGGAAGACACATAACTTACTCTTGTACATACTTGTGAGTACAATTCCTAACACTAATAAGTAATACACAATGTTTTCTTTTGTTGTTGTTTTACAGTAGATGATTAAAGACACTATCTAGAGAAAAGGATTTTTATTTCTATCCAAGAGCTATGACCTACTTAGACCAGCATGTGCCAACTTCCCATGAATCATAGTTGGGAGAATTTGTGCCAACACAACGATCTCAGGCTCGAGGGCAAGATACAGCACACAACACTCTCACAAAGTTTCATTTTAGATTATTACACTTACTGTCTTTACTCAATGCCTTTATAGTAGAAACATTTTGAGAAAGTGTGCATCAAAGTCTTCCGTGAACGTCTGTACCAAAAGCAGCAATTTTTTATTTTTGTGTGTGTTTTTTTTCTGAAGCAAAAGGTCACAGAGTAACAGCACGTCACAGGCTTATGGTAGTTGAAATGATTCTGGAAACCAACTAGTATTGACAACCACCACGGTACTTTAAAACTTTCCAAGCGTTTTCATGTACATGATGTCATTTTCTCTTTTATTATTCCTGTTTAACAACTAATGACTCATAGCTGATAAACTGCTAGTTAGAAGATTAGGATGCATGAAATATACAGGATAATATCCCAATTCAGTGGTCAAAAGGCAAATCAAATTGAAAACTATGCACCCTCAGTCCAATTTTCAATTAAAACAGGAACATGCATTAAATCTGTAATACTACCATCTATCACCAATGCCTGTAAACACAAGATGGTAAATAATTTAGGGTACAAATCGAGAATAACTTTTATTTAGAAAAATCTGCTTAAGAGAGTATTATTAACTAACCGCTCACGAATATCTTGAAATTCTGCGGCAACTCCAAATAGATCCTGGTTTCTCCACCTTGGACAGACTCTGCTTTCCTAAATTCATCTCCATCGTAAATACTCGCCAGGGCCAGCAACTCATCCTCCTGAGCTTCTCGGTCTTCTGACGACATTTAATTTTCTGGAGCTGAAGTTAAGTTAATCCAAATCAGTAAAGAATAGAAAAGGCAGAGAGTTTGGAAAAATCTAGGGGCAATCCCCACCCTCACCCCCCAAAAAACGTTAAAGTTCCACCCAAAAAACTGCAAAGAATTAACCAATATTATCAATCTTCTGCTCAACTAAAAATGATAGACATATCTAATACTCCAGTACCTTTGCAACAGTAACAGCTTTTTCAAAAATGATGATTGTGGTGCTTCTAAGTGCTGACTGTAACAGATATCAGAAATTTAGGGAAAAAAGGCATGATCTAAAAATTTTTTTTTAATTTTCAAATTATTCTGACTTATCCACCAATCCTAGCAAATTGCCTTGCTCACAAAATTAGTCAAAGTAGGGACCCCTGGGGGTTTAGTCGGCTGAGTGTCTGACTCTTGATTTAGGCTCAGGTCATGATCCCAGGGTCATGGGATCAAGCCCTGTACTGAGCATGGAGCTTGCTTTTGAGATTCTCTCTCTCCCTCGGCCCCTCCTCTGCTCACACTCTTAAAAAAAAAAAAAAAAAAAAAAAAAAGTCAAAGTATATGTAATATACTTACTAAAAACAAATGAATTATTTATTATTTTTTTTTAAGTTTTATTTATTTAAGTAACCTCTACACCCAACGTGGGGCTTGAAGTCACAACTCCGAGATCAAGAACCATAAATTCCTCCAACCAAGCCATTCAGGCATCCCTAAATGAATTTTCTAAATCCCTAAAAGTCTCTAGGGCAGGTTTTCTTCAACCTCGGTACTATTAACCTTTTGGAACAAACAATTCTTTGTAGTAGGAGGCTATCCTGAGCCTTACAGGATATGTACCAGCATCCCTGGCTTCAATCTACTAAATTTTTCTTTAATGTTTATTTATTATTGAGAGACAGAGAGCATGAGCATGGGAGGGGCAGAGAGAGGGGGAAACACAGAATCTGAAGCAGAGACTCCAGGCTCTGAGCTATCAGCAGAACCCAACACAGGGCTCAAACCCACGAACCACGAGATCATGACCTGAGCTGAAGTCAGACAGTTAACCAACTGAGCGACCCAGGCGCCCCCCGGCTTCAACCTACAAGATGCCAACATAGTCAAATGTACTTCCCCCTCAACATAGTCAAATGTGCCCCCCAGGGGTGCAGTGGGGGATGGCTCCCAGTTCAGAACATCCTGTTCTAGAGAATGTTACAGGGACAGATACTATATAAGAGGGTTAGATAACTGAGGAAGCAGCAAAATAACATCAAATTTTTCTATTTTTTAATGTTTTTTTATTTTGAGAGACAGAGAGCACACACGTGCCCAAGTGGGGGAGGGGCAGAGAGAGAGAGGGAGAGAGAGAATCCCAAGCAGGTTCCACACTGTCAGTGCAGAGCCCAACAGGGAGCTCAATCTCACTCACCAGGAGATGATGACCTGAGCTGTTATCAAGAGTCAGATGTTCAGGTGCCCCTAACATTAAAATTTTTTTTTTTTAATTTTTTTTTTCAACGTTTATTTATTTTTGGGACAGAGAGAGACAGAGCATGAACGGGGGAGGGGCAGAGAGGGAGGGAGACACAGAATCGGAAACAGGCTCCAGGCTCTGAGCCATCAGCCCAGAGCCTGACGCGGGGCTCAAACTCACGGACCGCGAGATCGTGACCTGGCTGAAGTCGGACGCTTAACCGACTGCGCCACCCAGGCGCCCCTAAACTTTTAAAATACCACCAGACTTATTAAGAATAATTTTAAGGTCTACCATTATTTCAGGTGAAACTAAGAATGAAAATATGCTACAATTAAAATGTAAAATCGATAGTTTTTAATCGCAGCAACTGAAAGATGCACCACAATTTCAGGTAATTTAAATGTGGAAAAATATGTAAGGACAATCTGTGAAAATTACTTTATTAAAACAAAAAATTACCTTTCTGTCAATTAAAATACTGGACTATAACTGGATTTGCAAATGCCCCCTCTTGACTAACATTTTTTAATTTAAGCATACACAATTGAAAAGTTAGGACATTATAAAAGGCGACACTTCAAAATTTGAACAAATTCATTTAAAATGATTCCATTAAAAAAAAATTGTTGGGACACCTGGGTGGCTCAGTCGGTTAAGCGTTCGACTTCCGCTCAGGTCATGATCTCACGGTCCGTGAGTTCGAGCCCCGCATCGGGCTCTGGGCTGACAGCTCAGAGCCTGGAGCCTGTTTCAGATTCTGTGTCTCCCTCTCTCTCTGACCCTCCCCCGTTCATACTCTGTCTCTCTCTGTCTAAAAAATAAAATAAACATTAAAAAAATTTAAAAATAAATAAATAATAATAAAAAAATTGTTTTGTTTTTTTTCCCAGCAGATCATCATGGTTCTGCTTAAGCTACATTCCCATCCCAAACACAACACACTAACATATTCTAGTTGAGATGAGTTAGTACCTGTTATTAACAATCAGAAGAAAAGGCTATTAGCAATGCAGTCTGTCTTTCAATTCAGAATGTGGAATTCATGCAAATCCCATTTATTCTCCAGGAGGTGGAGATAAGAGTGTCGAAGGTGGATAAAATGCCAAGATCTGGAACTCATGCTAGATACACTATAGAAATCCTGCCATCTGCAGAAAAAAAACAAAACAAAAAAACCCCAGAAGATGGTGTCAGGACCCTCTCCCAATTTTAATTCCAAAGTTCCATTATTACCAGTTAGGTCAAACACATCCTAACATATAGTCAATCTTAATCTACAGCTGCCTATTACTTTCTTTAGGACAGCCTAACAGAGCCATGTGGTTAAAGGAGTGGTTTGCAAGGCTCCAGCAGTGTGAGAAGCCTTATCTGACTGCCCTCAGCCCTGGGAGGAGTCAAGGTGGAATACCAACATCCTATGAGAGTTGAGCACACCACGTCTCATAATAAACATCTAAGCATCTTCTTGGATTTGTTTTGTTTTTGTTTCTCCCTTCCTCTTTGGCTTCTTCTATTATTTCATTTTCTATCCCCCTCCAGTTCTTCCTCTTACCTGCTATGAAATTAATCCTGCTAGGGACACTCAACATTAGGTCAATTTAAGTGTGACAGCAAGATATTTAAAAACAGAACAAAAGCGCGCAAAGGTACACATATACACACACTTTCAAGTTCTACTTTGAAGATTTTAAAGCCAGACTTCTCAACTGGGAGAAAATGGAAGTGGAGGGTGGTCGATAAATGGGTTATTGAGAATCCTAAGAACACTCTGAAGTTTTACGTAAAAATCCTATAAGAAACGGTAATTTTGAAACCAAATTCTCAGATGTGTGACTCCCAAATAAACTAAGAATGAAAGTCACAATCAATTTACATTCATTGAGTGCCTATTATATATTGTATTAGGTCGTTGCACATTACCTTATTTAATGCTAAACAATTAAGTTTGTTTCTTCCAGTGTAAACATTTGTAAATGGGGTGAGAGATGATTTTATAATGATTCAGGTTTTAGGTTACTCTTCTCCAGCTTGTCTGCACATGGGAATCACCTGGGGAGCTGCTCTTTAAACTCTCAATACCCAGGCCATTAAATCAAGCATCAGTAGTTGCCCAAGCTCTCCAGGTGATTCTAATGTGCAGCTAGGATTAAGAAGCTCTACTTCAACCAGAGTTTCCCATCCACAGCTCCTCAAAACCTACCGCACAAACCCCAGCTTCTGAAGCTGCCACCACGTCCCAGTGCCTTAATTCACATGACAGACCTACATTTCATTTTCATTCTATCCACTCAGCTTTCAAGACTCATCTCCAAAGACCCTATTCTATGTAGAAATTTTCAATTAGATGTCCTGTCTTTCTTTAAAAATCCAGCAAACTTTTTTTTTTTTTACGGTAACTTTTCTATGACATTATCACATCCCACTTTGCATTACAATAGTTTATGAACTTACACTTTCAGGCCACATTAGCTCCTTAAGGGCAAGTTTCAAGTCTTTTGCGTCAGTGTGTTGCTCTCAGCATCTAGCAGTGCCTTGCGTTTGACAATGGAGACAAATATGTAACTGGTGTAAGATGCAGAGTGCTGAAAAGGGGGACCAGAATTCTAAGGTTCAGTGACTGCTTTGCTACAACCCACTAGAAGCAGGAGTCACAATAACACCGAGAAAAGTAACACTGAGTTCTTACCGTGTGTCAGGCATTGTGCTAAGCACTTTAAATGCATTAACTCCTGGCAGATTCCCACAGCCCCACGCAGCAAGTCCTCTATTTGTATTACACGGATGAGAAAAATGACAGTTTAAGTCCGTTTCCGGCCCAAGGTCACACAGCTAATATGTAACTAAATCTGGGTTCAGACCACTGTTTCTTCATCTGTAAGCCAGGAACGAGACGAACCCCCACGCCATCCGACAGATATTAAGTTTACTATTAGTCTCGGCAAACGGAAACTGCTACACTAGCGAGGGAAGCCCTCCTCCGCCGGGTTTCCCTTCGGCCTGCGAAAATCCTACTCATTCTCCCAGGCCACACCGTGCAAAGTGTCGAGCTGGGGTCAGCCCTGGCTCCGGAATCAGCACGCCGCCGAGGGTGTCCCCAGCGCTCACCACCCGGGGTGCTGAGTCGTTGTTGGTACGACTCACCTACAACCCGGGGTCAGGCCCCAGCCTCGCTACCTGCCCCGGCGCTCGGACACAGAGGACGCTGCAAGAACGTGAGGTGTGAGCGAGACCCAGGTGTCCCGAACCAACAGGGCCTGGGCCTTCCCCTTCCTCCTCTGAGCGCCCCGGGTGGGAAGAGGGTTGGGATCTTAGCCGGACCAGGCTGGGGACGCCCTGTCCCAGGTCTGGGAGGCTCAGGCCCACTGAGCAGTCCCGGCCCGACCGCTCTTCTCTGCCTCGCGCGCCCGGAGCTCGGTCCACACCGTCGCTTCCGGCCACCCCGCCGCGCCGGGCCCAAAAGTTCCGCCCTCCGCCCTAGCCCTGGTCCGCTCACCGCCACCGCCGCCCCGGCCTGGAGACGCCCGGCTCAACCGGCGCTCGGCACCGCCTCTTCCGTGTTTGGAGCTGTCAGCTGAGCCGCGCGGATCCGGCTGGAGGCCCGGCGAGGGGAGGGCTTGCGCAGCCGCCGTGACCGCCCGGTCCCTCGGCCGCCCCCTGAAGGCCAAAGGCGGCGGTGCTCGGGCGATCGCCGTCACCACTCTCCCCGCCTCGCCTGGTAAATTTAAGTTTGCCTCTGGAGAAGTGGGTAGAAATGCAGATTCTGTGACCAGGAGGTTCCTTTCCGTAGTTCTGGGATGGGCCCTGGAATTCGAAATTTTGCCAATCCCTAGAGGTGAAAGGGAGACAGTTCTCTATCCAAGACAGACACTCCTGTAACAATCTCAGACGTGCTCCTCCAGGTAGAGTAAGCAAGGTTCCCCCATCCAAACTTCTCAGAAATGCTGCCCATCTTTGGGGCACCTCCTCCATGAAATCATTCACTCACTGTTCATATTACAACACTAATAACTACCATGTTTATTGAGCAGTCAGGATGCTTCTCTTCACCATAACCTTATGGTTTTAGATACTATTTGTTATTCCTACTTTATTAATGAGGAAATTGAAAGTAGAGAGGTTCAGGAACTTACCAAAGGTCACATGATTTCTTAATAGAAACTGAGTGGGAATTATAATCACATGCCCTCTACCTCATACCATATGCATAAGTAACTCAAAATGGATCGAAGGCCTAAATGTAACGCTAAAACGATAAAACTCTTAAAAGAAAATGTAGGAGTAAATCTCCTAAACTTGGATTAGGCAATAGTTCCTTAGATGTGACACCAAAAAAACACAAGAAAAAATAGATAAATTGGAATCAACACAACTAAAACCTTTTGTGCTTCAAGTACACTATCAACAAAGTGAAAAGACAATCTACAGAACAGGAGTAAATATTTGCAAGTCGTTGATCTAATATTCTGTATATATAAAGAACTTCTGTAACTCAACAATACAAAAAGCAAATAACCCAATTTTTAAAAGAATTTTTTAAATGTTTATTTATTTTTGAGACAGAGAGAGACAGAGCATGAATGGGGGAGGGTCAGAGAGAGGGAGACACAGAATCTGAAGCAGGCTCCAGGCTCCGAGCTGTCAGGACAGAGCCCGACGCAGGGCTCGAGCTCACAGACTGTGAGATCATGACCTGAGGTGAAGTCGGATGCTTAATCCACTGAGCCACCCAGGCGCCCCGCAAGTAACCCAATTTTAAACGTTTTCAAGGTTATCCATGTTGTAGCATGGGCGAAGGATCTGAATAGACATCTCTCCAAAGAAGATATACAAATGGTCAGGAAGCACATGAAAAGATACTCAACATCATTAGTCATCAAGGAAATGCAAATCAAGACCGCAATGAGAAACTACTTCACACTCACTAGGATGGCTATAAAAAAAGACAGATAATAACAAGTATTAGTGAGGCTGTGGAGAAATAGGAACCCTCATACACTGCTGGAAATGCAAAATGGTGTAGCTACTCTGGAAAACAGTTTGACGGTTCCTCAAAAAGTTAAACATTAAAAAAAAAAAAAAAGTTAAACATAGGGTTACAATAAAACCCAGCAATTCTACTCCTAGGTGTATACCCAAGAGAATTAAAAACATACATTCACACAAAAACGTGCACAAATATGCAACTATGTCTGTACCTATTTCTTTGGGTATAGTGTTCACTATAGCAGCAATATTCACAATGGTCAAAAGGTAGAAACAACTCAAATGTCTGTCCTTGGATAAGTGGATAAACAAAATGTGGTATATCCATATGATGAAATATTATCCTGCCATAAAAAGGAATGAAGTACTGACCAATACTACAACGTTGATGAACTTTAAAACCATTGTGCTGAGTGAAAGAAGTCAGACATGAAAGGCCACAAATTGTATAGTTCCAGTTATATGAAATGTCCAGAGATGGCAAACCCACAGGGACAGAAAGCAGATTTGTGGCTGCAGGGGGCTGAGGCAGGAGTGCATGGGAAGTGACTGTTAATGGATATGGGGTTAGTTTCGAGGGATGAAAATACTGCGGAATTGGATAGTGAAGAAGACTGCACAATTCTGTGAATATACTAAAAACCACTGGACTGCACACTTTTAAAGGGTGAATTTTATGAAATGTGAATTATATCTCGATAAGAAAGTTTTAGGTACAGAACACTAAAGTTCTCAGCACTTAAGTGGGATGCTAACATGTTGGCTCCAGTTCTTGGGAACCATCAAACTAACGTGCCCTAATGACCTAATAAGTTCCTGTGTCCTCTTTATCATATACTTCTCCCCCGAGAAAAGCAACTTGCAAGGGTAGTCCTCTCATGCAAACCTACAGGATTCTAAAAGTCTTTACCGCCACTGTCTTCCAGGCAGCATTGGCTTCAGGGGCCAGCCACCTGTGTACGAGCCACAGGGCCTTGTTTTCAGGAAGGCCTCAGGCTCACAAGGGTCCTGCTCTTGGTCTAATGCTCTCCTATGGCCATCTTGAAATTCTTAATTTTTTAATAAGAAGCTGTCCATTTTCATTTTGCATTTGGCTCCACAAATTATGCAGCTGGTCCTGCACCCAGAAGAGAAGAAAAACCAAGTGAGTAAATCAAGGCGTTGGAGGGGTTTCCCTGACTGCCACCAAAGGGAAACTTTTGAATTGCAAATAACCACTCCTAATTTTCCATATTGTCACAGACCAGAAACCTAACCAACCCCTGTGATAGATACCCAAACCAGAAACATGTTCCTTAAAGATGCAAAGACAGAAGAAGAGTCTCTATAGTCACTCACTAATATCATTATTCATGTTTAGCCAAAGGAAATAAAACCAAAAGCAAAACATATGATAACCCTACCTCACTTTCTCACAGGTGAGACCATGAATCCTGTCAGAGACCTACCAGATGCAAAAAGTAAGGGAGACTAAGAACCAGTTCGGGAAATTCTCACAAATCTGAGCAGGAGGTGAATTGTGACATCATGTCATGACCTCATGTCAGAAGTCACAGGATGGAGGGAATAGAAGAGAGAATTTCAAAGCAGTGTTAATAATTTGGACTCAATGCTTAGCATCCAGAGACAGTGCTGTAATAAAATTTGGTTTTGGACTCCATAAAAATAACAGACTTTCGTATCTTTGGTTTCCTGTCCTTTATCATTTTTCAAATGAGCTTTCCCCGGGGATGCCTGGGTGGCTCAGTTGTTTGAGTGTCTGACTTTTGATTTTGGCTTAGTTCATGATTCCAGGGTTGTGGGATTGAGCCCCATGTTGGGCTCCACACTGAGCATACAACCTGCTTAAGATTCTCTCTCTCTCTCCCTCTGCCCCTCTCCCCGACTCGTGCGCTCTCTCGCTCTCTAAAATAAAATATAAATAAGTGAATAAATAAATAAATAAATAAATAATTGAGCTTTTTTGCATGTGCCCAGCCCTATACTGTGCTAAGCACTTTACGTGCATTATCTCATTTAAATACCCAGGACTCCATAACTGAGGCAATCTTGTCTCCCCATTTTACAGATGTGGAAGTTGGGGCACTAATGGGTGAAGTGATTTCACCAATGTCAAACAGTGGTGACATTCAAGATTAGGACCAGTCCCTCACCAATCTGACACTCTGCTGTAGCCTATAAAAGAATTAGGTTTGTTGTAGCAGAAATACAAAGAGAACAAAATAGTTCTTGCCATAAGAATTAAAAGGGAAAACCCTAAGGAAATCAGGATTAGATTTTATGACATGATGATAGGTGAGAATGAGAATACAGAGGGAAAGAAAGAGACTCCCCTCCATCACTGTCCCCAAGCCTAGTAGATGATGGAGCCATCCTCAATTATCATCCCTATTTTAAAGCTAAGGAAACTGATAACAGAGAAGTTAAGTGACTTTTCACTGTCACACACATGGTATATTATGGAACCAAACTTTGAATCCAGGCGACTGGAGCCCTGAGCCCACATCATTAACCCCAATGCTATGCTTAGATCAAGTTAACACTTCACTCAAGGGAAATGGTCAGCTGGGTGTGTAAGGAGAAACAGCCAGATCACCTGTGAGACCAGCTTCTTAGGTTGGGGCAGCTCATACAACACCTCAGGTCATCCCAGGGTTATATAAAAATAGACTCCTAAAAAGGCTTGAGGTGACTGACAGCAGAAAATGTTTTCTGTGCTTCTGATGCAAGGTAAAATTTGATTTACAATAATAGGCACAGAATGATCATGTTTATACTTGCAACCTGGCATTTTATTATTATTCCCCTGAATAACTGTGAAAAGGGTTTTGTAACCCCAAGGTAACATGGCTCTGTAAGAAGGAAAGGGGGTGAGATTTAGCAGCAGCTGCCATCATAAATCAGTGTGTGGCTGTTTCTCTCAGAGCTCCAGGCTCAACTCCTGGCTGTCATAAACTTATAAAGGGAAGCCCCATGAGAATTTATGTAACGATAGGAAGACTCATTTTCCTTCCTGCAAGAACCTTTCTGAAGCAAGGCAAGAATTAGGTTGATTAGATTCTGTGTGAAGAAAGAAAACCAAACCAATGGTTCAGAGGAAGGGAAAATGTGGGTCAACTTGAGCTACTTTCCTTGCCAAAAAAATTGACCTTGTAGAGGCGAACATGCTGAATTCCACCAAATAAATGAGTGACTGGATGACCGAATAAGCTAATGAATGAATGTGATCCAGGCTTCCCCCTGGGGTGGTTCTGTCAGTGTGAGAACGGTTCGATATTGGAGTCACCCAGAAATGCTGAATATATAACAAGGCCAATCAACACAGTCAGCTTCTGAATATTCATGCACAGATGATGCTTCCAGTCAATATGTTTGATTTTTGTGTTCACTGATAGATTTTCAAACTCGCTGTGTAAATCAAAATTCTAAAGAAGAAGGAGAAGGCCAAGAGGAAGGGGAAGGGGAAGAGATTGGGGAAGAGGGAGAAGAAGGGGATGAAGGAGGAGGAGGAGGAAGAGGAGGAGGAGGAGGAGGAGGAGAGAAAACAGAAAGATAGAAGAGAAACTTGTGTTGAGACTATATATCACTCTGAGTAGGACTGCCAGGTAAAAATACACTAAAAAAATTGTCATCATTTGTCTAAAATTCAAATTTATCTGGGCACCTTGTATTTTTATTTTTTAAATCTTTACAACCTGTTTCTGGGCTAAGAACCCTATGGAGAAGAGAAGGTTGAGGACAGTATCTGGGGACATGCCCACACCTGGGAGTCAGAAGGAGGGAAAACCAAGGATGGAATCAAAGAAGCAGACAGAAGAGTCAGTCTGCAGAAATATGGGGAGAGAACCAGCTATGCACAGAGCTTCTACTGAGTAGCGACACAAGCATGGGGGAGAGTTGCAGACCAGGAGGACACACAGTAAGAAAGGCCTGATGGCTGTAGAATTTGGCTCTGACAAAGTTGTTAGTGCTTCTAAGGAGTTCTAAGTCAGTGGTTCTCAGTGAGATGGGTGTGGAGATGGGGTGTATGTCAGAGTGACTTATATATAAGAATTAAAATCTACGTGCTAGAAGTAGCCCACACTCCCTCTGAGGTTGGGGGAGAGAGACAAAACACATGTGTAACATGGGATGCCTCAGTCAGTTGAGCATCCAGCTTCGACTCAGGTCACGATCTCACGGCTCGTGGGTTTGAGCCCCGCCTCGGGCTCTGTGCTGACAGCTCAGAGCCTGGAGCCTGCTTCGGATTCTGTGTCTCCCTCTCTCTCTGCCCCTCCCCGACTCACATTCTGTCTCTGTCTCTCTCAAAAATAAATACACATTAAAAAAAATATGCGTAACCCTTATCAACTCAGAATTTATGTGCTCCCATTGTGGTTACTAAAGCCAATAAATTTTAAGTCTTTTCTTGCATGTTTCTTGAAAATCATGAAGGAGACCCATGGTTCACAACAATTCATTCACAAGTCCTCAAATTCAAGTTGCTACCTTCCTTCACAGTACCCCCTCCATCACTTCCTCGGCCTTCATCAACCCCCCCTCTCCTATTTTCCTTTTATTATGTAGATCAATTAAGCCTCTCTTTCCAGAAACAAGTTCCAATCAACTTCCCCAACTCTGTCCCAAATAAAAGGTGAAGACTTTTTGAAGGGATGGTAGAAGGAATGGAGCTGGCAGTTATAAAACTCTCTTCAGCCGGGTGGGAAGGGGATACATTTGAATTTTCTTGCCCTGTCTCTGGAATTCAGAAAAGTGATTCTGACACCTGGCCCTTTTTGAGAGCTACCACTCTTAACCAAGACAACCAAAACACAAAGCCTTTTCATTCCTTGAAAAGTTCTATTTCTTGGCAAACTTTCCCCTACAAAGTACATCTTTCTTTCTGCACTGGGCCCAGAAAGAGGTGCCATTGTGTGGGAGTGGACATCTGTCATCTGTCCCAACAAAGACCACAAAGTGCCATGTCAGGGGCAGGAGACTCAGAACATCTACCTGAGTCTCCCCATCAAGATTCCTGGCCAGACTGACTCTAATTTCAACAAGGTCTTGCTAAAAGAAAGAGGCTGCCCTTGGGTGGTCCTGTCATCCTCCCAACAGGAATGATCCCAAGGAGGATGAAGCTTGTGAGCTTCACCAAGTGGCCTTGTGATGGTGACTGTGGCAGCTGCTGGGCAGATTCACAAGGAGCCCTGAGGGTGGGAAGCCAGCCAAGCAGCACATTCATAGCCTAGAGTATGATCCTAAGCCTGCATCCAGCTGAGCAGGGAGTCCCCCCAAGGGTCAGAGTCCCACCTTGCTGGTCTGACTCAAGTCTCCTCAGGACACCAAGTGTTTTGAAAAAATCCCGACTCCACCCCTCCCACTTCGTCCCCCAACCCCTCCCCATAACCAAGGGCCCAAGTGTGAATGACCTCATAGTTGGTGGTGAGCAAGGCTTTCAAACACCAGCCCTGATGCTGCCCTCTTTAAAAAAAAAAATATTTCGGACATAAGGGAGGCCATCCTTAGCTTTCGCAAACCTATTTGAGAGTACCTGCATGACTTCAAACCAATTTTCAAAACTCAGAGTGATGAGGGCTCTCCAGACAAACTCCATTCACCTCTTGACATATGACTGCTAAAGAACAACTGATCCCCGCAGCCAGAAAGGAAGAGAGAAAATCACTAAGTGGGGATCTCATTCCCAGAGATAATCACCTTGTTTGCTGGCTTTGGATTCTTATAGGGTTGTCTCAGCTTTGTGCCCCCAGTGTGAATAAAAGAAACAACAACCATAAAAACCATCTGTGAAATCTAAATTCAAGTTTTCTTGTGACCTGTGAGACCACTTTTTGCATCCATGGTACAGCCAAGGCAACACATACACACAGAGCATAGATATCACAGTGTCCCTTCAAGAATATAAATGTTAATACAGGTAAAATCATGAATTCCATAATTCTTTCAGTGGGCCTTGGGTGACATCGGGTTTCTCCTGAAAGGAAGCGATTGTCTTCGTGGATAAGCTCCTTACATTGTGTTCCATGAAGCATGGGTCTAGAGCTATGGATATTCGTGAACTCTAGCCACCCACCTCTCTGCCTCTGTACCTTTTTCTCTGCCTTTGGCCACCAGATGGCATTCTGGAAACATTCTTTGCACCAGAGTTTTCTGCACCAAAGCTCCCCTGCATTGCTCCCAACTGCCCTCCCCCTCTCCCTCCTCTGTTTTCTTCCAGTCCATTTTCCAGAGTGCAGCCCAAGGGGCTTTTTGGAGGTCCAATTTGCGTGATCTTGGGCAAGTTAGCGAGCCCTCTGTGCTCAGCTTCTTTCTTTGGTATGAGGGTGGCACAGAAGGATGTAGGTAAAGACCTCAGGACAAGGCCTGGCCTATAGCTACTGTCTTCATCATCCTTCTCAGAGCCATCTGAGCCATCTCCATTCAAAAGCTCCCCTGTGGCCTTCAGGACAAGGTCCAAATTCTTAGCATGGGACCCCAGGCCCTCCAGGATCTGGCGACCCCTTCTAACGTCCCCAGACCACCTTCTTCCTCCTCTTTCTTCACACAGGCCCTCTTGAGGTACTATAAGGAGCCAGATCCCTCACCTCTGGCCTTTGTCCACTCAGCTCCCCCTGCATGTTCAGTCTCTCCCTTGTTCACCCACCTTCCTCTAACTCCTCCATGTCTTCAGGTTTCGGCCCAGTGCCCTCCATGAGGGAGCCTCCCCTGACCCCCAGGCCCGAATGCAGAGCCACTGGACCCACTTCTTTCCTTTTCCCCATGCCCTCCTTCGACTACAAGCCCCTTGTGGGTCACTTTGTCTTGCTAGCTGCCTTGCACATGATAGGACACATGAGGGCCAAGAAGCGAGGTTGCCATGCAAGTTATCACCCAGGGGCAGTGAGCACAGGGCACGTCTCTGAACATGGGGCCTGTGCTGGCTCACTCTGATGCACAGGCAGCATGGCCTAAGCCTGAGCTGAGGAAACCCTGGAAAGTGAGCTTTCCTGGCCAATGAGGAGGGAAGGGACAAATGCAAGGCCATCTTCACCATTTGCATCGGAGGCATAAAACCTGGGAAATAATACAAGCTACAGTAACAGTCCCAATGAGTGCCTTCCCTGTCTCCTTATAAGTATCATCTCGTTGCATCCTTACCACAACCTCAATAGGTGGGTGAAAGCTACCTTCTACAGAGAAGGAAACAGAGGCCCAGAGAGGTTAAGGGACTTTTACAATGTCTCCAAGCTTGTGAGTGTTCTGTCTCTAGGGCCATACTGTAGGAGATGGCCCCATGGATTCAGGCCCTTGCTGTGTGTGGTTCAACAAGTGACATGGACGGGAAACCTCCAGGGGTGGAACATGGACCAGGTGTGGGGAAGAAAAGATGAAGGGAAGGGAGATGGCTCTAAGGCCATGGGGCTCCCTCAGCTGCCCCTGTCCTACAGGCCCACAGGCCCATGTCCCAATAGGTACCTCCAGCTTCAAGGACTCAGCAGCAAATACCCCCCTCAAGGAAGCTGGCCTTAAATTCCCATCATTTCAAATCCTTTACAAACCTCTAGACTCAGCCCAAGGTAGGGTGTAAAACCAGGACGGTGCTGGGGCAGCAAGTGATCCTGGGGGCCTCACTGTTGTGAGGAGGTGAGTGGGGGGAGGGCACACCTGAACACATCCACATCCTTAGGAGTGTCGGGGGTGGAGAGGAGTACTGTTCGTGGGACTCTGTCATAAACAGGAGTGGGGAGACAAGAATCAGGGGAAGGGAGGGATAAGGAGAGGAAGGCGTGGGAGAGGGAAAAGTATAAAAATCTCCGAGGCAGGGGAGCAGGAGGCCGGGGATTCCCCTAGACAGGGACTCAGGCAGGACCAGATGCAGAAAACAATGGGCCTGAAGGCTGGGGAGCAGGAAGGGAAGGGGGAGGAAGCCACGTGGTCAGGTCAGAGAGATTCCTGCGCTTCAGGAGCCAAGGCCATGGGCACCCTCCTGGGTTTGTGTGGGCAGGGGCTGCCCCAGGGCCAGTGGAAGAGCCAGAGCTTAAGGCGGGACCAGCAATTCAGTTCTCAACACCCACTGCTCACAAACTTCATCGACTGTGACTCTGAGCCAGGACTCAGCCCTTCACGCATCATTTCATTTGGTCTTCACAATTTCCTGTTGTGAGTGCTACTGTTCTTATTCCTATACACACTTTAAAGATGAAGTGGAGGAGGCCCAGAGAGGTTTAGTGACTTGTCCCACATGGCCCAGCTGGTAAATTGCAGAGTCAGGATTAGAATCCAGACAGTTGGGCTCTGACAGTCACTCTCTTAATCACAGTTGTTTCCCAAGAGACAAAAATGGGTGATCCGGGCAGAGCCAAGACTTTGAAATAGATGAGTGTAAGGAAAAGACTGGAATGGGAGAGGAATAATGGGAATATGAGGGAATCAAAGAGAGCTGAGGAAAGGAGAGACACAGGGTGCATGACACGGCCAGGAAGGGTATCAGGGGCAGGCGGAGGCTCAGGCTTTCTGCCCACTTGTTTGCACAGCAGCCTTTCCCTCAGCAGCCACTTTGAGTGGATAGCACCTTTCCATGGGCCTGTCCTGGGACTCCCATCCTGCTCAGCCACAGGCCACTTGACAGTGGGGGAAACACTCTTTCTCTAATTGGCATTGAAACTTACAGCCCTCCCTTTTCCTGTAGGTGGGGTTTCCATAGGAAAAAGCTGCTTCTCCGTTTCCCCAGCCCAGCAACTGTTTGGAAGTCAGATCCCAACATCCTGCTTTACTGGGTCAAGTCCCTCTTGGACCGGCTCTTTCTATCATTTACTGAAGGGGACCAATGGGTGCCCCTGTGTGGGGTCTCCCTTAGCAATTTCACTTCATTGGTGCTTGGACCTCTGAGATCTCTTCAGATGAACATGGCCTTGCCTGGGAATCCTGCTACTTCCATCATCATCTAATTATGGGACAAGGCTGTGACAACAGGTTTTGGCGAACGGGGCTAATCAAGCCCCCCAGGAAACACTGGAGGACTTGCCTACCCTTTGAAGAACTCTAGTGGTTTCTGAGTCTAGCCCACTCTGGCGGTAAGCATGATACGACTTCTGCCACTTCTGCTGGGGCTTTTGGGGCCAGGTGGCTACTTGTTCCTTCCAGGGGGTTGTCAGGAGGTGGCCACTCTCACTGTGAGATACCAAGTGTCAGAAGAAGTGCCGTCTGGGACAGTGATAGGCAAGCTGTCCCGGGAACTGGGTTGGGAGGAGAGGCATGGGCAAACGGGGACTGCCTTCCAGATCTTGCAGCTGCCTCAGGCGCTCCCCATCCGGGTGGATCCTGAGGATGGCCTGCTTAGCACAGGGAGGCGGCTGGACCGAGAGCAGCTTTGCCGGCAGCAGGATCCCTGCTTGGTTTCCTTTGACGTGCTTGCCACAGGGGATTTGGCTCTGATCCACGTAGAGATCCAGGTGCTGGACATCAATGACCATGAGCCACAGTTTCCTAAAGGCGAGCAGGAGCTGGAAATCTCTGAGAGTGCCTCTCTGCGCACCCGGATACCCTTGGACAGAGCTCTGGACCCAGACACTGGCCCCAACACCCTGCACTCCTACACGCTGTCTCCCAGCGAGCACTTTGCCCTGGATGTCATCGTGGGGCCTGATGAGACCAAACATGCGGAACTTGTGGTGGTGAAGGAGCTAGACAGGGAAATCCACTCATTTTTTGATCTGGTGCTAACTGCCTATGACAGTGGGAACCCCCCCAAGTCAGGCACCAGCTTGGTCAAGGTCAATGTCCTGGACTCCAATGACAACAGCCCTGTGTTTGCTGAGAGCTCACTAGCACTAGAAATTCAAGAAGATGCTGCCCCTGGTACTCTCCTCATAAACTTGACTGCCACGGACCCTGATCAAGGCCCCAATGGGGAGGTGGAGTTCTTCCTCAGTAAGCACGTGCCTCCAGAGGTGCTGGACACCTTCAGTATCGATGCAAAGACGGGCCAGGTGATTCTGCGTCAACCCCTAGACTATGAGAAGAATCCTGCATATGAGGTGGATGTCCAGGCAAGGGACTTGGGTCCCAATCCCATCCCAGCCCATTGCAAAGTACTCATCAAGGTTCTGGACGTCAATGACAATGCCCCAAGCATCCACATTACATGGGCCTCCCAGCCATCGCTGGTATCAGAGGCTCTTCCAAAGGATAGTTTCATTGCTCTCGTCATGGCAAATGACTTGGACTCAGGAAATAATGGTCTGGTCCACTGTTGGCTGAGCCAAGAACTGGGTCACTTTAGACTGAAAAGGACAAATGGCAATACATACATGCTACTAACCAACACCACACTGGACAGAGAGCAGTGGCCCAAATATACCCTCACTCTGTTGGCTCAAGACCAAGGACCCCAGCCCTTATCAGCCAGAAAACAGCTCAGCATTCACATCAGTGATGCCAATGACAATGCACCTGTGTTTGAGAAGAGCAGGTATGAGGTCTCTACTCGGGAGAACAACCTACCTTCTCTTCACCTCATTACCATCAAGGCTCATGATGCAGACTTGGGCATTAATGGAAAAATCTCATACCGTATCCAGGAATCCCCAGTTTCTCACTTGGTAGCTATTGATTCAGACACAGGAGAGGTCACTGCTCGGAGGTCACTGGACTATGAACACATGGCTGGTTTTGAGTTTCGCGTGATCGCAGAGGACTGGGGGCAGCCTCAACTTGCATCCAGCGTCTCTGTGTGGGTCAGCCTCTTGGATGTCAACGATAATGCCCCAGAGGTGATTCATCCTGTCCTCGTTGATGGAAAAGCCAGCCTCTCAGTGCTCGTAAATGCCTCCACAGGCCACCTTCTGGTACCCGTTGAAACTCCTAATGGCTTGGGTCCAGTGGGTGCTGATACAACGCCACTGACAACCCACAGTTCCCGGCTGTTCTTTTTGACAACAATTGTAGCAAGAGATGCAGACTCAGGTGCAAATGGAGAGCTCCTCTACAGTATTAGGAGTGGAAATGAAGCCCGTCTCTTTGTTCTCAACCCCCACCTGGGGCAGTTGTTCATCAACATCACCAATGCCAGCAGTCTCATTGGGAGTGAGTGGGAGCTGGAGGTAGTGGTAGAAGACCGTGGCAGCCCCTCCTTGCAGACCCGAGCCCTGTTGAGCGTCTTGTTTGTCACCAGTGTGGACCACTTGAGGGACAGGGCCCATGAGCCTGGGACCCTGAGCACATCGGTGCTGACAGTGATTTGCCTGGTCGTACTTCTGGCCATCTTTGGGTTGGTCTTGGCTCTGATCATGTCCATCTGCCGGACAGAGAAGAAGGCCAGTGGGGTGTACAACTGTCGGGAGGCTAAGTCTACCTATCGCCACCAGCCCAAGAGGCCCCAGAAACACATTCAGAAGGCAGACATCCACCTTGTGCCTGTGCTCAGGGGTCAGGTGGATGAGCCCAGCGAGGTTGGGCAGTCCCACCAGGAGGCAGGCAAGGAAGGGACGATGGAAGCAGGCTGGGACCCCTGCCTACAGGCCCCCTTTCACCTCACTCCAACCCTGTACAGGACCCTGCGTAACCAAGGCAACCAGGGAGCATTGGCTGAGAGCCAAGAGGTGCTGCAGGACACTGTCAACCTCCTTTTCCATCATCCTAGGCAGAGGAATGCCTCCAGGGAGAACCTGAACATTCCTGAGTCCCAGCCTGTGATGGGCCAGCCACGCTCAAGGCCCCCGAAGGCTATGGGCAGCCCCGCAGGGAGGCTGCCAGGAGACGCAGGCAGCGAGGAGGCTCCACTGAGTCCACCGGCCTCCTCTGCAACCCTGAGGCGGCAGCGGAATCTCAATGGCAAAGTGACCCCTGAGAAAGAGACAGGTCCCCGTCAGATCCTGCGGAGCCTGGTCCGGCTATCTGTGGCTGCCTTTGCAGAGCGGAACCCTGTGGAGGAACTCACGATGGATTCCCCTCCTGTTCAGGTACCTTGGGTGTGGGCAGCTCTCTCTGTGGTCACCCCTGGATCACCACATCAGACACCCCCATTACCCTCACCTTCATCACATGCATTCCTTGGGCTCACTAGGGACTTTATGGTATGTTGGATGCAGTGGGTCAGGGCACAGTTCTGAGGTCAACAGAATTTAGCTGTTGGGCACCTTACTTGCTATCTCTGAGTCTTTGTTTTCCTCTCTGTAAAGCAGAGGTGATGGTAAGAGCATCTGTCTTGGAGAGCTGTCCTGAGGACTTAAATAGTTCTTATAAAAGCACTTACTTAGGGTCTGTCAAGTAGACACACAGCAACAGGCACGCCTAAGAATACATGCTTTGGGTTCAGACTGCCTGGGTTCAAATCCTGGCCCCACCTCTTCTTAGCTGAGAACCAAAGGAACATTACTCAGCTTCTCTGTTGTTGAAGACGCCTGCGTTAATTGTACCCATCTCCTAAATTTGCTTGAAGATGAAATGAGTGCACTTAAAGCCTAGAATAATGTCTGGCACATAGTGAGCACTCAGCAAATGGTTACGATTACTTCTGCAAAAGCTCTTCATCTCTTCTTATCTGGGCAGCCTCCCCATGAAGCAGGCCAGCATGGGCATCATTGCCCCCGGGCTCAAAGGCTGCATTTGACTTGCCTAAGACTAGACTTTGCTGGCGAGGTCTGTAGAATGGGGCAGTGGAAACAATCTCAGAACTTGGGAGTCTGGCAGATCTGGGTTTAAATTTCAGCATAGCCACTTAGTAGCTGGGCAACCTTGGGCAAGTCTGTCAATATCAGAGCCCCCCTTTCCTCATCTATTAAATGGCAATTATGATGCCAAAATTACCCTGCGTCTACCTCCCAGGGGTTGAGGATCAAATGGGATAATGAAGGACAAAGTATCTAGCGACCAGGGATTTGCTAGACAAAAATGGGAAATCTTTTTCAGAGACTGCAACTTATCTCACACCCATATCTGTTCCTCTCCACTTCAGATAACTTTCCCTGTGCCAGGCTGCCCACTCAAGGCACACTTCTGTTTGGCCAGGCCATTGGCTCAGGTTTCCTGTGGAGCAAGGACACAGCTTCCTTCCCCTACACCCTCCCCAGGAAGCCACCTGGTGAGAGCCCGGCTCCTCTCTTAGGAGTCTTGTCCTGGGACCTATGTAGCCCCAGAGGTTGCCCAGAGCCATTCATTTGTTCGTTCATTCATTCATTCATTCGTCAAATGCTTACTGAGGAAGCTTTTTGAGCCAAACACTGTGCTAGCAGAGATAGCAGAGAACAGGGACTGTGGTTGAACCCACCGGGGTGATGGAAAGAAGGGTGCCCAGCTGGGATCAACTTGACGGAAAGAGGCAGCTTGCTTAATGCTCAGGTCTTTCCAGCAGCCACAGCAGAGCCAGATCTGGGATCAAATTGTAGCCCGGCTTCTAACTGCTATGTAGTCCCTGTGAGCCTCATGTTCCACATCTGCATAATGGGTGTAATGGTGGTATCTCATCCCTAGGGTTATTGTAAAAATTAAATGAGATTATACACCACCCCTACAGTTTTTAAGTGATTATCATAAGATCTATTAATAAATGAATTATAGGGGTGCCTGGCTGGCTCAGTTGGTAGAGCATGTGACTCTCGATGTTAGGGTTGTGGGTTCGAGCCCCATGCTGAATAGACAGATTACTTTAAAGAAAAGTAAATAAATGAATTATATATCTTCACTCATTTAATCCTTATAACTACAACCACCTGGGCCTCATTATTATTCCCTTTTGACCGCTGAGGATACCGAGACTCAAAATGCTTAATTTCTCAAGGCCATCCAGTTGGAACTGGAGCAGGGGCAGATTTAGAATTTGAATCCAAGTCCGACTGATTCCAGAGTCTGCACTCTAACATTGAAGTGACTCTGAATGACAGCACTATGTTCAGGGCGTGGCAGTCGGGGACTGTCCCTGAAACATCAGCTAACCCTCGGAAGAGTGGCAGGTGCCTTAGGAGGGCTTCTGGGCCCTGGCAGAGAGGTGGGATCTGCCCTGAAGCAGGCAACTGGACACCGACTCTCCCAAGTCACAGTGAGACCCCAGCCCTTACCACTTCCTCTTCCAACTGTCCTCTGTGGTTTTGACACTTTCTAGCTGGAGCTGCCCAGAGAGGCCAAGTGGGCCTTCTCAGGGAAAAGTAGGGGTAGGCCCAGGAGCCAGAGGCAGTGTTTCTAGGAGTAACAACCCTTACTCCTCACATTCTCTGAGCATTTAAAAATTTAAAACCATTGGATTAATCCTGACAACCCGGTGAAGAAGGCTGGATGGGTATTTCCAGCTCCAACTTAGAAATGAGGGAACTGAGGTCTGAGTATGTCTAAAAACCTGCCTAACGTTACACATACTAGAAATGACCTTGAACTAGAACTCAGCTTCCCAAGACTTGGTCTGTTGCCTTCTCTTTCAAAAGTCCCTGCAGGGTCTGGTCCTGACATCTCATTCACCCCCTGCCCCACTGTCCAGCCTTTCTGAACCTCTACGGTCTCCTCTGGGCTTTCAGCTTGCAGTGCCTTCTGTTCTCATTCTTACCCTTGCTGAATGAATGAACGAATGAATGATACATTTCGCTTTCTCCACAGCAGAGTCTTGCGGTCTGAGTGTTTGAATACTGCTAAAGGCATGGAAATAACACCTTCAGACAACGCTTATCAAAGTAATAATGAATTTATGGTCAGGAAATGCCCTTTTCACCCCCATCCCACAGATTCCAGCGGGAGCAGGTCACTGAGAATGAGAATGAGGGGATGGGCCCAGGGGGTCCCCATTCTCTCCCTCAGACACCCATGTCCTGTGGTGACAGGACAAAACAAGGAACCTGCCTGCACAGGTCCCTGCCTCCGTCACTGGTCACCATCCCCCATCTGATCACACAAACATCTGAAGCTGGAGGAAAGACTATAAAAAGAAAGCGCCGGCATTGAGGGAAACATCCGGCAAGGAAGTGTGCTGGGTCGGAATTGTGTGGAGTCAACAGATTTTTCCTGTCTTGCAGCAAATCTCCCAGCTGCTGTCCTTGCTGCATCAGGGCCAATTCCAGCCCAAACCAAACCACCGGGGAAATAAGTACTTGGCCAAGCCCAGCGGCGGCAGGTAAGCAGCACATGTACCCACAGGCTTCTTGAGCCCCCCACCGGCTTGCGTGCACCCCTGCGGCCTCTGTGATCTGAGGAGGGGTGAGCACATCCCAGACAGCAGTTCCCTGGGAGAGCACCGGACTGCATCCATCCCCCCATTCCAGGCAGCGTGGTCCCGGAGCAACTGTATTTATAGTATTTATAGGACCCAGAGTCTCTAAGGAAATGACTTCATCCCTGAGGCTCTATCTATCCCCTGATTGCAGAGGTGCTGGGCTAGGGCTTTAAATGTGTAACTTTCAGCTTTCTTTCTCTTGACCCTTAAACATAATATAAGGACTCCCCGGCTAAGGATATGGGTGTGTGGATGTGTTCTTTTGGACACTCCTAGAATTAAAAAGACCTCAAGGGGACATCTAATATAATTCTTTTTTGTTACAGATGTAGAAACTGGAGCTCTAAGTAGTTTGATCCGACCTCTCTGTGTTAAACTTGAGCAAGCCAGATAAATCCTCAGGGCCTCAGTTTCTAATCTGTAAAATGAAGGTCATCACACTTCCTTGCAGTGATGGGGTAAAGATTTAATGATCAGATTTACTTGAGGCCCACAGCCCAGTGACTGGCACACAGTTGGTGCATAACCAATGCTCAATCCTTTCCTCCTAAAGTCACTTTGCTCATGGTCACATAACCAGTGAGTGGCAAAGCTGGGACCAGCTTGGGGCACCTGACTCCAGGTTCAGTGCTCTTGCCTTGACAACTCATACCTTCTTCTTTGCAAAGATGGTGGGAGGTGTGGAGAGCACCACTGATTGGTTTTCTCATTTGCAAAATGGGAATAATAACAAGAGAACCCCTTACAGATGTGACAAGTCTGAGAAGGTGCACATACCTTGCAAAACCTAAGGCCTGACTCAGAGTAATTGCTTAATAAACATTAGTTGTTGTCATCATTATTGCAAACTTGTCACCTCCCTGCTGATTGCTTCATGACAGCAGGAATGGTCACAGAAAAAAGGCAGAAAAGATGCCCAGACCTTAAAGCTCCTCAGGGAGCCTTCCCACCTGCTGGAATGTGGGGCCAGACCTGTCCTGCCATACTGAGGCAGTCCCGAGAAATAGCCTCCCCAAGTGGTAGGCAGGGTTTGCAGGAGGGAGAGGCCAGGATGGGGACAGCAGGAGTCCGGTAGAGTCCAAGTGGCTTTTGGATTTCTCACCTTAGCTACATCTTCTGCTGCCCTGCTCTTCTGGTCTGGGATTTGGCTTCAAATAGGGAATATGGAATATTCAGTCACTTTGTCCACAAAGTGTTTATTAAGCACCTACTTTGTACTTAAGCCAACCCCTGCTTTGAGCACTGGTGAGTGGGGAATGAGGCGGACAAAAATCTTTGCCCTCACTGGAGCTCATACTCAGATGGACGGAGGTGGATGGATAGATGGATGGATGGGTGACTGCACTGTCTCAACCAAAGTTACTCTGCTCCTACTTTGGGCCAGGCATTGCGAAGGAGTGGGAGGGACAATGGTGAGTAATGACATCAACGCATTCATTGTTATTTCTATTTGCTGAGTGCTTGCAAGGTGCCAGGCACTGTACTGATTTCTTTACATACAATGTCTCATTTTACCCTCACATGCCCCTTGAGGTGGGGGTTATTATCCCCATTTTGGAGATGAGGCAACAGACTCAGAGTAGTAGCACGAGGCCTGGGACCAAGTTATCCAGTTCGTCTGACTCTGAAGGCCGAGCTGTGTATCCAGTTCCTTATGTGAAGGCATGAATGCTGGCATGAATAGAACAATGTTCATGAACAGGAATGAATGAATCTATGTGTGAATTTCCTCACTCATGGACTGGTTGGCTTCCTTTGTAGGGGCATAGTCCCAGACACAGATGGCCCAGGTGCCAGGGCTGGTAGCCAGGCAGAACCAGACCAGGAGGAAGGGCCCCTGGATTCTGAAGATGATCTCTCTGTGAAGCAGCTGCTAGAAGAAGAGCTGTCAAACCTGTTGGACCCCCACACAGGTAAGGAACTCCCCAGGATCACTCTGACCTTGCTTCTGCCTCCAAGGTCACCTTGCATGCCCTCCATGGGAGAACACAGACATTCTGTTTCTGGGCAGGAATATCAGCAGCATTTTACTTTCCCTAAAGCTTCAGGCAATCTTCATTTGTTTAAAGACAAGATGCTACTTTGATTATTCATTTTAAAAATCATAATAATAGCAAATGAGCTCTTGGTATGTGCCAGGTACTGGGGAGTGTCTCATATACATTATCACATTTAATCTTCCAGTCTTTGGAGGCAGATGTTATAAGCTCCAATTTAGAGATAAGCAAACTGAGGCTCAGAGAGGCACTGCAGCCTGCCTAGAGTCACTTAGCTCATCAATGACGGAAAAGGAACCAACCTGGGCCTGCATGCCATCAAGGAGACCTCCCTTACTTCCTAAACCACTCATTTGTGTTTCTTTGGTGGGCTTAAATATCCTTTGACCCTGAGAACTGAGTCAAATCTTTAATGTGTTAATATTTCTAATTGAAACAAAAATCACATTTTCTAGAGAAACAATTAGTTTTGATATTAAGTACATAATCTGGTGCTAGCTGGACATTGGTTAGCCTCCTTTAGGTAACAGCATACCTCTGTACATCCCTACGCTGTGGTTTTCTGTTTCTGTGGTTAATAATGTTTCTCAGCTAGACGTATCCTATGTGCTCCATTTGGCTGTAAACACATCGAAGGCACGGCAAGGACTATAGCTAACAGGCGCACCTGGGTGGCTCAGTTGGGTGAGCGTTGGACTTCAGCTCAGGTCATGATCTCATGGTTCATGGGTTTGAGCCCCATGTCGGGCTCTGTGCTGACAGCTCAGAGCCTGAAGCCTGGTACAAATTCTGTGTCTCCCTCTTTCTCTGCCCCTGCCCCACTCATGCTCTGTCTCTGTCTCAAAAATAAATAAAAGCATTTTAAAAAATCTTAAAAAATAAACATGGGGAAAAAAATCTTTACAAAAGTATAGCTAAAATTTATGGAGAGCTTTCTATGTACGAGTCCCTGTTCTGTGTTCCTCACGAGAAAATCTTACAAGATAGAACATCTTAAGAGAAACTATTCGTTATCACCATTTCATAAAGGAAAAAACTGAGGGGCGAGGGTGTTTAATAATTTTCCCAAGGTTGTGCAGAAAATGGTTACTAACACTGGCAATGTGGCTCTAAATTAAAATTAAGGAAAGTTAAATCTAATTAAAATTAAGTTAAATGAAAAATTCACTTCTTCAGTTATAGCAGCCACATTTCAAGTGCTCACTAGCCACTTGTGGTTAGTGCATATTGCTTTGGGCAGCACACAAACAGAAAGTTTTGTAGGACAGCATTGTCTAGAATCTACAACCATGAGGTCCAATATGGTAGCCACTAGCCACATTTGAAAAAGGCTAGTCGGAATCAATTTGGGATATATGGGGGCCTGTACCTGGCTCAGTGGGAAGAGCATGCAACTCCTGATCTTGGGGTTGTGAGTTTGAGCCCCATGTTGGGCACAGAGATTACTTTAAAGAAAAAAGAATCAGACATCTTTAAAAAAACAAAAACAAAAACAAAACCTGGAGCGCCTGAGCCGGCTCAGTCAGTAGAGCATCTGACTCTTGATCTCTGGTGGTAACTTCTAGTCCCATGTTGGGCATAGAGCTTACTTAAAATAAATAAAGAAATAAAATGTATTTTAAAAAGTGTAACTTATTATTTTTTTAAAAAGGATGTGATAGGGGCACCTGGGTGGCTCAGTCGGTTGAGCGTCCGACTTCAGCTCAGGTCACGATCTCGCGGTCCGTGAGTTCGAGCCCCGCGTCGGGCTCTGGGCTGACAGCTCAGAGCCTGGAGCCTGCTTCCGATTCTGTGTCTCCCTCTCTCTCTGCCCCTCCCCCATTCATGCTCTGTCTCTGTCTGTCTCAAAAATAAATAAATGTTAAAAAAAAATTTAAAAAAATAAAAAGGATGTGATAAAAATATAAAACACACTTCAGATTTTGAAGACTTAGTATGAAAAAAATGTAAAATATCTCATTAATTAAAAAAATTACATGATAAAATGAAATTAATTACAAAAATGTTTTACAAATCAATTTCATCTTTCCTTTTGACTTTTTTAAGGAAGCAAATTTAGAATGACCTTTATGGCTCGCATTAATCTCTACTGGCCAGCTCTGGGCTGGAACCTGTGGGCTTTGCTGCCACACGGTCCTGCTTCTCCACAGCACAGAGGGCAAAGAGCACAGGAGCACTGTAAGAAGTAGGGGGGGTGGTGACGAGGGCAGCAAGGATAGAAAAGCCTGCGCTGCTCACAGGGCAGGGCTGAGAAGGGGTGAGCTCGCTGACCCCAGAAGTCTGGGGAGCATCCATCTGATAATATGATAAGGACAATATTTAACTGGTCACACGAGCTCACTGAATGCTCCCAGCAACCTGACCAGATGAGTCCTACTATTTCACCACTTTATGAGAGAAAAAGGAGGCTCAGAGAGGTTAAGGGATTTTCCCAAGATCACACTGCTCATAAATGGCAGAGGTGGGAAATCAAGCCCAGGCCAGCCCAGCGTCTACCTGCCTCGGGGTGGATTCACCATTGCTTTTCAGCCATTCTTATACACTCCAGTGATTTTCTCATTCCAAGCCTCATTCCTTCTGAAGCTCTCTGACCCTGGCACAAAAGCCTGATTCTATAACACCAAAAAAGTTTCAACCTTATTACCAGAGTCTCAGGGAACTAAGGTTTACATTTCCCAAATGCCCAGGGTTAATATTTATGTTCACTGAGTCATTCAAGAGATGCTTACTAAGTCCCAGGCAGGGGCTGGACCAGTGGGGAAGAGGTCTGACCCTGACAAGGCAAGACTAAGACTCATTTATCAATATAAACAGTGATTAGCTGTATTTTGGAATAACTTTTCCAAATTACAAAAGTAATATTTGGTTAAGGTAGGAAAATGTAGGCAAACAAAAAGAGAATAAATCACTTCTGCCCAGGGGTAACTCCAGTTAACATTTTGACATATCTCCTTCCGGTCTTTTATTATATGCATAGATTCTAAAGCAGCTCACCTGAAGCAAACATTAAATACACACTAAAGTGGATGTTGTACCTTTTTTTTTTATTAAACACAGTTGCTTAACCATAAGACTTATACTTTTTTTCCTTTGACTTGGCCTCTACCATTGGGCCCAGGGCTAGTTTTTTTTTTTTTTTCCTTAAGTTTTCATTTATTTTTAAGAGAGACAGAGACAGTGTGAGCAGGGGAGGGGCAGAGAGAGAGGGAGAAAGAGTCCCAAGCAGGATCTGCGCTGCCAGCACTGAGCCCGATGCAGGGCTTGAACACACAAAACTGTAAGATCATGACCTGAGCCAAAATCAAGGGTCAGACACTTAACTGACTGAGCCACCCAGGTGCCCCCAGGGTTATTTTTTTGAGATAGTATTTTTGTTCAAGAGATGTGAAAAGGAAAAGTGTGATGGTGGCATTAGGGATCTAGGGGACAGTTTTTCACTGTCCCATTCCTGGGACAGCCCTTAGGCAGACAGCCCTTTCCCAGCCTCGAGGCCAGGGTTTCCTGCAGCTTGAGAAGTAAAGTTTGAGGAGTTTAGGGCATGCTGACAGTACAGACCTTAGCAGGCCTGGGGATTCCAGAGGCCACAGGTGGCTACCCGGAGCACCCAGGGGGATAAGGGGCCGGCTCCTCAGAGAGTGGGTGGGTGGTACAGTCACATGAGGCTTTGAAGTCGTCAGATTTGGTGTCAAACCTTGGTTTGGTTGCCTAGTAAATGTATGATTCAACTTCTTGGAACTTGAGTTTCCTCATCCATAAAATGGGATAGCACTCTTAACTTCAAAGGGATGTGCAGAGGTTAAATGAGAGAATTAGATGAATTGCTTGGCATGAAAGAACTTAAGAAGTGGTCACTATTATTATGAACACAGGCAGATGGCAGGACCAAGTCAGGAACTTCAGCCTTGGCTAAGAAGAGGGATGTCCCCTCCTGCCCCCCCCCCCACCCCTCCAACCTTCCCACCCCACCCCCACCCCACCCCCTGGCAATGCCATCTTCACCTACTAGTGCCCGGAGGGAGTGAGGATCCCGACTACCCAAGTAGATGGAAGACACCCAGCCTGAAACACACCAGGCCCAGGAAATTCTTCAGGAAAGGGCCAATTTCTAATTCAAGGTCTTCTTCCTCCTCCTGCCTCCTCCCTACTCAGCTCGTGTGGGTACTTCAGTCAGCAGCCTTCCTGCCCAGCAAGCTTCCCTGTCAGGGCCTCTTCCTTCCCGTCCCCCTCTGGCCTCCCCGTCTGTCCCCCACCATTTCCCTTCCCTCCTTTGTCCATTGCCCTTGCCCTGCCCACAGCCCCACCCTGGCCTGCCTGGCCCTTCCCAGGGCCCAGCCCTCACTGCGTCCCCTCCTTCCCATGCAGGCTTGGCCCTGGACCGGCTGAGCGTCCCTGACCCGGCCTGGATGGCGAGGCTCTCTTTGCCCCTCACCACGAACTACCGTGACAACGTGTTCTCACCAGACACTCCGGCCATGGAGGAGCCGAGGACCTTTCAGACGTTCGGCAAGGCGACGGGGCCTGAGCTGAGCCTGACAGGCACGCAGCTGGCCAGCACCTTTGTCTCGGAGATGAGCTCACTGTTGGAAATGCTGCTCGAACAACGCTCCAGCGTGCCTGTGGAGGCTGCCTCCGAGGTGCTGCGGAGGCTCTCTGTCTGCGGGAGGACCCTCAGTCTGGACCTGGCCACCAGCGGGGCCTCAGGCGCAGAAGGACAGGGGGGCCCAGGTGGAAAGAAGGGGGCCGAGGGCAGGACTGGCAGCAGCAGCAGCAGCAGGGGGCTGTGGATCCAAGAACCAGGGATGTTAGGGAGCCCAGGCGCTAAGGATCCTGGGACACGAGCTGCTTTCTAAAATCCTTGAATTCACTGTTGAGAGGTGGCCCAAGAACTTTAGGGTGACCTATGCTGCCCCACAGAGGAGGCAGGGGAGCCACGACTAATATCTGACTGACCAAAGCAGCCCCTTGTGAAGGGCTGGCTCTGCCTGTGAACTTTTTGGAGTGAATTTTTTGGCTGAAATGAGTGTTTGTTGGCAAAACACATGTACAGCACAGAGGGTCAGGCCTCCTGTGGAACAGATGCCAAGGAGTGTCATAAGCAGGAAAGGATGGCCTCATCGCATAGTTGGGGGTGGGGTGCTGGTCCTGGGGTGCCAGGCAAAGCTCTCTGACCTACTAATAAAGGAAAAGCACTGGCTCATTCTCCTGTTTGCACCTGTCAAGAGGGGGCAGGGGAAGGGTAGCAGAGTGAGGGGTCCTTGTTGCCCATTTCCTGGCAAGATGGTATGCTGGATGTGGACAGGAATAGGGCACATTAGTACACAGTGCTAGGTACACAATGATGAACACGTGTGCTCTTGACCTTACTTCCCTATTGCTACCTTATCAAATAATCTGCTTCTCAGCTGGAAAATTAGGGCTAAGAAAAGCATGACTATTTATAGAGCATTTATGTGAGCCAGTAAAGCCCTGGGCTTTACGCTAGGATTTAATTTCCCAACAACCTTGGGAGGGAGGTGTTATTATCCCCATTCCACAGGCAAGGACGTGAGGCTTGGAGAAGCAGAGTGTCTTGCCCAAGATCAAGAGTGGAGGCAGAAGTAAGCTTTGGAACTAGTCTTCAACACCAAAACCTCTGCCCTCCACTTTGACACTACACTGCCAGCCAAGGAGAGGAAAGGAAAAGGCCCCGCAGCTGAGCTGAGCCAGGTGTGGACTTACCTGAGCTCCCCTCATGAAACACTGTTGAAAAGAACATTTCCAAAGCTGCTCAGGCCTCCACAGCTCTGCATTTCTGAGCACAGAACAAGAGGGACTTGGATCTAATCTGACACGGGCCTGAGCTTCTGCAGGCTCCTGTGCTTTCCCAGAGATTAGCCCTTCAGGTACAGACGTCATCCTTGCAGACGCACCGTTCATGGGTAAATCTTCCTCTGTCACAGCAGGTTTGGGCCTGTGAATTCAGGCCCTAGAGAACAGTGTATGAACTGGGTCTATGAAATCGATACTGACAGCAGCAAAACTTCCAGGGCAGGAGGGAGCGAAGAAATAGCAAATATTTTTCCAAGTCTCAGCCTTATAATTTTCCTGGAAATTTCCAAGCAGTCAGTCAGCTAGCCATTCAGCTTCTCGGTAGCATGGGGCCCTCCTGGCACTACAGGCAAAAATTCCTCTCTGTGCTCCTCCTTTCGTTCTCTGTTGGAAGCCAGTACTTATGTTCATTGTCCACAGTAACAGGCCAATCATACTCCCAGCCAGGGATAATGAAAATCATATATATTTGGAATCCAATGTGGCACCCTTATCCAGTTATTCCATTTTACAGATGAGGAAAATGAGGCCCCCAAAAGTTAAGTGCCCCAAGAGCAGGGTCTCTGGGTGTGTGTCACCTCACTTTAGGCCCAAGTGATCTCCTTACAAGATCTGTGAATTTTAAGCTATTGGGTTCCCAAAGTAAATGAGAGAGGCCAGGGGAAACTAAGCAGACAGGGTCTCAAGCCTGACCAGCCAGGTGACTGGCACAAAGCAACAATGGATATATACTTAACTTGTTGAATGAATGAGTGAATAAATGGATAAATCAGTGCTTCAGAGTTTCCTTTTATCTGTATTGGAGCTGCAGGTAAGACGTCATTAGAAAGAAAGAAAGAAAACTTCCATTATGGGAAATCAAAGTCTGAAAGCCACAGAACTAGAGTAAACTATGCTGACCGCCACTCTCCACCCACAATTACTAGTGGATTTTTGATGCAGAGCTCATGTTGGGAGGGTGGAGAAAAGAAGAGATGGGGGAAGAGCCAACCTAAGAAACCCGGAGCCAAATTAATTCATTAAAAAGAAAGCTGGAACTGTGGCTGTCAAGTGGATCACTGGATGCCCTTGATCACTGCTTCACTCTAGTTCAAAAATCCCTAATCTGTAGCTCTTGGACCTTGAGAATACTAGGCAAAGCCTTGTGTATAGGTGTTTTTCTAGGCAGAAGATGCAAAGTCCTCATCAGATTCCCAAAGGAACAAGTAACCTATGAAAGGTTATACTGCACTTTGTCTAAGTCCCTCCCTAAACCTCCACAAACACAAGCAATTTTACTCGTAAGGAGCCAGAACATTTTATAGCCAAGAAAAAAGCAAGACACTTCTGATCTGCACAAAGCTGCACGGCGGGCTTGTGGCAGGGCTAGGATCTGGATCTGGAATTTGTGTGTTGTTCTTTCTAACAAATCAACGGTTCTTAACCTGGAGTCCATGGTTGGGCTTCAAGATCTATAAATCCGCTAAAGTGCATGCAAAATTGAAGGGCTGCATACTTTTGTATGGGAAGGAGTCAGTGCTTTTACCACATTTTCAAAGGGGGTCTGGGGCCTCAATAAGATTAAGGACCACTGTGATCCTCTCTGTTGGTCCTCGGCTCTGCCTTCTCCGCAGACCCTAAGGAATTCATGGGTAGAGCTGTTTCTGTTCTGAGGCAACTGATCTCTGGTCAGAGTGGGGATGTATGTAGGTGCTCTCGTCTGCAGCATGCAACCAACTCCTAGCATGGGAACACCCAGCACTTTCCCATGAACAGGCTGAGCGACACAGTGTGTATGGCGACAGAATTGAGCGTGCTGAGCAGAAAGGTTACAGAAACTTCTTCACATCAACCAAGATGTCAAAGCTGAGACTTCGGACATGCTCAGAACAGTTTTCACCAAGATGGGCTCAATCCCCTGGGATATCGAGGGAGCAGGCAAGCCAGCAAGCACTCAGTTAAATGTCGTCTTAATTTGGAAAGCGCAGAGGGACTTTTTTTTTTTTTTTTTTAATCAACAGTCAGCCGGTTCTCCAGCACGAGGAGTGTGATGCAGTGCTCACTTGGAGCCTGGGGGCAGCTCAGAGATTGACAGGCAGCCTCCTTGTCTGTCACCCAACTTCAGCTTGGCAGCTCACTGACCCTACCTCTCCTCTGGCTAAAACAAGAGTGAGATGGCAACCACTACCCATGGGACTCCGGAGAGAACTATATCCCAAAAGGAAGACAGGAGGGGGAGGGAGGTGTTTTAGCATGGGCTCGGCCTGGCACATAGTATGCACCAAGAAAATAGGTCAGCCTTTTCCAGCTCCTACTAAGTATGGAGTATGACGTAATGGGGCAGGGGAGGACGGAGGCATGACCAGAAACACTCATTCAACAAACACTTTGTATCTATTGAGCAATTACTAGGTGTCAGAAGTAGCACTGGAAGTAGCAGTGGGGAGTATACAGAATCATGGATTCGACAAATATTTAAAGCACTTACTATGTGCTAGGTAGGCTTGGTGCAAGGAACTGGGTGTAAAGGGGGCAATGCATAAAATCACTCATTCCTTCAACAGATATTTACTGAACATTTACTAAGTACCCTGCACTGTATTAGCACTGAAGATATAATGAATCGAACAGCCTTGTCTGCACTGTGTCAAGGATCCCTGAAAGCAACATCTCTGGATAAGGGAACTGAGTCAGCACAGCCTCGCACAAAAGTCTCACTGCTGAAGGGCACCAGGTCCTAAAACTTGGGTCACCCTGTACCTAACCCAGGCAGGGGCCACTCCCCTGTCCTCCCCACCTCATATTTCCTTTGAGGACACTGATGACAAGTCATTAACAATGGAATTGTAATGGCGAAAGCACAGAAGTGCCTGGGTCTGTGGAGGAAGGCCCACCCCTTGGGGATGGACAGAGACCGCAGTGACTGAACAGCCAAGGATTTCTGGTCCCTTGACAACATTGCTCTCATGACTCTTCCATCCTGCCTTTCCACAAGGAGAGCTTAAAAATATCCTACCTCCACGTTTAGCACCCCAAATTGAATCAGTACTTAACTTGTAATGACTGAGGGGGAAGGAGAGCTATATCTGGCCCTCAACACGGGACACCCGCTGTCCCACGGCTGTCTGAACTGCCACTCCTTCCCCAGAAGGAATTGGTAAGCCAAAATGAAAAGAGGAGGGGAGGAGACTGGAGAGTAGGGTCCCACAGGAGGGCAGGAAATGACATTTTACAGAAGGTGCCCCAGGAAGTTTGATCGGCAATCTGTGTGTGTCTGGGCTCTGTGCTTGGCTCAGGCTGGCAAACATGGGGTTAACCAAGTTCTTTACTGCAGGACTCCTTGAAACCTTAAAGATGCTGATGTACACTGTAAATCTATAAAGAAAGGGATGTCTGGTATAGTGTTTCCCAAACTTATTTGACCACAGAAACTTTTTTTTTCTTGCAGAGATTAGTGCATTGTACAGCTTAAAAACCTAACCTTTAACCAATGTGTGTATTGAGCCCCTACTAGCGTGGGCCTTGTGCTAAGTGCTGAGGATACCAGAATACAAAGACAAGGTCCCAGATCCCAAGGAGACATCTGTGGGAGGCAGCAGCATGAGGGGATCAGTGTGGGGGTGGGAAGGCCAGCGTGCAGAGCAGCTCTGGAAAGGGAGTAGCAGTCAGGGGAGATACGAAAGTTGAAAGAAGCCTAGGGCCCCCATGACAAGAGGAAAGTGCTGGAAAAGTGTGGCAGGAGCCACTGGAGGTTGGTGAGAGGGGTGGGCAGCAGAGAAGACAACCTCCACCCCCAACTCCTTCCACTGTTGAACTGGCCAAGCTGGGTGATCTTTCACATCTGAACAGTTACTAGAGGGTTTGGTCCCTCCCACTCCCTACCCTCAACCACATCCATGCTATTGAACTTGGGCTAACATCCAGAAGCCAGGGAATAGCTATTCACAGATTCAGTAATTGGAGTCATTAGCGTTGACTCAGAAATCATTTTTTCCTAAGTCTCTCCCTTGGAGAAGCTTTTAAGACCCTTCAAATTGGTTAATGGAGAGTTTAAAGATGAGGTGGGAGCCTCTGCTTTCAGCTCCCCCTGCCCCACCCCCGGCTCTCCCCAACATACTCAAAGGCAAGAGTGATGAGATAATCCAGTATCTATTTTATTAAACTCCCATCCATTTCTGGCACACCCTTCACAAACAAGGATCTCAAAATCTACACTTTCCTGCTCCAAGCCTCCACTTACTCCCTCACATTGGAGAGATGTGACAGTAACACATAAAGCTAGTGTGAACTGGCAAAACAGAGCCCTGAGCCAGGAGTGAGGGGGCCTGGTCTTCTCCTGGCCTGGTGACTCATAAAGCCATACAACCACGGGCAACAGTCTGCCTCATTGGGCCTAAGTGGTCCCCAAGGCCCTTTCTGCAGTGAAATGCCCCCCCATGAGCTCTGTAGGGTCAAAGGACATACACCAATGCCTTCGGTCAACAACTGAGAAAACAATGTAGTGGGTCAGGTCACTGCTTCATAAGGGGACACGGCCAGGCAAGGTGACATGGCCAGGACCTGGGTCTTTACACAATTTCTTCTTCTTTACTATGCTGGGGCAGATGCTTAAGTTTCTTTGGGAAGTTGTGTAGATATCTGGCCTCTGCTTTGGGACTCAAGTTGTAACAGAGAAGCCACAGGCTCCATCTTTAGGGCTGAAGTGAGAAGGTCTGAAAAAGTCAAGCAGACATATTAGGTATGTAGGCAAGAAACTCATTCCTCCCAAATCAGTGATGAAGATGATCCTAACTCCACTGGGGATGAACAAAAGTGAATACGGAAGCCCATCTTGGGAATGGCCTGACTCAGTGTTCCTCAAGTTTTAGCCATTCATGGAACCACCATGGGTGGGACCTGGGCTCCCTTTTATCCAATTTCACCATGTTTTTCTTTAAATGGATCGTTTTTAATATCTGTGAAATTATAATGTGCTAGTCACATTTTACATTATATATTAAATATACAACTACTAAGATAGAAAATATTAGAGTACCTAAAATCCTCTTATGAACCACCAGAAGCACATACGTCAGATGTTGGCAAACATCTGTCATGCAGTCTAAGCCTAAGGAAACTGAGACATGGGAAAGAATATGTAAGTGGTTTACTCAGTCACAGGCTATGGTAAGACTCTGGAACCTTCAGGAGAGTTTTTTACAGGTCACTGAATGAATCCCTTTAGTGCACAGAACCAGAAATAACTATCAATGTTTCCACTGCCCACCTGTGAGGCTACCAACTGGAGGAAAGGTCAAAGTCATTTATTAGCCAGCACTTGAAATTGCTTGAGAACCTCAGCTCTCGCTGGAATGTCCACCTCAGAAAGGGACACTGACACCTATTTTTGTTGCCATCCAACCTGTGCACCCTCCCCACCCCAGCACCAGTAACTATGTCTTATCTTACCTTAGCCAAAACCCAGTCTGACGAGACTCCTTTCCAAAGGGTAGTTGTGTGGGGGAAGAGCTCCCCTGGGACTGGCTCCGAGACGCCCACTTCTACAGAGGAGGCCAAGGTTCCCTGTGCTCGAGGCGTGTGGGAGGCGTGAGGCTCCCGCCAGCAGAGTGTTGAGGCTGCAGAGGGAGGGGCTGGAGAAGGACTTCAATCCTTTAACTGCCAAATCGCTGGGCCCCAGGGCTGTGAGGAGAGGTGAGAGCAACTCTTACTCATACTGTGGGTTCTTAACTTTGGAGCAAGGACTTCTTAAAGGGCTTGGTTGCCCCTGGCGTTGTTAACCCCGGCCAGCCCAAGTGACTCAGGAGTGAGCACTCAGAGCCCTCGAAGGGTAATTCAGGGCACTGAGGCAATCTCAGGATACGGTCTCTCCTGAAAAATCCTCAGGGAGGCTACCATTTATTCAACACCCGCTGTATGCCAGGTTGTGCCAAGCCCTCTAGAACCATCTCATTTAATCCTTACAACCGAACAAGTAAGGTACTAGTAGTACCCTCATTTTCAGAAGTGAAGAACCACGTCATTTTCAAAGACATGGAGTCCGAGTTCAGTGACATAGCAGGGTTCTTAAAGCTCAGGTGTGTCTGACTCAAAAAGCTGTGCTCTTACCCATTACTGGGGCAAGAAATGCCAAGGAGACCAAGGACTACTGCCACCCCCTCTCTGCCACAGGGCACTGAGCTCAGGGAAGGGAACTTGTTGGCTCTGACATGCACCTTTAACCACTGCTTCCATGGAAAAGAGGGTCCGCAACCTTTCCTGGGCAGGTTCATTGCCCAGAGCCGCTGACTGCTGATAACATCTTATAGCTTCTCCCAGATTCCTCTGCACACCAAGGCCCTTCTCATAGCAAATTCCTAAGTGGTATCTGCTCTGTGAGTCCTAAAAGGGAAAATAGACAGCTGTACAGATATGCACACATGCAGGAGAGAAGAACTGAAATGCTAAGGCAAGAGGAAGGTGGGGTAGTCGGGCAAGCTGGGGCTTCATCCATATAGGTTCAAGGTCCAGTCCCAGTCCCCCCTGTACCAAGGGATCTCAAGTATGAAAAGCCAGAGGCCCAGAGTGTGCCCAACACAGAGGAGCCGGGGATCCCTCTGCCCAGGGAGATTCGAGTGGCAGTGTGGCAGCCTCTCGCTGAGGCTGATGCTGAAGGCAGACAGAAGTGACGGCCACGGGAACGACCAACCCAACTGTGGGGAACCTGGGAGTCGGCTCCTAGTTAGGCTAGAAGAGCCAGGAGCCAGGGTAGAGGCTAGGCTTCTCAAAGGCCCCAAATGCCTTTCTGAATCTCTGCCCAGGGGCTGCAAAACATACACTACAGAGAGTGTCCCTCCTTTGAAAGGTTAAAAGTCTAATAATCCCTTTGCCCAAAATGCTGGATCCTCTCTCCTCTCACTGAAAACTATGATCCTTAGAGAGGCATTAGCAGGTAGGGCTTAAGAGAACAACCTATATAGCCAGACTCTCTGGGTTCCAATCTTGGCTCTATCACTTACCAGCTACGTAACCTCAGGCATATTACTCTATGCCCCTGTGCCTCAGCGTCCTCATCTATAAAGTGGGAAATAATAATAACACCCACCTGATTGAATTGTTATGAAAATTACATGTGTTAATACATTAAAAGTGCTTACTGTTATTATTTTCTTATTATTTTAGTTGCCCTAAAGAGATTTTATTTTATTTTTTTATTTTATTTTTTAAATTTTTTTAACGTTTATTTATTTTTGAGACAGAGAGAGACAGAGCATGAACAGGGGAGGGGCAGAGAGAGAGGGAGACACAGAATCTGAAACAGGCTCCAGGCTCTGAGCTGTCAGCACAGAGCCCGACGCGGGGCTCAAACTCACGGACCGTGAGATCATGACCTGAGCTGAAGTCAGACGCTTAACCGACCAAGCCACCCAGGCGCCCCGCCCTAAAGAGATTTTAATCTCTCCCTCTTTACTGGAAAATTATTATATTCAAGCACCCAACTTAAAAAAAAAAAAAACAAAAAAAAAAACAACTCTTTTGATTCCCAACCATGGTCTCATTTCTCTTCTAATTTCCAAAGTCCAATTTCTTGAGAGAGTTTCTGTAACTTGCAGGGCAAAGTCTATGTAATAAATATGGTGGACTCATGACCGTAGACCAGCTTAGAACACAGGGCTGCACATTCCTAAGGCCAAAACAGCCACCCTGCAACACTGCTCAGTACAAACCTACAAAGACACAATTACTCCCGGGGGGTGGGTGTGTGTGTCAGGACCGTGCCCAACACCCTCTATGCATTTCTCCCAGTGTCCTGACCGAAGTGGACCAAGGTGCCCTCAGGCATGTCTAGCACATGAGACGGTGAAGCACACTCAGCCCGAGATAGAGCTGGGACTCCATCAAGGAAGGCAGGCACAGAGGCAGTACTAGTTGGTGACACTGGTCCCCTTCTGAAAGCTACTACAGGTAACAGAGTAAAAACAAAAAAGTATTCTGATGCCCAAGAGTCCAATCAGGTACCACTGTGTTGGCCAGAATACACCGAGAATCAGCAGCCCCAGTGCAGGGAAATTCGAGTACATGCACATGGCTTGCTTTAATCCACTACTTCTGATCTTTCAGCACGCAGTGCCCAAAAAAGTCCTGCTCAAGTACATTTCAGGAATACAGCAAACCACAGACGCCTTTTTGGTGATTCACACTGAGGTGAAGCTTTGAGATCACCTGCACTGAAGACACCTGTTTAGTGCAGCATTTCCCAAACCCATCTGACCATGTTTTCCTTCCTATTATAAACACCCCATGAAACTAACACTCTGGGGAACAAACTCACGGTCCTGCAGCCTGGATGCCAAGGCCCCCAGACACCTGCCACCCCTGAAACTGTGCAGTGTCTTCTGACTTCCCCAAACTGCACCGTCCAGGAGGGTGCACCTTCTCTGTGCTCAACTGACCAAGCACTCACACACCTGCTACCTCAGTTAGATTTTGATCCTCACAACAACACCCGTGAAGCAGTCGACAGGTGAGGCAGTCATTCCATCGCAATTTTCCAGATGAGGAGAACAAGAAGTGACCGGCTCAGGAATATGCTGGTAAGCGTAGCAACTGGCTCTGCAGTAAAACAGGCCTTGCTCTGGAGCATGCAGTCATTTCTGTGGTGCAAATACTCCACCCACAGCTGATTTTAAACTACCGACAGCTCTCACAGATTGCTGTCAGCCAACTCCAGGGCCCCACTAGACCTGCCCAAGGGTCACACAGTAAGTCAGCAACAGTTAAGACCTGAAGCTGGCCCAGCGTTCCTGTCAACCCTCTCCTATGCGCAGCAGTTGGAACTGGTACCAGTTCCAAGATTCCCTCTTTCAGCAGACTCGATCCCCAACATGTGTGGACACTGGCAATCCCATACCCCATTGTTGGCCGCAAGCCAAAGGTATTTCACAGCTCTCTGCTCATCCAGGTGTGGCTCCTTGGTGAAAAGCACCCCGAGGAAAGCTTGAGCCTGTGGTTCAGGAGGAAGGAAAAAGGCATTTCCATCACTTTCAGGCCCCGCATACTCTAGGAGCCCAGGAGAGACTCCCCACCACTACCCTGGGCACTCACCTCTCTCAAGCCCGAGTGTGCAGCCTGCTTAAGCATGGACACTGCCCTCTGGCACTCAGGATCCCAAGTGGAGGCTGGGCCTTGCAACAGGCACCTGGCATAACGGTACTGAGCCAGGCGGTGACCCTGGCTGGCAGCCAGCTGGTAAAAAAGAACTGCCTGGGACAAAGGGAGAGACACCTAATCAACTGATACCTCTGCAAGCCAGCCTTCTCTTTGAGCGAAATTTGTAAAAACTATTTTAATTAAATAATACATCATCATTACAGATTCATCAGAAAATAGATAAGCCAAAATTTCAAAATACAGATAAACCAAAAATAGAAACATAAAATCCCCCCCCCAATCCTGCCTCCTAAAGATCATTCTCTGTTCACTTTTACTTTACAGCTTTGCAAATTTCTTCCCACATATATGTGTATTTATACATGTACACATATACATGCACACACACATATACATATAAATGTGTGTATGTGTGTGTGTATAGGGAGAAACAGTGTGAGAGAGAGAACATTCACACTTTTGTAATCTATTTTTCCATTTAACAATACACTATGAATATCTTTCCCTGCCAGTAAACATAGATCTAGTGCATCATTTTTTAAAAACATTTACTTATTTTGAGAGACCAGGGCAGGAGCAGCTAGAGAAGGAGAGAGAGAATCACAGCACAGAGCCTGGCATGGAGCTCAAACTCAGGAACCGTGAAATCATGACCTGAGCCAAAATCAAGAGTCATATGTTCAACCAAATGATCCACCCAGCTGCCCTTGGTGCATCATTTTTTAAGGCCCACATAGATATTATTAACCAACTTACTATTGAATAACTTCAAGTTGCTTTCCCTTTTTTTTTTTTTTTGCCATCATATACAATTCTAAGAAAAGTACATTCTTATATATATATATATAACATCTTTGCGTACTTATCCTACACTTTTACGATGAATTAATCCATTCATCAAGGTAAGGTTCTAGGTCCTGAGGATACAGCTGCAAAGAAAAAAGACAAGGTCCCTGGCCTCCTTCTGAATCTAAATTCCTGCAAGTTAGAAGCTTCTGTCTTCTTTTTCCCTCATGGCTGGGAGAGAGAAGGTGAACTCTCCCCAAGCCCTCCTGCCGCTCATTTCTGGAGGTCAACTTTGGGCAGGGCAGCTCAGGAGACAGGCCTGGGGACAAAGAGGAGGTGCAGTACCTTGCCAAGGTCCCTGGGGGTGCCTCTGCCATGCTCATGACACAAGCCCACATTGTACTGTGCTTTGCTGTAGCCACGGTCTGCTGCTTTCTGGAAGTAGGAAAAGGCTGCCGTGTAGTCCCCATTCCTCATGTTCTCTGTCCCTGTAAGAAAGCACAGAGTGTAAACACAACTTCCTCTGTGAACCTCCCCACATCCTTGGCCAGATCCTCATAAGCTGCTTCCTTTCTTTTTTGTGCTAGACACTCTGCATATGTTTCCAGCCTCCGAATATTTCACTGGTTTGCCAGAGACATCAGTGGGTTCTGCCCTCCTATACAACATCCTCCTCTTGGTACCAGCACCCCAGTTTTCCTTGGAGAGCAGCCCTCCTCCCCGCTGCCCAGTGCTATCAATCATTGTGCTATGCTCTTCCCAACCGGTAAGTCCCTCACTCAGGAATCTGAATCCTGATCTGGTTGAGGCAGGAGAGAAAATAGCTTTTGCAGGTTTATTCTGACAGCAAAACTCTGAAGACACTGTCCCTCAGTTACTGCCGCCTGGATCCCCGGACCTTCTCTATTCCTGTCCTGAGATTTGGCAGATCAACAGATCCCAGTAGATTCCTTTTGTGCTTAAGTTAGCCAGAGTGGGCTTAGGCTGCTTGTAATGAACTAGATCGAATTGATAACAGCTGATACTGTTAATCCTGCTTTAGGAGGAAACCGTGAGAGAGAAAGTAGGACAGCTGTGACCTGAACTCAGGTGTGTCCGGACAGCAAAACCCATGTTCCGTTTTATCATCCAAACAAATGAGCAAACAGAAAACACAGACGGGGCTGGGCACAGCCAAGTCCCAACTCAAAGCTTTGCTCAAGTGGTCTCTCCTCCCTGGGCTATCTTTCTGCCTCCACCATCAGACTTTCCCATTCTGCCTCTGCTCTGGAAGCTTCAGACCACACTCAGGCTTCAAACACTCTTTTGGTTTTTACTCAGTATACAAGCCTTTTTCCATGAACTAAACTGTTTCCAGAGTACAAGCCCTGTCTCCTCAATTAGACTGCAAAATCCTGGAGGCAGAAGCAGAAAAAGAATGTAGAAGAAATAACTTCGCATAGGGTGAAAGCTCTATAGAAATGCAAAATACGATGATGGCTTGTGCTCCCTTTGTGTTCTGCCACACTGCTTAGCATTGCTGAATAAATGAATATATGAATGAAGGAATGGGCAAGAAAATCCTCAGAAGAGACTGTCGGCCCATCAAAATCACAAAAAGCTAATGAGGTAGAAGCCAGGTTCCATTCAGCCAGCAGTGAATTAAAGTTACCTCCCTGCTGCCTGAAAATTTGCTGTCCAGGATGCACAGAGCCCTCTGCCCTTGAGAAGACTCAAGAGGGCAAAGGATCCCACCCCTGTCCCCGTTGTCCACACTGGCTCCTCGATCCATCTCTCTTCTCTGTCCCCTCTGCCTCTAACCTAGACCAAGCCACCATGACGCTTTGCTATGCCATCAGTAACAGCTCCAACCCAGTCTCCTGTTTCCTCTGGCATGCCTGCACTCCACATTTGTCCACACAACAGCCAGAGAAATCTGAAAAAGTACATCAGATCATGTGACTGCCCTCCTCCTCTTCCACTGTAAAACCCTCCAATGGCTTCTGATCTCCCTTAGAAAATCCACACTCCACAGTGGCTCAGAAGGCCTTGCCTGACCTAGCCCCTTCCTCCTTCTCTCACTTCATCTGTTTCTACTCTCCTGGTGATTTCTAAGTTGCAGCCACACTCACCTTTCTTTTATTCCTTTCACAAGCAAAACTCAATACTGCCTCAGGACCTTTGTACTACCTGTTCCCCCTGTTTGGAAAGCTATTTCTCTATACAGAAACAAGACTGGCTTGTTTTTGTCAGTCAGGTCTTGGCACAGAGTTCTTCCCATCAGTGAGGACTTCCAAATCAAAAGCTGCTCCTTCCCCGAGTCACTGACACATTCCCCTGTTTACAATTCTAACATTCACCATCATCTGAAATTCTTTTTTATTTATTTGGCAATGTTTTATTCTTCTCCCCCTCAATTCACACGTCAGCTCCATGACAGTAAGAACTCTGTCTCATGAATCACTGTATCCCTGACACCTAAAATAGGGCCTAGAAAAGGTGAATGCTTAACAGCTTTGTGCTGAAAGAAGCCCACCTTCTCATGCATCTGCCCAATACACTCCAACAGATGCTGTTGGCAGTCTGGGTCGCTGCATTAAAAGGCCTGAAACTTAAGCCAAGTCACTGCAGAGAACAGAACAAATGGTGGAGGGGCATCTAGAGTCTCCAGACGTGGGTAAGAGTTCCTGTCTGTGCATTTGAGAGCCTGTTCCAGACCTTAGGAGTCTCTTCTCACCCAAACGTGTCAGAAAACGCAAGGTATCCTCCCAGATTTCTCTTCTGCTTCTTATACAGTAACAAAATGTTCAGGTAAGCACATGGACATTCAGCTAGAGACTACATTTCCCAGGCTCCTCTGTGACCAGGTGTGGTCAGAGGCCTACATCCTGGACACTGATTTGTGCAACTTTCTAGGTGGGGAAGGAGTAGTCCTTTAGCTTTCCCACCTATCCCCTTCCAGAAAGAAAGCTGCAATAGCCAAACAGGACCTTGAAACGGAAGTCAGTTTTAAGAATGGCAGAATCATGAGGATGGGTCCCTGACACCACTGTGCCACCATGCCAGGTCTAGTCTACCTACCCGGGAGAAGATAAATTCTCTCAATTTAAACCACTCCCTGCCCTAACTCTGTTTGACCAACCCCATACCCTTTCCCTTCTCCCATCCGCCTGCCTTGATGCAAGGTCCACCCAGTTACCCAGGAAGTTGAAAGCAATGGAAACACTGAGCTGGAAGAGCTGCTGAATGGAAGTCACAGCCTCCTCGAGGGAAAGAGTTTTTGATTTATCTTGTTCCTGGGGAAGAAATATAAAGACTCATCATGGGAGGGTTCACTCACACTGCAACCTGCCCAGGGGAATGTGCTGAGGGTCTGGAGGCCACATCTGAACCATACCTGCTTTTGTCCGGTGGGCACAGGCTGGGCTGGCTTTGCCCCGGATCTGAAGCTACTGCTGGCATGCAGGAAGCCAAGATCACTAGGGTCTGCAAGGGAAATGGGTGACACCCAGCCAGGGTAAAGGAGAAAGTGTGGTTTCTCCTTTTCTCCCACTGCCCCAGTCTCCCTGGCCCCTCTGGCCAGCACCACCACCAGGAATCAAAATCATTCAAAGGGCCCCAGAAAGCACGGGCCCTCACAGGAATGACAATTTCCTTATGTGGCATAAGCAGCAACAAATGTCCATCTGCCCAGTCCCCACCCCCTCTACCTCTGGCTGACTCTAGGTGGTGAAAACATACCTTCTTCAGAGAGACCCTGAAGACCAGATGCCCTCACGGAGCTGTATGAAGAGAGGTTCTCAGGCTGAGTGGAGGGTTCTTCCTGGCCCAGCCTGGGTTCCCTAAGGCCAGTGTGCCTGGGAGCTGGGCCATCAGAGCTGGGGAGAATGTGCCTCCGGAGTGCTGGAAAGACCCAATAAGAGTAGTCACATCAGAAGGGGATCAGCTCAGTCTGCTCAGGCTCGACTGAGTGTTCCCTGAGGTTCGGGGGAAGAATGTGGAATTTCCTCCTTCACACACCTCCACCTCCTCCTCCAATTCCTTTGCTGGGGTCAAGAGGGGCCTACATTTATGCTGATCTCCTGCCCTAGGTATAAATGCTTCATTTGCCTGAATTCTTCCAGTGGCAAGGAGGCATCTACCTCACTCACAGTTGTAGCCCCGACACCTGGCACTCTATTTGATAGTAATACTGATAATGATTATAAGCATAAGGACAAGACCTTAAACTAATACTTACTGGGTACTTACTGTGTGCCAGGCACTGTTCTAACTCATTGACAGGTATTAACTCATTTAATCCTCCCAAGAGACCTATGAGGTGGGTTTTATTATTATCCCATCTTATGGATGAAAAAATTGAGGCACGGGGGAGTTAAAAGTGACTTGTTCAGGGACACAAGACTAGTATGCACCAGCTATGGGGCCTGAACCCTGACACTAACTCCAGGGCCTTAACCCCTGGGCTGTATTGCCTGTGTACCATGGTACATAGTAATTATTCAATGAAGATTCACTTAGTAATGAATGACTGACCAGAGAATGACCTGAAGGGTCATGGGTGAAAGGTAAGCAGGAAGCCACACCCAAGATCTAAAGCAGCCTCGATCCCTGTGGGGCTCCCTTCATGGAAGGGGAGGGGAGGACATGGGAGGACACTGAGGGGCAGGGGTGGTCCACACCCTGGGTGGGTAGAACTTCCTCACATTCCCCTTCCTCTGACTTCAGATAGGAAAGGCAAGGAGCTGCTGATGGCTCTTTTCCTGAGGTGTGTCCAGAGATGCTTCCTGGCCTAGAAAAACTCCCAGCCTAGCCCTCCTGTCCCTGGGACTGAAAACTCACAGGAGCGCGGATGCCACAAGGGAGATGAGAGGAAACAGTCCAGGGGTCTGCGCCAAGAGCAGTGCTCTGCTTGTCGAGGTCCTGCTGGCAGGGACGACTGGAAGTGGATCTGCCTTGCCAGCTGCAGTGCCAGCACAGCCAGAGTGCCCTGGGAAAGACAGCACACTGGGGACCCAGCTTTGCACCAGTTACCTCCTTCAGTCTCACCCTTCAGCTCAAACGCCACTTCCTTGGGAAGCCTTTCCTGACTCCTGGCTGAGGCCAACTAATACCCTCCCGGTGCCCAAACTTGCCTGGTAGAGCCCTGATCACACTGGTACTTAAGTAATCACCTCGACAATTATTTAGCTAAGGTCTGTCTCTCCTGTTAGTCTCTAAGCACCATGAGGACAGGAATCATGTCTGTTTTGTTCACCCACGTATTCCTGGAGCCTAGGAGAAGGCTAAGATGTAGCACTAATAAATACACACATGTATTTATTACATGCATAAGGAGTGAATGAATAAAGTCTAAGCAGGCAAAAAGATAATGTGGTAAGCTGGGGCTTGGCCACAAATGCAGTGACAGGTCAGGGCTCACCAACAAGTTCATTCTCTTTCTCTGGCCTGAGGCACAACTCTTCCTTTCTCTCTGACCAAGCCACCCCACCACAGACACATTCACACATACAGGCTTGTTGAAGGTATCTCTTCTCTGACAGGTGTGTGGAAAACCTAAGCTAGCTCCTAGCTCAGAGACTGCTTGGTTTTCCCTGCCCCTTCCTGTCCACACCTAAATACCTGTTTATTACAACAGGCACTGGGTACACTGGGAAAGATGATAGTCACGTCTCTGTCCTTACGGACTTTATATCTTCACTGAAGGAGAAAGACAAAATTCACGTACACAGAGAAATAAATATAATAACAACAAATTATGCTAAATGTAAAAAAAAAAAAGAAAGAAATCAGGAGTTTACACAGAGCATAAGACGGAGGTCTGACAAAATAGGGCATTAAGGATAGCCTCTCTGTAGGCGTGATGTGTGAGCTGAGGCCGGAAGGAAGAGAAGATGCCAGCATGTAAATAACAGAGACGTGTATCCAGAATACTGGGACAGCTCGTACCCTTTCACAAGGGCAACAGTGACACAGCTGAGGGACAGCATCAGGACCCCCAGAATCCAAGCCCAGATTCTAGAAGGATTCACTGTAGAATAGCTCTAGGGCTCAGATCTTTGACAAAATGAGAAAATGCTCCCCTCTCCAAAGTATGTTATACCCCTAGTCCACAGCACCAGAGAGAAGTGGGCCTACCATGGAGACATTCCAGGCTCCATTCCGCTGATGACACCAATTTACAGATAAGACAACTGATGCTCGGGGAAGTCAAGTCTTGCCTAAAGCACACAGCATGAAAGTGACAGGGATGAGATGTGACAGAAATGAGAGTGATGTGTGCAGAACCTGGATGACAAAGATTCTGCCTTCTTGGACCTAATGTTCACTACTGAGCACCTAACTTTATACATCAGAGTCAACAAATATTTATTGTTCTGTACTGGGATCTGTACTAGGTGCTTTTACAAAGCCACACTAAGTATAGCAACCAATCTGTAGAGCATGGTAGCTAAGAGCATGAGCTCCAAAATAAACCTGGTTTCTCTACTTAAGAGCTGTATGGCCTTAAGCATGTTACCTAAAGGTCCAGAGCCTGAGTTCCCTTATCTATAAAACAGAGATTATATTTCCCTCGCAAGATTTTTATAAGGATTAAACAAGATAACGCATACATAATATTCTACATTAATATATAACACGTTAGCTATTTAGTATTATTCATTGATAACATCTACCTTGTTCTCAGCTGTGTCACAAGTGCCTAACAAAAATGCCTGGCTCAGAGAAGGTGTTAAATAAATTTTTACTGAATGAAAGGAGAAATAGGGCAGAGGGGAAGAGGAGCCGCAATATCTCCCCCAAATATGCCCCAATGACATGGGTTACTCACATTTTGAGTATGGGGACAATGATGCCCTAGCTCTTGTTTCTAGGCTTTATTACCATGCAGGATCATTCTCATCCACACAGAAGGTCAAGGACAGAGCTGGGAAGCCTTACCCATGATATGGCATCCCACAAGGTGTTTGGGGAGACACGGGCAGACATCCACTGGAAGGCATCCTTCCATCCATGAGACCTTGGGCCCCTGTTCGTGCCTGGGCCTGGGCCATGGGGGCCTGACCTAGATGAGGCAAGAAAAGCCATCAAGTTATATCCCAAGTGGAAGGAGTAGGGGGTAAGGGGAAGGGATGGGTGACGGAATGGTAATATCTCACCTGTCAAAGCTGGGGACAGGGACCAGCAGAGTGGAGGAGGCAGCCTGAGGCTCATTTGGGTTGGTAGACTTTGGAGTCAGCCCCCGGAAGCCGGGTCCCAGCAGACGGGGAAGAGCTATGTATAATAACAAAGATCAATCATCTCAACATGAACGGCCCCACCAATCTTCCCTCTGTTCCTTGACAGAGCCCCACTCCTGGAACCCAGGAATCACTGGCATCTGCCACTGCGTAAGTTCTTAAACAAGGACATAAGTGGGAATCTTTTGCTTAGTACAGTTTCTGAGGTGCCACCCAGGCCAATAAACCAGGATCATCCAGGGCATATTCTGAAAATGCTCCCAGGGTGACTCTGATGTCCTCCCAGGGCTGACAACCACCATTATGAAATTACCAGACATTCCTACGCAAACTCCCGCTCAATGTTTGGAGCGCCCTGACTCTAAATCTTGCCTCTTTTCATTGGTTCCGCACTCCATTGGCCACTACCCACCTTTCACGAATTCGGAACACCAGCCATTTGACCCCTCCCCCTTTAGATAGCCCCACCCATCTCCGTGGCCCTAAGCTCCACCCTCTTCCCCACGAGCCCCATTCACACCTCAAATTCTAGCAGCCCCTGACCAGCGGGCGTAGCCCCGCCCCCGTGGGCCCCGCCTTTCCTCAGCTTTAACCCAGCCCGCTCAGGCTTCGGCTCAGTCCTCCGGCCCGCCCTTCTCCAGTTCGGAGTTTCAGCTGCTTCTCGACGCGCGGCTCCGACGCCCCCTACCTCTGCCCAGGAGTCCCGGGAGGCGCCACATGTCGTCGCCAACAGCATAGAGAGCTCGCAGTCCAAAGAGCGAGGCCAGACCTACGGGCGGCGGCTAGAGAGGCCGCTGTCGTGCCCTCCGAACGGCCGAGTCCCGAGGAAGCTTCCAGCCAGCCAATTAGAAAGGAGCCTAGCCGGAAGACCGGCGCTGCGCGAAAGGAAGTGGGGGCTGGCTGGGAGGTGAACTGCGGCAAGGGCATGGACGTGGGCCCGGCCTACCCTGGAAGAGGCGTCGCTTGCCGCCCGCAAGAGAGTGGGGAGAACGCTCAGCGGTGGGGGGGGTGGGGGTGGGGTCGCAGGTGGCGAAGCCGAACCGAGTCGGAAACTGGACTGTGGAGAGGCGGGGCTAAGGGCGGCCTCGGTAGCGCAGGATGACCTTGCAGACACCGTGGAGACGCGAAAAGGGGAATAGTGTACCCCAGCCCCGCGCCTGGACGAGGCGGTAGTAAGCAGGGCCAGTGGGCGGAGAGGAGCGCTAGGGTCCAACAAGAGAGGCCCGTAGTCCGCGCTTTTCCAGTCCAAGGCCCTCGACTAGGAGATTCGGGCTGGGACCGACGGGGTAGGCGTTAAAAAACTGCGCAGGCAGCGTTGTGATTCCGGGGTTCTAGCTCTGGCTCATCTTGTGTGTACCGTGCAGCCACCGTACGACCGTTTCCCCTGTCTGGGCCTCAGCTTGCGCTATGATAGGATCAGATAGATGGAGGGATCTCGAGTAGTCCTTCCTGGCTCTACAGGAACAACTTGAGTTGCTTTCGAAATACCTAAGAGGAGACCGTCCCCCCACCGACCCCCCAACACCTGTTAATCAGAGCCCTCATGCTCAGACCCAGCCAGTGTTATCTATGCATTCTTTTGTGTGGAAGAGAATGGTTCTTCTTTCACCAAATGTGAATATATGAAATAAAGGACTTCAGGTTCAAATCTAAGGTACTTAGACATCCTTCCTCCTTCTTTCCCCCAGGTACATGACTTCTGGTTGGGAAGAAGTCTACACCTGGGCTAACAGCTTACTGGGGTCACCTTTTAGACCTGGTTTTGTGATAGGACAGTTGTATTTGTTCACCAGTTTTTGAGCCATGTGGCAGTCCCCATCATAGAATCTGAGAAGACAGATGATTAAAGAGCATTTGTGGCGTCGAGGAACACTTGGTCCGGTGTTTTAAGAATGGCCTCTGGAGTTCCACAATTGCTTTGAATAATAGCTTTCTTACTTCCTAGCTATGTGTTCTATAGCAGTTAACAATCTTAAGCCTCAGGTTCTTCATCTATAAAATAGGAGGAAAAAATACCTCATGAAATTGTTGTGAGGATTCAATAATGCACTTAAATGGTTAGCAGAGCCCCTAGCACATAGGAAAAGCCTAATAAATGTAAGTTGCTATTAATTGCAGTGGCAGAGGAGGTGAGTAGGGAAAAACAATAGATCTGTTGCAATAGAATCGTGAATACTGGGCTATGGGATACTGAGGAAAGATTCAAAAAAGTCATTGCATTTGAGCTGCATCTTTACATATGAGAAAGAGTTTCCTAGGTGGAGAAGGGAGAAAGCCATTGCAAGCAGAAAAAAACAACAAATAAAGGCCTAGGAGTACAAATATTGGGAAACTGGGTTCAGAGACACACTTGCTTTGGGATTTGGGGCAGGCACCTTTCACATTCCTTGTGTTGCTGCCCCAGAATAGCTGATTTGGGTCTGTTCTTTGTCCCTGGACTTCTGCACCTTTCTTCCTGCCAGCTTGTCTGCAGTTGCTTTCATGCCCGGAGGCTCGGCCACATCCAGCTCTTCAGTGAATACTCCCCAACTATTGGAGCCCTCGCTGCTCTCCGCTTTTCCCAGTTCCTTACCACTTAATTTATTGCCACACAATTTAGCAGTAATTATATGTTGTCCTGTTATTTAATTGTCTCATTTGTGTAAGTCTAGTCTCCCCAGTTCTTTCCCCCGGGGCAGGGATGGCATTTTCCCATTTTGTGTCCCGCATAGAGCTTGACACAAACTGTCAAACCATGTCTTGACTGGACACCTTGTGCTGATGATAGTTACAGACAAGAGCACCAGACCCCAATCAGGGATTTATTGATTTGGGTAGGAACGTATTCATTCCATACATAAACTTTGAAGGGCCCTTCATGTTTGAAGCTGGTTGAAAAATTGTGAAGATGAGGTGTCTGTTTCCATGTAAAATGACATTATGACATCTGTTCCTAGAAATCTAAACAACTAACCACTGTGTAGATGGCAAGGGCAGCTGAAGTCTCACTGGCACAGCAGATCACCTGTTCAGTGTTGCCCAGAGGAGTGCCATCAGAATGACAACTTTGTTCCCGTGCCTTTGGCTTTGCTAAAACCATTGGCCATTCTCTTCTTCAGCTCCCAAGGTTGCTCCCTGTTGTTGGCTTGTGGCCCAGTCAATTTGACCCAGTCCTTCTACAGAGATAAGCTGTCTAACTTAACATCAGGAACCTACTGCCCAGATAGCCACTTCATTACCTTTTGTTCATGACACTGTATACTCATCACAGCCAGTGTTCCAGACATTTTTTGTTGTTGAGTCTCAGTTTACATTAATCAAATATTTTCGTGCTTATTCTGTGCTAGAGAATGTCCCGGTATATAACATTTTTTAAAAAATGGACGTGGTCCCTGCCTTCACAGAGAAAATAGTCTAGCAGGGCAGACACACTCAGTAGACAAATAAAATACAGAATGGTGTCTTGGTACAGCATACAAATTCTCTGAAATTTAGTGGCTTAAAACAATTATTATCTCTCAGTTCTGTGAGTTGACTGGGCTCAGCTGGGCAATTCTGCTGGTCTCACTTCAGGTCTCTCGTGAGGTGGCAGACGGCACCTGAGCTGCAGCTGGAGTCCTATGAAGGCTCAACCAGGACACTGGAACAGCTGAGTCTCTTTCCTTCTCCATGTAGTCTCAGGGCCGTCCCAACTGAGTAGCTGAACTTAAATGGTGGCTCAGAGCTTCTGAATGTACAAAAGTGTAAGCTGCCAGGCTTCTTGAGTTTTAGACCTGGAACCTGCACCTATACCCTGTTGGCTAAAGCAGTTCATAGAGTCAGCCCACAATCAGTGCAGAGGGGAAGACAAATGTTAGGAAGTGTGGTTTTTTGGAGACCAGCAGGAGCTTTAGTGGGGAAAGTACAGGTGCTATGAGAACACCTAGGTACGGAAGGTGGAAAGACTTCCCGGAAGCAATGACATCTTAACTGATGAGCCTGAATGATGAGGTCTGGGATCTAGCGAGATGAAGAAGGGAAAGGGCAACAGTTCAGGCAGGGAAAATTGCCGGGGCAAAGTCTCAGAGAGGCAAAGAGAGCACAACTTAAGATCAGTGTGGCTGTAGCTGGGTGGAGAGTGGGACAGTGGGGGAAGTAGGCGAGGGGGTGGTATGGGATAGGGATAGCCCTTTAATCTGGAGAGATAAATAGCCTGATCATAACGTCTAGTAAGCCCCCCTCCCTGAAGATGTCTGGACTCTGTCCTGAGGGCATGGGACACCAAGGAAGGAAGCAAGGGCATGATCAGACCACAGAGATCCTAAAGAGGCTACCAGCTACTGTGTGGGGAATGGATTAGAGGAGTTAAATTCTCATTTGCATCCAGACCCATCCAGTGACCTCACCTGTCACCAAGAAGACTGAGCCATCACCTCAGCACTAACATTAGTTCTTGTTGCTTTTTATTAGTGGGAATGTTTTTTAAGATTTAAAAAAATTTTTCTTAACATTTATTTATTTTTTAGAGAGAGAAAGTATGCACGCGAGCCTGAGTGGGGACAGGCAGAGAGAGGGAGACAGAGGATCCGAAGTGGGCTCCATGCTGTGAGTGCAGACCCCAATGCGGGCCTTGATCTCACAACCGTGGGATCATGACCTGAGCTGAAATCAAGAGTTGGCTGTCCAACCGACTGAGCCACCCAGGCGCCCTTAAGATTTATTTTTAAGTAATCTCCACACTCAATGTGGGGCTTGAACTCATAACCTCAAGATCAAGTGTCACATGCTCTACTGACTGAGCCAGCCAGGTACCCCTATTAGTGGAAATTTTTATTAGAAATGCCAGGTCCTTTGTACAAGATTTTTGTTTTTATTTTAAAATGAACATGTCATAGGAAGTCTTCTACCTGGTAGAATTTGGACATAAGGTTGGCCAGGTGATCAAACAATTTGTGCTTAAGTGTAAAGTGTGTTAAGGAAGAGCTTGCCTGCCAAGGACAGGGAGCAGGCCAGATTCAGTGGATTTTACCCCTCAGTTAAGTAATGGTCAGTTAAAAGAGCCCCTATTCTAGGAAAAAGTCAAACAGTACTAAAAGGCTTAAAAAAATTATAAAATCTTTTCCCTCACTCCTCATCTCTAAGATGGGAATGACAATTGTAGGCTTCTCGTGAGATAACGGTATATAAATTGCCTGGCACATGGTCAATAAAAGGTGATGAAGAAGGTTCTAACTTGAGAGCTGCTGTGAGTACAGCTGTGGATGTTTAGTTGCACACTAGACAAATAAATGTAAGGCATGAATAGGAGAGGAAATGACAAGAACATAGACTCATTTGGAGAGGTCTGTCTCTTCCCTTTGTTCTAAGGCCAAACTCTGCTCTGAGTCCCATTCTCTTCCTGCCTCTTCTAGAACCTTGTCACTATAATTAACCTGACCCTCATGCCAAAGCATATGTGTCTCTACTGGTTATTTTCTTTGAGCCTATGAAATATACAAGAGCCTTTCCTATCTTGGGAGGAAAATCCTTCATTTGATCCTCCTGCCCTTTTCAGCTACCATTCTGTTTCATTCTCTCTACTGCCAGATTTCTTAATTAAGTAGCACACACACTGCTTCCTATAACTTCACGACTCCTTTGCTTTTCAGTTTTGTCTCCCAGCTTCCATCGCTGTTCTTCTGACACAGCTGTCAGTGCGGTCGTCACAGACCACCTCATTAACCACCAGTGGGCCTTTGCTCAATCTCCTTGGCCCAGAGCACTTGACTCAGTTGACTGTCCACTCCTTAATTCTCACATACAAAACCACCTCATCATCCCACTTCCTTATTTCTGTCAATTGTATCATTTCCCCAAGCCATTCAGGAAAGAAACCTTGAACTCAGGGTTGGCTCAACTCCCTTCTCTGCCCTCCCCCACATAAGTTTTGACTTTTACTGCCAGTATTAGAAATTCATTAAGCTAGTTTTTTTAGAAAAATTTGATCAGGATATGGAGGAGCGGAGGGACATTTAATGGACCCTAAAGACAGGATATAGTTGGAATCCAGGAAAGACCAGGACTGTAGACTTGGGAGTCGATGAAGTGAGCCTTCTCTCTCTAGCTTTCTTTCTGGAATTCTCATGATCTTCACAGACACCCCAAAGGTGCTAGATACTCCCACACCTACTTAGTCCCCAGGGCCCATCAAAAATCACCATCTTTTGCATCAGGCCCTTGAATCTGTCTTCTCCCAGCTTCCCTTCTACTGCATTTCCTGTGTTGGTTTACCTTCTGATCATTCTGTGTCTGCCATTGCCTCTTCCTCCTCCTGTCCCTGAGTCCAAGCATTGCCCATGTTTCAGTTCTCTGTCCAATGCCCTTTTCTTGAACTCTCTTCTGTGTTGTTGACTCCTAAAGGAGAGGAGACTCTAGGGGCGCAGGGGTGGCTCAGTTGGTTGAGCATCTGACTCTTGGTTTCAGCTCAGTTCATGTTCTCATGTTTCATGAGATAGAGCCCTGCATTGGGCTGCAAAAAGACAGTGCAGAGCCTGCTTGGGATTCTCTCTCTCTCCCTCTTTCTCTGCCCCTACCCCCCTCGTGCACGCACACGCGTGTGTACACGTGCCCACATGTGCACGTGTGCGCACTCTCTCAAAATAAATAAATAAACTTTATATTTTAAAAAAAAAAAAAGGAGAAGAGAGTGGTTAAGAGTTTGGATTCCAGAGTCCTAGTGGCCTGCATTTGAATCTCCCACCATTTTCTAGCTGTGTGAACTTGGGAAAGTGACTTGAATTTTTTGAGCCTAAATTCCTCATCTGTGAAATGGGGATACGGGGATAGTACTGGTACCTTCCTGACAGGGTTGATGTGAGGATTCACTGAGCCATCACATGTAAAGTGCTTAGTTAGCATAGCACCTGGCACACAGAAAGAACTCAATAAATGGCAACAATTATTAGGCTTAGCCTTAGCCTTGTTCTTTTTCCTGAGTTCTAGCCTGACATCATCTGCTAGACTTTTCCATTAGATGTCCTGCTGTGACCTCAGATTCACCTGTCAGAATTCTCTGGATACTGCTGGAAGATGCAGATTTCTGAGAGCTGGAGGGTGGAGGGGACCTGAACAAAGAAAGGTGGTCTCATCGAGTCTTTGAAGGAACCCCCACCTAACCTCAGTCAGGCCTCAGCAGAGAAGACTCTAAACAGTTTCCCTGTAAGCCTTCAGACCCTTTGCCGGCTGACTCTTGGAATCTAGGAGAGCAGGCAGGGCTGCCATTAAGAGAGCAAATGAAGGCTGTGAATCCAACCTTTAAAAAAAAAAAAGCCCTGGGGGTGGTGAGAGGAGATGTAGCGGGATCAGTGGAGCTTTGAGGTGGGTGTGAAAGGTGAGAACAGCACCCTCAGGGCGCTGAGGCTGGCTTAGGCAGGGGCCTCCCTCCACTGCCTGGGATTTGGCAGCTCACCAGCCAGAGGCACTCCTGTTTTTAGCTGAGCTTTTGCAGATCTCCTTTGCCACCCTTGTGAACATTCCTCATTAAGCTCAACGTGGGGAGCAGGGTGTACAGCTTTCACCCGCCCTTCAGCCCCTTGCTCCTACCTGCCTCTCTGCTTCTGGGTGGCAGCATTCCTACTGCATTTGTGGGCAGGGGACGGTATCCTCAGAGCTGTTTGCTCTGAGCCAGAGTGGCCAAAGAGGTAAGAGCTCTGACCCTAAAGCAGAATGTGTCTCTATTTGAAGGCCCCTGTTGGAAGGAACTGGTGAAACAGTATAAAAGACTCAAGATTCCCTCAGGCCTCAGGGTCCCACCAGCCATGCTGGGTGATTCACAACAAATAGAGGTCCTAGGCCAGTCACTGTTCCAGGGCTTGGGCTTGCAATAGGAGAGGCTCCTGGCCCCATGGGGCAAACTGTTCAGGGGGTGGTGGACATTAAACATAACAAAACTGATGATACATTCCATCTAGGAGCACTGCTAGCAAGGAGAAGCCCAGCTGCTATGAGAACAGAGGGCAGAGATTACATTTGGGGAGGGGAAAATCAGGGAGAGTTTCCCAGATGATGTGACAAGTAAATTCGGGCTCAAAGAAAGGACAGGCTGGTTTGAGGTGGAGGGTGGAAAAGAGCCTTGCAAGCAGATGAAACGGTACACGCAAAGGTCCTGAGGCAGAAGGGAACTAGGCTTTTGGGTGGTTAATGCAGCCAGCAGAAGCTCAGTAATGAAGGGGGACAGTGGCCTCTTGAAGGCCGCAGAGCTACCAGCATGGGTTATGCAGAGCTTTGCAGACTACGATGAGAATTTGAGCCTTTATCCTAATGATGATAATGAGCGTTCAATTTTATGTATACGAGTGCTCTACTAAGTACTTTACGCGCGTTTTCTCATTTGCTTTTCATAAGTCCCCTAGGAGGCTGGTGCTATTATTCCCATTTTACAGATAATGAAACCATGGCTCCGGGAAGTTAAATTGCTCAAGATCACACAGTTGGCACGGCAGAGCTGGGATTTGAACCCGGATATCAGGATCCAAAGCCTGCCCTCTTAATGTCTGCACGGCCCTCGGCTGAGAGCTGAGAGCTAAGGATGGCCTTTGAGCTCAGTTCCATCTTCCTCAGACCTAGGTTCCTCTATCGCCGCACGCATGTCCCCGATCCTTCTGCCCAGAAACCCAGGCAGAGGTTTGTTTTGGCCAAAGGAGAAGCGGGCCGCGCCGCAGATTCGCCCCCCGCCCGGCCACCACGGAGGCGAGGGGCTGGCTGGGGCGCGGGCGCCGCGGAACCGCCAAGCGCGGCCGCAGTGCGGAGGGCGCTGGCGGGTGCGCGCTAGCGCTGCCTGGCAGCTGTGAAATCTGGAGGTAATGGACCCCAGAGAGGAGCGTGGGGCGGGCGCCCCTCCGCGTCCGGCAGGGGGCTCCGTCTCCCCGTGATCCCGGGGCCGAGCGCCTCAACCCCGCCGCCCGGATCACGTTCCCTCCAGCCTTGAGGGGGAAAACAGCGTTCATTTCTGATTAAAAATGACTATTTTTTAAATGGGCTTCATTCTTTATTTCTTTCTGTCCTCTCCCAGGGCCAGAAAGAGGCGGAAAGCGACACTGAGAATCCATTCCAAACGAGCAGCCAAGAGGAGACGCGGCAGCTCCCAGATGTTGATGTTTTGTTTTTTGACATAAATCTTTGCACTCATATGGGAGTTTTCATTGATTCATGTTCCCATCTGCTGAATTTCCTCTTATTTATTTAATATGGCTTTTTGGGGAAATCTTGCTCCGAAGCTCTGGAGGAGCGTAAACTGTGGCAACCGCTGCACCCCATCCTCCCGCCTCCAAACGTTGGGTTGCTGGGGGGAAGGGAGAGGCAGTGGCACCCTGCAGAAAAGGCCTGCTTCACGTTCTCATCTTGGGGGACAGGAGCCCTAGGCACGTGCTAACGTGACTGTTCCCGTGCTTGGGGCCTGCCTGAGGCTGTAAACCCGAGAAAGAAACAGCATGAGACAGTCACATTGAGTCTCCCTTCCTTTTGCTTCCTGCCCACCCACAATACCGCGTTCCCTTCAAGCTAAAACACTCTCGGTTCAACAATTTGGAAACCAGGAAACATTTAACAGTGGATGTCCGCATAAAATGTTACACTATCTCCTCCTCCCCGGGGCTCATCCTGCACACCCCCACCCCTATAGTAATTCCTAGTAATGAAGAGCTTCTATTTTAGAGTCAGACCACCTAAGTTTGAATCCCGAGTCTATGAATTCTTGAGCCAGATAGCTTCTCTGAGTGTCAGATTCCTCATCTATAAAATGGGGATGATTATTACTTCTTTTTCCAATACATTTTACAAATGAGGAAACTGAAGCTGAGAGTAGTTAAGAGGGTTGCTCGAGTACAACAGAACCAGGACCCGGAGCACATGAGTGGTTCAGTTGGTTAAGTGCCTGACTCTTGATTTTGGCTCAGGTCATGATGCCAGCTTCCTGGGATGCAGCACGGCGCTGAGCGTGGAGCCTGCTTCTAAGATTCTCTCTCTCAGGGCACCTGGGTGGCTCAGTCAGTTAAGCGTCTGACTTCGGCTCAGGTTGTTCGGTTCAGGTTGTTCATGGGTTCAAGCCCCACATCAGGCTCTGTGCTGACAGCTCAGAGTCTGGAGCCTGATTTGGATTCTGTGCCTCCTTCCCTCTCTACCCCTCTCCCACTTGCTCTCTGTCTTTTAAAAATAAATGTTTAAAAAAATTTTTTTAAAAATTATCTCTCTCCCTCTGCCCCTCTCCCCTGCTCACTTGCTCTTTCTCTACAACAAAAACAGACAAACAAACAAACAAACAAAAAACCCAGTACACACTTCTCGGCCTTTCTCTTCCTCATCCCATCCCACCTCCACCCCTTGCCCAGCTGCTCCTTCAGGTTTCCCAGGATAGGCCATCTGCCTGGCAGAGAGAGGGTACTTTCTTTTCCATGATGCACAAAGACTAAAAATTAGCGATTCACAATGTCTGACACCTTACAACAGTATCCATTTAAACTTAGAACATAGGGCCAGATATGGAAAGGACCACAAGGTCATCTCATCCTGTCCCCTACCTCATCCCTGCAGGCTTCCCTGACAGGTGCAGAGAATTCACCCCCTTACAGGACAACCTTGTCCTCTAGGTATTAGGAGACCCACAGACCATTGAATGGGACCACTTGAACATAAGAAACCATGGTTGCCACAGAGCAAGCCCCATAAAACCTATTGTTGCTAAGACCTGAGACTGTATCTCCAGTCCCAAGTGGAATGGAGAGATTACTCACAGTGTGAGATTATTGTACAGCATCATCCTTTGTGAAGCACAGACTGAATACACATTCCTTCCTGATGTATATCCCGTCCAGTCCAAGCTTCTCTGCACATGCTACATGGGACTCTCCTTGCAGGGCAGGGTATGGCTGCATATCTAGGACTCTGTGATTTGGTTCTTAGCTCACCCTGTAAATGCACGTGCCCTTAACTCTCATCCATGCAGGCTGTTTTCTGGAACTCCCGTGTGTGGTAAGCAGATATGATTGACAATCATAAATTTAGTGCAGAGTCAGAGAAGACACAGAGGGGAGGGGGACTCTGGGGACCTGGACGAGAGAGGTAAGAGCAGTGAGGAGAGAATCGCATTTGTGCAGGCCCCCTGTGGGAGGCCCAGGCATGAGGCTCCAGCCAGTCCCTGAGATGCCTCACTGACACCCTCTTGGCTACATCACGCTTCCCGCAGTGTGGATTTAGCCTCGGAAGTCAACACAGGACACAGTAGGATGGCCCAGGCCCAGTTCAGCGACAGTGAGGGAAGCCATTCTGCTGACTGTATGCTCTAAGGCACCGTGGAAGCAGCCAAGAATAAGAGCTGTCACCCAGCCAAAAGGCACTGGGATTAGCCAGGAGGCCAAGAAAACCTGGCCAGGGTCTTCCAGCCAAGAAATGCCTACAGGGGTGTGTACCTCTGAATGCCATGTCCACAGGTCTTAGAACAGAGACTTGCGCCCAAGCTTGGCCATGAGCTCCTTAGATGTACCTCCCATGAAGAGCCCAGTAGGGGGTACTGGGGAAGGCCTTTCCAAACCAGAGTGTGCTGATTTCCACACCAGGGACTGATATACTTTGTCATATGATAGAAGTCCTAGAGAAAGGGGTGTTCAAATGCTGGACTCACTACACAGACTATGGGTTCCTGGGCTAGAGACACCTTGGGATTTTTCCCTTTTACCCTTCCATTTTACCCTGGATTACCCTTCCAGCTAATCCAATTCAGTAATTCAATTCATCCTATATCTGCTGAGGACGTGCAATGCTCAGATGCTTTTCAGATGCTGAGGATCTTATGGTGAATGAGGAAGACATGGGCCCTGCCTTCAAGGAGTTTACAGTTTAGGGGGAAAGAGGTTCAGGATAATTACATTTACAGGTGGCTTACAAAAGGAGAGGCTCAGGGATCTACGGGATAGGATCAGAGGAAGTTTAACACAGCTTAGTGAAGTTTCTCAACATATGGTACCTGGGCCACCTGCATCAAAGGCATCTGAGGTACTTGTATAACATTCAGATTCTTAGCCCTCATGCCAGTTGTATTAAGTCAAAAGCTCTGAAGGTGGGGCCAGGAATCTGCCTTTTTTTTTTTTTTTTTTTTTTTGGAGTAAAATTAACTAAGATACAACTAGCCATTTAAGAGTATATACTTCACTGGCACTTAGTACAATCACCACATTGTGCTGTCACTGCCTCTATCTAGTTCCAAAACATTTTCATCATCCCCTAAAGAAACCCCATACCCATCAAGTAGCCACGCCTCATTCCCCCTCCCAACATCTGGCAACCACTAATCTGCTTTCTATCTCTATGGATTTACCTATCCTGGACATTTCATATGAATGAAATCATACCACATGACCTTTTGTGTCTTCCTTCTTTCCCTTAGCATAATGTTTTTGAGGTTCATTCATGTAACATACATCAGTACTTCATTTCTTCTTATTGATGAATAATATTCCCATATATGGATATACCACATTTTGTTTATCCACTTATCCATCAGTGGAGATTTGTGTTGTTTCTACCTTTGGCTACTGTGAATATTGCTACTGTGAACATCCTTGTACAAGCATTTGTTTGAGTACCTGTTATCAATTCTCTTGGGTATATATCTAGGAGTGGAATTGCTGGATTATATGGTAATTCTATCTTTAACTTTTTCTTAAGTTTATTTTTATTTATTTTGAGAGAGAGAACACGAGAAGGGGAGGCGCAGAGAGAGAAGGAGAGAGAGAATCCCAAGCAGGCTCTGCACTGTCAGTGCAGAGAGCCCACTGCGAAGTTTGATCCCACGAACCTTGAGGTCATAACCTGAGCTAAAATCAAGAGTCGGAGGTTTAACACCCAGCCAGGTGCCTCCCTATGTCTAATTTTTTAAGGAACTGCCAAACTGTTTTCCACAGTGACTATACTATTTTACATGCTGACTAGGATTGTATGAGGGCTCCAATATTGCTACATCCTTGCCAGTACTTGTTATTTCCCTTTTATTATTATTTTTTTGAGTTTATTTATTTATTTTGAGAGAGAGTGTGTGTGTGATCAGGGGAGGGGCAGAGAGAGAGGGAGAGAGAGAGAGAGAGAGAGAATATCCCAGGCAGGCCCCACACTGCAGGCAGAACCCAACTCTGGGCTCAAACCCACGAATTGTGAGATGGTGACCTGAGTCAAAACCAAGAGTTGGACGCAACCCAGGTGTCCCTTATTATTATTTAAGATTTTATTTTTAAGTAATCTCTGCACCCAATGTGGGGCTTGAACTCACAACCTTGAGATCAAGAGTCACATGCCCTACTGACTAAGCCAGCCCCAGACACCTCTATTATTTTTTATTATAGATATCCATTCTAGTGGGTGTGAACTAGTATCTCACTGCATTTCTAATTTGCATTTCTTTAATGACTAATGACGCTTAGCATCTTTTCATGTACTTATTGGCCATTTGTATATCTTCTTTGGAGAAATGTCTATTCAAGTCCTTTGCCCATTTTTAAATTGTATTATCTTTTTGTCATTGAGTTATAAGAGTTCTTCATATATTCTGTATATGAGAATCTTATTGAGTATATGATTTGGGAAGAAAGAAAGAAAGAAAAGAAGGGAGAGAAAAATGTCTTTTCACTTTTTTGATGGCGTCCTTTGATGCACAAAAGTTTTTGATTTTGGTGAAGTCCAATTTATCCATTTTTTCTTCTGTTGCTTGTGCTTTTGGTGTCACTTTTAAGAAGCCATTGCCAAACCCAAGGTTATAAAGGTTTGCTTTCATATTTTATTCTAAGAGTTTTATAGTTTTAGCTCTTACATTTAGGTCTTCAATCCACATGGAGTTATGGAGTTAATTTTTGTATATAGTGTGAGGTAGGGATCCAACTTCATTTTTTTGTTTTTTGTTTTTTGTTTTTTTGCTTTGTTTTTTTGTTTGTTTTGGCATGTGGATACCCAGTTGTCCAGCACTATTTGTTGAAGAAACTATTCTTTTCCCATTGGGTGGTCTTGTCAGTCTTGTTGAAATAGCAATAATAGTAATTTATTGACACCATATGCCAAGCACTGGTAAGCATTTTAGAACATTATTTAACTAATTTTTCACAACAGTCCTATAAAGTGGGAAACATTATCATTTCCATTTTATAGATGAGGTAACTGAGACTTGAAGGAGAGACGTAACTTGCCCAAGGCAACCCATCTATCAGGTGGCAAAGGCAGAATTTGAACTCAGATCTTTCTTTTCCAATTTCTTTTGTCCCCCCAGGCCCCGGTAAACTTTAATCATCTCCTTGCAATGAAAAGCAAAACATCAGGGGCACCTGGGTGGCTCAGTCGGTTGAGCATCTGACTTTGTTTGGCTCAGGTCATGATCTCATGGTTCCTTCCTGAATTTGAACCCTGTATTGGGCTTTCTGCTGTCAGCACAGAGCCTGCTTTGGGTCCTCAGTATTCCTCTCTCTCCCTGCCTCTCCCCCCAGTCACACTCTCTCTCTCTCAAAAATAAGCATACACACACAAAAAAAGAAGTAAAACATCAAACATGTGCCTTTTCCGGCCCCTGGTCCAGTCTTTCCACATTCTTCCCAGGCTATTCATTCTTTAGGGCCCAGAGAGGTCTTCCCATTCTAAAATTGTTCCTTATTGTTATTCTCTCCCTTTGAATTGATGGTTGAATTAATGCATACATAAAAATAAGTAGCAATGAGAACAATTTGCAGTTATATACTTATTTGTGTATTTTTTTTAAATTGATTTATTTATTTTGAGAGAGAGAGACAGAGAGCAAGGGAGGAGAAGAGAAAGAGGAAGAGAGTGAATTCCAAGCAGGCTCCATGCCTAGCATGGAGCCCAACTTGGAGCTCAATCCCATGACCCTGGGGTCATGGCCTGATCCAAAATCAAGAGTAGGGCACTTAACCGACTGGGCCACCCAGGCGCCTTGTGTATTTGTTAAATCTCTCTCTCTGCCACTAAACTGTCAACCCATGTAGGCAAGATTCCAAACTATTCAGTTCACCTAGTACCAGCAGGTGCTTACAAAGCATTTATTGAATAAATAAAGAAAGATAGGAACTCAAATATTTTGGGGACATTAAATGAGTTATTTTTATTTTGAGAAAGAAAAGCAAGTGTGTTGTGAGATGTCATTTAAGATATTAACTATAGATTCCTTCTCTCTCTGGAAAAAATCTTATACCCCATAGAAAGTGCCAGAGGTTTTAATTCCTTGGAAGGAGATACAGAAGAGACCTTAGTCTGATCTAAGAAGCATCTCCTTCCCCATTGGCAGGTTTGAATGCTGAGATGGGGATGAGAAAGTCTCTTTTCAAGAATATCATTGCGCTTGGCTGGCTCACTCAGTTGGAAGAACGTGTGGCTCTTGACCTCGGGGTTGTACATTTAAGCCCCATGTTGGGTGTAGAGATTGCTTAAAATCTTTAAAAAGAAAAGAATATCATCAAGAAGAAAATAGAACATCATCCTAACAGCCTCAGAAGGTCAACTGCCTGCAAAGAAAGAAAAGGGCAAGTGACCTCTCCAGCCCATTTCCTACTCTGGGATTCTGCTTTTCACTGTGGCACCAGAGAGTTAGCAGCGACTATGCTGCAGGTGAAGGCATAATTGCTCCTTACCTCCCCTGGCTCCCCCAGTGTTAAATTAGCTTTATATCAATATCACATTGGCAGCTGGGATGAATTATTGAAGCTCATTCACTGCAGTGGGCCCAGGTTCCACTTGCTTTATGGAATGGAGGTGAATGTGAGCATATTATTTCTGTTTGCCTTGTTGCGGTCAGTACATCTTCAGACTGTTGTTAATATGAAGGTACTCAGCCCTGACCAGCAGATAATCCTAGCCCCTGTGGAGACAGGCATAGTGGGAAGGAAGGTGCACAGGAACATGTCTGCTGGCCCCAATCACACAGGGGCTTTTAGTTATCACAATTTATACTGTAGTCCCCAAACACCTATTCATATACACACACATTATATACATATACACACATAAGCACATACAATCAACATTCACACACATATTTATGCACATATACATTCAAAGTCTCAATAAAGGTATGCTCGCCAGGAACCCAGGAACAAGAATACATAGGGTGCCAACATTTTAAATAGTGACTTTCAAAAGCCTAGGCAAATTAAAACCCTCTCCTCCTCCCTCACCGTCAACACCAATGCTTCCCTAGCAAGGCTGCCTATTTTGTCCGAGACACTGGCAGAGATGGGTGATCTGTGACGTCCCAAGTCATGGGCAAGGAACCAAACTGTTGGGGCTCCTGTGTGCACATGGGGGAACAGTCTTCCTTCTCGGCTCTCCCCCAATTCCATCAAGAGCTGGAGTATCACTGGATTTAAAGATACGTTTCTGCTACTTGGCCCCGATGTCAAAATTATTAGTTACAGCTTTGCATTTATCCATACATACCTGCACCAACCAGCATTCACAATCACAAGCATGCAATTATACTCCTACACACACACACACACACACACACACACACACACACACACACAAACTCACACTCACACTCATGCATGCTACATACCCGGAGCTAGCCCTCCTGGCCACATGGTTTGGTCTGAATGCTGCCGAGAAGGCCTCCTGACCCTATCAGCTGGTCACATGCCTCTCAAAAATCCCACCATTAAATATTTATCCCTATGGGAATCCCCAGTTAAAAATCAAATACCTCTGGTCAAGACAACACACCATAAGGTTATCATGTAACATTTTGGCAGGAAGTCACTCTGCCCAGGGCACTTCCCCCTCCTTTAGCCAAAGCTGATTCTTATTCCTCAGGTCTCATCTGGCTTTCTCCGCTGGCTCCCTTTTCCCCTAGACTAACAAGGGAAGTTAAGTTCCCTCATTATCCACTCTCATTACTCTCTGGCATTTTCCTTGGATGCACCTATTGCAACTATAATTAACTGATTATTTGTGTGATTGTATTTGCATAGTTTGTGACCCCATTCAACTGAGAGTTCCAATTGGCTAGGGACTGCCTTTCTCTCTGTTCTTTACTGCACCACCCGTGCCTGGCATAGTGCCTGGTACACAGCAGATGTTCAATAAAATTGAAATGAAGCTGGAGGGTTTGGAGAAAGGAGAGCAGAGTAGGGAAAGGGGCACAAAAGGTTGGAGCAGATGTTCCAAACTGTTTTGATCTTGGGCCTCTGAATATCACCAGTCTTTCCCTTCCTCACCTGCCAGAGTGACACCATGCCCCCCTCCTCCTGGGCCATGTTAAGATGCCCAATGGAATCACACAGGGATAGCACTGGGATTGAAGGGGACAGAGACTGTTCAGCTGAAGGTAACAGGCTTGACGGGCGTCTTGGCCTATCAGACTCCCCACTTTTCCAGAATGTGACTAAGAGTTCATATTTCTGGAGCAAGTTTTGTATAAGGAAACTCTGCTTCTTTTTAAAAAGTTTTTATTTATTTAAGTAATCTCTACACCAAATGTGGGGCTCAAAGTCGTGACCCTGAGACCAAGGGCCGCATGCTCCTCTGACCAAACCAACTAGGCACCCCAGGAACGTCTTTTATATATGTTTCCTGATAATTAAGATTGAAGATGTTTGTTGCTGAGAACATATTAACACTAACAACGATAATATTAATAGCTACCATTTATTCAAAGCTTACTATATGCCAGGCACTGGGCTAAGCACTTTATACATATTTATATATTATTAATTCAATTAATTATCCAATCATCTTGTGAGATAAGTACATATCATTCCCATTTTACAGAAACTGAACAAGCTCAGAGACATTAAATCATTGGCCCAAGGTCACACAACTAGGAAGCAGCTAATCCAGGACAGGACTCTTGAGGTCACAGTTTTACCCACCAACCAGCATGCACTACCTTCCACTTTTAGCCCATAGGGATGCCAGTCTACTCCTTATCCCTAGACCTTCCTACTCACTCAGTAGTTATAAACTGAAGGCATTTACGGACCTGAAATTTATTTGGGATCTTGGAAGCTGTCACTATTTCCTTGTCCTAGTACCTGGACCTGATTCCAGATACCTGGAGTCATAAAAGAGGAGAGATGGCAAAATATCTGGAATTATAGGAGGAAGCAGATACAGACAACTTGAAGGTGCCAGTTCCTCAGTGTTCCCCAGCAAAACACTCCTGGGCTCAGGCACACCTACTCCAGATGGACCCACTTTAGTCTTTTTCCTCCACACTTTTCTTCGTCCAGTGGTCTTGAAGACGTAACAAGTGAGTCACATAGGGCCACATAAACCAAAAGTAGGGTGTGGGAGAAGCTGCCACTGAACATGGGCCCTCTTTCCTTGGGACTGCACTCAGGGCCCTAGATTACCATGTACAGGTCCTTGCTGGAAGTGAGAACTGTCTTGACACTGGATCATGGTCTCTTCTTTCCCCCTCTCCTTAGTACACTGTCTTTAGCCTAGTTCCTCTAGTGATTAGCAGAGCCGAAGCTCCATAGCTCCAAATTAGGTCTGGAATCAATTTAAGACTGCCGAGGTCCCAGACCTCATGTGGCTGATGTTTTACCTGTCACAGACACTTTCTGGCTCCTGGTTCCTTTAAATTTGCATTGATCCTGGTGTTCTCTCCTCTAGTTGTGACCTCTTAAAGGGCAGAATCCAAATTAGTTTGAAAATGGTCAACTGGCATGCATCCTGTACTCCTTCTATTACTACTATGTTACAGAGACCAGAAAACTACATTTCCCTGACTCCCTTACACTTAGGTGCACTTGTGTGACTGGAAGACAAAAAGGAGGAAGAGGCCTTCTTTCTGCTATTTTGGGCTTTCTGCTGGCAGGCAGGATCCTGTAGACATGGGGTTCTCCTGTAACAACCACTCCAACTTCCTGTCTCTTCTAATTCCTAGATGGCAAATCTCTGGAACGTGCTCTTTAATTCAGTAGTTTCAGTGATGACATTTTGAGTCCCCATCTTTGTGATCATGACATACATACATAGCTCTCTTCATATTAGCTCTCTTGGTACATTTACTAGGAGTCTATTCCACAAGTCTTTGCATTGTTTCTGTAAACTTAATTCCCTATATTAAATTCCCTTCAGTTTAAAATACATAGAGTTGGGGCACCTGGGTGGTTCAGTCCGTTGAGTGTCCAACTTTGGCTCAGGTCATGATCTCATGGTTTTGAGTTCGAGCCCTGCATCGAGCCACTTCAGATCCTCTGTCTCCCTCTCTCTGCCCCTCCCCAACTTGTGTGCGCTCTCTCTCTCTCTCTCAAAAATAAAATAAAATAAAATAAAATAAAATAAAATAAAATAAAATAAAATAAAATACATAGAGTAGCTTCTGTTTTTGCACTGAACCAAGTCCTCAAAGAGTTATGAAATGACATCTTGGAGAAACTGGGCAAAAAAGCGAGTATGGTGAAGGGTAGGAAGCCAGTTGACAGAGACACAAAAATACATTATCATAAATCAGCTTCTCTTACTGACACCCAGCAGGCTTTCCCATTCAGAGTATAACAAAGATAAAGGCAGGGGCAGAGGAGGAAGGTAGGTAAGCAAAGAAACAGACTTTTATTTCAAGGGTTGTATGGCTTATACATAGGAGATAGAGAAGCAAATAAGCACACAGTTCAAATATGACAGTTCAGAAGTCTGCTAAAGACCCACCACTGAATGTGAACTTGTGTGTGACCCTTAGACACACACACACACACACACACACACACACACACACACACACAGACTATAACTCAGGATTCTCTCTGCTTGTTTGAAAATTCAACCCCTTTATTCCCTCTGATGGCCCCAAATGGGATTAAGAATGATGTAAAAGGTAAAAGATGCATTGTGTTAGGAGGATAAGAATCAAGGTGAAGTGATAAGACTGCAGTGAAAGAAACAAGAATGGAGTAGGAATAATGAAGGAAGATCTAGAAGTAGGTGGGAGGATATACTGAGAGTGAACTCCAATTGAAAGGAGGGAAGGGGGTGAATGAAGGGGTGTTTTAGGGAAGATAAGCAAGCAAACCAACCTCCTAACTCCTGGATAACTTAATTTGTATTGCAAAGTGCCTAGAAAATACTAGGCATTAGATACACATTTACTGAAGAATAAAATCAAGGAGGATAGGGGAGGCAGGATCAAACAGGGTATGTGTGTATTAATAACCACTAACATTAGGGTGCCTGGGTGGCTCGATTGGTTAAGAGTCCAACTTTGGCTCAGGTCATGATCTCATGGTTCATGAGTTCAAGCCCCGCATTGGGCTCTGTGCTGACAGCTCAGAGCCTGGAGAGTGCTTCAGATTCTGTGTTTCTTTCTCTCTCTTACCCTCTCGTGGTGGTGCTCTGTCTCTCTCTCTCTCTCAAAAATAAAAAAAAAACATTAAAAAAATTTTTTTAGGGGCAGCCTGGGTGGCTCAGTCAGCAGAGCGTCTGACCGGCTCAGGTCGTGATCTCATGGTTCATGAGTTCCAGCCCCGCCTCAGGCTCTGTGCTCACAGCTCAGAGTCTGGAACCTGTTTTGAAATCTGTGTCTCCCTCTCTCTCTGCCCCTCCCTCATTCATGTTCACTTGCTCTGTCTCTCAAAAAATGAATAAACATTAAAAAAATTAATTAAAAAATTTTTTTAAATAACCACTAACATTTACCAAGTTTTACCATGAGCTAGGCACTCTGCTAAGCACTTATGCGTTATCACTTTAAATCCACACAAGCACTCTATGAGGCAATTATTAAATTACCCCCAATTAATAGATGAAGAAACTGAGGCTGAGGTAGTTTAAGTACCTCATCCAAGGTCAAACAGGTAGTAAGTGGCAGAATTAGGGTTTGAATTCTAACTTGTCTGACTTCAAACCCAGGATTCCTCACCACTACATCATATGGATTCCCCTTTGAATCAAGACTGGTTCATGCCCTCTCCCCAAAGTTTAGAGAGGACCCCAAAGGACATGGTCCCAAACCTGGCCTATAAGAGAGAAGAGGGCTAGCAAAGGAGGGATGGGGGCAGGCAGCTGGGGCCAGGCCAGGCCCCCTGTCTGGGAAGGGACCATATTAAAGCCTCATCTACAGCAACACAAAGAAAAACAATTTGAAACTTAATCATCTCCCAGAATTATGATCCCTCCCCGCAGCAGGAAGCACATTAGCAGAGCTGAGAAATGATAATTCAGCAGCCCCCAACCCAGCAGGGAGGGAAAGAGAGGAGGAGGGAGAGAGCTGGAGGAAAACTGAAATAGAGGCATGGGGAGAGACTGGGGGCAGGGAGAGGCAGGGCCTGACCTCTCGTGGTTTTTTCTTCTGCTGAGTTGAAGACGTAATTCCAGGGGAGTGGCCTGGTGGCGATTAACCCTTCAATTCTGCTAAGACAGGGCCTCGGTGAAGTTGCTCCTGGGGTCATTTTTCAGCACTGATAGATCCCCATGCCCAAAGCTGCACCAAAGCCCACCCAGGCAAGTTGTGGTTTGTGGTCACGGTCTGAATGGAGAACAGCTCCGGGGCCCCCACGACCCTTAGCACCTTCTTGCCTGATGGCATCTAAGCAAGTCTAAGGTCCGTCAGGACCCGAGGTGCTGGACAGCTCCCAGAGCCAGAAAACGTTCTCTAAGACAGCAGGCGGGGTGGGTGGGGCGAGGCTTCCCTCGCACTCCGCCCGTCCCACTCTGAGGATAAGCCTGAAGGCTGCTCGGAGCTAATGGGGGAAAGGGCTCGGGGTCGTGAAGGGGTCCCGATGGAGATCTGGTGGCGATCTGGAGACTGGAGCCCTGGAGGCAACTTCTCCAGACGCATTCCTTCCTTCTGAGTCGAGACACCCCACTGCCCCCACCAGCGCTCCCCACCCCCCGACTGAGACAATGGCGCCTTCAGCCCCCAGAGATGAATGGGGCCTTTGAGAGCGGCACGCCACGGGGTCAGCAGCGGCCACCAGTCCCGGGGCTGCCCAGCCTCCAGCGCTCGGAGCCACTAGGCTGGAGCTAGTTCTTAAGGGAAGCAAGGTATCCTATGGTCCCTGTCTGAGAGAGTAGTGGCTCTAGGAAAGAGTTTCATCCTGGATCAGGCAGTTCTTGCTAAAGAAGGATTTTAGGGGCTTGGGTAGAGAGAAATCTCCCTCCCCTTACCAGGAAACGTCGCACTTGGGTGTCCCCTCCTCAGGAGGCATCAGAGCACCCTCCTCAGAAGGCATTTAGAGCAAGCTGCATGAATACAGAACCTACCAAACTTTTGCTACCTCCTTTCTCCTCTCCCCAAATCCAGATCCCTCCCTCCCATTGGACAGGTTGTTTTTTCCCTTCTCTTAGTGCCGTTCTCCCTTCTTCTGGGGCAGGCCCCAGGGTCTGGTCCCTCCTCTCTGCTCCTGTCTCCCCATCCCTTCCTGCACTGCACAGACTACCCAGTTTCTATGGAAACAAGCCCAGGATGGCTTTGCCAGGAGGCCAAGGCCACTACTGTTGGTTGGGTTTGGGGGGTGGGGGTGGCAGGGGATAGGGATTGAGAGTAAGAAGCAGGAGTTGAATTCTAGCTATTCGCAGATGGCAACAGAAACCTATGGGGAACCAGGCTTTTACTGTTGGGGGAGAGACATTAAGAAAAGCAGCCAGGGATATAACTGGGTGATGTGATTTGAGGCAGAATCGAGGGGATCCCTGTTCCTCCAGTTCTCAATGCTCCAGACATCCAAAAGGACACCCCTTCAGAAGGGAAATAAGTGGGTGAAGAAGGAAGGGAGACAGTAACACCAAGACCTCTGCCCCTTCCTATTTCACATGAGGCTCTATCAGTTTACCTCTCCTGGGAACATGTTCACTTGAGAGAAGGAGGCCCTCGGGAAATGAGCAGGCTCCCAGGAAGTAGGAGTGGAAACTGGAGTGAGCGTGGGTATTCAGGACTATTCAGGAATTGCCCCTGGGCAGCTGGACCTAGAGGTGGTCAGAGGCCTCAGGGTGTCAAATACTTTTGTGGCATCTCTCCCTAGCACCTCCACTGAGGAGTTGGGCAATGGGCCTGCAGGCTGCAGCTCCCTCCTGTCTTCTGTCCCACCAGGATGCTGGGGTATGAAAAGAAGAACATAGAGGCGGCCAATTAGCAGTTGGGAGCAGAGAAGGTGGAAGAAGCTTTAAGGAAGGAGGGGCCAGGAGAAGGTGGCTGGGTGGGTATAGATGTGTGTGGCTAGGACAAGTAGGGAGCTTCTGAGAGGCTTAACTGGGAAGCCTGGGAAGTATCCCCAGCCCTCACATCCTCCCCATGCTCCCACTTCAGGCAAAGCTGCCTGTTGGGTGAGGGCCATTGGAAGTCTCAGAGTCCTGGGAGAATGTGTTGTGGGGGGGTTTTTGGGAAGGGGCCTCCCAGGTTATCAGGGCTTTCAGCAAAGCTTCCCTGGAGAAGAGGAGGGAGTGAAAGGGGTCCCTTGGGAGCCTGGGTTTCCTGGATCTGAGCCATGGGCTCTCTCTTGGCTATAGCCCCCAGCACAGCCATTTTGGTGTTTGCTTATTTTGGTTATTTTTTGATCAGATATTTTGGCGCTGTGCACACTGCCTCCTGTTGCCATGGCAGCCGTGACAGGGGCTGAGGCACCGTGAGAAAAATACCAAAATTAATGAGTGAGCGAAAGTGCAGCCGAGAGAAAAACAAGGTTAAAAAAAGAGTTAAAACAGTAATGAAAACAGGCTTCCCAGCTCCACAGCAGAGCAGCTGCTGGAGCCTCCCCAGAGCGGCAGCCCCTACCCAGCCTCAGGCTCCTGGCATCTCCCAGACCTCAAGGCAGAACTCAGTCGCCTTCCCCCACCCGGCCAGCCACAGGCGCAGCAACAGACACACAGAACCATCCCAAGTAAAACAGTAGATCAGCTCCAACAGCAGATCAGTCCCAGCTCAGGTTGCATGCTGCCTCCCAGAACAGCATCCTAGGGAACAGCTTCTCATCTCCTAGGCAACAGAGTCTGGGCTATGGCCCCCACACAACAGTGGTCCAGCTACATTACTAGGAAATGGCCTCCCAGCTACACTTGAGCTTCAGAGCTATGGCTGCAGGCATAACAGCATCCCAGCTAGAATCCCGCACACAGTAACAGCACAGCCACAAGCCTGGGCAACAGCATCTTAGCTATAGCCAATCCCTGGTATGCTGTCATCACAGCTATAGCTTCGGGACCAATAGCATCCCAGCTACAGTCCTATACACAACAGTAGCTCTGCTCTTATCCCAGGTAACAGACTTCCTCCCAGGTACAGGCTCCTAGCAACAGCCTCTCATCTCCTAGGACCTAGGCAATGGATCCAGCTACAGCTCTACCTACGTCATATTATCAGAGAACTGCTTCTTTGCTATAGCCATTCTCAGGTGTGCCAGCCCCACACCTATAGCTTCAGGCCCAATGGCATTTCAGTTACAGCTCTTCCCTCAAAATGCACACATGAACACACACACACACACACACACACACACACACACACACACACAGAGCTTGGCAACAGACTCGTAGGTACTCTGTGTTGTTCTGGCTATAGCCTATGTACACCAGCATCACAGCACTGCAACAGTATTTGAGCTGCAGTCAGAAACAGCAACTGGGATGACTGGGTGGCTTAGTCGGCTAAGTGTTCAACTTTGGCTCAGGTCATGATTGCACCAGTTCGTGAGTTCAAGTCCTGCAATGGGCTCTCTGCTGTCAGAGCAGAGCCTGCTTCAGATCCTCTGTCTCCTTCTCTCTCTCTCTGCCCCTCCCCCCACAGCTTGCTCTCTCTCTCTCTCTCTCTCTCTCTCTCCCCCTCTCTCTCAAAAATAAATAAACATTAAAAAACAAAAAAAACAGCAACCTTTCTGTTATAGTGCCAGGCCTTACAGCACCCTAGTCCTCTTGGCCACAGCCCATCCCAGGTACATTCATATCACAGCAAGAGCCTTAGGCGACAAGAATAGCAACCACTTCCACGCCTAGCATCCCCCAGGCTCCAACCCCTGGCAAGGTCTCAAGTGGAATCTCAGGCACCATTAGTTTCAGGAGCCCCCCAGTGCTCTACTTGCTCTACTGCCAGGTCCCAGTTTGGTAGGAGGCCAGGAGCCTTGGCTTCTCTCCTCTTCAGATGCCACCTCCTAGTCCCTACTGTTTGCTGGCCTCCTTTCTAGGGGAGACAGCATCATCCCCACGTCTACACTGCCCCAGGCTCAGATTCCCCCACCCCCCAGAGCCCAGCCTGGCAGCTGGGGTAGGAGGGGATAGGGAGCAGGGAGAAGAGTAGGCACACCCTGTGTTGCTCTGGCCCAGTTCTGCTCCTACCACTTGGTGCAGGATTTGGGTTTGATGGTGGTGGAGCAGGGAGGATGGAGGAGAACATCTGGGAAATTAGCATTTCCTGCCCAGCTCCGCGGCTGCCTATCTTGTTCAGCCCTGAGCAAGGGATGAGAACAGAGGAGCCTTTGAATGGCTCCCAGCAAGCCAACTGGGGAGGGTTTGCTGCAGTGGGCAGTGGGTACATGCTGGGGGCAGGGAGCCTGGGGCAGCTCCTCTGTGGAAGATTTCTTCTCTCTGGGCCACTAATTCCTTCCTTGGAGATGTGCTCAATCATGAGGAGAGTGTGAGTTTGGCAGGGGCAGAGGTAGAGAAGCCTGTTACAGGACAGATCCTCCTTTCACTAGCTCATCCCATCCAGAGCCTCCCACGTGGGCTCCTGGGGTTGAGGGCTGGGAGTAGGCACTAGAAGAGGACCCAGGTCAGAAAGGGAGGCTGAGTGAGGGAGGCTGCTCTGCACGAGATCTTTGGCAGTCCTTGGGTGCCCTCTTAGCTGGCCTGAGATCCCACCTTACCCAGAATAGTATTCCACAGAAACGTGGGGAGACAGAAGGGAGGGGGAGGGGGAGGAAGAAGAAAAGGGAATAAAAGTGGTAGGGATGGGAAAATGGGGGACAGGAAGGGGACAGAGGCTATGGCAAATAGAGGCCAAACAACCAGTCATCCCATAATAGGCTTTTCCACACCCAGTGCCAGGCCTTGCCAGGGATAGTCTTCCTCATTCTTTTGACCTAGAACACCCTGCCTAGGCTTATAAGTGGCAAAAGGCAGGAGGTCATATTGAAGTGGAGCATTTTGGATCCTGGGATACCAAACCCTGAGCACAGGAAAGGGAGTTCCCAAGCTTCTCAGAGACCTCTAGATGGCGCCAGAGAGCCAGAGCTGAGAGGGAGAAACCAGAATAGGAGTGTGTAAGACACGGCGTGTGACACCGTGTGTGACTCGGTGAGTGTGAGTGTGACAGGGAGCGTGTGGCACTGCGAGGGCGTGTAACACAGGCCTTGACACTGAGCGGCCTTGTGGGGCAGAGACCCGTGTGAGTCTGTGAATGTGTGTATGTCACTGGTAAATATGTGGGGCCACAATTCCATCCCGCCCTGAGGGCAGGTGATAGGGGGACCCTCGAAGAGCCCAAGCTCCGGCGCTTCACCTCTTCACCTCATTCTCATTCTTGTATATATCCCCCATCCTCATTCTAGAGGAGCCCCCGGGTCACATTACCCTCCCCCTCCTAAGGTCCCCTCCATAGCCCCACCCCCACGGCTTGCTGCGGCCTCAGAGGCTGACCGCTCTGCGGCTTCGGCCAGAGGGGGAGGGGTGGACTTCCCCGGAGCGCAATGGGAAGGGAGGGCCACGCGGGGTGATCTGGGGGTCTGGTCGGGAAGAAGGTGGATCTGGAGGAACGGATGCCCTCCAGGGAAGAAGGCACTGGGGGAGACATTTCCCCTGCCCCAACTTCCCAAGAGGCAGGGTAGGGGACAGGTGTTTGAGTGAGGTTAGGAAGGGAATTCAGGAGGGGTCCCAGATGGGGGCTCTAGTGGGATAAGTGCAAGGTGAAGAGCCAGGGAGGGGTACTGCCTGTGTATCCGGGCCCGGGGTAGTGGGGAGATAGCGAAGGGGAGTCGTGGCTTTGGGGAGCAGTGCTCGGGGTCCCCTCCCGGAGGGACCAGAGCGGTCCCGAGCTCCACCTCCCGGCCGGGGGGGGGGGGGAGTGAGGGCGGGGAGGCGGGCGGGAGGCAGGCGGGCGGGCCAGGAGGGAGGGGGAGGGAGGGGGCGGGCCGGGCTGTGCGCTCCGCTCGCTGCTGGCTCCGCCGCCGCCGCCGCCGCCGCCGCCGCCGCCGCCGCCGCCGCCGCCGCCTCACACACTCGGGGAGCGGGAGCGCGGCGCGGACACGAAGCCGCCGGGGCTGCTGTGCCCAGAGCCAGCCGGAGCCGGAGCCTGAACCGCAGCGCCAGCCCGAGCCGTGCCGAGCCGCGCCGAGCCGCAGCCCGGGCCGGGGCCGGTGGCGGCTCATGGACAGCAGGGCCGGCGGCCGGCGGTGCCCCGAGGCGGGTAAGGATCCGGTGGCGGTGGAGGCAGCGGCGGCTCCCGGCCAGGAGCGGCCATAGCCGGCGGGAGCTGAGGGAGGGGCGCTCAGCGGAGCGAGGCCACGGGGGCCCAGGCTGTGCTCAGCGCGCTGGGGCTGAGGTGGGGGCGGCTGAGAGCTTGGGCTGGGGGTTACGGCCGGGGCACCCTGGCCTCCAAAGTCCGCGGCGAGGAGCGGAGCGAGGAGAGGGGGTGCTGAACCGGACCTTTGCCTCGGCGTTCCGCACCCCTGCGCGTTTCGACCCGCGGGGAATAAGGCGACTCTAGGAGCGCGCCGAACCGAGGTGGTTGGGGGAAGCGCGCAGCCCCCAGTTTGAGGGGGGGGGGGCTCCCCGAGGACCAAGCAAGCAAGGACCCTAATACACAACGCACACACACACTTGTTGGGCGACCAGCTCGGATCACTTAGGTGCTTCAAGCTCCCCGCGGGCAACCAGAGGGCCAGACCACGGACATATGTACATGCATACATACATCCGTACATATATGCACACAGACATACCTCCCGCACACCAGCGCCCACTGGGGCACCGTCACTAGCACATAATCCGCTTCAGCGTCTGCACGCTCAGCAGCACGGACACACAACCCTTGGCCACAACAGAGCGACAGAACATAACCGGGTGTGACATTCGGCGACATGGACACACAAACACAATCCCGTGCCCTCATGTACGAGTGTCACAGCCACAGTTCGCCAAACGAACACTCAAAACCTAGCCTCTCACATACATATTCCTTTAAGGAACACACCCTACCATAAAATATGTTACGCACTCCTTGGCCAGAACATAGATAACACAACACAGGTCTCGCTTGCCCCCCTCAACTGCACCCACATAAACACACAAGCCTAGTGTCTCAGCACACGCCTTGATGGCACACACCCTAACACAGAAAGTAGAACCTACAGCGGCGCCTCACGGGCACAAACACTGAATCTACTGCTTCACACATCTTAACACTGGGTGTCACACACACCTTACACCAACAGTGTCACATTACACCTGCAGCCCATACACACAAATACACACTCAGTCCCTCTCCCTACGAGGCCAGATTCCGTCCTGGGAAGCCGCTGGGCGGTCCGGCGAGCCCCCAGCGCCCCTTCATCTTAATCACGACATTGTTATTGTAAATATCAGCACAGCGGGAACCCTGGGGGCTGGCTGGACCGGCTTCCCTGCCTGCGTCTCCCCCACCCCCACTCCGCGGCCAGCCCTGGCCGGGTATTCCCGGAACAGGCTGGACTGGCAGGCCGCGCCACCCCGGCTCCCTTGGGCTTCAGGGCCCCAGGTCCCTTTGCAGAGGGTGCAAGCCTGCGGCGGTATTTGCGACCCTCCTCGGGCCTTTTAGCTGCGTTCTGCGAGCCACCTGGGTCCACAGCACACCTGGGTCCCGCACACCTGTGTCCCTCTCACACCTGGACGCCCCCTCCGCCGGGTGCCGGCTACAGGCCAGAGTCGTGTGCGCGGGCAAGGCCCTGCGGCCCGAAGGGAGATCGCTGCACGCGCTGGAACAAAATTGGTAGGCGAGACGGACTCAGCCACCCTCGGGAGCCAGACTTCTGGCCTCAGTTTCCCCAGCAGTGATTGACGACTGTTTCTTCTAGCTGGAAGTATTCGGTGAGGCGTTGAGGTCTGTGAGGATTGAGTGCGGGGCAAAGACCCCTTTCTGCTAGCCTGGAGAGGGTCCTTTCCTGGAGAATGTCCCCACCCGGCTTGGCTCGCCACGCTTTGTGATTCCGGCGCCGGCTCGCTCCCCGCCCCCTCCCGGCGCCCGCTGCTCGGCTCCCGCCGGCGCCCGCTTGCAGGGGACCCTAGGCAGAGGGCCGAGACGCGGAGGAGGAGGGATTCCCCGCGGCGGCCGCTGGGGCCGGGGGCGCAAGGGGCCCGCTAGCCGAGGCACGTTCTCACCGCTCCCCCCTCCCCCGCCTCGCCTTGAGCTCCCGGAGGCCCTGCGTCGCTGGGATGGGGGTGGGGCCGCCTGAGTCCGAGGATGGTGGAGGAACAGCCGTTCCCCACCACCACACGACTGCGTCCTCCGGGAGGAGATGCCCACGCTCTGGGTGTGTGCGGGGAGCGCCCGCTGACCACGGAGGTGTAGACAGGAGGCTGCCCCGGCGATGGAGTCCAGGACACCTTGCCGGAAGACGCTGGGGGCCTTCCATTACCTGCTCTGGGCCAACCTCCCGTAGCTGCCAGGAAAGAGGTCGCCCCGAAGGTGTTTGTGACAGCCTAGAGGTGGGGGCTAGTTTCTTGACGTAGAGGTCTAGGAGGATTGAAATCTGTAATTACAAGTAGCCCAGGGCGTGGGGTGGAATGGGGGAGAGGGATGAGAAGGGCCTCCAGGGATGGCCTAGGGGTAGTGTAGTAGAGGCGCAGATCTGGTTGCAGTTCTAGCAGCGTGTTTCCCCTCTCCTCCGACCCAATTCAGCAAGTGACTTCATCTGGAAGAGGGTGTCTTGCTGGTCTGGTATCTTCCTAGCAGAGGGGCTGATGCTGCTGTGGCTACTCGGTCAGGGGATCTGGGCTAGATAGAAATAGTGAGCTTACTGCTGGGAGGAGAGGGGTGGAAGCACCAGGAGAAGGCCTGCGGGGGCGGGGGCAGGGGTGGGGGTGGGGGGTCGGGAGGGGGATGGGGAGGAGATGGAGAAGGCTCTTCTGATATGGGGTGAGGGCTACCCCTACCTTGAGCAAGGATAGCTGGTGCTGCAGAGTGAGATTCTTTCAACGATGCATTGAGCACCTGCTATCCACCAGGGCCCATGGTGGGTGGTGAGGATGCAATACAGTGGTAAGATAGACACCAACCTTGTCTTCATAGGTCTGCTCAACTGGTAGGGGATGGGTGCATTTATTTACTGAACCAGTGAGCACCTACTGTGTGCCTGATGCTGGAAATAAAATGCTATATGTATGTATATATATCTGTCCTTTACAATGTAATAGACTTCAGTGCCACAGATCTCATTTAATTCTCCCAGATACCTTCCAAGGGGCAGAATTTATTATTTCCATTCCACAATATGGAAGTAGGTTCAGAAAGGTGAAGTCACCTGGCCAAGGTCATATAGCTAGGAAGTAAGTGGTGGAGCAAGGGTTTGAGCCCAACAATCTGACTCAAGAATGCAGGTGCCTGGAAGCCCTGCAGAGGCTAATAGAGGGTTGTGAAAGAGAAGGGAGAGGAGCTGAGGGCTGTGCACTTGTTCACTGTGGGAAGTCTCTGAACAGCTCCACCCCACACAGCCCTGCTTGTTTACCCTACTCTCCCAGAGGTTGGCTTTGTCCTTTGTGGTTTTTGTTTGTTTGTTGTTGGTTTTTTTTGCCCCCGGTGGTAGTGGCTGTTGTGTAACAGTGCAGGGGTAAGAAGGGTGGGGGTCAGAGCTGACCTGGTGCTGCCTCTAAGTGTTTTAGCATTCATCAGAAAGTGGACCATGGTCCCTGAGGTGGACTGAAACTGAAGGTTCCAGGTGAACCCTCACTGCTATTCTCCTCCCTCCCCAGATGTTGACACAGATGGCGTTTTCCTTGGCCTTCCCTGGACTCTGCCCCCTCATACCTTATTGCACTCCTCAGGCCTGAGAAGAATGAATCACTGTGTATGCTGCAACTCTGCTTCTCAGGGTGCCTATGTCACTGGGCAGAGGTGGGGACACCCTTGCCAGGAAGGCAGCCAGTGCCTGGGCAAGGGCAGATAAGATGCTAATCACTTCAAAAGCTGCCGCCTGGGACTAATGACTCCCAATAACCAACCACCTGAGCAAAGTTCAGGGATGATGGGGGCCAGGGTTAGGGCTGCCTCACTGCTGGTCCTGGTTCCTCTGACTCCTGCATCCCTAGGATGGCATGCGCCCTATGGTCGGGGGCGGGGGGGGGGGAGGCCTGGGAGGCTTGGGGTTCAGTCCTTGAACCCCAAGCCCTCTCTTTCTTTCCTTTCCAGGCAAGTTGGTAGCTCGGAGTGGGGAGAGGGAGGGAGGGAGGAGATGCTACATAGCAAACACATTCTAGCCTCTGTGACCTTTGTTGATTTTCTTTCCCCCCCAGACTCTGGGCCTTGAAGAGACATTCTTATTTCCCACGTCCTGACTCTTCACTTACTACTTTTGTGACCTGAGACAGTTCCTTATTCTTTCTGAGCCTCAATTTTATCATCTGTACCATGGGGAGCTGGGTAATAATAAAGTACCCGTTTCAGAGGGTGGGGAGGATTAGATGAGATAATGTATGCAAATGGAGTAAAATCTCAGGGAGTGTTAACTGGGATGATAATGATAGTGATGACAGTGATGATGATGGTAAAGGCGACTGTAGAATTTGCACTTCTTTCTTAACTCCAGGGACCTAGTGTTTCCTGATATTGTATCCTGCTGTCTGGGGTGGGGTGTTCTCTAGGTCCCTCCCCCTAGAATCAGAATTCCTGGGGTGGGGGCATCATTTTAAAGCAACTTTCCAGGCACTTCATGGGCCTTAAAGCTTCTTCAACTCTGGCCCTCACTGTGTGTAGCCACACCCCCAAACCTATGTTCCCCTAAATTCCTACTTCCTAAAAACACCTTCTTCCCTATACCTTCCTGGCCTTGGATATTCCTCTGTGGTTCTCTTTCCAACTCAGAAGTTGTATACCACAGTCCTTTCCTGACTCTTCTGCTGGATGGAGGTAAGGGATCTCCTAAGGGTAACAGTGTGAATGAGTGAGAGAGAAAAAAATGTGTGTGTGTGTGGTGGGGTAGGGGGTGGTTACTGTGTGCACTGCCTGGGAGGCCTGAGGGGTTAGAACTGTGTATTGTGACCCTGAGAGGGGGAAGGAAGGGCTTAGCCTGTAGCTATTGGAGCCGCTACAAATCAAAATCACCCTGACTCTGTCAGACCACAGACCTCTGAATTTATAGCCAAAATGTGTGAGCATTCATTTTTTTCTTGGAAAAATATGCACCATGGTTTCATAAAATTCATAAAGGGGGCTATGATCTAAAAAGGTTAAGAATCCCTGTTCTGAAGAGAGTGAGTGGAGGCAAGCAGTCACTGCCTTATTTCTCCTCTGTGTCAGGTTTAGGGTAATTCCCATATAACCACACCCTCCCAAGATTTATGCATAGAATTGGTGTGCAAGAGGATTCCATCGTGTGTGTGTGTGTGTGTGTGTGTGTGTGTGTGTGTGTGTGTGTGCTGTTCCCCTCCCACCCCCATGGGGGGACAGAGGCTCAGGTACCCAGCAGGGAATGAGGTTCTTTGGTGAGAGTCCATTGGAGGTGTGATTGGGTTGGAGCTTGAAAGTAAGATGAGCCTTGTGCTAGGTCCATGCAGGTAGAGGGGAAGCGATGGGAGGATGGTTCCACATGGGGCATTAGATAAATTCCTCCTTCCTTTACAGAGATTAAGATTGCAACTCAGAACAAGCACACACACTAATCTGATAGCAGCCTCACACACTCTGAGCACCTTACTGTCAAGGAGTGACGGTGGGAGCTGGTGTGGTTCGGGAAGGCTATGTGAAGGAAGTCAAGTGTTTGACTTGTGTAGGGAATCTGCGTTCAGTGAACATTTGCTAAGAGTCTACTGTGGACCTAAACAGAGAGGGATTAAATTTGACCCCGGTAGGTTCTCAATGGAGTAAGGGAATTGGGTAAGGAAATAAGCAGTAACCACCCAGAAAGTGCCAGGATAAGCTAAGCCTGGGAGCTAAAATAGTCACTCTAGACCTCTTTCTGAGTGCCTGCTGTGTCCTGGGTCCAGAGCAGCGTCCTGAGGATGTAGGAGCAAACAAAGCAGAGCCTCTCCTGCTGTATGTTCAGTCTTGTAGGAAAGACATTTGACAAATTACTTCCCAAACAGTCACATAACTACAATTGTAGGTGCTTTGAGGGAGCATTTGTTGACTATTTACTGTGTGCTAGGCATTTAGCCCACAAAATTTCAAACTCCCTAGACAATAGGTAGTATTATTCCCATTTTACAGATAAGGAAACTGAAGCTCTAAATCATTTCCTCCTGCTCAGCAGCCAGGAAATGGGCAGTTAGGGTTCACCTCAGACTGTCTGATGTCTTTTCCATCCCGCAGCCTTACATGTGCCAAATGATTACAACCAAACAAGATTGACAAATAGTCATTGAGGTAGAACTGTTGTGAGCTCCACGGTAGCAGACTGAGTCTATCTTGTATGCTGTTGTGTCCCAGTGCCTGGGACAGAGCCTGGCATGTTGTAAGTCACAATAAACATTTGTTGAATGCATGGTGCCCATCATTGTGAAGGTGCGTGGGTTGGGGCAGGGAGATGAATGTAGGGAGCCTGGCCCTACCTTCAGGAAGTTTGGCGTTTGCCTGGAGAGCCAGAGAATGCAGCAATAGGTGCACAGTACTGGGGTTGAACAACACAGGCAGGAGGGCGGTGTCCCAGAGAGCTCAGTGATTCATTGCCACAGGATTGGAGCAGACAATAATGGCTGTGAGTTGGAGAAAGGAGAGGTCACCATGGGCTGGAGAGGCCTGGGAAGGCTTCTTGGGGGACCAGAGTCTGCCTTTGGTGGGATAGGTGCCATCTAAGACAAGGCTGGGTAGGATTTCCAGGTGGGAGGCAGGTACTTCAGGTGCAAATGGGGAGGTGGGAAAAGGAGAGTGATCCTGAGCCCTCTGCAGGAAATGCTTGACTTTGGATTTATTAATAGAGGGGCTGGCCATGGCCTCCTAGAGGAAGAAGGGGTCAAGACTGGGACAGTAGTAGGTCTGGCTGGGGTCTGCAAATGCATAGCCTCAAAGCTGGAAGAGATGGGCAGAAGTGAGTTATTGGGGTGATGGGAGTGCAGCTTGTGGTTGGCTGTGACACACAGGGACTCCAATTGGAAGGACCTGGGGGCTGGCATGGAGAAGCATGTCTGAGATGCGACTGGACCAGTTAAGGGGGGAGGGGCAAGGTATGAAATAGGAGCCAGATGTCTGTGAGGAGAGGGGTCAAATAGGAGCCAGATGTTTACTGAGAGACTCTACATAGGGCCTGGAGGGGAGTGGTCAGGGAGAGGCTGGTGGTGTGGTTGGCAGTTCTGTCCCAGTTAGACCTGCTGGGCTCGCAGTTGCTAAAGACAGGCCAGGGCAGCTCCCGATGCCACTTCCAGGGCTAGTCAGCCCTGACCACAGTCCTGACCCCAGTGTTAACCTCTACACTGTTCTTCCACACACCTGTCAGTGTCTAGTCTGCCCACAGTGGAAGTAGGGGAGGGAGGGAGGAGCTGGAGTCCTGGGAACTGGCCAGCGTAGCGTGTGTCTGAGGGGAGGTGGGTGGCTAACTCCTTCTCTTCAACTCCAGCTATCTCCAAGCCTTGATAGGTGCCTAGTTTCAGCTGGTCCCCCATGCGGGTGAAAGCATTGGGCACTGTAGGTGATCATTGTCAGAAATGAGTCATTTGAGGGTGCCTCGGTGGCTCAGTCAGTTGAGCGTCCGACTCTGGCTCAGGTCATGATCTCACGGTTTGTGGGATCGAGTCTGGAGTGGGGCTTTGCTGACAGTGTGGAGTCTGCTTCGGATTCCGTGTCTCCCCCTCTGCCCCTACCCTGCTTGTGCGCGCTCTCTCTCTCTCTCTCTCTCTCTCAGTAAGTAAATAAACATTAAAAAAAAAAAAGGCATTTGACATGTCACATCTCATACACATATATTGACTGGCATTTCAGAAGGAAGAGAAATGAGAGGTCCTTCCCACTCTCTCCAGCCATCCTGAGTGGCCCTCCTTGTGGGGTCTGGGGAATGTAAGGGGTGCCTGTGTCTCTTTCCTACCATGTATGTGGGGGGTTGCTTAAGGCCTTCCCCTTCCACTTGCTGTCTCTCTGTATCTCAGTATCAGGGTAATTACCATGGGTGACTAAGGCAGGATGCTGGTGAGAAGGAGGTGTTGGGCAAAGCACAGAATAGAGAGCAGGGAGGAGGGAGTGTCAGGAGGGTCAGGGCGTTCCATGGGCGGGAGCTGCTCTAGACTTGTTCCAGGCCCCTTACCTGCTCCTCCAGCTGGGGCAGACACTGCTGCTACACCCAGCTGTGGGTGAAACTCAGGGTTCCGGGTTTTGGAATCAGGATTCTGGGCTGGAGCTGAGCTCTCCTCATGGGTTAGTGTATAGGTGGCAGAGGGAGAGTCAGGGGCTGGCTTGGGTTCCTCCTCCCAGCTGACCTCCTGTTTTGCCTCTTCCCCTTGCAGCCCTCCTGATTCTAGAGCCTGCCAGGATGGGGCCCCTGAGGCCTAGCCCAGGCCCTGGGAGGCAACAGTTGCTGCTGCCTCCCTTGTTACTGACACTGCTGCTTCTGCTGGCCGCATCCCCAGGCCATGCCACTCGGGTGGTGTACAAGGTGCTGGAGGAACAGCCACCCAACACCCTCATTGGGAGCCTCGCAGCTGACTACGGTTTTCCAGATATGGGCCACCTGTACAAACTAGAGGTAGGCGCCCCGTACCTGCGGGTGGATGGCAAGACGGGAGACATCTTCACCACGGAGACCTCTATCGACCGCGAGGGGCTCCGTGAATGCCAGAACCAGCTCCCCGGTGAGCCCTGCATCCTGGAGTTTGAGGTGTCTATTACAGACCTCGTGCAGAATGGCAGTCCCCGGCTGTTAGAGGGCCAGATAGAGGTACAGGACATCAATGACAACACGCCCAACTTCGCCTCGCCAGTCATCACATTACCCATCCCTGAGAACACCAACATCGGCTCACTCTTCCCCATCCCGGTGGCTTCTGACCGTGATGCTGGCCCCAACGGTGTGGCGTCCTATGAGCTGCAGGCCGGGCCCGAGGCCCAGGAGCTATTTGGGCTTCAGGTGGCAGAGGACCAGGAGGGGAAGCAGCCACAGCTCATCGTGATGGGCAACCTGGACCGGGAGCGCTGGGATTCCTATGACCTCACCATCAAGGTGCAGGATGGTGGCAGCCCCCCACGTGCCAGCAGTGCCCTGCTTCGAGTCACTGTGCTTGACACCAATGACAACGCCCCCAAGTTCGAGCGGCCCTCCTATGAGGCTGAGCTGTCTGAGAACAGCCCCATAGGCCACTCAGTCATCCAGGTGAGAGGCCCCTCCATCTAACTGTTAGGGTTCCCACCTTTAGAAATGGGAGCCCAACCCAGCCTGATGAATGTTCCCTTTACTTAAGGGGAAACTGCCAGGGTACTGTGGTAAGAGCTTTTTTCCCCAGTCCCAGTGAGATCTTCCTATAAGCCCCACCCTACCCCAGCAGGTGATATGGTTTTCCTCTATCAAGCTACTTAGAGTGACATAGCATAGCACAGATAGCATATGAACAGCAATCCGCCCCCCCCCCCCACTCATTCCCAAGGCCGACTCAAGTTGGGGAAACCTCTGAGAAGTGAAATCTCCTCCCAAATGATATTCTCCTCCCCAGCTGAGTGAGCCAAGTTGGAACAAGAACAGTCTCTCCAGAGATGAGAATATCTTCCCAACCAATGGCCCTTTAGCCACATGAGATTCTCCTGAAACTAGAGGACAGAGCCTTACTTTGCCTCTCCCTGACAGTCGAATGAGATTATTTTAGCCAAGTGAGTCCTCACAGTTCTAGAAAATTGCAGTCAGATGTCTGTCTGTACACCAGCTTCCTTCCCTGGTACAGGGTGCTCTTGAGTATGGGATGCTTGGTACAATGGAGGGTCGGTTGCTTCTACTGAAGTTCTCAGCACGCTTCTCCATGGGAACTGCCCCAGGGGCTTGGGCAGCTTGGTGGAGCCAGGGCCTGGGAGGGAGCAAAGAAAGCGTCCCTGCAGACAGGTGGGCGTATCTCCTGCTGTCATCTCAGCCCTGGCCTCCTGCCAGCCCCAGCTCCTTTCTCCTTCCCCCTGGGCTGAAGCTGTCTGTCTTTGAAGTGAGGGAGCTGAGGAGGGCACAGCCTGCCCTGTATACCGTTACCATCCTGGGAAACCCTTCATTCTGTATCCTTAAACTGAAGCAGGGCATGGGAAGGAGTTTCAGTCCTGTCCTTTTTTTTTAAGAGGCTGGTGGACTTGAACGTGTAGAAGAGAGACTGAGGAAGAATAGGGAGACAGACCATCAGAGATGGTGAATAATAACAGCCTGGGTGCCAGGCAGTGTTCTGAACACACTATGTGTATTATGTCATTTAATCCTTACAGTACAAGGTAAGCATTATCCCCATTTCACTGATGGGAAACTGAGCCCATAGAGATTTGGAAACTCACCTGATCTCACCCAGCTGATGTGTTCACATCCCACCCTGACCCCATCCAGCAGTCTGGCTTTAAAGCCTATGCATGTAACAGCTTACATCCCCTTCCAGTGGGCTGAAGCAAGAGAGCAGGGCAGAGATGGGGCTAGAGGAAGGGCAGAAAAGAGAGGATGGGAAAGGACAAGCAATGGGAAAGAGGCAGGAAGAACTCAAAAAGGCGGGGAGGGAAACAGACACAGGAGTGAAGAGTCATCCAGACAAAGGGAGGTAAGATGGCAAGACGGGTAGATAAGAAGCAGGGTGACCAGTCTGGAGACAGGGAGAGGTGGAAATCATAATGAAAAGGTAGGGGACAGATAGGCTGGGGACAGGGCAGTTGGTGAGAAGAAACAGGTTGGCTCTCACAGGGGTTAGCAAATACCAGGTTGCTAGGAAGCCCTGCCCAGGTGTCTCCACTGTTGAAAGAGGTTCCCAGCCAGAAGGAGAGGAGACTAGCCGTGGTTTGAGGGCCCACCAGATGTGGTGTCCAGCACTGTGTTAGCACAAATTTTCTGAGATGGACAGGTGGATGGACAAAAAGAGGGATGAATGTTGGGGTGTGTGGGTGGCTCAGTCGGTTAAGCATTTGACTCTTGAATTCGGCTCAGGTCATAATCCCAGAGTCATGGGGTTGAGCCCTGTGTTGGGCTTTGCATTGGGCATGGAGCCTGCTTACATCTCTCTCTCTCTCTCTCTCTCTCTCTCTCTCTCTCTCTCTCTGTCTCTCTCTCTCTCTTTTTCTCTTTTTCTCTTTCTCTTCTTCTGTCCCTCTCCCCAGTTCATGCTCTCTCTCTCTAAAACAAAGCAAAACAAAACAAAAAAGAGGGATAGATGCTATTTAGGGAGCTCTTGCCACGTGCCAGGCAGTGTTAGGCAGTTTTAGAAGTATTATCTCACTTAATTCTCACCACAACCCCGTGAGATAGGTTCTATTATCATCCCCATTTTATACATTTTGTAGACTGAGGCTTGAGGAGGTTGAGTAATTGGCCCAAGGTCACATAGTTAGTTGGAAAGTGATGGAGCTGGGATTTGAACCCAGGACTCGTCCACTGTGCTTCTCAGACTCCGCCAGGTTATACCTGTCTGTTTATCCCCAACACCCACATCCTACTGCCGTCACGTTCTGTCTGGCTGTGATGTAATTCGAACCCTCTGTTTCTCCCTGACCAGTGGTACCTCATAGCCATTCCCACCAGGTTCCTGTTGCCCCATCACCACCCATATTTGTAGAGTTGGGCCGAGTATGCGTCGGCATTGGCGTGGGAGGGCGTGCCCACTGCAAAGGGACAGACAGTTCATTGTTTGGTGCTGGGATCCCAGCCCACTGCCAGCAAGCTCTGTGGCCTGCACCAACCCCTCCCTGTTGGCCGCAGCTCGGCCGCCCAGATTCCTCAAGTTGGTGCCTAGCCAGGGCCAGGCAGGAGGGAAGAAGCTGCTGAAACAGGTTTCCCCGGTTTGAGAGAGCAGGGGCCTGGCAGGCTCATTCTGACCCATATCCCCACCTGGCTCCTTTCAAAAGAAATCCCCTCACCTGTGGCCTCCAGGTGGGGCATGTGGGGCTCTACTTGTGTGCAAATACACAAGCGCACAAACACATACCTTCTCACACAATAATAACCCCAGTCTTGTAACACATGTGTGTGCATGTGTGCATGTTATACACATATGTCATGCATACATGCCATTTCCACTACTCACACCTTTCCAGCTCTCCAGAAGGGTTGAAGGCCAGTTTAACTGGCTGGAAGGGCTGCCCCAGTTGCTAGCTGGATCCTCATCCCCATATTTGGGCACACTGGAACAGGAATGGTAAGCAGAGTTGAATTATGCCCCATCCCATCTCTACTAGTTGCTTGTAGCGCTGCTGAGGATTTGCAGGCTGCATCTGTGCTCCTCCGGGAAATAGATCAGTGATACCTGCCACAATGTCAGGGTTGGGAAAAGGGCAGTATAGGTGCTGCTTTTGGAAATGGTGACATGTTCAATGAATTATATCTGCTGTGCTCATTGGAAAGGCAGCACACGTGTCCCTGACTTTGCTATCCCCAGACTAACTCATTCCTGTTTTCCTCTTCTCCCCTGCCCTGAAGGTGAAAGCCAATGACTCGGACCAAGGTGCCAATGCGGAGATTGACTACACCTTCCACCAGGCGCCTGAAGTGGTGAGGCGTCTTCTGCGACTGGACAGGAACACTGGACTTATTACTGTGCAGGGCCCTGTGGATCGTGAAGATGTAAGTACCCTGCGCTTCTCAGTGCTCGCCAAGGACCGAGGCACCAACCCCAAGAGTGCCCGCGCCCAAGTGGTGGTGACTGTGAAGGACATGAACGACAATGCCCCCACCATTGAGATCCGGGGCATAGGGTTGGTGACCCATCAAGACGGGATGGCGAACATCTCAGAAGATGTGGCAGAGGAGACAGCTGTAGCCCTGGTACAGGTATCTGACCGAGATGAGGGAGAGAATGCAGCTGTCACCTGTGTGGTGGCAGGTGATGTGCCCTTCCAGCTACGCCAGGCCAGTGAGACGGGAAGTGACAGCAAAAAGAAGTACTTCCTGCAGACCACCACCCCACTCGACTACGAGAAGGTCAAAGACTACACCATAGAGATTGTGGCCGTGGACTCTGGCAACCCCCCACTCTCTAGTACCAACTCCCTCAAGGTACAGGTGGTAGACGTCAATGATAATGCACCTGTCTTCACCCAGAGCGTCACTGAGGTTGCCTTCCCAGAAAACAACAAGCCAGGTGAAGTGGTCACCGAAGTCACTGCCAGTGATGCTGACTCGGGCTCTAATGCTGAGCTGGTTTACTCTCTGGAGCCTGAGCCAGCCGCCAAGGGCCTCTTCACCATCTCACCTGAGACTGGAGAGATCCGGGTGAAGACATCCCTTGATCGGGAACAGCGGGACAGTTATGAGTTAAAGGTGGTGGCAGCCGACCGGGGCAGCCCCAGCCTGCAGGGCACAGCCACCGTCCTCGTCAACGTGCTGGACTGCAATGACAATGACCCCAAGTTTATGCTGAGCGGCTACAACTTCTCAGTGATGGAGAACATGCCGGCACTGAGTCCAGTGGGCATGGTGACCGTCATTGATGGGGATAAGGGGGAGAATGCCCGGGTACAGCTCACAGTGGAGCAGGACAATGGTGACTTTGTTATTCAGAATGGCACGGGCACGATTCTCTCCAGCCTGAGCTTTGATCGGGAACAGCAAAGCACCTATACATTCCAGCTGAAGGCGGTGGATGGCGGTGTCCCACCTCGCTCAGCTTATGTTGGTGTCACCATCAACGTGCTGGATGAGAATGACAATGCACCTTTTATCACCGCCCCTTCCAACACCTCCCACCGGCTGTTGACCCCCCAGACCCGTCTTGGTGAGACGGTCAGCCAGGTGACAGCTGAGGACATTGACTCTGGTGTCAATGCTGAGTTGACCTATAGCATTGCTGGTGGCAACCCTTACGGACTCTTCCAGATCGGGTCACATTCAGGTGCCATCACCCTCGAGAAGGAGATTGAGCGGCGCCACCACGGGCTGCACCGCCTAGTGGTAAAGGTCAGTGACCGTGGCAAGCCCCCACGCTATGGCACAGCCTTGGTCCACCTTTATGTCAACGAGACCCTGGCCAACCGCACCCTGCTAGAGACCCTGCTGGGCCACAGCCTGGACACGCCACTGGACATCGACATTGCTGGGGACCCGGAATACGAGCGCTCCAAGCAGCGTGGCAACATCCTCTTTGGTGTGGTGGCTGGTGTTGTGGCTGTGGCCTTGCTCATTGCCCTGGCAGTGCTCGTGCGCTACTGCCGGCAGCGGGAAGCCAAGAGTGGCTACCAGGCCGGTAAGAAGGAGACCAAGGACCTGTATGCCCCCAAGCCCAGCAGCAAAGCCTCCAAGGGAAACAAAAGCAAGGGCAAGAAGAGCAAGTCCCCAAAGCCTGTGAAGCCAGTGGAAGATGAGGACGAGGCCGGGCTGCAGAAATCTCTCAAGTTCAATCTGATGAGCGACGCCCCTGGGGACAGCCCCCGCATCCACCTGCCCCTCAACTATCCACCGGGCAGCCCTGACCTGGGCCGCCACTACCGCTCTAACTCCCCACTGCCTTCCATCCAGCTGCAGCCCCAGTCACCCTCGGCCTCCAAGAAGCACCAGGTGGTGCAGGACCTGCCACCCGCAAACACATTCGTGGGCACAGGTGACACCACGTCCACAGGCTCTGAGCAGTACTCCGACTACAGCTACCGCACCAACCCCCCCAAATACCCCAGCAAGCAGGTAGGCCAGCCCTTGCGGCTCAGCACACCCCAGCCCCTACCCCACCCCTATCATGGGGCCATCTGGACTGAGGTATGGGAGTGACAGAGCAGGTGTATCAGACCTGTGTGCTCACCAGCCCGTAGGGGCCGACCCGAGCCAGTGGTGGGAGGTGGGACCAAAGATCTGGGGATGCTGGGGCCTTGGTGATGACACTGCTGCCTCACCCAGGCTCAGAGCGTTAGGCTTAGTGAAAATTGAGGGAGGGTGTGCTCTGTGGCATCCTCCTCCTTGCCCCCGCCCCACTGGGAGAAGCCTGTGATTGTCAAATCCCGAGACACTAGACCCCACCTGGTCTAGCTCGTGGGGGCTGATGGGTGGGTGAGCAGAGGGGTTTGAAGGCAGAAGATGTGGGAGGGAAGTGAAGAAGTCTATTCCAAACCTGGGTCTCTAGCTGAGACCCGCCATTGGTGCTTCTCTAGAAGGGAAACAGGGAGACCAGGGGTCCTAGGGGGTAACTGATAGGGACTCCGTCAGGGAAGGGGCCTTCCTATTTGTGCCTCTAGGTGTGCTGTGTCAGCCTCCTCCCCACCCCAGGCTCCTGTGGCTGGGCCCCAGCTCCCCTTCCCCAGACCCAAACACTTACCTCTGACAATAAAGTTCTCTATTTTTGGAGTTTTGGTTTCTTATTTTCTGGGAACTGAGAGAAGGAGTGAGAGAGACTGGAAACAGCCCTTTGTCCTTAGGTTTCCACCCAATTTCCCCATCCCTTCTCTTTGCCCCTTCCCACTTCCTAGACCTGTGTTCAACCCCAACCCTATCTTAATTTACTGTCATCCCATCTACCCCCACATCTGACAGCATGTCCCTTCATCCCATGTTTGTGAAGCCTTCTCCCTAGGAATGACGTCCTGCGCCAAGAAAGGGCAGCTGCACCCAAGTGAAATGCACCCAAGTCCCGCCCTTTGTCCATTGGCTGAGACTTGACCCTTCCAATCTGCTCACATTGAGCAGTCCCTGACAGAGCTCAGGCCAGAGCACCGGGTGAGGGAGGAGTACAGCGAGGAGTACTGCCCGCCCTTGATTATACCAGCCACCTTCCCCCAGAGCACGGTCTCTCCAAGTCCCTTTCCCAGCTGTTTCATCCCAACAGCACTCAATTCCCAACAATTACTGGGCCCTGCCCTGCATGTCCTCACCATGATCGCCAGCCTGGGCTACTGGGAGGGAGGGCCCAGGGAGACGGGAGGGAATCCTGAGGTTCTTTGGATTTGGCCTGCTCTGTATCCCCACTCTTAGGGTGCTCCCTTCTGACTGAGGCTGAGGTATCCTAATCCTACCCCTCCTCACTTCCCTTCCTTCAGCTCCTTGCTCTGGCCACCCCTGGGCTGCTGGCTCTCACTCACTCTCTCTCTCTCCATCTCTCACTTCTTGCTCTCCTGGGTCTGCCCTGTCTCTGGCTGTGCCCAAGGGGGACAGGGGCTAAAGCCTGGGTGAGGGGCCTCAGGTCCTGGGAGAGTCTCTGAGGCCAGAGGCAATGCATCTCCATGGTGACTGAAGAGCCTTGAGACACTCCCAGGAGGTTCAAGGCGCCAGCTCTCTACCCTGATTCTGTCCACAAACTCCCCAATGCCCTGGGCGTACCCCCAAAGTAAAAACTCCTGGGGGCTTTGGAGGAGTGGGGCATGGGCAAGTGAAATCTAGTTTCATGTCATTTCACCTGGACAAATAAGCATCTCTAGGGGGACCTCCAGCAACTCCTGACCAACCATTCTTTCTCTTTTGTTCCCATGCTTGCTGCTGCCAGGTGCATCTTTCTCTTTTCCCTTTAGCTTCTTCATCTCTTTTTATTTCCCAACAGCTGAGGGATTATCCCTTACTCAGCTGCAACCCAACACATCCACGGAGCCACATCGCACATCTCCCAACATTCAGACACAACCAAACCACAACACCATGGTTGCCACTGAAACACCTAGGCCAAGTTTCTACTGTGTGGTCAGCGTAGTACTAGACCCTGAAGGGAAATGGTCGTATTTGTATGACACATGCAAGGCAAAAGATGAGGCAACTGAGAATCTTAAATGTCGAGTGGGACATAGTAAAGCTTTTTCCAAGTTGTCCCACTATAACTTCTGCAACTAGATGCTTCCATTTTTTTTTTTTTTACCTTATACTAGGTACAATGTACCCTACTCAGCACTTTATGTGAATTAGCTCCTTCAGTGCTCATAAGTCTTTGTGACATAAGTCATTATGATGCTCATTTTCCAGAAGTGAAAACTAGTTAGCGATGGAGTCAGAATTCAAACGGAAAGCATCAGGAAATCTGACTTCCAGAGTCTGCTCTTTTCCATAATACTATACAGAAGGGGTCCTGTGCTTAAGTTAGTTTGGGGAGTAAGAGATGCACTGTCACATTAACCTATTAAAGGCTCTGCCAATCCTGTGAGAACTGGGGGGAGCCTGTTACACTTTGTATAACTCTGGGTTTTCCCAATTTATTTGACCATAGTGCCCCCTCCCTTTCTTTGAGGAACGCAGTATAACACCTGCAGAGGACATGGGAGTGGGTTCCTGGAAGGAAAATGTCAAACTTGAGCCAGCTCTTCAGTGATGAGCAGGAGCTGGGCAGGAGGTTCAACCAAGGGAACCAGCTCCTGAGGCAGCAGTGAGCATGGCCAACTTGGGGACAGGGAGAGGGCAGGAAGTGGAATATTCTGGTTGGCATGAAGGCTATAGAAGAGAGCTGAGAGAGGAGATGGGAAGAACTGTAGGTTGTAGGTGACACAGATGCCATGCCAGAAGTTCCTGAACAGGAAATGGGAGCCCCTGAAAAAGCTCATGAGTTTTGGATGAACTGAGTTTTAGAAAGTCCAGTGGAACGTATGGTGGATATAAAGGGGGTAAAGGTGAAGGTACAAGACTGAAACTCTAAGGTCTGGACTAAAATGGTGGCAGTGGGAACAATGAATGGATGGATTTGGCTAAACCTAGGGAGAAACAACCTGTAGGGCTCACAGGATGACTGGATATAGGGTAGGGAGGGGGAATGAGTATGACACCTACCAGGATTCCCAGGTAAACATTTTCCTTCTGTGTCTGGGTGATGGGACAGTGATGAAGTTGCTGCCCATGCATAAGCTGGTGAAAGAAAAAGAAGAATTTGGTTTCAGATTTGTTGAATCTGAAGGACCAGTAGGGATGGCCAATAGGAAATACCCAGCAAATGTCTAGAACTTCAGGACTGGAGTCAGAGAGATTTGGGATCTAGGCTTTTTAAGATTTGATAGTGATAAGAATTACAGGGAATGTTTAGGGTTGAGTATGATCCAACCCTTCATTTTACAGAAAAAAGAATCCAAGGCAAAAGAGACCAAGGGCATGCCTAGTAGGCAAGTCTGAAGCTTTGGATTACCAAATGTAGTAGGTTCTTTGGGGAGGGAGAGTTACTGGCTGTCATCTTGGAGAAAACTGGAAGGAGAAGCACCTGACAACCAGATGTCCCTGTGCCTCACAGACCCCCTCCTGGAGACTGTTCACTTCAACACCAGGTGGACGATGCTCCTTTACAACATCCCAGCCCCAAATGTCCAGGTCCATTTTGGGGACCTCGTCTGTCATCACCCAGACCATTCGGTGTTTTGGATAACAACATGGATCCCAAGAAGGGTTGCCTATTCCTGAAGACGAGGTGGGAGCCAAGATGGGAAGGTAGTTCTGGGCTGCCTTCCCAAAAGCTTCAGGGCTCCTTGTCCTGACAGCTCCCGTCACCACCCCAACTGCCTTGGATGGGATGGAGATTATTATGGTATCAGGAGGGTGGGTCTGCAAACTCAGGACCCCTTCCTCTGGCCTTGTTGATAAGTTCCTATTGAGGGCTTTAGAATAAAGACAAAGCACCAGCGAAGTCTTAGAGGATTGGAGGGAGCCTGGAGACTCAGCCCCAGGAGAGCCCTGGCCTGAGCTACTCCCACCCCTAGCTTCCAGGGACCGTGGGTCTACACCCTCCACAACTCCTGATTTCTGGTTGGCAGGAAAATCAGTGGCAGTCCCAGGTGGGTGTTTGGGTGACTGGTTGGTGGTGCCAAGTGCCAAGCTGAGGTTGCCAGGTTCCTGGGATGATCATTAACCTGTGGCAGGCAGACAGGGCTGCCTGGAGCCGCCTGTCACGGTTCCACTGCCCCTATCCCAACCCCCAGTTCAAGCTTCTAAGTCCTGGCTCCACCAAGCCACAACCCCTCCCAGAAGCTCCTTCCCATTTCCTAGAAGGAGAATCCATTTGAGGCCCGCCTTCCTAATTCCTGATGGATGCCAGGCCCATCCCCCTATGCCCAGGTCCTCCTGGGCCCTACCCTCTACAGTTAATACTGTTTTCCTGATCTGGAGGATGGAGGAGTTTCCATTGTTCTGCTTCCCCACCCCCAAGGGGCCCTGGTTTGTTATCAGGCTCCCCTTCCTTCTTCCCTCCCACCTTTTTCCATTCCCAGGCCTCTGTAGAGGGGGATGAAGTGGGGACAAGGGGCTTGAGTGGGAGGGGACGCAGGAGGGAGTCCTGAGGCAGCCGGCAGCAACACACAGCAGGGGTAGGAACAGAGGATCAGAAAGACCTTGCGATCTCATTTGGATGGAGGCAATGGGAAGTTACAGAGCAATGAGACAGGTGAGGAGCTGAAGTTCGGGGATGCTATTTGGAAATTAGGGAACCGTTCTGGTATCGGTGAGCTGTTTTGGAACAAAGAGTTCATACTGCTTTAAGGAAGCTGTTCTAGAAATCGGAAGCTTGCTCGTGTTTGAAGGCTATGCTGGAATTAGGGGAGTTGGCTGGTATTGTGCTATTCTGGTGTGGGCTGTTCTAGAATTAACGGCTGTGGCAATACTGGGAAGCTGTGCGGCGGTGAGTGGTTGTACTGGATTAGGCTTACTGTGGTAGCCTGGGGGCTCTAACAACACCGGGGCCTATGCTGTGTTGGGACTTTCAGTGTGGCCTTGGCTATCCTGGGAGCTGTCCTAGAATTAAGGGGAAGTCCTCGACTGGCATCTGTGCTTTCTTGGGGGCTCTGCTGTTGCTAGGGGGGCTGGGCCTCCTCTCGGGTGCTGCTGAGGCCTGGGGGACTGGAAGCTCTGGGGCAGGCCTGGCAGGGGCTGGGGTTCGCGGTGGTGGTGGGCCCCCTGGGGCCAGCCCGCCTGCCAGCAGTGACACTCCTTGTCCCCGCAGTTACCTCACCGCCGCGTCACATTCTCCGCCACCAGTCAGGCCCAGGAGCTGCAGGACCCGTCCCAGCACAGTTACTATGACAGTGGCCTGGAGGAGTCTGAGACGCCGTCCAGCAAGTCGTCCTCGGGACCCCGGCTCGGCCCCCTGGCTCTGCCCGAGGACCACTACGAGCGCACGACGCCCGATGGCAGCATAGGAGAGATGGAGCACCCTGAGAACGGTGAGGAGCACCAGCACGGTCAGGGCGCCCCGGGAGTGGGCAGGAGCTGAGAATGGTGACCGGAGTTTAAACATACCTTCCATTTATTGAGCTCCTGCTGTGTGTTCAGCAGTGACCACGGTGCTGAGTGCTTTCAGCCATATACCCATTTAATCTTCACAACTTCTCTCTGATCTGAGAACTTTATTGTTCTCTTTGTAATGGAGTAACGGTGAGCTCAGAGAGGTTGAGTCACTTGCCCAAAGTAATACGCAGGAAGTGACAGAGCTGGGAGGGATTCAAACCCAGGCTTCTCTGACTCCTAAGACCTTGCGTTCAGTACCACATTATACTGACTTCCTGGGAACAGGGACCAGGAGAATGGTGGCCAGAGGGCTCAGGTGGTGGTGAGGGAATCTTGGGGGAACCTCGAGGTAATGAGGGTCCTTTAATGGGGTCAGAGGGCCTTGAGAAAGGGGAGGGGACCCTGGATGCTATGAGGAGCTCAGAAAAGGGTATGATGATCCCCTGAGAGGAAGAGCCGGAGAGGGTTTAGCTGAGGAAAGGGAGCGGGGAGGTGTGGGGAGGGGAAAGGCTTGTCTGGGAGGGGTTTGAAGGGTGATGGCAGAAGGGATGTCTGGGCCAGAGCAGAGGTCAGTGTGGGGATAGATGGTGGGTGTGCTGTCAAAATGTGTGTGTCTGTGTAATGCGTATTGCATGTGTGTGTGTCTGAAGGCAACCATGGTAGCTTGTGGAGGGGGAGACTGAATAAGCTTCCCCTTAGGACTGAAAGACTCTCCACCTTATAGCTGTCTTTGGGTCTTGCCCCCTCCCTCTGTCCAAACTACCCCCCCAAAAACGATGAAAAGTTCCACTCCCCAGCTCTCAGGAACAGGGCACTTGTCTGACATCCCAGGCCCTAGGTCTCAGAGGGCCCTCCACCCCACTATGCCCCTCCATGCTCTATCTCATGCCCATCTCGTCCTTTTTGTGCCCGCGCAGAGCCGGCTGGCCGGAGCAGGCCCTGAGGCGGAGTGCCAGGTATGTGGGAGCTGCTCTGGGGTCTGGGGTCTGTGGGACTTGGCCCAGCACCCAGCTCCGCCCACCCAGTGCCCATGCTCTGCTCTGTGCCAAGTTGGGTCTCCCAACTCTGCCCTGAGCTGAAGAGCCTTGGTGCTTTGAGGGTTAACAACAGAGCTGTCCCCTCCTCACCTTGCACTGGCAGGAGGCCAAGCCAGGGTGGGTGGTACCAAGGGAGCCCCTGCCCCAGGCAGTGCTGCTCAGTCATGTCCCTGAGGGAGGGTCACCGCCTGGTACCGTCCCTGAGCAAGGGCGGGACAGGGGCAACTGTGACAGGAAGTGCTCATGGCCCAGCCGTTCCCATGGAGACCCCCGCTGCCCAGCAACCACACCGGCTACTGATGTCAGGCGGCCAACTCCTGTTCCCGTGGGTGTTCTGGGCAGGGAGCCGGAGCTAGGCCAGGGGTGGTGGTTGGCATAGGGGGCTGGAGTGAGGTGGGGAGGGGTTGCATGAGTGTGCTTGTGAGTACCTGGGTGTGTGCTTCTATGTGAACTGTCCACACAGAAGCTCATCCCCTCTCCCTGGCCTTAAAGAAGGGCCTTGCTATGCTGGGGAAGGGTGGGGTTCCAGGACAGCTGGGAGCATGGTGAGTTTGAGGGGGTTCAGAAGGTATGTGCCCACCTTCGTCTGAGGATTCAGATGCCCAGTGTAGATCTGTGTGTCCATGCCTATCTGAGGATAGGGGAGTGTGTGTGTGTGTGTGTGTGTGTGTGAGAGAGAGAGAGAGAGAGACAGACAGACAGAGATATTGTGCCTTTAAATGAGGATGGGGGTTTCACACTCCTAAGGGTAGATTTGCTCGTTTAAGCCGGTCTGGAGATAGATAGATGATGGGGTGTGTAGATGGGTTCTGTGTTTATGCACCTGTCTGAGGGCAGATTTGGTGGGCGTGTTGATAGGAGAGCTGGGGGGTGGCTGAGGATGGAGGAACGCATCTATTTAAGGATAGATTGTATGAGAAAGAGAGAGAGAAGAGCATGCGGTGGATGGTAGGAGGGTGTGTGTCTATTTGCAGGTGTGTGTACCTGTGAACTCAGTGGGCAAAGAGGGCGCACACCCTGTTCTGAGGCAGGGTGTGGGCACCTGTGGGAAGCCACGGAGTGGAGCTTTATGAGGTTTCTTTGCCTGAAGACTGTCCTCCCCACTGTCTCCTGCAGACCTGCGCCCTTTGCCTGATGTTGCCATGACAGGCACATGTACCCAGGAGTGCAGCGAGTTTGGCCACTCCGACACATGCTGGATGCCTGGCCAGTCGTCTCCCAGCCGCCGGACCAAGAGCAGCGCCCTCAAACTCTCCACCTTCGTGCCTTACCAGGACCGAGGAGGGCAGGAGCCTGTGGGCGCCGGCAGCCCCAGCCCCCCGGAAGACCGGAACACCAAAACGGCCCCCGTGCGCCTCCTGCCCTCCTACAGTGCCTTCTCCCACAGTAGCCATGATTCCTGCAAGGACTCGGCCACCTTGGAGGAAATCCCCCTGACCCAGACCTCGGACTTCCCACCTGCAGCCACACCGGCATCTGCCCAGACAGCCAAGCGCGAGATCTACCTGTGAGCCCCTTTCTGGCCTGTGGCCATGCCCCTCCCCCAGCCACCGGCCAGCTCCCAGATGGGCCCATTCCAGGGCCCTGCTCCTGACCCCTCCAGCGTGGACTTCCTGGCCAGGGCCCTACGTGGGGGTGAGTACTGGCCTCATGACCACGCAGGCCCTTCCCCCATGCAGGGTCCAGGTCCTTTCTCCTCACTTCATCCCCCAGCCCCTGGGAGCCCTTCTTCCCCTTTATGGGGCTCCCCCCCAGCTGGTGCCCAAGAGGGCTCCTCTACAATGTCTAGGCTCCCTTCTCTCAACTTCCAGGGAGCACCCCCTCACTTCGGGCAGATGGTGGAGTCAAGGGTGGGCAACACACTTTTAACTCATTGTTTCTCGCATGGCCGACTAGGGTGGAGACAGGATGTCCCCATTCCGGCCCTGCTTCAGGGCTGAACTGGGGAGCCCCTCTCCCTGGGAACTCCCAGAGGAAACTCTTGACCCCCAGGGGCTCCCTGAAGGGCTTTTGTTACCAAAGGTGGGGTGGGGATGGGGGTGGGAGTGGGGCGGAGGCCTTGTCTTCCTATACTGCTCCTGGGCTGGCCCACCTGCCTGCCACATGCCCATGCCTGATCCCATCTGGGCACCCCCTTCCCTACTGGTCATGCAGTGTCTGTATATAAGGACCTTGGAATGATGTCCCCATTTCTGCCTGATTTGCAACTTTTCTTGTTGATGTTGTGTTGTCTTGGGGGACCCCTCGGAGGGGGGGCTGCCCTGTGCCCCCTCCTCCCTGCCGCAGTGCCCCCCACCCCAGGCCTCTACTGTTCCATGTTGTAAATACCCCTGGGGCCGTAGTGGGATGGGGGTGCAGGCCAGGGAAACAGTGGGTGGGTGGGGGTGGGAATGGGGGTAACATTCGCCTATCAGCAGAGCTGGGCTTTTATTTAATTTTTTTTAAAAATACAAATCTCTATTTTTTTGGAACTGTTGCGCTGTGCCCTGGGGGGGGGGAATCCCTGCTCAGGCTGGCCCCCCCACATCCAGATGAGCATCACAGAGGGGCCCTGAGGCTGTGGGGGGCAGCTGGACAGGGGTGGGATGACTGTGCCTCTGGCCTGGTTGGGTGAGTTGGGAGCAGGAAGGTTTGCTTAAGGGGTGGCTGGTCGCTGCCCCCAGCAGGGGGAACCTGCACCCTGCCCCCTCCTTGCCCCCCAACCCCCAGCCCCTGCCATGACTGACCCGTCAGCCTGTAAAACCACCATTGCCTTGATCTCAGGGGGTGGGAAGGGCTGCCTCAGGGCACCCTGGGCTCCAGGCCCCCTTCTTCCAGTTGGGCTTCCCTTTGCCAGGGTCAGGGGTCCCATGGGGGAGGGGGTGGGGAGATTGGGGGGCAGAGAAGCCCAGTCAGCCATGATGAGGTGGGATTCCTTTCTGCACCTCAGGGGGCCAGGGTGTGAGGGGCATCCTGCAGAGCCCCCATCTCCCACTGTGGCCATCTCAAAGCCTCAGTCCCTCTCCCTTCCAGAAACCCCCACTGCCTTGGCCCATACCTCTCCAGCTCCCCAGGGGCCCAGGCTGGGAGGCTGGAGACTCAGGGTATGGCCTTTGCTTGACTTAGTCTAAGCTTGGGGGGCAGCCCAAGGGTGGGAGGGGGTGGTTACAGGCTGCTGGGTCGTCTGGTGCCTTTGGGAGCTGTGCTGCTGGGGTCTTGACTCCTGTAACCCCAGAGACCCCATCTCCACCTTAGAAAAGCCAGGGGCCTGAAGAATCACCCTATTCTCTGCTCCTTGCCCCTAACTTGGCTTGGGGTAACAGTGCTGGGAAGGAGAGCATTGTTAGGCTGGTGGCCTCAGCATACACAGCCCTTCTATTGAGGGAAGAGGGTAGAGTGGGCTGGGGTGGCAGCAACCAGGTCTGGGGGTTGGCCAAAGGCTCCTTTCCCTGGGGGAGGCCCAGAAGTGGGCTGGGGGCTTATTAAAGAGACAGCCCCCTTCCCCTGCACAAACAGGGCAGGTGCAATAGTGGTGGAGTTGGTAACATGAGGTGCCCAGCTGGTGGGGCAGTAGCCTCAAGGGCTGTCCTGGGTCCTGGAGGTCAGGATTCTGGCAAGAAGATTGTATGAGGCCCATTTGCTTGGTGGAGAGGGTGGTCCAGGCAGGAGGCATTCCTGGAGTCAATGGACTCCCCTGGAAGCCCCTGGTGGCCTGGGCACCTTGCCCTGGTCTTGGAGACCCCTGAGCACTGAGTGGAAGGGCAGAGGAGCATTTTGCACAATGGAAAAGCCAGAAGGAAGGGGGTAGCCCAGATGGCTGGGAGGGCTGAGAAGCACAGAGGGGGAGCCCTTTCCCACAGGCCAAGGCAGAGACCTGGCCCCCTGGTTGGGGTCAGGGTGCTGAGTCTTTCACCACCTGGGCACTCGAGAGGTGAAACCAAAGGTGGGCAGGGGATGGGTGACAGCACTGGGGATCACCCCCATTGGTCCTAGGTCTGTGAAACCCTTCCCCAATGCCTTGTGTCGCGTACAGTTTTATGTACAAATAGGCGACATTTGGCCAGAGGAGACCCCCTCAAACCCAGCCTGACCCAGTCAGTGTCTTCCTAGAGGGGACCTAGTTGGTCCCCAATCCCCTACTTCAGAGCATGTCTCTTGGTAGGGGGAGGGTATATGGGACCTCTCCTGGGGTCCCTGAAGCGTGTCTCACATCCCTGGGGGAGGGTCTCTGGGGCATCTCTCACCTCTGGGGGCTCCCTAGGCCCTATCTCTCCCTTTGGGAGTCTCTGGAGGGACATGTATTCCCTCTGGGGACCATGGGAGCATGTCTCCCCCCTACCCAGGCTCTCTGGGGAGCCTGTTTTCCTCCCAGGGTTCCTGGGAGTACTTAAGGCATGTCAGTCTTGGGCCATCTCTCTTCCCAGGGAAGGGGGCTATCTCTGCAGCATGTCTGGGAAGGGATGTTTCTGGCCCTCCCTGTATCTCTCCTCTGGGGGTGTCTCTGACCTGCAGCACTTTGGGAAGAGACTGGGCAGCTCTGAGTTGTCTTTTCTCCTGGAGGCTCTGGGGTACCTCTCTCTCCTGAGGACCCGGCCTCTGGAGCCATTTCTTCCCTGGGTGTGGGCTGTCTCCTGGTGTTGGAGGGCTTTTGTTGGCCATGAGAAAGTCTCTTAGGGGGCGTCTCCATGCGGGACTTCTCTGGGAGGGGGGACTGTGTCTCGCCCATGGGGTTCCCGGGCGGGTGTGTCTGCCCGTGGGGAGAGGGAGACTGTGTCTCCTCGGGTTATCTGAGTGGGGAGGGGGGCCGTGTCTCTCTCGTGTGTTGGGGGGTGGGGTTCGGGGAGGGGGGTTTTGGGCTCATCGGGTGCCCACACTGGGGTCGTGTTTCTCTTGGTTCGTGCCACTTCCCACCGCCTCGTTCCTCCCGGGAAGGGCCCCCGCCCCGCCCTCACTCGCCTCCCATCCCTGGCGCTGCGAGCACAATCCCGTTGATTTGTAATGATTTCTGTCTCTTTCTGTCTTTCTCTTTCTCTGAACCCCCCTCCCCCGCCGCGAGCATGCGCAGGCACCGCCCCTACCCCCTCCGGTTCGGTTCGTTTCCGGTTTGTTTGCTGAGCTGTCAATGGAAGACCCGTGTAATTATTCCCGAGCTTTACAATAAAAGTGTGAAAACCGGACCCCACCTCTCTTCTTCCGGGCCCTCAGGCCTGCGTCCCGGGAAGACTGGGGGCTAAGACTGGGTTAGAGGCCTTTGAGGGGGCCAGGAGACGCGGCCGAAAGGAGGGACGAAGACCCATTGAGATCAACCGGTGCCACTCTGGAATGGGGGCCAAAAGGACGCAGATTGAGGACAGACATCTACTCTGTGCTTGTCAAAGTGGCCCCTCCCCCAACCAGTCCGCTGGCCCAACCCGCTCCAGGTAATCCCAGCCCCGCTGCGAGCTAAGGTGCGGGCTAGGGAAGGGGGGGAGGGGGAGGGGGGGCGCTGGGGAAGGTCACGCTGTGCTGCCTTCTTCCACGGGGCATGTATCCTTTTCCATTCCCCTTTCATTTAGCAACAAGTATGAATTACGGATCTGAATGGAAGAAGGGGTGAGAGATATCTGTCGCTGCGTCCCACACTCAGGAACCAGGGTTGGAGGTCGATTTAGGGGACCTGAAAAAGTCTCACCCCAGTCTCCGACTGCGCTCCCCTCCCCCCGCTTCCGGGCCCGAGCGGCCCCGGCCTCCTCCGTCCGGCTCCCGGGTAAACACTGGCTCCGGAGAGGTCGAAGAACAGAGACCGGATCAGCCGGTTTCCCGGCCCCGCCTCCCGGGGTGCCCCTCCCTTCTTCCCCCTCCCCCCCACCCCCGCCCGCCTGCGCTTCCTCTCCGCCTGCGAGCCCCGTCCTCCCGCCCGCGCAGAATGGGCCTGGCTCCTCGACCCCGGGGTCGGTTCAGCGGCTGGGAGGCTGGGATTAGCCGAGCGCAGGGACTAATCCTGGATGAGCCTCCGTGTAAACCCGGATCGACTGCGGGTACAGCGGAGGTCGCAGGCGCCCCTTCATCCGTTCCCATACGCAGGCTTCGCAGGGCCGGGCGCCCACCCCAGGTCCCCTTACTACATTCAGTGACCAGTGGCTGGATCTTCTGTGAGGGACGGGACGGGCTGGAGTGGGGGGATGAAGAAGACACCATCAAGATCAGGCTTGGACCAAGGGCTCCAGAGCCTGGGGTGGGAGGAGGCCTGGAAGGGCTGAGGCCCCTTTGGCAGCCTCTGAATTCACAAGGGATCAGGTCAGCTCTCCAGCTCAGTGAGCAACCCGCAGGCCCCCCACCAATCCTCCAGTTACAGAATCACAAACCCTCCCTCTACCTGGCCAGAGTGACCAGCCCTAACCTTGAGGCTTCACTTGATCAAAGGAAGCAGTGAATCAACAGGAGGACCTCACGACATCCCCACCCCTGACTCAGCCCCACGTTGAGGGTAAGGAGCTCCTGTTAAGGTCTAACCCTGGAAAAGATGTCAGGGGTCAAGAGACATGGATATTAGAATCCTGCTGCTGATTGTTCACTTATTCTGTAAACACTTCCTGAGCCTGTCCCTTGTGCCAGCCCAGCATAGGGTACTGGGACACCCCAAGAATGACACACGGTCTCTATGGGAAAGGCAAACAGGTAAATAATAACCACAGCATGTGTTCAGCCCTGTCCTGAGCTGTAAATTTAGGCTGGAATGCTAAAGGAGGTGTCTCCTCCAGTAGAGTCCAGAAGGCTTCCTGGAAGGGGTGGTGTCCCAGCTGGACAGATCTGGCTGAGGGAGTTGTGTGTGAAAGGACCTGGGGTAGGAGGAGGGGAAGGTAACTGAGGAGGGCAGGTAAAGTTGAAAAGGAAGGGGGATGGTGGTGGTGCAGAATTAGAAGGCCCTGCTGGTCAACTTAAGGAGGGAAAGAGGAGCCATTGAGAGATCCTGGAAAAAAAGGTCAGATTCACATTCTTTTGTTTTGTTTGTTTGTTTGTTTGTTTATTTTTGAGAGAGAGCAGGGCAAGGGCAGAGAGAGGGAGACACACAATCCAAAGCAGACTCCAGGCTCTGAGGTGTCAGCACAAAGTGTGTCTGGGGCTCGAACCCACGAGCCATGAGATCATGACCTGAGCCGAAGTCAGACGCTTAACCAACTGAGTCACCCGGGTGCCCCAAATTCACATTCTTTACAGGTTTTAACTGTCCTTCTCGCTTTTCTGCACAGGTTTCTGTGGGGATGCCTGGGATGGGAGTAGAGACACCCACAGACAAACAGGAACAGGAGCCAGGTGCATTGAAGGTTAGGAAAGATGGTCCCTACCTCCTTCCCTCACATCTGGAGTCAGAGACTTACATTAGAAATCTGGCTGTACTGCTTCTTAGTGGTATGACCTTGGGCAGGTGACTGAGCCTTCATTTCTTCATCTGTAAAATGGGAATAATAATGCTCACCATCACCGAGGATTCTTGTGGCACTTCAGTGAAAGAATTTGTCCATTCTTTTACTGAACACATATTTAGCACCTACTATGTGGTAGGCCCGGTGCCAGGTGCTGGCATTACAGCACTGAATTAGACAGGCATGATCCCTACTGTCTCTTGGAACTTCCATTCCAGTAGAGAAGACAGACAATAAACAAACAAACAAATGAGATAATTACAGATTGTGTTAAAGTGCCGTGAAGGAAACAAACAGTAGGACATGAAAGAGGATAACTGGAGGTGGGGGAAAGGAAGGGGCTGCCTTACTCACTGTGGCCTGAGTAGCTTATCTGAGGAAACCTGGAGATGTAGAGCTCAGAACAGAGCATTCCAGGCGAAGGAAAGGGCAGCTGCCAAGGCCCTGGGGTGGGAGACAATAAAGGGGTTAGCCTGATGCCTCTAAGATGCTAAGCTTCCTGAGGGCAGGAAACTAGGTCTCTTACCTCTCCCAACCGGCTGGACAAATACAGGGTAAGATGTATAGAAATGGAGGGGATTTTCCAGCTTGCTGGTCCAACTTCCTCCCCACCCGCAGCCCCTGGAGTGGTGTTGGGGGGTTGCTGGCCTCATCAGTAGGTCCATCTGCACAGCTTAATCTGTACTCCAGCTGTTCTGTACAGGAAAGTCCTCTGCCCACTCCTGCTCCTTTCCCAGGGTTCCCAATCCTCTCCTCAGACAGGAGGGGCAGGTTGGGGCCCCTCCAGAATCTGCCGGTCCAGAGTCTGGACTGAACAGAATTTAGTATCTGACCTGCAGGGGCTGCGGGGGAGGATGTGTCCCTGATGAATATCACCAAGTGCTTTAGGATCATTGGGGCCTTTTGGGAGTCTCCCCCTTAGTCTGGGTCTCCCTTCAGGGAAAGAAACCTCGAAGAAAGATTCCTTGCACATGGGTACGTTTCACACGCAGCAACCGGCACCCCCACCCCGCCCCGTGCTGCAGAGCACACACAGCTCCTCTCACACACTCACCATCCAGCTGCACACTGCGTCTCCATGGCAACCAGTAGGCCTGGTCCACGGATGTTAGAAATAAGTGCCAGAGGAAGAGAAGAGAGAGAGGGAGAGACAGAGGAGAAACATCAGAAATAAAGAGACTCAGAAAGACAGCCTCCCAAGGAGGACCCCACTCTTTCCTTGCACCACCCCCCCCCCCCACCAGAGACTCTTGAATGGACTCAAGGCCTGAGGATGGAGGGGCTCAAGACGGGGACTAAGCAGTGGGCTGGGGGCTGTCTGGAAACAGGTAATGGGGCACAGTGGGCAGTGAGGGAGGAGGAGTATCAGGGAAACTTGAATGACAGTCTGGAGTCCTGGGCTAAGAATACTTGGTCCAGGTAAAAGACAGATGAGGGGGTTGGGTGGGGGTGGGAGACTTGGTGGGGGGGGCTCCCTTCCCTTCTTCCAGGCCTAATTGGCTGCTCAGGCTGAAACCTCCTCTTAGTCACTTAGTCTAATTAGAATTGTTCCTGAGAAGATGGTGGGGGAGGGGAAGGAGAAGCTCGGGTGTGAAGGTGGAAGGGTGGGTGGAGACAGAGCTGGGGGTGGGGAGTAGGAGTTCCTTCTATCACCTTCCATCCATTCCATCACCGGCCAGTGGATGGGCTGAGCTCTAACTGTCCAGGTTGTGGGTCACTGTACATCCTGGCCTTCTGTCACCAGTGCTCCCTCAAACGCCCCTGCTTTCTGCTTGGCCCCTGTGTCTCTCTCTGTCTCTTGCTCTACCTCTTACTCTCTCTGGCTCTCCCTTGTTATCTCCTCACCTTCCTCTTCACCTTTCCTCAGGGTCTCCCAATCTCTGGCCAGCAATATTTGAATAATAAACAGGTGAAGTATTTAGGAGTTCTGGCTGGGGCTGAACCAGGGGCAGGGAGAGCAGGGAGAGGGGATTATACTGAAAGCAGCCTCATCTTCTGGGAGTAGGAGGGAAGGGGACAGACACTGCCTGGCATGACTCCCCTGAGCCCCTCCCCCTTCCCAACCCCAACTAAGGAGAGACCTCGCTGGAGTCTGTGGAGCTTGGCTTCTGGAGCTGGACTGTCTGGACTGCCTTGAACAAGTCACTTAACCTCTCTGAGCATCAGTTTCTTAGCTATGAAATGGGGATAATAAATCCTAAATTTTTTGTGTGGATTTAAGGCGATGGTGCATGTAACCAGCTTAGTCCAATAAATTGTAAGTGCTCAATAAATGCAACTTTTCTCATCACTCCCAGACTCCTTTCCTTTCCCTTCTGGAACCAGGACATCTGCATCTTCCAAACTCTCTCCTTATTCTGCTTCCTCAGTCTTTCAGGCTGAAAATGACCTCCTTGCCTATGCAGTGCGGGGAGGGCTATGTGAGAAGTTAGGCATGGATCCTGCCCCCTTGCCACAGGGTTAGGACAGACCCTCCTCCAGTTTGGGATCTGATCTTCCCTTTTCTGCAGTACTCCAAGGGAGGAAAGGGGACAGCCATAAATGATGTAGAGGAAGTGTACTTGCTGAGGGGGACAATAAGGGATGAGCAATGTCCAGAAACCTAAATATTTCATGGGGCTGCAGCACTGGGAAGGGCAAAGTCCCCGAGCTGTGTTTGTGAATATGCTTGCAATTCCATGTGGCTTGGAGCTCTTCCACATGCCCAGTGCCCTCTGCACATGCTCCAACCCTCAAAGTGCTGCGCCTACAGAAAATTGCCCCATGAACCCTTTCCTGGCCATGATCCCTCCAAAACCCCTCAGCACATGCATATTTTATTTCTTACAGCTGTAGTAGTTTGTTCAGGTTTGAAGCTGTATTTTGACATGGGCACGCTTTTCCTGCTCATTCAATTTCCCCTTTCGATCCCCCAAGGACAGATGCTCTTGCCCCTCACCTCCTCGGCATTATCAGGGGAGCCCAGGAGCTGGAAAGAGCCGGTGGGGTGGGAGCAGGGGCGGGGCTGGGGTGGGGATGGCAGGGGGGAGGTCTGAGGAGGTTGACTGAAGAGGAAGGTATCCATTACAGCAGGTGGGAGTGGGTGGATAGCAACAAGGTCTGGCCTCAGAGTGCACTGCTTACAGATGAGCTGGGAGGACCGCCTTTGCCAAACCTCTGCTTCCAGGTGGCCCCTGTTCCCCACTCTCTATGACCCTTCTGACTCCATAACTAAGTAGGGGATTAGAAGGTGCCCTTGTGGTCTCTGTCATAGCTCCCCTTTGTCCTTTTCCTTGACCTTATCCCAGTCTATCGTCATTTCATTTATTTGTTTATGTGTTCAATTTCTGTCTCTTCCCACTAGAATAAAAGCTTGCAGGGGGCAAGAATCTTGTTTAACTTCTTTATCACCACTCAAAATGTTTACTGAATGAACGAATGAATAAATGAAGAGGAAATCTATTTGGGGATTCTGTAGGAACGGCAAGAAAAGGGAGCAAGAGAGAGGGCTGGTGGGCCACAGCTGAGTAGGGATAAAGGCCAGAAGGACTGAGCACAGAGCAGGAAGGAGGTGTGGAAGGTGGGAGGAGGAGGTGGCCTGGGGATGAGAGGTGGACTGGGGAAGTGGGTGTGAGGAGAGAGCATCGGTGGAGGTGGAGGAGCTAGAGCCTGGGGGCAAGAGATCTAGGGGAAGGCATCCAGGCTCCCAGAGGGGCTAGGGGCAGGGGCTTTGGGCAGGAGGAAGTTAAGCTTGGATAGGGGCCAAGGATAGGGTCTGCTCTCACCAAGGCTAGGCTTAGAATTTGGGTCTGGGGCTACAGTGGGTGGAGTGTAGGAAGGGCTGAGCCATGGCAGTTTCCCAGGGCCTTCAGGTGCCATCAGTGTGTCTCAGACACTGACCCACCCTCACTCCCAAATCTGGCCCAGATGCCCAGCCTCAGTTATCCTTCCCTTACCCTTCCAGGCCCATAAACAGGAAATGGCCCAGCAGGGGCTGGCCAGTTCTTCCCTCAGAGCAAAAGCCTGAGATACTCCTGAGTAGGGGCGGTGCTTGCAAATAGAAGAGAGGTCTTAACCCCTTGATTACCTATGGTATACCCAGAGAGGCCCCTTCAGAAGCCTCCATCCTGCCAAACCAAAGGTGACAGCAATATTCACTCGTTAGCTCTAAGCCCCACAGGAAGCTGGGGATGAAGAACGAATTCTTTCACGGGACTCTGCCTTGTCCCCTGGCCCACTCTCCAGCCCAGAAGGCAGGCAAGGGACAGTGGTGGTAGCCTGGGTGAGGACAGAGAGACTCCCATTAGAGAGCTAGTGTCTCCCCGCCCCCCCAACCGAATTGGCTAGAATGGCTATGTGTCATGGGGGAGCGGAGGAGATCAGAGGTGCACACCTGCAGTGGTTGTCATGGCAACCTGACTTGGATCCCAAGAGGGTGGACTCTCCCCCAAAGCCCTGTGCAGCCTGGAACACAAGAGCAGAGACACATGGGGGGTCGGGGTGGGGGCAGGGAGGTCCACGTGCACGTGTGTACATACACACACACACACACACACACACACACACACACACACACACATTCTGGGCTTTGCAGAACTCTACTTCTTAGAGAACCCTGTCAGGTTCCTCCCTCTTCTCTCTACTTCCCTGGGTGAGGCTGAAACTAGGGATGGCGCCATAAGAGGATGTGTTGGGGCCAGGGAGAGGGAGGCACCCTACAAGGGTTGTGTGTGCTTCCCAGGTGTGTTGGTGTAGGACCCTGTGTGCAGTGTGCCTGGGGGCGGGGGGGGGGGGCTGTCCCAGTTGTGTGGAGGACTTGTGTATACTCAACTGACCCATCCCCAGTCCCAAAGCCAGACCACACAGAAGAGGGATTTGGGAGGGAGAGGATTATTAACAAAGACAACAATAATCACAGTTAACCTTAATTGAGAGCTTATTAAATTCCAACTATGTGACTGTGGTGAGCATTTTATAGGCAGTGTCTCATGTGATCCTCACAGCAACTGTACAAGGTAGGAATTATTAGCCCCATTTACAGATAGGAAAACTGAGATTCTAAGAGGTTAAGTAAATTGCACCCGGTCCAGGAGCTGGAAGAGAGACAGGGAGAGACTCTGCAGGAGTCTGCAGGAGGAACAGAGGATCAGGGTAGCAGCCACTGAGGCCACAAGTCCCATCCCTGGGCTCCACAGGACACTCAAGCTCACGTGCTCCCATGCTCCTCGGCAAGGCTGCTTGGTGATATGCCAAGAGGCAGGACCTGGCAACCTCGGGTAGTGATGTCCGCCTGGCCTGGGTTGGGGCAGCTGAGGGCACCTGTGAGGGTGTGGGGACACCGAGCAGCGGGCATCGTGATTGGCACGAGCCAGGGGAGCGGCTGGCAGCCTTGCTCCTGGTAAACACGAGGAGAGGTTACTTCACAAGGAAACAGTAATTAACTTTAATTAGCACCTTGCATCTCGGAATATTATTAACATCTCAATTTCTCTAATCAAGGCAGCAGGAGAGGGGCGGCATCTGCCTTGCCGACTCCTTCCTGGCCGTGCTCCCTGGCTTGGCGTGGTTCCTGCCCGGCCCCCACCCGCTGGATGGCACCCAGGAGCACCTCCTCAGGGGCAGGTTGCCAAGGGGAGCCAGGGAGTGAGGGGACGGGGACTGGCAGGGCCAAGAGAACAGGTCCAAGCCAGGGACATGTGAACCAGTGCCAGCGACAGGGCAGGAGGACAGGGGTGTCCTTATCTTTCCAAGAAGACTATGGACACCAAAGGCAGGGCTAGGCTTGTGTCCCCTGACCCAGAGAACAGACATGGCTGCCTTGCTATTTCCCTCTTCCTTCCTTCTCTCTGCTTCTCCTCTCTTTCCCTCCCTCATTGAGCTAGCCTGCCCTTCCTCTCCCTCATGTCTTCCCTACCTTCTCTCTGTAACTCCCCCTCTCCTTCTCCTTCTTATAGAAGGGTGATGGTCAGGGTCCGTGTGCTGGCTTCCACCACTGGGACACAGAAATGGGCACAGGATAAATCCTGTCCCCAGGGAGTTTAGAATCCCATGGAGGAGATAAGTCTTGGGAATAAAGAACTCTAATTGGGCTCTGTACTGATAGGCATCATAATAGAGGAGAGATAAAAGGCTGTGGGGGTTCCAGGAAGGAGGCAGAAATGGGAGAGGCAGGGACTGTAATTGTGGGTCACCAAGACAAACACCATCTGGGGGACCAGGAAAGCAGAAGATCCTGAGGCAGCAAGGGCACTTGGTGCGGACCAGCCCTTTTCAGCCCTCTTCAGGAAGCCATCATGGAGGGAAGGCCCCGAGGGCACAGGAGGTGATTCTCTGTTCATTACAGCCACCCTCAGTGGCTGTTAACCCTGCCTCGTGTCTGATATTAATAACTGACTATCCTCCTTGGTCTAATTACAGTGGCCTGCTGCTTGCACAGTTTGGGATTTATTTGGCAGTGTCCTCGTGGCCGTCTCCCCCGTCCATCCAATTTGTATTTATTGAGCACCTATTATGTCTTGAGGGCAAGGTCTGCCCTCCAGTAGACTCCAAGTGCTGAAGTTCCTCTCTACAGGGACTGGAGGGGTCATGGTGGAGGTGCCTACAGGCCTGGACATGTCAGCACAACGACAGCAGTGTCTGCCGGACTTCCCCACGGGGAAGAGGCTGGTTCCACATTGGCTTCGTCAGCACCCCTGGCTGCTGCAGCAGCTGCCTACAGTGTCATCCTTGTACATCCCCTCCCATCTCTGTTTTTAGACCATCCAGAGGACAGCATCAAAAGACTACATACAGTTCAACTGTAAATCTTGTCCAACATTAACTCAGAGGGCAGGTTAAATGTTCAGTGGAGACTCCAATCTCAAACCCACCTAGTTGGGGAGGGCACACACCATTTGATTTTACTATCTACCTTGGTTCAGAAAACTGATCACACGTCAAATTGCCAAGTGCAAGGTGGGACCAGTTTTGTTTGACCACCCTAATGTGGGGCCACGGAGCGGGGATGGGCACTGGCTTTGCCTTGGCTATCACTCTGTTTGCCCAAGTGGATCATCTTCACTGAGGCCTACGGGATCTCATTTAATTTTTGCAAGAACCTGGAGAAGCAGGAATGTCGATGCCCATTTTATAGCCTGGGAAACCAGACAAAGAGGTGAATCTACGCAGCTGGTAAGAAAGTGAAAGCAGAGCAGGACAAGAACCCGCTGTGGCCAACTCAGGATCACTTTCTTATTTGCGTCTCTCTGTTTTATTTGTGTCTCTCTGTTTTATTTGTGAGCCTACCCTCTGTCAGAAGCTGGGGTGCTGGGCGGGGGGGGGGGGGAAGGGGGGGGCCAAGTGCGGCCCCTGCCCTCAAGGACAATAAGAGAATGGCCACTTGTCTCTTAGCAAACCCTAGCTCTCCCCCTCCCTTCTCCAAACTCCTCCTCACCACCCCCCTCCCCCCAGCTCCCCAGGGCCCTAAACTGGGCCTCAGTAATTGTAGAGTAGCCCGCACAGGGCGGGGAAGAATCTGACGTTTCCAAAGGCCTTTTTGATGTTGATGATTATGGCGATGATGATGCTGTCCGTCTCCTACCAAGACTGGGGCCTTTCTTTGTTTCTCTCACCATCGGGGTCTTTCTCTCTCCCTTTCTCTCTCTCTCTCTCTCTCTCTCTCTCTCTCTCTCTCTGCCCTGAGGACTGGGGTTGTCAGAGGACCAAGAGTTGCTCCTCCTGGGGGGCTGGAAGGGGACAAACTGGGCAGAAGTGAAACGAGGGGAATCAACCCACCCTTCACCTTCCCCAAACTGGGCCCAGGGGTGTGCTGATGTGTCATTAGCATAACATTTGCATAAGGAACAATTGAGGAGATTGGAGTCTCGCCTCAGAGGAAACACCTGCAAGCAACAGTGAATGAAAGCTTCTCCCGCCTCCACCCTTAGATGCCTCCCACCCCACCCCAGGATGGGGGACGTGGCTGGAGACCACTCATGTGCCTCGCAGTGAGGATGACGGCGATCGCAGTTATCATTCATGGAGTACCTACTCAGTGCCAGGCACCGAGGTGGATGTTCTGTTTCTCTTCATCTTCGCAACCACCCTCGGTGGTACATTTTATTATTGTATAATACAGCATACAAAGGAGGAAGCTGGGGCTCAGCCACCTCGAAGTCATACAGATTATGTTAGCAGCGACAGAGCTGGGCTTTGGAATAGGGTGGTATGATTCAGTGCCTGTGCCCTCAACCACTCAACCACTCACAGCAGATTGGGGTGCTCGGGGCTCACTTCAGGCACCCAAATCCAGTCTCCATGGACTCAGGGGATCCTGGGAGGCTTAGAACAAGGGCTCCAAGACAGGCCGCTACCCAAAGGCACACATGCTTGCACACACACATGCACAGCGCTCTGCCCTGCCCCCACCTGTGCTTCTGGAGGCAGAGGAGCTGGGCTGACTTGGCCCATAACCAGGTTAGCTAAGATCCAATTAACTAGTTAGCGCAGGCAGAGCTGGGGGCAGGCAGGGCGCGCTGGAGAGCGGGACGGATGGGTTGGGTAATGTGCAGAGACAGCCAGAGACAGCGGCTCCCCTCTAACCTGATAAGCAGCTCCCAACATCACTGCCTCCCAGCCTGGCAGGCGGAGTGGCCTCAATCCTGGGTTGCTGGGGAGGGTGCTGGGACGGTCTCTGACCCCCATTCCTCCCTTCCACACACACACTGCCCTCATCTTCTGGCCTCTCCTCAGCAACACTCACTCCTGCTCTGCCCCCTCTAAGGACTGTGAGGAAGGTAGCTTCTTCTGCTAGATGTTTTCATCCACTATCTGCAGTCATGAACAGAAGGTAAGGGTGAAAGATCCACTTCCTCCAGGTGGGAGGCTGGGGGTGAGGAAGCTGGAAGAATTAATGGAGAGGGGAGGTGAAAATAATAGCAGCCACTATTTGTGGAGATTGCCACGTGCCAGAGATTCTGCAAACCCTGTATATGTACTCTCTCATTGACACTCACAACAACCCTCTGCTGTAGACACGATCATAATCCCCGTTTTGCAGATGGGAAAAGTGAGGCCTGGAGAGGTTAGACACCTACCTGACTATCAAGATCCTTCAGGCTTAAAACCACCATCCCTTTGAACCATCCCTCTGAACCAGGTCTAGGATTAAAAACAATATTACCGGTAACAGTGTGCTTCTTGCTTTTGTATAATCACTTTAGAGTTTACAAAAGCTCTTTGGATTTAATCCTGACAAGTGTGTAAGGTAAGTGTTTTACTGCTAGCTCCTATTTTCCAGGTAAATACACTTGAGGCTTGGAAGGGCTTGTGCCCCCAAGCCTCACAGCTGGTGAGTAACAGTCAGAATTTGAACCCAGGCCAGGTCTTGCTGACTCTTAGTCTAATGCTCTTGAGGAGACAGTGGAAAAAGTCTGTAAGTCAAGGGTGGGTCATTCATCTATTTACTTGTTTATCACGGCTAGTTGGAGGAGTATGTGCAAGGCACCACGCTGGGCACGCTTACTCCGGGCTGAAGAAAGCAAATGGCTTCCTGCCTCCATGGAACAGGTGGAGAGGAAGGCCCTGAACTTTCGTGTCTGGGAACTTAGGGCTGCCTTGGTCTTGGAACTCCAGGGAATGAAAGACCATTCTGGTCTAATTTCCTCATGTTTCTCAGAGGCTGCATCTGAAGCCCGGAGGGTTAAGTGACTACCCAAGGTTATACAGAAACAGGCAGGCACACCAGGTCTCCTGGCTTGACCTGAAGTTTCCTCTCAGCCCAGGGCCTCCCCTTCATTGTAGGATGGGGACTCACTAACCCTGTAAGCTTTGGGTTCACCCACTGGGGAAGGAGCAGATGCTGTGCCAACCATCCCTGGGGTCGGCACCCCCATTTCCCTCTGTGCTCTGGGAGAAAAGAATCTCCTGAATCCTGGCTGCTTCAGGCCATCTGGGGCTGTGGGGTCAGGACCCAGGGATGAGTGTATTGAGCAGGACAGCAAGAGGAAGCTTGCACCTGTGGGGGCCACCCGTGTGAGAAGATGTGTGCACCTCTGTGTTGTTCTCTGCTTTCCCTGATACCAGCACCAGAAGGGTTAAGCTGTCCCCGGCCAGTCCCCAGCCTGGGGGGCCTGAGGAGTAGGAGTAGTCAGTGCAGGAAGCTGCTCTCCCAGTCCCCAAGGCCCAGGGAGGGGGAAGGGAGACTTTCTCAGTCTCTTTCCCAGGCTTCTCAGCCTCCCTGGGGATCCAGCTACATGCCTAAGAGGTGACCCTTGACCCATCCCCCTCCACAAGCCTCCCCTCTCCCCCCCACCCAGCCCAGCCAGAAAAGACTCTGATCATCACTCCAGGGCACTAGTAGAGTGGGATCTCCCTACTTCCTCACCTCATTTTCCCCACCATCTCACTTATTCCCCTTAGTGCCTAACTTCACTTCTGTCCCACAGTCACTATATTCAGACCCCTGAACTTCTTCCCCCACCCTGGCGCTGGGCCCCCAGGCCCCTCCTCCCAGCCCCCGCATTTGTAATCTTCTAAAAATAAAAGCTTGGGATTCAAGTAGGCAACTCCGGAAATATACAGTCCAGCCCAGGCATCCGCAGGGGTGGAGAAAGGACCCACATATGGAGAAATACCCAGACGCAGCAACGCCCCCACCCCCTGCCTCTCAGGTAAACACAGGAACACAGTCTGTTCCTAAAGAGAAAGAAGGCAAGAGGAGGAGGATGGGCCCCAAAAGAGAGGGTGTGGGGGCCCCTCATGGGCTCCTCTGTCTGAAATCGTAAGTGATGGCTCCCCTCCTGCTTTCTCACTGCTTGGAGAACTAGCCCGCTGTCTCTTGCCATGGCCAGCTCTGACATCCTGTCAGGACTGAAACCCAGGGAAATTCCAGCAGGTTTGGGCCTAGTCCCTGCTCAGTTTCCCAGGAGTAGGCAGACAGCCACCATGGGCAGCACATGTATTCTTTATCCCTCTGCCTCCCCGTGGACCCTGGCCAGGACAAAGGCTGAAGGGGTCAAGGAGGGGCATCATCTGAGATCTCTTTCTGTTTCCCGGCTGTATGATCAGGTGGCCCCGGGAGAAGGGGTTTTGCAGTGTCCTGCAGGGATACTTCAGCTCCTCTATGACTGGTCCCGGCCACTTCCTCAGGGTGGCAGAAGGACGAGGACCAAATCACACTGGATTTGATAAGATCCACTCCCACACTGGGCCTGATGAACTTCCTGGGCTGGAATTTGTGTAACTGCTCAGTAACACATCTTGGGACCTCATGAACAAGGGTCATAATTAGAAGAATAATAGTAATATTTTTTCAAGCACTTGCTCTGTGCCAGACCTGGGCCAAATACTACGTATGCATCATTCTCACTTAATCCTGTCAGGAGCCCATTTTTATTACCCTTAACTTATAGGGGAGGAAACTGAGGCACAGGTTGCTCACAGAGCCGGTGCTAGCCTTAGGTCACACTAGTAAATGGCAAAGCTGGGATCCGAACCCATGGCTGTGTGACTCCCTAGCTTTTCCTCTTTGGCTTTGTGTCGTGGCCTGAGGGCACGGTGCCCTGCTGATGGGGCATCTTCAAAATAACTGTGGTGTCAAGGCTCAAGTGGGCACCACTCACGTCCTGCGGGTAGAAGCCTGCCGGGAGGCTGGGCTTTCTTCCCACCTGGCCTGGGCCTTCTTTCTGCATGTTGGCAGACACATGCACAGAACACACGGGGTTCAACGGGCCCTGGCTCATTCCATTCGTACCACCTCAGTTCAAGCCTCAGCAAAACGACAGAGGTCAGCTTGGGGGGATCTGGGGAGCTGCCCCATCAGCCTCATCCTGGGATCCCGGTCCCCAGCACCCCCACCACTGGCCCACAGCCTGGCTGGCCCTTGCTAACCCCAGCCAGGCAGACTCCTGCAGCAACCTCACAGGCAGCAGCACAAACTGTTTGCCTTCCCATTTCCTTTCGCGAAGGAGGGGCTGCTGAGCAGGCTGGCAGCCTGGACTGGGAAGCCCACAGCACGACTGCAAAGGAGACAAAGACTAACTTGAGAAGCAGCCCCTCTTGCCAGCATCTTGGAGCCCCTTCCCAGGCCCAGTCACCCAACCCTGGCGCTATTCTCTACACCTGGCTTTTGCGTGGTAGGCAACAACCAGCCCTTCCTCTCAGGCCCGAGGGGAGCTGTCCAGCTCGTCCTACACCATTGGTAATCCCCACCCAAGAGCAGGCATTTTGAATTGCAGCCTTTTCGGTTTAGACAAGATATATCTGTTATAGGGGAATTAGATGGTGTGCCCGGGAGAATCACACCAGTAAAGTTGGTAACACAGGTAAACAGGCCAGCACCTGGTATATATAAAGTGAGTGGATTAGGCGGTCACTCCTGGGACCCCTTAGATGGGTCATCACCCACCATAATAATGCTGGCTAGCATCACCAACTTACCAGCTACTGTTTATTATCAGTCACAAGCCTGACACTGTGCTGAGTACTTCACACACATTCTTTTTTTTTTTTTTAAGTTTATTTCTTTATTTAAGTAAACTCTACACACTCGAACTCATGACCCTGAGATCAAGAGTTGCTCACTCTGGGGGCGCCTGGGTGGTGCAGTCGGTTAAGCGTCCAACTTCAGCCAGGTCACGATCTCGTGGTCCGTGAGTTTGAGCCCCGCGTCAGGCTCTGGGCTGATGGCTCGGAGCCTGGAGCCTGTTTCCGATTCTGTGTCTCCCTCTCTCTCTGCCCCTCCCCCGTTCATGCTCTGTCTCTCTCTGTCCCAAAAATAAATAAAAAACGTTGAAAAAAAATTTTTAAAAGAGTTGCTCACTCTGACTGAGCCAGCTGGCCAATCCCAACACACATTCTTATTTAACATTTATGATGACCCTATGAGTTAGATGTTGCTTATCCTTATTTTAACGATGAGAAATCTGAGGTCATAATCTCACAGTTAGTAAGTAAATGAACTGGGATTTGAACCCAGGCCTGCAGATACGTGGTTTTCTTGTGGTCACTCTTCTCCCAGCTGGTTGGCCCCTGTGCATGTTCATATGCTCCTCAGATAAAGTGGGCAGGACTTCCTGAAATTCTGAAACTGCTCTAAGCAGTTCTGATGGAAGAGACATGTCCTGCCACTTCGGTGAGGCTTTGCTTTTAGCCTCTAATTGGCTGCTGGCCAGCACTCACCTTCTTGTACCAAACTCTTCTGATCAATAACTACTGGATGCTTTTATATGCAGGAAGCGCCCACCAAAAGTCCCTATCATTATCACAACTCTTTTTTTTTTAAGTTTATTTATTTATTTTGAGAGAAAGAAAGAGCATGTGGAGGAGAGGCAGAGAAAGAGAGAGAGAGAGAGAGAGAAGGGGAGAGACAGAATCCCAAGCAAGCTTTGCCTGCCCTGTCAGCACAGAGCCCAATGCGGGGCTCAAACTCACAAACCATGAGATCATGACCTGAGCCGAAGACCCACGCTTAACCAACTGAGCCACCCAGTTGCCCCTATCACAATTCTTAATAGCGCCTTCAAATCAAAGAATCCTTTTGCCCACTTAATGTTTGTCAACTAATTTACATGCCCCCTTTGACCTTCTCTTTTAGATCCTACCTGGTCCTCCCTCCCACTGTGACCTTGGGGGTCCAGGATAAATTCCATTCGAACTGCCCCTCCGTATTTCTACCAGTATGGTCTTAATACATAAATTTAACTCTAGCCCCTCTGTCTGCCCACCCTTTATCTCTTTCTTAATATCTCTCTGGTCACATCAACCCTGCTCCTCCTCTGACTATCTCTGGTGTCTCTATCACTGCCTCCCTCCCCAGAGCCAATGCCACGGAACCACCCAACATATGTAAGTGTGACTGCCTGGAAAATGTAACTTTCAAGGAGCTTGCAGTTGAGTGACAGTAAACAGAACCTTGGAGACCCAGACATCATCTAGGGTTTACATGGACTCAGCAGCAGGAGCTTAGAAATAAGGCAAGAAGAGAGAGGGAGAGGAATGGGGATGATCAAAAGAATGAGCTGGAGGGAGAAGTGGGAAGTGAGGGGAGTGATATTGATTCAACCAGGCCAAAAGCATCCTTGACTGTCAGTGTTGGAAGGGCCCTTAGAGATCAACCAGCCCAGAGTGGCAAAGAAGTTTCAAGTCACGAGTTAATGCTGAATGATGAGTAGCAGCTGCCTGGAGTGTGTCCTGAGAACAGAGTGCTACTATTGATTAGCAATGTCTGCCATGGGCACTGGATTAGAAATAGTGGCATGTGTGCCAGAATTTACTTCCCTGATCTAGTTTCAACCTCTTCATTGTGGAGCAACTGAGGAGCCCAGAGGGCAAGAGACTTGTCCAAGGTTTCCACAGTGAACTGGAGGCAGATCTCACTCAGGGCCCTTGCTGTCTCCAAAACCCCAGGAAAAGTTGCACAGCTAGACAAAGACAGGGGACCCAGGGAAAGTGGGTCTTCTGCATAGGATAACAAGTAAAGGAGCAGCTAATCTGAAGCTGTGGAGAAGACTGTGGATATCACAGATGAGACACTGGGTGCTTGCTCAGTTCTTACCGGGTGGTCAGTTGAGTGAATGTGCCCAGGAGCCTGGTTGTGCCTCCCCTGAGCTCTGGCTTCTCCACCAATGCCCTCCCAGGGAGGACAAGGAGGCTCCCTGGAGCAGAGGTCTTGGCTGTCTCTCTAGTCCTAGAGAAGCCAGTCAGAAAGAGGCAAGAGGAGGGGAAAAGGGTTTGGGACAGGGATAGCACACATCGGGGCAAAGGCACTGGCTGTGCAGCCATGGAGAGGGCCCCAAAGGTGGTGGCAATTAAGAGGTGTCAGACAGGAGACAAACACAGAGGCACCTGTGTGCAGGTTCCGTGTGTGGGCCAGAGGAGAAGAAAGAACCTCCTGGTGACAAGAGCTGCAGAATAGGGATAATGATACCCTGACAAAGCAGTGGGGGCTTGGAGCCCAGCCCATCCAGGGTGCTGGCACAGCTAAACTGTGACATACCACTCATAGGCTGGGGGATGTGGGAGGGAGGAGGGGGGGGGGCCAAGGCGCCCAGCACTGGCACAGCTTTGTAAGTTTGCTCTTGGGCTTCTGCCTCTCTTTCCTTCTCTTCATTGCCATCCTATCTCTTCCTTTCTCTTACCTCCCTCCCTGCCTGGCTCTATACCACAGAGTCTCCAATGGGAGCAGAAACAGGGAAAGGAGTGGTAAGAATGGCAATGACATTGAAAGATGTGGGAGCTGCTCTAACCCAGGTCACCTGCCCAAGGCTGTGAGAGGAAGCCAGGCTGTGAGACGTCCAAGAACAGAGAATCCATCTGGATGCCACACCCAGTTTTTCAAGAGAGACAACTAAGAACTAGTCAAGTGAAGCCTTCCTCCAAGTCAGCACCATGTTGGTTTGCCATCCCACTTTCCCATCTTCCTTCTGCTGCTAAGCACACCCATATTTTCCCTAGGCAACCATCCCTTCCTCACTTCTGTCCATGTGGTTTAGGAAGGGCTGACTTTACCCCCGACTAGCCGAGATCTCAGGGTGCAGCTCAGGACTGGAGCTGGCCCATCTGTGCCTTTCATCCCTGGGCCACATGATTCAATAAAAGGTGATCCAGTATCATCAGCACTAAACCATTGGAAAAGGTGTGCTTTCTATGGGGTTTACCACCCTGGTAGGTTTAAGCCTGATGCTATTTAAAACACTTGGGGAAGAGCTACCAGAAAGTAAATCTAACACAAAGGAGAGCAGACCTGAGAGTTGGAGAGAGACAGATGCCAAATGATCAAGTGCCTGGATCCAGCTATGCCTGAAGTTTACAGCTGGGCTTTTCAGTTATGTGCATAAAAAAGCTTAAGCCAGTTTGAGTTGGATTTTTATCCAAGAGACTCTAAGTCAGCTTAGGGAAACAAAGGAGAGAGGGGGAGAGACAAGTACCTGCAGGAATGAGGACAGAGTCTGTTGGGAAAGCAGGGGTGTATGTGTGGGGGGTGGGGAGTGCATGAAGATCACTGAAACTACATTCAACAGTGAAGCAGGATACCAGAATTTATTGGAAAGAACACACAGCCAAAGTTGATTCTCCAGGTGGGCCAATCTGAGGTGGGGTGGAAACTTTTGTACTGGTACACAAGCTATCGTGTCTGTCTGTGTAATGACAGAAGTCCATCTGACCCCCAGTGTGTATGCGGTGTGGATCTGCACGGTGTGGGGAGGAAGTCATGGTCAGTTGGAGTTTATCTTGACGGTCAGCACCCAGGTGCAACGGATGTCCCTGCTAACAGCTCTTATGATGTAAACTTCATTCCAAGACAGATATTTAAAGACAAATGAAAACATTCAACCAATCCCTGCTGATCACATGCACTCAGCATCTTCCCAACCCCTTCCTTATCAGATGTCCCCAGATTTCACCTCATTTACAGAACATTAAACTTAGTGATGAACAAGAGACAAGAGGAACAAAGTCACAAGCTTGGCTCATACATGGGGCAGGACATGGAGTTGCACAACTCCAACACATCACCAGATGACTCCAACTTTCCCCCTTACCCTGGAGTGGCAAAATGTATGGAAAACCTATTGATTATAACCTAAGGAGAAGATCTCCTGGAGCCTTGTCTGCACTGCTAGTAGGAGATGCCAGGTGGGGATGGGGATGGCAGGAGGAAGTCATGCCCAGCAAAGATAAGAAACTCTCTTCCCTTGTCACAGGCACACGGATGTCTGTGCTTGGAACCCTCTGGGGTCAAAGGATGGACATAGCCTTAAAAAAGACAGCAAGGGTGGAGGGTCTGATTCCTGGTGCCTGGGAGTTATTTAACTCTCTCTTTGTTTTTAATGTTTATTTATTTTGAGAGAGAGACAGAGAGAGAGAAACCCAAGCAGCCTCTGCACTGTCAGCACAGAGCCTGATGCAGGACTTGATCCCATGAGCTGTGAGATCAAGACCTGAGTGAAAACCAAGAGTCAGATGTTTAACCAACTGAGCCACCCAGGCACCCCAGAAGTTATTCAACTCTTTATACTTCCCCACCATTTCCCACTTCCCCTTACTGGGAAACAATTGATGCCTTAAGAAAAAAATCTCTTCCCTTGTCAAACAAAATACATATATGTAATATGTATGCATACATAAAATACAATGTGTATGAACATACACGGATTCAAATGCAGTCTTTTTCCTCCCCTAACTTGCTATTTTAGAGAGATTTCGATCCTGTCCAGTTAAGGTCTGCCTCATCCTTTCTTCCAGCTTCATGGTAATTCTCCTTATTTATCTAATCCCTTACTGATGGACATTTAGGTTGTTTTGGATATTTTAAAAAATATTTTATTTTTTAAATTATTTTTAAGTTTATTTAATCTCTACACCCAACATGGGGCTTAAACTCATGACCCCAAGATCAAGAGCTGTGCCCTCCTCAGACAGAGCCAGCCAGGTACCCCTAATTTTAATTTTTGTCTGTTGCACATATAATCTAAACATCTAATACATTTTGTGCAGTGGACACCTAACACATCTTATGCACACCTAATACATCTTGTGCACATATATGAGTGTTTCTTGAGGATTCATTCCTAGGAGAGAGATTGTTGGCTCAAAGTGTGTATGAGTTTTTCACTGTGAAAGACACTGCCAAGTAGGACTGGAGACCTTTTGCCTGTGAAGGAGCCCTCCCTGGGGATGATCCAGGGATCAAGTCACCTGGGGTGGAAAGAGCATGGGCTTCCAAATCAGACATGTTCAGGTTCAGATCTTGGCCCTGTCATCTTCTTCCTGTGTGACCTTGGATAAGTCACTTAACCTATCTGAGTTGTTGTTTCCTTAACTGCAAAGTGGGGGACCATAAGAGCTGCTCCACAAAGCTGTTGCAAGGATCAGATGGCATCACTAGGTAAAGCCTCTAGTATGGGTCTGGCACACAGTAAGCTCTTGGGTAATGTTAGCACCCTTTCCCTGCATAGACCCCCCAACTTCATTCATCCTGGGTGGCCAGCTCTGGGGAAAGGCTGGGGAAGGTGATTAGTAAATGTCACGCAGAAGTCAGGACTCCATGGTGGCTCCTTCTAAAGGTCACCTAGACAATACTTGGAGCTAGGAACCATTCCAAGTAAAGCATGAAGATATGCTTTTGAGAACATAGGCTGGGGGTCATCTGCTGGAGAAACTTTCACTAAACGATCCCTTTACCCTGGTCACTGCCCTCCAAGTTCTGTCTCTGCAGAGGAGCAGGAAGAAAACCTTCCTCAAGAAAAAAAGTGGGCTGCCTGGATTTGATCATAGGGAGTATGGAATGCTATGTGCACAGAGAACAGACCAAGGATACATGCAGCAGACAGGATTGAGGTCGGGCAGCAGAGTGAGATCTCTGTCTTGGGGAGCCAAGGTGCATGCTCAAGGAAACCTGCAGGGCTGCCCTGCTGGAGACCCTTGCCCAGGACATGGCCCATCCATCTCTGTTTAAGAGAAAGTAGTTCTGTGAAGGGTCTGGAAAGCAGGTGGGGGTGGCCATCCTTTGGGGGTAATGGCCAGATTGTGTCCATAGTCCCAGAAAGATGCCAGCAATCTTAGGGCCCCTTAGCTACAGGTTGCTGTGCTCTGCTCTCTTGAGGCCCCCTCTCCCAAGCTTCAGGGCCATTGACCCTTCCTTCTGGAGACTACATGGGCCATGGAATCCAAGACTGAGCTGCTCTTCCTGGAAGAAGATGAGTGTGTAAGCCCAGAGACTCCTACAATAGGGACCAAAGGGGTGAGTTTGGCAAAAGAGGTGGAGCTGAGCAGCCTGGTGACAGCAATGGTGACAAGGGCTCCAGTAGATGTAGTCCTGATGAGTGATGGCTTGGTTGGGGAGGCTGTGGGGGCCTGGTAAGAACGAGCTCTGTGATCTGAGTCTGAACACTTGGGTTTCAGTTCCAGATCTATCTATTGCAAGCTGTGTGGTTTAGGGGAAATGGCTTGCCCTTTCTGACCTCAATTTCTTCATCAGTAAAATGGAGAAGCTGATACTACCAGTTCTATCTTCCTCAATCTCTTGAACCAGCAGGTGTCTTTAACCTGCCAAAGGGTGAGAGAGAATTCAGATGGTACTACTATGCTAAAAACAGCTTGGGAGGGGAGAAGATGACTGAACAGAACTGGTCACATTATCCCAAGAATGATTTCTTGTGTCCCCTGGAGGCTCTTGTTACCATGACTGTATTTCCTGGTTCCCAATTCCTGGACTCTGGGGTAGCTGGGATCTCTGGCTCTCTCCTCACTTAGCATTTCACAGTGAAGTCCTGGCTTGCTGCCCAGGCCCCACTCATGGGTGCTGATGCTGACCCTGCAGACCCCTGGCTCCCTCTGCCAGGCTTGAAGACAGGGCCCAGGCTCTTTGGAAGAACTAACAGGAAGCTTGCATGAAAAGCTGAATGTTGTGCATAACAGGAGCTGATTATGGCGGCTGAGGGCTGGGCCTGCACAGGCTCACCCAAGGAACACTTCACCCAAGTGCCCAGAGGGTTTCAGTGCTATGCCTAAGCATGATTCTGGGCTGAGTGGGTCGGGTATCAGGGATTTGGCAAGGAGATGTGTCCTTCAGGTGATCCCTTAGCCCATAATGGAAGTAAGTTCCAGAACATGAGGCTTCCCTGCTTTGTCCATGCCCTTATTCATGCTCTAGAGAGATGGGCAAAGGACAAAGTGTAAGAATAAACTCCCTATGATGAGGTAGGAGATGGGGGCCATTTAGGCCCTACCACTGCAAAAAGAATTTTTAAAAAGGAATAGGATTAGGGTGCCTGGATGGCTCAGTCAAAACGGTGTGCAATTCTTGATCTGGGGGTCACGAGTTCGAGCCCTACAATGAGTGTAGAGATTACTAAATAAATAAATAAATAAATAAATAAATAAATAAATAACCTTTTTCTTTTTAAAGGAGTAGGATTGACTAATGCCTGCAAATAAATGGGAGGGGGCAGTGTGGGGGTGATGACCCTGAAGGGGGAGGGACAGGAAGCAAAGGATACTTTACTGGGCGCCGAGGAGATGCCCGATACCGCGTCTGCACGGTTTCAGTCCTCCTTACGACCACCTTGTGAGGTGTGTAGGTAGACACTATCTCCATAGGTCCATTTAGCAGACGAAGAAACTGAGGGTCTGAAAAGTTAAGTAGTGCTGCTAGGAGGAGGCTGACCTGGAATTTAAACCCAGGACTGACTGTCTGACTGCTAAATTGGTGCTTTGTGTTCCTTGCCTACATCCCCAGGTCTTGGGGACATCCCTCCTGCATAACCCCATCTCCTGGCCTTGCCTCCAAGCACCAGCCTCCTCCAACTGCCCTATTCCCAAGAGCTCTTTGAATCTCTTCACTTACTCCTCACTCTGCTTCCTCTTTGGAAACCAGCCACAGGCTTTTTTCTTCCATCTGAGGGAGAGAAAATGGTCTCATTCCCCACCCCCAGGTCTTTCCATCCTCTCATCCATCCAAACCTAAGCATCTCTCTCTCCTCCCCTCCTCCCTGCCTTCTTGTTTTTTCTTTCTTTCTGTTTATCCATCACTGGAATCCATCCCCCCTTCCCTCTTGCCTGTAGGTTCTGTGGCTATAATCAAATCATAACTTTTATTAAATTTAAGATTACTTTTTAATGGAATCAATTTCTTGTGTGGTGCTTCTCTGCCTGCCCACGGGCTCCACAGGCTCTGTGCTCAGCATCCCCACCCGCACAATTGTCTCTGCCGCTGGCGTTTCTGGCTAAGCTGCCTCGAAAGGAGGGGCAGGTCTGACATCCCTAAACACACACATGGAAACACATACATTGAGCGCATGCACACACACACACACACACACACACACACACACCAAGATGCACCTTCCTGTAAAGCCCCAGCTGCACAACCTTCAGCCCCAGGCGCCCACGCTGAGTAGTGGGGGTTGGGGGGGGAGCAGGATGGAGGTGGCAGGGGCAGGAGGAGGGAGCTGCAGAGAGAAAGACTGAGGGCACAAAACAAACACAGAGCCAGGCAGACATTTCTCAGCCTGTTAATTTCCTACAGTTCTGTTTTCCATCCTCAGAAAGAAGCTGGTTTCTGCCAGTCCACCCCCTTCGCCCCGACTGCATCGTGCAGCTGGTGAGCAGGGAGGAGGGGGTCCAGAGGAGTGGCCAGAAGACTCTGGTCTTCATCTGATTTATAGAAGTACAGACAAGATGCCCAGATGCACTCGAAGCTGTGACCCTGAAGGGAAGCCCAACTTGGAGATTTGTAGGCTGGACCAGTCAAACCATACAGGCCTGGGGCTTCAGGAGGAAGGGAGACCAGGGGTTCCACAGGGAACATTGTAGAGGTTGGAGAGGGTACAGGGAAGAGAGGAGTCAGAGGGTCACCTTGATGGAGGAGCCAGAAGCTGGGGAGAGGTACTGTGGGAATTCTCATGGTGAGCTCATGGTGGGGGCCTGTAGACGGGTGTCTGCTGACTCAGCAGAGGCTTGGCAGCTTCCTTGAACTGTCTAGGCAGACTTGGGCTCTGCTCCAGCTTTCCTGGGAGGTTCCCTGGACAGTCTCAGGTGGACACGATCATGGGTGGGCAGGTAGATCTGAGGCCATCCCTTGGCTCTTCACACTGTCCTCCACCCAACTTGTTCACTGTGTGTCAGGAGGGGGACTTGTCCATCCAGGTGGGTGGTGCATAGCTTAGTGGGTAAGAGCACAGCCTTTGGCATCAGGGAGGTCTGTGAATCTAGACTCTGATGCTTTCTAACTGTGTGATGTTGAACAAGTGACCTAACCTCTCTGAATCTGTTTCTTCATCTATAAATAAGGATTTAGTGAGATGATACACGTGGAGCATCTAGCATAAAGCCTGGCATGTAGTAAGAACTCAATAAGTGGATTGTTAATATATGAACTATGTCTTCTAAGCATTAGCCAAATGCATACATAGAGCCGAGATGGATTGGGACCTAAGCCAAGGGGTAAGTCAGAGGGCAGACCCCACCAGGCCAATCTCAGCTCCTGGAGGCAGATCATGCCAAGACCACAGACTGTGGTGTGACTGGAACCCAGGACATGCCAGGACTATTCTCCCTGCTTCAGGATTGGCTAATGGTGGGAAGCCCACAGCACCCTGTCAGGAGGAGAGGTAAGGGACTGATGAAGGCTCCTTGGACACTGAAGGCCAACCCCATGGCCCCATCCCTGACTTTCAGCGGCAAATGAGCCTGAAGGGGGAGGGCCCTCTGGGACAGGAATGCTGGAAACCTTCTGCTCCCTGCAGCCTCTGAGAGCCACCTGTTGGTTATGAAGACATAAGAGAGCTGTGACCTTATTAGACAAGGTCCACTTGAGAGGGGTCTGTAAAGATTTAATTAGGCACAGGGCATAAGTGAACTTTGCTTCCCATTTCAGTCCTCTAACCCCAGGGGGAGGAAGAGACTGATGGAGAATGTGAACAAGGGGCAGAATTGGAAAAGTCTGGCTCTGTTATGAAATCTTACAGCTTAGGAACAGAGACCAACATGTGGTCAGCTTAGGAACAGAGACCAACATAGCCAGGTCAGCTTAGGAACAGAGACCAACATAGCCAAGGGTCACAGTATAATGAGATTTCCAGCACAACACCATCAGGACTACACTTTGGAATCTGGTAGCTGCCTTGGAGTGAGAGGCAGCTGGGGCCCCTCCCCCAGGCGGGAGCTCACCCTTCACCTTTCCATTACCTGTAGTAGGATGCTGGTCCAACCTGCTGAGCATCTTCCTTTGTTTGACCCCTAGTACAAGAATGCCTGATGAATCTACACCTGGACCTACAGACCTGCATGGTCTTGTCTGGGCCTGGATGTTCCCACAGGGCCATGTATTCGTCACATAGGTAGAGCTTTATTGCTCAGGGGGACTTCTGAAATCTGAGTATTATTCACTTCTGTTCTCCTTTCACTCATAAGGTAACTAAGGTGGGGGGTGGGAAGAGTCACACAGAGTAAGGGTTAGAGCCCGACCAAGGTTTCCTGATTCTTCCACCACTGCTTGCTATGCTTTTTGGTCCCCACTCCTCCAGATGTAGCTATAACTGCCATCTACACCTTATAGCACATGTCCTTACACAGTGTTTACCATGAACAGGCACTTTACATGTATCCCCAGCAACCGTATGAGGCAGGTACTATTACCATCTCCACTTTACAGATGGGAGGAAGAGAGGTTAAGTAACTAACCTTAGCAATTAGGGGTAGAGCTGGAATTTCAAACCAGAATGTCTAGCCCCAGAATCTGGGCTCTTAACCCCTCTATTCTATATCTCCTCACCTGCACGCACTTGCCTTCACTTTCTTCTTCTTGGGTTCCTTGCTTTCACTATCATTGTTTCCATCACCACCACATTCACAATCTGTCATTTTCTACTTTCTGATTTCAGTCTAAGCCAGACAATCACCCCGGCCACAAGGGCATGCTCAGCATCATGATCACATTCCCTTTTGTCTGGCTCTTCCCCATCATTTTTGCCATCATCACCTTCAACATTATCATGCTATCAGGACCACCTTTGCCACCTACAAAATTCTTAATCGCAAATGACTGTGAACCTGGAGACCAATGCAGACATAACTCCTGCCTTGGGATTGGAAGAGAGTGCTTACAATCTCCTCCAGGCATATATAGTCTCTAAAGTAAAGGTACAAGCCAAAATGTGGAAAGGCAGGCTTGTTCGTAGAGGCTTTCTGGAAATAAGAGGAGTGGGGGAGAGAAGTTGCAAACAGCCAGAGAGTGTCTGTTGAGGGAAATTAATCAATGGTCAAGGAGATTGCTTGTCATCTTTCAATATCTATAGCAATAACAAGCCTCCAGGGAGGGGGTCGGAGCTCCAAGGGAAAAGAAGATCAGAGGATCTTCTGCCCAACCCAATCATCTAATGAGCTACAGGGAAAAATGGAATCATAGGCAGCTTCCACCTACTTTGGGTGTTGGCCAATAAATACCCCATCTTCCCAGCCACAATAGCTCTTGCAGTCCCTGGGAGCCAGCAGCAAGCACACTGCCCAGGAGTTTTAAAAATTGATTATGCCTTTGGGTCCAAATTCCACCCACGTCCCAGCCCAAAGAGTCTGCTGGTTGGCGCTCCATGAGTGTTGGCTGCCAGGGGTGCCATCGTCCTGCACAAGATCAAGGGAAGAGGAGGCAATGGCTTCCCGGACCAGAGCCTCCACCCAGAATTCCAGCCAAGTCCTCAGAGCTCCCAGGACCTGGAGGAATTTTCCCCCCTGGTTATGTTTGGAATTGGCTGGTTTTCTGGGCACCAGGCCCAGCTCAGTTTAATTTTTGTTTATTTTTATGTACAGATTCTCTTCTGTTTGGGGAAGAGCTTTGTAAATTATTATTATTTATATGATAAAGAATAAATCACACCAAATAAAAAAACCCACAATCTCTTTTTCTCAATAGAATTACTAAATTAGGGGCTGAAAGGAACAGCCGATATGCTGGGGTTTCGTTTCAGGAAGCCTTTGGACATGGATTCTCACAAAATCTCTTAGTAAATGGGCACTGTTGTCCTGGATTTGATGCTACTCACAGCCAGCAGAGGCATATGGGGCCTCTCAGGAGGACCGTGTTGGTTTGGGCTTAAGGGTGCTTCTGGTCCTCCACACATCCCATTCCTTAGGAAATGAGTAGGGCATTTTTAAGTGATTCACTAACTCGGAATGGTAAAAGAAAAGGGGAAATAGAGGAGTTGGAATTTCTTGCCAGAAACATGATCAAATGCCCAGAAATGGGATGGGGGGAGGGTACATAGGGGTTACTTGAATAGTGGCATTATTACATCAGGGGAAAATGAGCCAATCATTTCTTTGCCTATTCATTACATTTGCATGGTATGAATCTATTGGCTGGAATGAAATGAGTCAGGAGGCAGGGATGCAGATGGGCAGAGGAGGAGCTTGGCCCAGAGAATGTCCCCAACTGGCCCCCACCAACCTGGGTAGGGAGAAGACCAATTCACCAGAAGGACCATCCCTGCCACCTCCTTGTCCACTCTCAAGTTCTGTTTGGGAACTAGGGGAAGACACACCTAGGGCAAGAATATATCATAGGGCTAATACGCTAAAGAGCAGGGAGAAGAAAAAAAAATCAACAAAATCTGGCTTTTTGTTTTGTTTTGTTTTGTTTTGTTTTTAATCTCCCAGGATCTCAGGCTACCAGAGATTTTAAAAAACAGACGGACCCGGCAGCGATGCCTACCAGCTTTTGCTCAAGCTGTGTCTTCTTCCTAGAATGGACTGTTTGTACCTCCGTAGCTGAGTCCTACCTTTGCTTTAGGCATAGCCGTGACCACCCTATGGTTAAGAGTAGGAGTTCTGGACTCTCATCTTGAGCTTGAACGTCCACTCTGCCACTTAAAAGTTGTTGAAAATTTGGGCAAGTTGTTTAACCCTCCTGAGACTTAGTCTTCCCATAAAAAAGAACAATCACATACACACATTTATAGTGAAGATTAAGTGAGAGAATCCATGTAAAAAATGCCTAACACATCATAAGTGCTCAATCAATGTGGTTGTCATTTTACATAATACTCGAATAAGCTATCCCAGAGCTCCCCACCTGGGAATTAACCATGTCCTGCTCCCCCCACCCCACACTAGTTCACTTGTACCCTGGGAACACAAAGCTTCTACTTTTTCTTTTTCTTTTTTTAAAGTAATCTCTACTCCCAACATGGGGCCTGCACTCACAACCCCAAGATCAAAGGTCATGTGTTCTACCGAGCCAGCCAGGCGCCCCAGATAAAGCTTCTAAGATTTCTACCTCAATTATATTTCACAATCTACCCTGAATTAGCTATTGTGTATAAGTGTGGCAGTCTCTAGCCATGCTTTGCACTTAGTAGGTACTGAGTAAATAAAAAAATGTTTACCTTAAAAGTTGCCGGGACACCTGGGTGTTTCAGTCGGTTAAGTGTCCAACTTTGGCTCAGGTCATGATCTCATGACTCATGAGTTTGAGCCCTGCTTTGGGCCCTGTGTTGACAGCTCGGAGCCTGGAGCATGCTTCAGATTCTGGCTCTGTCTTTCTCTGACCACCCCCCCCCCCCCTCCACTGACACACTGTCTCTTTCTTTCTCTCTCTCTCAAATATAAATAAACACTTAAATAATAAATAAATAAATAAATAAATAGCCTAACTAGTCAAATTCCTAAGCTCTGTAAATGCCACTAAATTCGATTTTCTCTATTCTAGCTCCCATACAATGCCTGGTTTGGCCACCCCCAATAGAATAAGACATGGGGGGCAATGGGAAGTGGGCTAGGGCCCTAGGAAGAGGCGGGAAATGGAGCCTATGAAGTGCTTTACTGCTTCCAGGCCACATGGTCAGTCTTTTTCTAATGCCCCTCCCGTAGGGCACTTAAAATTCCACCCTCATCTTTGATTAACCAACAGCTGACCTGAGACATGTCTGTTTGTACAGGTCCTCGTCCAGCCAGAGTATAGGTATTGATTAGCTGAAGTAGTGCAATGAACTGTACAGGCCATGACTCTGAATTTTCTAAGAGGACCCTTGAGAGGTGGCCCATGTAGGCAGGCAAAGGATGTCTCTGTGTGACTTTGGACACATATGCACTTGCCCTTAAATATCTACACATTTATATATGTGTATTTGTGGGTAAACACAGGTCCTTTCATCTTGGAGTACATTCAATGATTCATTCACTTGTTCATTTATTATTTACTGAGGTCCTACTGTGTGCTAGCACTATGTCAGATGCTATAATGTGGAAGTCACTAAGATAGAAAATTCTTGCCCATGAAGAGTTTACTTTCTAGTGACAGGAGAGAACAAGAGTAAATATGCAAAGAAATAAAAAAGTCACTTTCAGATTGTGAAAGTGCTATTAAAAATAATAAGACAGGGGCACCTTGGTAGCTTAGTTGGTTAAGCATCTGACTTTGGCTCAGGTCATGATCTCATGGTCCTGTGTTAGAGTCCTGCCTCTGGCTCTGTGCTGACAGCTCAGAGTCTGGAGACTGCTTCGGATTCTGTGTCTCCCACTCTCTCTGCTCTTCCCCCACTCACTCTCTGTCTCTGTCTCTGTCTCTGTCTCTGTCTCTGTCTCTCTCTCAAAAATAAATAAACATTAAAAATAATAAGAAGAAGACAGGCTAAAGGAATAGAGAGTGACAGGGCATGTAGCAGGAGCTCCTTTAGGCTTGGGTGGGTTGGGCAAAGCCCTGAATGAAGAAAACAAGTCTGCCTCAGAAAAACCTAGGAAGGGGCACCTGGGTGGCTTAGTTGGTTAAGCATCTAACTCTTCGGCTCGGGTCATGATCTCATGGTTCATAAGTTCAAGCCCTGCATTGGGTTCCACGCTGACAGTGCAGGGCTTGTTTGGGCTTTCTCTCCTGCTCTCTGACCCTTCCCTGCTCTCTCTCTCTTTCTCTCTCTCTCCCCCACCCCCTCAAAATAAATAAATAATTAAAAAAAGAAAAACCTAGGAAGAGAGCATCCCTGGTAGAGGGAACAGCACATGGAGAAGCTTAGAAGAACTGCTTAAGGACTCTAGGGATCTATGAGTTTTTGAGATAAATTTTAATCAGCTCTTACTGCATACACATATTTGTGTCTTTCCATTGCTCCCAGAATCAAGTCCAACTCCTCACTGGGGTCTACAAACCCCCTGTTTGGGCCCCCCTGGCTTCTTCAGTTCCTTGAATGAGACAAACTTCTTCCAGCCACAGTGCCTTTGCACAGTCAGTTCCCCCCCCCCCCCCTTAAATGCTGTTCCTTACCCTTGTTCTCTAGTTAAAGCTTATATCCTTTAGATGTCAGGAAGCCTAGGGTGGTCCACCTGTCTCCCTTCCACACTAAATCAGGCTCCTTTGTTAGATGTTTTCATATTACCATGTTCCTTTATAAGCAGATCCCTTATCTCATTTGGTAATTATGCATTAATTTTTGTGCTTATCTGATATTAGTATCTGACTTCCCCACCAGAATTACAAAACTTGGGAGAGCTGGGATCTTCTCTGTATCCCCAGCTAGTAGCACAGTGCCTGGTGCCTGGAAGGCACTTAATAAATATTTATTAAATAAATACTTATGGATACTGGGGTCAGCTCTGGGCCCCATTCTTAAGAGTCCTCAGTGACACACTAGGCAGCATAGAGGAGGAGAATAGGATGGTGAAGGGACTGAAAACCACAGACTAACGGGGTCTGTGGGAAAGGGTGCAGGGTTGCTCAGCCCAGGAGAAACAAAGCCTCAGGGAGCTGCAATGGCAGCCTTCAAATCCAGTAGGCCTGTCACATGCCAGAGGGAGACGACATTAATAGGGAGCCAGAAGGTAAAGGACTGGGTTATGGGGAGGTGGGTGGGGATCCTTCTAAGGAAGGTCTTATAATAGTGAGAATTTTCAGGAGTGGAAAAGGTGCCTTGGAGGTAGTGAGTTCCCTGTCCTTGGAGGCCCCTGTAAGCAGACAGGAGAGGAGAGGGACTCTGAAGTCTTCACTTATGTGCCAAGGTACTGCAATTAGGGGTCTCCAGTGGGTCAGGTCCCTCAATCCCATTGCCAGGCAAATAAATGCCCAAGGCACCAAGGTGTACAACACAGAGTGGGGAGCAGGGTTGTTTCCAGCTTCATTCTTGGTGGCTGCTCTCCCCCCTCCTCCCTGCTTTGTTCTAACAGGGTCTGGGAAGGAGGGGAAGGGGGTAGAGGTAGGGGAGGCTCTTCCTGTGCATCTTAAGTGGCTCCCCAGCTGGAGGAGTTGTGCATATTTTAAGTGGAGTTTACAGACAATGGATCTCTCTAGGGCTTGGAGGGGAAGGAAGCTGAAATTCAGGACTATTCTGTGAATTCCCAAGTTCTTTTTGTCCATTGTATGGGGAACAATGCTGTTTGTCCTGCACATCCACTCAAGGTGGGAGGTGGGGCTGGCGGGGGTGGGGGGAATACTTATCCCTGGGAGTTCTGAGGTTCTTGGGGGGAGTGGGCTAGTCAGCAATGGGGGACCCTCTCAGGGAAGGAAGAAAGCTGAAGAACCTGGAGAACCTGAAGGTGGGCCACAAGGGAGGTGGGGAAGCTGCAAGTCTAGTTGAGTAGGTTTGAGTTCTAGGGAAGCCCCGGCAAATAGAAAAAAAATTGCTTCCCCTTCACTCCTCCCCACCCTTCCCAGGGGTTTCTAACTTTCTAAGTCTTCTGATATCGACCTGTTGTCCAAAGGCTGCATATGATGGGGGGTAGGGTAGAACTGGCGATTTACCAAGTGACCTTGGATAAGTCATTTCCTCCTTGAAACCCTGCCTTCTTGCCTTGTTTCCAAGGTTGAGCGGTTGGCTCAGAGATGATTTCATAGCACTGCCAATTCAGACATTCTTTGGACCAAAGCTAGTTTCCCTCCTCTATCCACCACATCTCCAACCTCCCCAAGCCCGGGTCCCTCCCTGATCTCCAGACTGTATCCCAGTGGCATGCAGTATTGGTTGGTGGAGGACACTGTGCACCCTCAGACTGAAAGGGGTAGGGAGATAGAGCCCCAAACTCGGTCATAGAACCTTACTAACAAGAATATCTCCACTTACTGCATCCGTTATCTCACGCTGCCTGGATGAAAAGCCTGGCTCTCGCACTAGCAGACTCACCCTAACCTCTCTGAGCCTCAGTTTTCCTTCTGCAGAAGAGACCCAGCAATAATGACATCTACCTCAGCTGTTCTGAGAATTAAATGAGATATCACATCTAAAGCACTGTATTTGGAAGGGATGTAGGGCTCATAGATGTCAGCCCTGTACCTGCATATAATTATTAGCTCTGCTTTTCAGATAAGGAAATCAAGGCTCAGAGAAGGAAAGTATCACACAGTGAGTAAATTAGGGCATTATGATTCAAACCCAGGCTGGTTGATTCTGAAGCAGAGTTGCTGACCACGCGCTGGGCCTCCTGCAGGGACGGGACGATGTCTGCTAGAAGCAGGTCTCTCCTGACTTTCTGACAGCACCTGTCAATGCCAGAGAGCCAAGTTTCCTCCTCCCAGGCAGGGCACATGCATCGTTTAACTGGGGCCGGGGGCTAGGAGACCCCTCTAGCTCTTCTCATACTCACACTATAAATTAGAATCCCCCGGCTTTCCTAGCATTTGCAAGACCATGTCTTATACAGGGTCAGGGGCAGCCTTGGTGCTCCTGGGTTGGGTTCCAGGGCTGAGCTACAGTTTGGCTGGTCCTGGAGAAAAAATACGTGAGCCTGGAGGGTGATACCTGGCCTTGCTGTGCTCTAGGGTCTTGAGCTCAACAGGGAGGCTGTCTGGGCCCCAGAGGGTCACAGAATTAGAGCTAGGAGAGACATAGGTCCATGAGCTGAGACAGAGCTGGGAGTGGGAGGTGCAGAGGCCCAAGCCTTGGGGGCGCAAAGATGGGGGTGGGGGCACTGAGCCCTGGCTGCTTCCCATCCCTATCTTACCCCTCTGTCCACTCTAGTCCAGCCCTGTGCCCGCCCCCACTCTCAGCATTTCTCTCTCTGATTCATGCATCTCCACTGAACGGGAGGAGAAAAGGCTGGAATGAGGGAGAGAAAGCTGGGAGGAAGCAGTCCACTTTGCCAGGTTAAGCAGTTCTTGTTCTATGAATGAAGGTGATATGGGTTCGGGGTGGGGGAAGGCAGGGGAGGGAAGGAAGCACTGGGCAGGGCAGCCTGGGATGGGGTTGCCATGGGAACAGCAGCCTGTCAGGATCCCAGCCTTCAAAGCTGAGGTGCGGGTGTTGCAGGTTCCTAGGGGAGGCTGATGGCATGTGTGCGTGTCTGGGGTGGGGGAGCAGTTCTGATGTGAGCCCCCTGGGACTTCAGCTCCTGGATTCCAGATCAAAACCCTAACCTGATAGGGAAGCGGCATCACGAGATTTTCCCTGGCAGACACCTCTCAGCCTCAAACTCTCTCTTGCTGAATATAAGGCAAGGATGGGGGTGGAATCTACACTGCGGGGGGGGAGGGGGGCGGAGGCTGTGATGTAGGTCCTCTGCCAACACTACCTGCTCACTTCAAATGGGGCCGGAGGGAAAGGAGGGAGGGAGTATTTTGTCCTCTAGGCCTGGGTTAGGGGCCAGGCTCCACAATGACGAGGCTCCCTAAGACCTCTGGCTCCAATTTCCCAAGGGGGCCTCAGAAACCTGGGGGGTAGAACTTAGAGAGAAGCCCCTGGGCTGTGCGTGAGCTCTCCCGACCGCACTCTCACTCCCACCACCCACCACTGTGACCCTCTGGCCACTAGGGGGGGCCATGGCCCAGCATCCATAGGAACAGGTCAGTTCTGAGACCCAAAGTGGCCCAGTGAGGCAGTGTGACTGAGACGAAGGCTCAGGGCAGTTGCTTTTCATGGAGTTGGCCCAGCTGATTCAGGCCCCAACAAAACGTGAGGGCCTTTGGGAGGCACCCAGCACCCTGCAGCTGCCAATTCAATCCCAGCCTTCTCAAGCTTGAGGCCCCGCCATCCACTCAGACCTTTCCAGAGACCACCAACCAATTTAAAACAGCTCTCAAGCACCTACTACTCACCAGCATTAGGCTGGACCTTGTGAGGGAGTCGGAAGGCGAAGGTGAGGACGGCCGCTTACACAGTGTAAGCGGCAAGTAAAAATGCTGGCAATGGGGTCGTGAAAACCTGGGTTTGAGTCCTCACTTTGCTGTTTCTAATTGAGTGACCTCAGACAAGTTACTGAACTTGAGCCTTGACCTCCTCATCTGTAAAATGGCGTGGATAACAGTGCCTAGTGCATGGAGTTGTGGGGAGGACTAAATGAGAAAATGGGCATAAAGCCTTTAGTGCAGCAGGTGGCCCATGGGAAACCCTCAGGAAAGGCAGTTACACTTATTAAAGTGAACCATGCAGAGTGCTAGTGCGGAGCTAGAGGCCAAGTGGCAAGGAGTCTTGGAAAAAAGACAAATCAATCTGGTGAGAGAATCAGGGAGGGCTTCTTGGATGTGGTGCCTAATGTGAGTCTGAAAGAAGGGTAGGATTTCTTTTGCTGGGAAGACCAGGGAGGGTGTACCAGGCAGAAGGAAACTCAATGAGGGAAGGCATTTAGAGTTCTTACTTTATTTTATTTAATCCTTGCAGCATAAATTGGCAGCCCCGGGTCTCCCTCAGGGCACCTGTCTCCTACATCCCTATTTCCAAAGGCTCTCCCACCTACCAGGAGCCCTGCCCTGGGCTCCCTCCTCCTGCCCCTCCTCCTCTTCCTTTCTGTCTCACTTGGACTATTTGCCTCTTCCTCTTCCTACCTTCTTCGCGTTAAGAAAGCCAGCTCAGAAAAAGCAAGTGACACGAATAGTGACCACTGCCCTGGGAAGGCTTAGCTCAGCTGGGGGCGGTTTTGCCCCCCACAGGACATTTGGCACTGTCTGGAGACTGGTTATGGAGACCGGGTGATAGGACGGTACCACTAGCTTCTCATGGGTAGAGGCCAGGGATGGGTAGAGGCCAGGGATGCTCCTAAACATCCCGTGATGCACAGGATGTGCCCCCACAGCAAAGAATGGCCTTGTCCCAAATGCCCACAGTGCTGAGGCTGAGAAGCCTGGTTCGTACCAAGAACTGCAGCTGGGGAGAGACTCGGCCCTCTTCCCCACGCTCCTGGTGTCAAACCTGCAAATCTCTTCCCCATCCCCAGCCTCTGATTCCCTTCTTCATCTCCCCCCTTTACCGAGTCCGGCGCTCTGCACCCTCTGGCCTCCCACTCCCACCACTCCGCGGCCTGTGCCCCATCCACCCGGGTCGTGCCCCCCTTTTATCCCCTCCCACGGCAGGGGCTGCGAGGGCCTGTCAGGCAGGAGTCAGCCCGCGGGCTGCACGAGGCTTCGGAGACTGAGCTGCCTGCTGCACTCGGCGCTGCCGGCCCACTGATTGGCCGAGGCTGCTGTTTCCATGGTGATCCCCAGCAAAGCCCAAGGCCCCCCCTTGCCGGCCCCCCCACAGGCCCTATTCAGTGGCGAGAGCAACGACAGGCAGGTTAATAAAACAGGAGCCGCGTGAGGAGCCGGGCTGTGGGCCGAGGTCCCAGCGTGGTGGCCTACCCAGAGGAGGGAGGGAAGGGTGGGGGTGGGGAGCGAGGCGCTGGCCCGCTGCCCAGTCAGCACCCTCCCAACTCCAGCCGACGGAGGCAACTCTACCCGTGACAGGTTCTGGGGCTGCACTGGCCGTGGCTGGGGGGGTTGGCCCCTGGAGTGCACCATCCTGCATAGGCCTCTGGGGGCAGTGTCCCTGACAGCATCAGGACACCTGCACCCCATAAACGGAATGGGAGGAATCCTGGAGCTGGGGGTGGGAAAGGGGAGAGATGGGGGTGGGGTGAAGGAGATAAATGGCAGTGAAAGATTGGAACGGGAATCAGGAAAGAGATCCGGTGAGATGCGGATGAGGCAGGAGGGAAGTCGGACTCTGGAAGGGAGAAAAAGATGAAGAGAATGAGGAAGGGGTTGGAGTGAGGCCAGGGGAGGAAGGAAGAAGGTGGATGGAGTTGGGGATAGGGTATGGCAGATCCTGAAGACAGAGAGGAGGCCAGGATGGGGACAGAGGGGAGCTGGTGGAGGGTGCAGGTGGGGTTGCTGATGACAGGTGGCCATCAGAGACTGGGATGGGAGCTGACAATTAGGTGACCAAGAATGGAGTGTGAAGGGTGAGGTCAGGAGGGTGTGGGGACAAGCACTGCCTCTGGTTTGCTCACCACTTATGTCCCACACAGAGCCTAGCCAGAGTGGGTGTGCAGCAAGTGGAGACTTGTTACACAGCTGACGCTCACAACTTGCATGTGGAATGAGTGGCTGGAGTAGGGACTGGTGGGCTGTGGGTGCTGGGAGTGTGCTTTGCACTGGAATCTGTGACCTGGTACCAATGCCACTCTCAGCTGCCAATATCAACACTGACTGCTTCTCATTTACTACTTCGGATAATTCTTTGAGGCAGGCAAAATTACCATTTGACAAAGGTTCAGAGAGGTAGAGTGACTTGCCCAAGGTCACACAGCTCTGATCGTTGCCTCAGATATGGTGAAGACCTGGTCAGCTTTGGTGTCCAGACATGGGCATTTCTGGCCAGAGACCCAAACCATACAGATGGGTAGCAGGGGAGGACAAGGAGCTCCCAGTCACAGGGGCTCCAGGATGGAGTCTGCCTGTGATGCGGGGTCGGGGGTCAGGCTCTCCTTGGCTGCCATCCCTGACCCAGGCACTCACTGGCTCCTTGAGTCAGCTTTCCCAGCTGGTGGAGATGCTGGGTTTGCTGCTGCTTGGGGCACCACTGGTATCACAGCTCCATCCCTGCGACAGACACACAGACCCTACAGTGGTTCTTTCGGTGTCACCCCTGAGGTCACCCATTGTGAGACAAGGGGGGAGCCCACAGCTGGTATCTGAGGTCTGGCATGAAAATGACTCTGCCATCTGTGGTGTGGCTTTCAGTACTTAACTTCCCCAAGCCTCAGTGTTCCATCTATAAAATGGAGAAAGCAATGCTACCTAGGGTGGTGATGGAGATTAGAAGGAGAGGATGTCTGTGAGGTAACTGATACAGATCAAGTTATCCAGAAATGCTGTTCCCTGTGACCGGAGCCAGGGTGCCTCCCTAGGTGCTTCTGTTTCTCCTGGGAAATGTGTGATCCCTTCCTCCAGGGCCCAGAGGGGAGGCACTGCCTCCCTAGTGTCTGCATGGTCACCACTGCCAGAGGACTCAGTGTGACAGGGGGAAACCGATTTTGCATAGGCCTAGAAGAAGAGGTAGAATGGGTCAGGACACTTTTTTTTATGTCTCCTCAGAAGGGAGAGATGTATCCAGGCGGAGGGCATGAGAAGGGCTGTGCCCCTCGTATCTCCCCTTACTCTACAGCCAAGGGAGGGAAGGCCACTGAGAGAGGCCAGGTCTGGGGATGAGAGCATAGAGACTTCCAGACCTATGTCGACGGGCTGCTGCCCCTCCAGCCTGCTTGTGGCTAGTAGGCCTCTGGGAGGTGCGGCCAGGCCAGCGGCTAGGAGCCCAGGCCTGGGAGGGCAGAGGCGGCTGCAGCAACCTGAGCACTCGATAAGCCATTAATTCTTAATAAACGACAGGCTGTGCATTATTTAACAATAATGATACTTTCTGTTCCATTATAGATTAAAACACCGGCCTCTTCTTATTAATCCTGCATTTCAAAAGCTTGTAAATCCTGTGCAGCCGGAGGAGATAAAAGCCGGCTCATCCCCATCCCGGGGCTGACACGCTTGCACTGACACAGGGTGGCTCAGCGGCCAGGCCCGTGTGCGCACACGCGTGTGCCCGGGGCCCACCCACGCACCCACCACCAGCCACCAGCCGGCGTCACAGCCAGGAGAGAGGAGCTCAGCTGCAGGTGGGGGCCCGGCCTCCACTCTCTGTCTTGCCTTCTCTCTCTGAATCTCCTCTGTCTCCCTTTTTTTGTCTCCCTCTCAGCATTTTTCTCTGACTTTTCTTTTTTGGTTTATCTTGCTTCTCCCTCTCTTTATGTATTGCTCTGTTTTCTCTGTCTCCTCCTCTTCCTTTCTCTTCTCCCTCTTTCCCTCTCCTACTCCCTCTCTCTCTCTCACATACATCACCTGCCTTTCCCTCCTTTACCTTCACACCATTTAGTTGGACGGATCCACAGTATGCAAGGAGTGTATTCCCATATGGTCTTTGGTTTTCTCAGGGGTCCTCTGAGAGGTGGGGGTGGGGAGAGGGGAACGGAACTCAGAGAAGGAAAAGAAGGAGCACAGAAAAAAAGGATGGGGCAGAAACCCTCAAGACACGCCCGCCCACCCCCGCCCCCTGCCAGACTCCTCAACACAGACTAGGCAGGTTCTGATCCTGAAACCTCTTGACACACCCTGAGAGCTGCACAGGGGACATCCAATGTGGTCCTGAGGGATGTTCATTGCCTCTCTGTATTACCTCCAGGCTCTGTTTACACTCCTCTTAGAGACAGGGAACTCACTTCCTTGGGAGGCAGCCTCTTTTATTGCTGCAAAGCTCCTAATACTCAAGAGGGTCTTCAGGAAGAGCCCATTTCACTCTCAATCCCCCTCTGGCAAGTGACAGGCCTTCAGGAATCTGAAGCCTGCCATTCCAATGCCCAGACACCCCCAATCTCACTGGCTGAACATTCCTCCAGCCCTCATGTACCAGTGGGCTGAGTTCCCTCTTCATCCTGGTTCCCTAGTGTCAGAGACCTATTCTAGGTGTCCCCAGAGGGGCGCCTGGGTGGCTCAGTCAGTTAGGCTTCCGACTTTGGCTCAGGTCATGATCTCAAGGTGCCGGTTCCCAAGTTGGAGCTCCGCATTGGGCTCTCTGCTGTCAGGGAGGAGCCTGCTTCAGATCCTCTGTCTCCCTCTCTCTGCCCCTCCCCCACTCTCTCTGTCTCTCAAAAATAAATTAAGGGGAAAAAAAGGTGGCCCCAAAGCTGGCCACAGCCCTTTTTGTGCTGTAACCAAAATAGAGGTCAGTTTGATTCTCCTCCCTCCTCCCATAACTGAGGGCATGGGAAGAAAACTCACTCTGATCTTGAATGTCTCTCCAAGGTCATTGTAAAAAATAAGATCTGTCATCATGTACTTAATTTTACTACCCACTAGGCATGCCGTATATATCCCTTATCTCATTCAATCCTACGAGGTCCGTTCTAAATTATTCCCATTTTGTAGATTAAGAGACAGACTTGGAGGTATTAAGTTAACTTGGCCATGATCACACAGCTAAGAGGTGATGCCAGAATTTGAGCCAGATACTGAAGTGTTTAAATTCAGCTGGAGACTACAGCCTTGGAGGGTTAACCTGAGATGTTCTCCCCAGCTATTTGGAACTAAAAGTGTCTTCTTCGTCCACTGGACCCCCAAAGTCAGAGGGACTGGTGTCCCCGAACCTAAACTCTCTGTCCAGGATTCAACTAACAGTGTCCCACGGTGGACTTCCCAGGTAGAGGCAGAGATCAGGTGGAGGATTCCTGGAGGCTGTTTGTACATGTTGGACATTTCTTCAGGTCAAGGTAGAAGAGATAGTCCCTAACACTTACTGTCAGCTCAGGTGTGCACCAGGCTCTAACATCCCCTTAATCCTCACTACAATGCTGCACAGAGGGTGTTGGCCCCATTTTAAAGAGTGGCAAACTGAGGCTCAGAGCTGGTAAGTCAATAGTATTCATGCTAACCCCTTGCTCAGGAGTCTTGGAGCTTGACTGTGATGCCCCTTCCTTCCTTATTCCCTCCTCTTCCTTCCTTCCTTCCTTCCTTCCTTCCTTCCTTCCTTCCTTCCTTCCTTCCTTCCTTCCTTCCTTCCTTCCTTCCTCTCTCTATTGCTTTGTTATTTTAAGTGATCTCTACATCCAACTTGGGGCTCGAACTCACAACCCCAACATCAAGAGTCACATGCTGTACTGAATGAACCATCCAGGTGCCCCAGACTGTGATGCTTCTTTACAGCAATGTGTGTGGAGAGCGTAAATGAGAGAGGAACAGGGATCAGCTTTAAGAAATACCGAGTTTGAGAGGGGGAGGTGAGCAGCTTTCTTCCTTTTTTGAAATGCACGAATGGGAAATTTAACTTGATCCCTTGTGGTTTCTGGGCCAACCCCTGAGTGAAGTAGGGTAGTTTTTGCAAAGGAAAATTTTATCCATTTTCTGTTTTTATGGGGCTTCCTCAATGAGCAAAACCTCTCCTGTTGGTGCTTAGAGAGGATTTCTCTGCGTGGCCCACAGTGACGCCATGTAATCTCCCAAAAAATATGGTACTAATATTCGCCGGGTTAGGGTTAGTTATTTTTATGTCTTTGTCATTTTGTTTCTCGGCAGCTCTTTCTGCCGCCTGGAAAGGACGCGGCGGACACTTTATTTCCAGAGTCATATTTTTTAATTTGATCAAAGCAAATTTCACCCGTTCTCTGTATAAATTATTTAACTCATTTCTTTTAGGTTAAATGTCTCAATAGGAAGATAGAAAGTCTCTCCATCACATTTTCTTCCAGGATTTTAATCACCTCCTCTAGATTGCATGAACTTCTTTCTCATCCTCCACCCTTCTCTGTCTTCAGTCTCCCTCCCTTCCTTTCTCTCTCTCCCTCTCTCTCTCTCTCTCCCCCTAACGGCTTCTCTCCATCCTCTGCCCCCAACTCCTCCAGGGTCCCTGGCCCCATCCCAGCTTCCGTTTTCTATGACTCTGGGGTATGAGGGGAGCTTGAACACACAGGGCCCCACAGCACACAGTGAACCCCTCCTGCTGGACAGATTATCAAAAGGCACCTTTCCTCTGGGCGGCCAGGGCCTGCCACGCTCCCATGTGGCCAGCAGAGTGAGGGCTGAGAATCAAGCCCTGTGGGCTCCCCAGCCAGGTCTCTGTGCACAACCTCAGTTGCTACTCCCCCATTCTCCCTCTAGGGATGTAGTCTCTTGCTGAATTTTTTTTCTTTTTTTTTTCTTTTTTTTTTTAACATTTATTTATTTTTATTTTATTTATTATTTATTTATTTATTTATTTATTTATTTTCAACGTTTATTTATTTTTGGGACAGAGAGAGACAGAGCATGAACGGGGGAGGGGCAGAGAGAGAGGGAGACACAGAATCGGAAGCAGGCTCCAGGCTCCGAGCCATCAGCCCAGAGCCTGACCCAGGGCTCCTGAGCCATCAGCCCAGAGCCTGACGCGGGGCTCGAACTCACGGACCGCGAGATCGTGACCTGAGCCGAAGTCGGAAGCTCAACCGACTGAGCCACCCAGGCGCCCCGTCTCTTGCTGAATTTAAATGCAAGAGCCTCTCCCCAAATTCCAGCTTCATTTCCTAATGAAAAACTCCATCCTATTCAATCAACTGCCCCCTGTCACAGGCCGGTTTCCTCAGGGTCTTATTTCACTCAGGTCTGGTTCCTTTAGCCTCAGGGCCCTTCCTGCAGCTCCAAACCCCTTAGGCCTGATGCCTCACTCTGATAATAGTGCAGGGGTTGGGGGGGGGGTGGCAGGGGGCTGCCGCAGAGGTTTGGGGACTGAGAAGTGGTGCTGCAGAGGAGGGAGGGGCTTGGCTCTGCCAGGGCCCCTGCCTCTCCATGCAGCCCCATCTCTGGCCCCAGGCCCTGTCTAGAGGAGCAGAAACCAGCAGAGCAAGCTCATTACTACCCCCCCTTCCCGCCCTGCGCAAACTCTCCCTTCCCTCACATCACATTGTTTCGGCCAAGAACAAATCTCCGGTGGGAATTCCCTTTTCTCTTACTTTCAAAATATACAGTAATTAACAAACTAATGCTACTAACTGCGACAACTAGGAAATCACAATAAAATCACTGCAGAGTCCACAAGCAGTTGGTCTGGTGGTAGGTCTCAGCTCAGTCTGGAAGGGAGGAGCCCAGTCTGGCCCAGATGTCATCATCTCAGCCACAGTGGAGCCCCTTCAGGCTGGGAATCTGTAGGGGCTCTGAGTCCTCAGCAGGTCAAGCCAGGGCTCCGGCACAGCCGCTGCATTTCCTGTGCAGGAAGAGTCAGGATCCCGGCCATTCTTCCAGGCCCGGAGGTTTGCTCTTTTATGGAATCCTTAAATAATAGAGTTGTGGCCTGACGCTGACCTGGGCATGTCTGTGAGGACATGGCCCCTGCTCCAGAACAGGCCCAGTGACTTCCCTTCAAGGTCAGGATAGGTTCTGAAAGGCCTCCAGAGGACAAGGCTTGAAAGAGAACCCCGGGGAGGATCTGCCAGACTACTGTGGCCTCCTTCTCTGGCCCTGCAGAAGCATCTTCGGGGTTGCCCTGTCCATCCTTCTGCATTGCTTCCTGCAGTCAGGCTTAGCCTCTCCACTGGGGAGATTTTGCTCAGGCATAGCCAAAGACCCCAGGAGGGAGTGCCCTTGTTGTTGCCTGACTGGCTGGAAGTCTGTCTACAGTCTGACCTGAGTCCTTCATACTGCAGTACTGTGTCATTTCTTCCAGTGGGTTCTCAGCAAGCGTGGTCCATGAATTCCAGGGGCCCTTCCCAGCAAGGCTCCCTAAGTTGGGCCCTTTTGCTTCCCATCCTGGGTTTCACAATCTCCGTATCCAATCTCTGTTATCCTCTGAATCTCCTTCCTCCATCAGGCAGCCATGGTGACCAGGTAGGGCAACCTGTTCTCACCCTCCCTCCCCATATTTTGTCTTCCCTTGCATACTGACAACATCTGCTTGGGACTTTTAGAAATTCTGTTCAGTAACAGAGGTGGTATTATTAGCTCCATTTTACAGATGAGGAAACCACGGCTCAGAGAGGTTAAGTGACTTGTTTGAGATCACACAGCAGTGGGGATGCAGCATCAGGACTTGAAGAGCACGTTATGTCCTCCCACATGACTCTATCTTCCTTGACTCCTCTTGCTTCTCAAGGGAATGAATAGTCTAGGTGAGAGGACATCAAAGCAACTTTCCTTTCTCTCTGACCAGGCTGAGCTTGGGAGGTGGACAAAAAAGTTAATAGATAGCTCATTTCATTTCTCCCCTTTCAGTAGCATTATGAATTAGGTGCTATGATCTCACAGATTTCACAGATGGGAAAGCTGAGGCTTGGAGAAGTGGAGGGCTCTGCCTGAGGTCACAGGGCTGGTGATAATAAAGCCAGTACTTAAAGGCCATCCTGTCTGACTCCAGAGCCCATCCCTGCCTTCAGCCACTTGCCTCAACAGTGAGACAGACCAACTTGAAGTCAGCGACAGTGAGTCCAGCCAGGGTGAGCGGTGAGTCGAGAACCTCATTAGGAGTGAAGCTGCCACACATGTCAAAAACCCCAGCTGCCCAGCCGGCCCCACTCGGGCTTCCAGCGCACAGTGTAAACATCCTTACTAATTCACCAAACTCAATCACGTTACTGTGATGGATTTTCCCATCATTACTCCTGAGTGAGTGACAACCTGCTCAGACATTTGCCTTCCCCGCTGCCTTTGGAGGGTTTCAGAAATCAGAATGCTTTGCTCCCTAAGTTGATTTCAACTTGTCCTAAAGTCATTTTAATTGGTGAAGCATCAGAGGCAATTTGGGTAACTTTCTGAGAGCCCCTTTCCACCAGCACCGAGCTGGGGGAAGGGGGGGTCTCAAATGCCACCCTGGCCTGCGGTGGCACTTTCTTCTCCTCTGATTGGTCAGGAGACTGCACTCCACGTTTTATTTTCATGTTTCTTGCTGAGGTTCCTACCGCTGGTTCCCTAGGATAACAAGATTCATTTTCTCAATGGCTCTGACAGATAGGATTGTTATTGTTATTACACTCATATACCACCTTTCCTCCGAGGAGCTTAAGGCGCTTTACAAATTTGAAAATTATCTAATAATCTTCCAGCAACTCTGAGAGAGGGGGAGAAGCTGTAGCTAGAGGCACCGCAGTGCAGCCAGAGAACCCCCACACCCCTCGCTCTGAAGACTGGGTGGGGGACGGGCAGGTGGCTACTGTTGGGCTGGAGGCCTCTGAAGGTCTTGTTCCCCCTTCTGAATAAGGAAGAGGAAGATGTCTGGGTGGGAAGAGGGAGAGAGGAAGGAGGAGAGGGAGGGAGGGAGGGAGACAGGCCCAGCTCCAAAGGACAAAATCCAATGGGAGGGAGCCCAGGCAAGGAGAATTTTCTTTAAAGACACAAGAAATGAGAGGAAGCAGGAGGCTCCCAGGGGCTTGCGGGTAAGAGAGCTGAAATTCAAAATGGAAATCTAGTAAAGCAGCAACTAGGCCGGTTGCAAAGGACCCAGCTCAGGCATGAGAACATGGGCAGAAATATCAAGAGGACCCGAATTGCAAATTTAGGTGGCTGCCTTTAGGTGGCTGTGGGAAGCCTCTGTGGACCTTTTTTTTTTTTTAACCTGCAAGCTGAGAGGTGTAGCATTAGGTCTCTCCCAGCCTGACATCCTATGATTCTGTCTTTCTTTAAATTTCCTCTTGCCAGAGGTGGCCACAGTAATTGCAGCACCTTTACTAAGTGTGAAAGGAAAGCTACTATCAAAATGATGGAGGGCTCAACTGTATTACCATTATTTTCTTGAGAAGAAGGCATGCAGACCCCACCCTGTTTGAGGCTGTCCTTTGGGATTAGGGATTTGTGATGGTTCTGGGCTGTAGCCTTTTGGAGACCAAGTATAGTGCTGCGCTTAAGAGCTGAGCTCTGAGATCAGACAGTGCAGTGACCTTGGGCATATGATATAAGCACTCTGAGCCTAGTTCCTTGTCTGTTCAAGGATAATGGTAGGGCCTGTCTTCTATGGATGCTTGAGGATGACTTGAGAGGATGTATGTAACATGCGTGGGATGCTCAGCCATGAAGATGGTGAAGAAGAGGAGGAGGGGGCGATGATGCTAATGATACGGTATGATGTGGTGATTTATAGTAACACATTTGCTCTTCGTCCATTTCTGGCACAGAGCTCCTAAAACCCTTAGAACTGCTTTTTTTTTTTTTTAAGATTTTTAAATTTTTAAGTAATCTCTACACCCAACCTGAGACTCAAACTCACAACCCTAAGATCAAGAATCACATGTTCTACTGACTGAGCCAGCCAGGAGCCCCTAACCCTTGGAATGTCCTAAGTGGTGAATGCCACAAAGGTGTTGTTTCTTATGTTAATGAAGTGACTTTTGGGAAGTCCGGTCGGTCACCTAAACTCGGGGGTTGGTTGCCAGGGGAACCAATCCAGTGATAGGAGGATCGGAATTTTCGGTCTTCCCCCACCGCCAACCACCCACAGCTCTGGGGAGCAGGGAGGGATTGAAGAATGATTTCATGTGATAAAGCCTCCGCAAAACACAAAAGGACAGGGTTCAGAGAACTTCCTAGTCGGTGTACACAGTGGAGGTGCTAGAAGAGTGGCCTGGAAGCTTCCCCCTCCCCCTAACCCGCAGCCTTACCTGGAGCCTCTCCTCTGTCTGTCTGTTTCTGAGTTACTGGTGACCCTCCAACAACACGGTTTTGAACTGTGGGGGGTCCACTTCTACGTGTATTTTTTTTTTGATAAATACAGTATAGTACTGTAAATGTATTTTCCTTATGATTTTCTTAACGTTTTCTTTTCTCTAGCTTACTTTATTATAAGAATATAGTATGTAATACTACATAATATATACAACATGCAATATATGTGTTAATTGTTTATGCTATCAGCAGAGCTTCTGATTAACAGTAAGCTATTAGTTAAGTTTCAGGGGAGTCAGGGGTGCCTGGGTGGCTTAGTTGGTTAAGCGTCTGACTTCAGCTCAGGTCTCCATCTCACCATCACATCGCACATCACATCACACATCGGGGCTCTCTGCGTGTCAGCTCGCAGCCTGCTTCAGATCCTCTGTCCCCCCCTCTCTCTGTCCCTCCCCCACTCTCTCTCTCTCAAAAATAAATAAACATTAAAAAAAACTTTTTGGGGAGTTAAAAGTTATATGAGGATTTTCTATTGCATGAGGGGATCAGTGCCCCTAACCTCCTGTATTGTTCAAGGGTCAACTGGATATCCTTTTATAAAAAACTAGTAATCCAGCAAGTAAAATGTTCATCTGAGTTCTGTGAGCCTCTCTAGCAAATTAATCAGAGATGGGGTCAATGGAACCTCCAATCTAGTCTTGTGATTGGCATCTGAAGCAGGGTGAGGAAGATGGCAGTCTTATAGGAATGAAGTCTTAATCTGTGGAATGGGATGCTGTCTCCAGCTCAAGAGTGTCAGAATTCAGTTGACTTGTACGACGACACCCAGCTGTGTCCAATAATTATTGATGTGGGGAAAATCGCCTTCCTGCATTGGAATTGGGTTTAGAATCCTTTTTAAGGCTACCCTTCCCTCGAGTTTCTATTTTTTTTAAAGATTTTATTTTTAAGTAATCTCTACACCCAATATGGGGATCAAACTCACAACCCTAAAATCAAGAGTCGCATGTTCCACCGACTGAGCCAGCCAGGCAACCCCACCTCCCCCGCCCCTGCCGCCTTGAGTTTCAGCTAAAGCCCTGTCCTTCCTCAAGGGCATTTGGCAGGGTGGGGATTTGGGTGCAGAGGGTGACACAGGGGCTGGAGACCCAGCATGATGGTCTTTGAGGCACCTAGTCTTCATCCTGTCCCCACCACAGGCCCACCAGACCATGGCTTTCATCCCAATCCCCTTGGCTGCTCTCTCCCAAATGCCCTGAGCTTCCCCTACAGGCCTCACTGATCCTGGAGATGCCAGCTGGCTGCATCCCGCTCCACCTCCCTGGACAGAACCTCTCCCTAAGTCTCCACTGGGGCTCTGACAAGGCTGTTTGGTAAGCCGGGTCTTTAGAGAAGGCCTGGGGCCCCCACTGCTTTGACCCGTGTGGAGGTACCCTCTGAGAAGCCCAAAGGAGGTAGAAGTAATGTTATAGGCCAGAGTGTGAAAGGCAGATTGGAGAGAAGGGACAGTATAATTCAGGACAATGAGCTAGAGACAGAACAGAGAAACTCTTAAGAGGGGAAAGAGAATTAGAGGAGGGGAAGCTCTGTAGTTCTCTCCATACCCTCCTGCTGACATAAGACATAGTAGGTCCTCACTAGATGGAAGCTATTATACACACATGTGCACATACCCACAAATACTTTTTAAGTTTTTACTTATGTATTTTGAGAGAGACAAGAGACAGAGTGCGGACAAGGGGCAAAGAGAGAGGGAGAGAGAGAATCCCAAGTAGGCTCCCTGCTGTCAGCTAAGAGCCTGATGTGGGGCTCAATCTCATGAATGTGAGATCATGACCTGAACTGAGATCAAGAGTTGGATGCTTGGGTCACCTGGGTGGCTCAGTAGGTTAAGCGTCTGACTCTTGGTTTGGGCTCAGGTCATGAGCTCTCTCTCTGCCCCTCCCCTGCTCACTTTCTCTGTCTCTCTCAAAATAAATCAACAAATAAAGAGTTGGATGCTTGACTGATTGAGACACCCAGGTGCACTGCCCGCCTCCGACAAATATTTTTTATATAATTAAGAAATATGAAAACACCCAGCCCTCTAAGACACTGTGGAGCTGGTACCTAGTATCCATCCATCCATCCATCCATCCATTCATCCATTCATCCAATAAATACTTATTAAGCACCAATTCTGGGCCAGACCCTATGCAAGGCACTGGAGTATAGCAGTGAACAAAAATAGACTGTCCTCACAGGATTTAGAGTCCAGTGAGGGAGACAGACTTTAAATAGATGAACACACAAAATAAAGAAATGATGTGAAAAGTGTCTTCTTCATTCCATCATGCATTTAACAATATCTGGAAGAGCGAAACTAAGGAGGCCAACTCTTGATGGCTGGCCAGGGAAGCCTCTTAGTGGGAATGCTGGTTCAGATAAGATGCAAAGGCTGAGTGGAAATTGGCCAGGGGCAGGTTGGGGAGGGAGGGCTCTAAGTAGACCCACTGACACAGTCAGCAGAGACTGGGCCATGAATGGGAAGTTACTGAAGGAAAGTGATCTAATTGAAGTTTTTAATGACCGCTCTGGCAGCTGAGTGATTGGATTTGGGAGGATTGAGTGAATGGATTCGGGAGGGGGACGAGAGTGCAAGGAGCAAGACCAGTGGGCAGGCTATTTCAGGAGCTACCAAGGTAGAGGGCCTCCCTCAATGTCCATCCTCTGCCCATTTAGAATCTAGAATATAGTGGACCTTAAGGTTCTCTCACCTGGGGAGTTTTAAGAATCCTGGTACCCCAGGTGTATCTCAGACTACTTAAATCAGAGTCCCTGAGGGCAGGACCCAGCACCCATCCTTTGTAAAACAGCCCAAGTGACCCAACGTACTGTTTTTCTTTTTAAATTTTTAAAAAATATTTTATTTATTTTTGATAGAGACAGAGTATGAGTAGGGGAGGGGAAGAGAGAGAGAGACACACACAGAATCCAAAGCAGGCTCCAGACTCTGAGCTGTCAAGCCTGATGTGGGGCTTGAACTCGTGAACCACAAGATCACAATCTGAGCTGAAGTCGGATGCTCAACCAACTAAGCCACCCAGGCGCCCCTCCTTTTAAATTTTTAAAAAATGTTTGTTCATTTTTGAGAGACAAAGAGACAGTGCGAGTGGGGGAGGGGCAGAGAGAGAGAGAGAGAGAGAGAGAGAGAGAGAGAGAGAGACAGAATCAGAGGTAGGCTCCAGGCTCTGAGTTGTCAGTACAGAGCCCGACATGGGGCTCAAACTCAGGACCTGTGAGATTGTGACCTGAGCAGAAGTTGGATGCTTCAGCAACTGAGCCACCCAGGTGCCCTCTGATGTACTATTCTAGTGCAGTCTCCATCTTCAAGAGGGCAAAGTCACACTTCTGAGTACCTACTGTGTCTGAGGTTCTGCCAATTTAGTTGGCTTACATTTGTTTAATCCTCACTACAACTGTGAGAGATGGGTATTACTGCACCCACTTTACAGAAGAAGAAACTGAGGCTTGGAAAAGTCAAGTGTTTTGCTTCTCTACTTGCTGCTCCTGAGTAAGTCACTTAAACCTCTTTGAGCCTGTTTTTGGTATACATCGGGGATAGTATCTACATAGAAGTGTCAGGGGAGTGAAATGTGGCAGGTTTGCTCAAGGTTATGTATTATACCAGAGACTAGCTCCGTAGAAAGAGACTGGATTCTGAGGTGTCCCTGTGGGTGTAATGGGAAGAACCCAGCCCAGGAACAAGGATCAGAGCCCCTGACCAAGACTGGGAGTCTGTACCACACCCAGGCTCCAGTCAGCCTGCCACATCCTGACCTGGGTTTCAGTAAGGTCTCCCTGCTTCCCTCTGCAAGAAGGTGGGAGGGCTGCCTACTTTCACAGAGAGGGGCAAGCAGCTTGCCCAAAGGCACAAAGTTAGAGGCAGAGTAAAGAATGGTCCCAGGCCCCCTATCTTCCCGCCTAAGGCATTTTCCTCCTGTACAGAGGAACAAAGGGGAAGATGAGGCTAGTGCTGGGGTACCAAGAAAGGTGAGTGGTCTAAGGGGAATACTGAGGCCCAGGGCCCAACTCGTCAGCCCCAGTGCTAGTAGGTTCCCTGGCTGACTCTGGGGAGGCCCAGCACCATTAGGACCCCCACTGCCATCCCTGGTCCCTGAGAATGCCCCCAGCTAGAGCCCAGAGATTCTTCTGGGTTTACCCTCCTCATGTGGGGGACTTTGTGGGTTCCCCCAGCCATATGAGTAGAACAGAGCAGCTATGAGCACAGGCTCTGAAGTCAGGCAGGCTTAAATTTCCATCCCAGCCCTGCCTCTGTCATGCTGTAATACCTTGTGCAAATTTCTTCATTCACCTAAGCCTCAGTTTCCTTATCTGTAAAATGGACATAAATAAAAAATAATGTAGATCAAATCAACCATTGAAGGAGTTCCAAGATATATTATTTAATTGAAAACTAAAGTGCAGAACAGAAGAAACCAAGATGCAGAACAAGGCAAATCTTTAGGAAGGGATACTCATATACGTGTGTGCCTGTATATGCGTAGACTATATTGGAAAGCCCACAAAATAACAGAAAGTGTGTTTCACCTCTGGGGAGTAGGGCCAGGGATTGGAGTAGCAAGAACAGTTACTTTTCATTGAATAAAACTGGTACTATTTGAATTGTTTACTTTGTGCAGGTTCTATTTTTTCAATTAGAGGCTTTTTTAATGGGGTTAATCAGATTTACAGGGTTGACTCAAGGATTAAATAAATTAATACATGTAAAGTACGTGTCACAGAACAAGCACTCAGTTCCACACCACCATATTTACTGAGGATGTGGTAGTTTTAACTGGCCCCCTATCATATCCATACCCTTGCCGTGGTCTTGCTTTGGCCAAGAGGGTGCTAGTGTGCCTAGCCAAGCTCTCTTGCGTTTCTGCCTCTTGCAGAAGAACATCCCTGAAGTAGTTGCTGGTCCAACAATGGTTAGAGAAATATGAGACGGGTTTGTACTCAATCCACAGTTGTTTGTTTTTTTAAGATTTTAAGTAATCTCTCCACCCAACATGGGGCTTGAACTTACAACCCTGAGTTCAAGAAGTGCCAGCCAGGGTGCCCCTCAATATAAAACCAAGCCCACCTGAGCCTAGTCAAGATCAACCAAAATCCAGTCAGCCAGCAAAAAATACTGTTGTATGACCCTGATTTTTGTAGTGGTTTATTGCACAACATTATTATGACAAAAGTTCATTAATATAGACTAGGGCAGGCCCTGTGCTAGGTACAGGAGATACAGTAGTAAGCAAAACCAGATATAGTCCCTGTCTGCATGGAGTTTATACTCTAATGATGAAAGGGCCATGAGAGCATTTAATGGCAGGGAGGTAAGGAGAGTTGATCTGGACAGAGGGTCAAAGAAGCTTCCTTGAGGAAGTGACACTTAAACTGAGACCAGAAAGATGAATAGAAGTTAAGTACTTAAACTCCTCCAGACAAAGGAATGGAATATGCAAAGGCCCTGAGGCTGGGAGGGAACTCTGGCCCCTATAAGCGGGCTGTGGGTGTCTGGGTAACCGAGGGGCAAGTGTGGGAGGTGCATCTCAGCCAAGGATTTTTTTTTTTTTTTTTAAGCAATGGGACACCTTGGGAGGGTTTAGTGGAAGGCAGGGTAGGACACAATGAAATTCCTTTAGGAAGAGGTCATTTGGACTGAAGTTATATACATATTGGAAGTTATGTTAGTTGAGATAATACTGGAACTATTACAACATCTGTGCCTATCTCTGTGTCTCTGCTACTTCTGTGTCTATATCCATATCTATGTCCTTGCTTTCGTGCCCAGCCTCAGAAACTCCAGAAACCCCAGCCCCTTCCCAGATTATAGGGGTCCTTAAAAATTTAGGGTCCTCTTCATCCATACCACATATGTTTAGCCTGTGCATTTCCAAAATACCTGCCCATTTTCTGGGCATCTTGGGTCTCTCCAGGCAAGGGTGGGGGTACTGGTTCCAGGCTGGTATCTCTGGACCAGCAGAAGCTGGAGGCTGCCCCTAAGGCTCCTGAGTCTAAGGCCTGATGACTCCTCCCAGATGGGGTGGTAGGGGCGGGGGTGGGGGGGTAGGGAGTAGGAGGCACACAAGGCCCTGGCATCTGTAAACCTCCCATCAGTGTAAATCAATGCAAGATTAAAATTCATGATGGTTCCGGGGCACAACTGCAAACAATTTGTTCAGTAAAGTTTGCTCTAATTGGCATTCGTAGAATTTCCTGTTAATCAGTCCCCTTGGGCTCTGTGGGGCTGGGATGCTCTGTCTCCCCATGACAGGACAGAGAGCATGTATGGGTGGTTGTGAGAAAAAGGGGGAGGAAGCATGGGCAAATGTGGGAATCTCTAATTATTTGCCTGGGTATTTCACCGAATGGACTCAAGGGTCAGACTGGCATGTCCACAGGTGGCCTTGCTCAGGGAGTACTTCTGTTCCACTCCAAGTAAGTCTCTGTGTTTGGGGGGGGGGGGATCTGGAATGAATCTGCCTGAGTCAGAGTCTCTGTGCACATGTGTACCTAGGAATTGGGGTAACATATATCCATTGGGGTATGCGTCCAAGTGGTGAGAGGTACATCTGCTAAAGAGTATATCTTAGGACCCATATCTAAGTGTTTGTCTTGGTGCCTGCACACAGCTGTCCAGGCACAGTCTGCAGCTGGAGTCTGCAGGTTAGTAAAGTGTGGTGCCTCAGGGTGTGAGCCTCAGTGTGGAGGCTGCCAGCTCCAAAGTCCTTACCTAGCTCTCTCTCGGGCTCTAACAGATAGGAACCGGTGATAATCAAGCTGGGCCCTGGACTAAGGGGGTCTCCTGCCCACGAGTCCCTGGTCTATCTATGCTAGCTATCACAAGAGGGGGTGGGCGTCCCCCCACTCCATGCCCACTGTCCCTTCACCAGGGCCCTGTTTCCCATCACACACCAGAGGCTCAAGACCCAGGACCCGAGAAGCTTTTGAGGGTTCTGCTGAAAAGTATCAATGACATCAATGACCTCAAATATGAAGAGAATCCACACAAAGAAATCACATGTAATAAATGCTTAATTATACATCTACGAAATATAACAGTGTGCCAACTGCAAAGCTGTTCAGATCATATGGTTATATAGAAATGATATGTAACATGGGATCTGGCTGTGCTTTCTTGTGTTTGATATGAGACAATGTTTAGCCTCCAAGAGGAAGGAGACCCAAGAAGATCTAGAGACCTGGCCTTGGCCAGTCCCTTGAGTGCTGGTAGGAGGGCCCAGCCCCTCCTCTCCCTGGTCCCCAACTCTCTGCTTACTCTCACAGGGAGGCATCCCCTGTCCTCGTACAGTGATTGGGTTCACCTGGCATACTGTCAGACCTGATACAAGGACACTGGAAAGGTGAAGTGTAGGTGTGTTTGTGTGCGTGCATGTGTGTGTTACAGGCTGCTGAGTGCCAAGGCTGCCTGCAGCTTGTGTCTCCGAATGGGTTTATACTCAAACCCAGAGAGCCAGGGCTCGTATAATTGTGTGTAAGGGACTGTGTCTTAGGCCCAGATGGTTATGGTGCTTCTGTGTGTATGTGTGTGTGCACATGCGTGTGTGCGTGCATGCCCAAACAGATAACTTGCCTGAACAGGAGGGCTTTCGGGGGTGTGCTGGCTTGGGGGGTGGTGTGCGGGTGGCCCCCACCCCAGCATCCCTCACAATCATTATCTCAGCAGGAGCAGCTCTTGCCCTGGGGCCCGCCCTCACTGTTTCAAGCAGCTGCTGCTTTTCTCCAAATTAACCCCTCTGCTCCATCCTCTCATTTTCCTGCTGGGGGGCCTTGGGCTCACTGGGGAAGGGTCTGGGGAAGACAGTGCCCCCAGCAGGCAAGTTGATCTTTCACAGACCCCAGCCCCCCCCCCAACCCCCCCTCCCCTCATCCACAGGGGTTCCTTTTCTTTCTTCACTCCTGTTGCTGTGGACAACAGGGATTGTGTGACTGAGTATCAGTGCTGGTCGTGTAACTACATGTGTGTGAGTGTGTGCGCTGGGTCTAGAATGGGAATGGTTCAGAAGCACTGTGCCAGGGCTCTGGCTGCCTAGGAGGGTGGGGCTACTCTCTTGTTTTCAGCATAGGGGTCCTGAGTCTGTCTGGCAGCAGGAAGGACCAAAAGAGTCAGGTGCCGGGGTGTGGGGGGGGGGGGTGCAGAGCTATGGCTTTTGCCAATTAGGGAAGTCTTGTGTCCACCCTATGCTCATCCAAGGGCATCCCAGGAAGCTCAACCCAGGCAGAGGGCATGCAGCCCCCTCCACCACCTGCCCAAAGGGCCAAATCCAAGTAAAAGAGATGAAGGCTCTCAACACAAGTTGCTGAGGAGAAGAGACAGGTGGGGGGAGGAGGGGACCGATGGGAAAAGGGAGAAGGGAGGAAAGAGTTAATCCTAGAAGCCTTGGTTTGAGCTGCTCTGTTTGCCACCTACCTGAGGCCAGGGAGGAGGGAGGGGGCTCCTGAGAGTCCAGATGAAACCCAGGGAAGGTGTAGACAAGGGAGTCCAGATCTGGGGGAGATGGATGGACAGCCATCTCCAACCTGGGAGCTTTGAGTTCTGAGGGCTGCATGGAAGGACCCTGTGCCCATGAGACAAATCTGCAGACCATACCAGCTGGCCCAGGGACATCAGCTACCAGCACCTTGGCTCTGAATCCAAAACATTGAGGTTCTACCATATGCCCCTGGGACATAATCATGAGCAAGACCCAGGCAAGCCCTCATGGAGGAGCAGGCTGCTGGGAAAGACAGGGGAGTAACCAGTGCTGGGATGGGGGGAGCTCAGAGCTGTGGCCACTCAAAGGAAACACATGATCCAGCTGAGGAAGAACTTCTTAGAGGAGGTGGCATCTCAGCCTGGGCCTGAATGACTGGTTGCAAAAATAACACAAATTATTATTTTTAATAATAGTAATAGACAGGGGCGCCTGGGTGGCTCAATCGGTTAAGCTCCCAACTTCGACTCGGGTAATGATCTCACGGCTCATGAGTTATTCGATCCCCACATTGGGCTCTGTGCTGACTCAGATCCTCTGTCTCCCTCTCTCTGGCCCTCCCCTGCACTCTCTCTCTCTCAAAAATAAACAAACATTAAAAAAAAAAAAGAAAAAAAATAACAGTAACAGACAAGCGCAACCCTGAGCAACTTACCACATGCCAAATACATTATCTCAGTCAACCTTTACAACTTCCCGTGAGTTAGGTACTAGACTGTTAGTACATCTGTTAGATGAGGAAACAGAGACTCAGAAAGGTGTCCAAGAACAAATAGCTACTAAGTGACAGAGCCAAGATTTCAAGTCCACCAAAATGTGAGTATCTGCCCACACTGGGACACAGCCTCCTGCGGTTCTCAATCCCCTTTCCTGATTTCAGCAGTAGCAGCAGCAGCAGCGTGCAGACCTCTGAGTACCCCAATGACCCTCAGAAGTTAGCCTGGCAGCCTGGACTGGCCTCTTGTGGGCAAGATGCGGGAGAAATCTGGAAAGGCAGGTGTCATCCTCAGACCAGTGTTTGCAGAGACTGACATCTACCTGGCCCTGTTTTCATTTGCTTTTTAGTTGAGAAGGGAAAAGGCCCACGTTTTTATGACACCAGCTTGTGATTCTATTTTCTGTTTAAATTCTGGGTGAGGGAAAAATAAGAGACATCAGAGAAACCTTCAGAATCTCATTTTGAGAGTCTGAGCTGCAGATAAATGAGCCTCCTGCAGAAACGCTACATCAAAGCGAATTTTCTCAGCTGTATTTTCTTTCTTTTAATAGGGCCATTTACTACATTAATATTCCAGGAAGTCATTTTAATTTCGTGTTTATCATCCATTGGGAAAGTTAAACAGGATCAATATGTAACCAGTGGCAAATTTGGGGAGCTTGGGGGAGAAGGGGAGTGTTTGGAGGCTGTGGTGCTTCCACCCCTGAGAGTCCTAGGGAGGGGAGGAGGCTGGGGAAGAGAGGACCTGGACAGGATGGGGGGAGGGGAGAGGAAGCATGGGGGAGTTGTAAGGTGGTAATTGTCTGAACATGCATCGGAGGGACAATTATTGAGCAGCTACTAGTGTGAGGCACTGCTCATGTCTCCTGTTTTTTAATCCTCACAACTCCCGAAGTAGGTGTTCTCATTCCTGTGATTACATATGGGGAAACTGAGGCTCAGAAAATTTGTCACATTCCACAGTCTTCCAGGCGAACTCTGACTCATTGACTGATTCATCCCTTAATAAATATGTCTTGAGCACCTGCTATGTGCCAGGCATTTACCTAGCAGCTGGAAGATTTTGGTCAATGAAAGTTAATTTACCAAAAGCCTAAGGCTCCATGTCAAATCCACTGAATGTCTCTTTTAGTGAATTGCCTGCTTCTGGGGACACAGGTGGGCCCCTGCCCTTGTGGAGGTTACAGTCAGGTGAGGTGACAGACTTTCATCAAATAATCACACAAGATGAACTTGCCCCTGTGGTAGAGATCAGGGCTAGAATAAGGGGCTTCCTCCAGAGTGGCAAGCTTCCTGGGTGGTGGTGGGGTGCCCACCTGAGATCTAGGGGAAGCATGGGAGGCAGCTGGGTGACTAGGAAGAACAGAGCTGTGTGGTAGGGAGCAGGGCCAGTTCGAGGGAGCAAGAGAAGGAACACCAAAGTTGGGGGGAGCCAGGGACCTCAGGGGCTGCTCAGGTGGACAGCAGACACAATGGGACCCCTTGAGCTGAGGAAGGACTTGGGGGCCCTAGAAGGCATGAGGCAGATGTATACTCTGGGTCAACTTCTATGCCCTCAACCTGGGGCTCTGTAAGGCAAATTTCCAAGCAGTGCAGGGAGACAAGGGTGGCAAGAAGTGGATGGTGAATAAAGCTCCACGAGCTGAGGGTGTTTCAGGGGACTCAGGAGGAGGTCAGGAAGGATCGAGTTGGATGTTAAAGGGAGGGATCGTCTTCAGGGAACTGAGAGATGGAGAAGGCAAAACCCCAGAGTCATCTGTGATTCCCATCTTTCTCACATCCCCCACATGTGGTCCCATCGGCTCTTCCTGCTGGCTTACCTCTCTCTGCAACAGAATCAGAATCCAGAATCAGACCTCTTCCCACCACTTCCACTGCCACCTCCCTGAACTAAGCCACCAGCTGCTCTCACCTGGATTACTGCAAGAGCCTCCTACCTCTCGTCTCTGCTTTTGTCCTCGACCCCCTACAGTCTATTCTCAACACCACAGTCAGAGTGATACCTTTAAAACATAAATCACGTCATGCCTAAAACCCTCTGGTGGATTCTTGTCTCACTCAGATAAAAGCTAGTTCTTACAAAGGCCCACAAGGCCCTACACAATCTTCCACTACTTTGTGACTCTAATTCCTACTGCTCTACCTTTGCTAATGCACTTACTCTGGCCTGCTTGCTCTTCCTGTAACTTGCCAGCTATGGTTCCACCTCAGAGCCTCTGTACTCTGTGCCTGCTGTTCCCTCTCCATATGCTCTTCCTCTCATACGTGCTTCACTTCCCTTGAGTCTTTGCTCCAAGTCACTTTCTCTGTGAGGCCTTCTCTGACCATCCTATTTGCATTGCAGTCTTCTCACCAGCTCTCCCTCTCCCCCTTGGCTGCTTGCTTGTGTCTTATTGCATTTCCCATTTTTTTTTTTTTTTGACGGTGGGGGCGGGGGGGGGGGCGGGGGAGGTATGCATTGTGGGAGGGGCAGAAGGACAGAGAGAGAGAATCTGAAGCAGGCTCCACACTCAGCATGGAGACTGATGCGGGGCTCAATCTCACAACCCTGGTGTCATGACCTGAGCTGAAATCAAGAGTTGGACGCTCAACTGACTGAGCCACCCAGGTACCCTTGCATTTCCCATTTCTACCATAGGTTATCATGTGCTTATTTTGTTTGTGGTCTGCCTGTCCTCTCTGAAGTCCCCAGCTCCACAGGGTGGGGACTTGTCCATTTTGTTCACTGTTAGCATCCCCCGTGCCTAGAACAGTGCCTATACATCACAAGTGCTCAGTTTGCTGGAAAGGACACCTCCCCATGTCTGGAACAAGGAGCAAGGCTCCAAAGGGAATACTATGTCTGGGATGAGTTGTTCTTAATTTTTTATACTTTGCTGACTCCTAACAACAGCGCTACATGGTGACAACTGTTATTGGCCCCATATTATAGATGGGGCAGCTGAGGCTCTGGAAGGTGGTGAAGGAAGTGGTACAGCTGGACATCCTGCAGATCTCAGACAGGCATTGGTGCCATACTGCTTGGGCTGGTGGCTGGTGCCTCTGTTTACAATCTACAGGACCTTGGACAAGCTTCTGTCCTTTCTGTGTCTCAGTGTCCTCATCTACAAAATGGGTACAATCATAGTACCTACCACCAAGGGCTGTTAGGAGAATTTGATGGGACAATACATGCACATTCCTTGGCTTGGGCTGCATTAAAGGTGCTCAATAATGTTAGCTGTTGTTACTCTGGGAGCTGCAGTCTGCTGCCTGAGTGGGGCCCTGGGCCACTCCCGACCCAGAAGTTTCCTTCCATTTCCACCGGGGACCTTGGGCGAGCCCAAGGCTCTGCCTCCAAATGGCAGTGGCCAGGCTTGTTCAGTCCCATTTGTTTAGGTGGAATTTAATTTCTGCCTAAGCTGAGAGTCTTCTGCCCCCTCCTGCCCTCTCTCTTGCTCTCATCAGCAGGAAAATGAGCTCTGGGAGCTTTCCCCCTGGTCTAGAAATTCAAGGTGAAGGATTTCATTAACAATCAAGAGGACATAATCAACATTCTAATAATTCTAGATCTGCACTCCCCCATTTTGCAGCCCCCCCCAATTGCCCCCTTCCTCCCCACTCCATCCCATTCTTGGCTCTCCCAGACACACTCACCTTGACCAAGAAATTTCATTTCCTCTCAAGCCAAATTTACTTTGCTATTAAATTCAGCACCTTACCTTCTGCCCTGATGGTGAGGGGATGTGTGCTCCAGACTTCCCGGATTTCTCCAGCTTCTGAAAGAGATACGAGTGGGAAAAGTGGTGTCATAAGGGGCTGGCTTCTCTTATGCCCCCTAGAGCATTCCAAGGTGGGCTGACACACCTTCCCTCTAGGGACTCAAAAACTCTTTACTACATGGCCAGGGAAGCTTTTCCTGGTGTGGGGTTAGGAAGATGGCTCCAGTGATCTCTTCTTGGGGACTGCCGAGTGACTCCCTACTTAAGCACTCAGGAAGATTTAGCCTGTACCACCTCTTGGCTGTATGATCTTGGGTAACTTAATATTTTTGGGCTTCAGTGTCCTTACCTGTAAAATGGGGATGATAGCAGTAAGTCTCCTCTCCAGGACACTGGGGAAATGAAAGAAGATAATGTTTATTTAAAACAAAAAAATTTTTAATGTTTATTTATTTTTGAGAGAGAGAGACAGGGACAGAGTAGGAGCAGGAGAGGAGCAAGGAGGGGGAGACACAGAATCGGAAGCAGGCTCCAGGCTCTGAGCCATCAGCCCAGAGCCCGATGCAGGGCTCGAACCCACGGACTGCGAGATCATGACCTGGCTGAAGTCGGACGCTTAACCGACTGCGCCACCCAGGCGCCCCTAAAACAAAAAAATTTTTAATGTTTATTTATTTTTGAGAGAGAGAGACAGGGACAGAGTAGGAGCAGGGGAGGAGCAAGGAGGGGGAGACACAGAATCCGAAGCAGGCTCCAGGCTCTGAGCTGTCAGCACAGAGCCCAATGTGGGGCTCAAACTCAAGAACTGTGACATCATGACCTGAGCCAAAGTCGGACACTTAACAACTGAGCCAACCAGGCACCCCAGAAGATAATGTTTATTAGCACAGTGCCTGGAATGGAGTGGGCACATGGTAAATAACAGCTGTAACTATTATTATAAGCATAGTAGTGGTTATAGTGTCTTTGCACTTGAACCCTGCATTGTGGTACCCTCCATTCTTTCTCTCACCTTGCTCCTTCCTTCATCCATTTGGAATACGAGGAGTGCTTATTGATTGATACAGCAAAGTGTGGGTGATGAATACATTAACAGGCCCTTCCAGTACAGTGTGGTCAGAATTGTGACAGGCAAAGTTACAGGGCCTATGGGAACCCAAAGGGGGTGACTGTGTGGCGATCAGAGGCTCTGGCAGGACCTGACCCACGTTGAGAGCTGAGGAATGAGGATGGATTTGCCTGGAGATGGTGAGTGGGAGGGACTGATGGTGGAAACTGTAGGCGCAAAGGCCTGGAGGTGAGAGTTCCCAGCTGAGCTCCCCTTCTGTGGTGGTGCTGAGGGACAGTCAAGAGCAGAGGCCAGTGTGGTAAACCCTGCCTTGTGAGCCATGACAAAGTGTTTGGCTTTTATCCTATGGGTAACATGGATTCACTAAAGGCACTGAGGAGAGTAGTGACCGGAGTTTTCTTTTCTTTTTTTTTTATTTTTATTTATTTTTAATGTTTATTTATTTTTGAGACAGGGAGAGACAGCATGAATGGGGGAGGGTCAGAGAGAGAGGGAGACACAGAATCTGAAACAGGCTCCAGGCTCTGAGCTGTCAGCACAGAGCCTGACGCGGGGCTCAAACTCACGGACTGTGAGATCATGACCTGAGCCGAAGCCGGACGCTCAACCGACTGAGCCACCCAGGCGCCCCTCTTTTCTTTTGTTTTACATGTTGGTTTATTTATTTTTGAGAGAAAGGGAGAGAGAGGGAGAAAGAGAGAGATCCCGATGAAGAATCCCAAGCAGGCCCCACACTGTCAGTGCAGAGCCTGAGGAGGTGCTTGAACTCACAAACCTTGAGTTCATGACCTGAGCCAAAATCAAGGGTCAGACGCTTCACTGACTGAGCCATCCAGGCACCCCAGTGACCTGAGTTTTCTTAGAGAAACATGTATCTGGCTGCACTGTGGGGATCAGATAGGTGCAGGGCAAGGGTGGACACGGGGAGATGAGTGAGAATATGGATGGGGTCTGGGCTGGTGAAGGCTGTGGAGATGGAGAAAAGTGGAAATGTGCATTACAGAGGCAGTCCCAGGCATGGCAGGCTCTGACAGGGTGTTGGAGATGATGGGTGGGCTTGAATACCCTGCCTGTGGAGGAGGGGGGTGCTGGGAGAGGCACATAGACCAAGGGAAGATGGCACCCTGCATGTCTGGGCCTGGGTGGGGGATTTAAGTGGTCCACATCCCTATCTAGGAAGCTGCCTGAGGGAGCCTTGGGTTTCTGGAGACAGGACTCAGAGCAGTAGCCCAAGAGTCCCATGTCACCCTGGCCTGGCCCAGCTCCGTGCTTTACCCAACTTTACACAGGACCCTTATGGGGCCACAAGGATTCCAGGTTCAACAGAGGCTGCAGCTGGAAGTTTAATTCTCTAATCTCTGAATCCTCCTGAAATCCCTTTCGAGACCTGAGCGGCCCTTAGGCTTACTTCCGGATGGTGGCCCCATGGCAGGGCTAATGGCACCTCTCTTGTGCTTCACAAATACACACCACATCCTCTAGTCTGTGCGCGCGCACACACACACGCACACGCACACTGTTTCAGGCTCCAGGAGGAGCCCTGGGGAACCAGAGGCAGAGACCTTGAGAGTCCAGAAGAGGAGGTGGCACAGGAGGGGGAGGGAAAAGAGGGACTGGAGGGGGAAGAAAAGATACTCCCAGCTCTAGTGTCCCTGGCACAGGCAGAGATTAACCCTAGGAGAGAGAGCAGGAGTGTTGCTGCTCTGAAAGTGACAGGGAGCTCTCCCTCCGGGGGCTTCAGCTGGTCATCAAACCACCAGACACCTTCCCTTCTCGTTCCTTCCTAGGGCATGTGGCTCTGGGTGCCTCCCCAACCTCCGACCTTCCCCCTGAGGGAGATGGAGAGTGTGGGGGGAAAAGTTGAGGAAGGAGGAAAGTCTTGCCTCCCTTGCTGCTGGGGACAGGAGAGGTTGTTCCCACTTGGAGGAGAGGTAAGACACATGGTTACGAGTCTTCTGGAAGGTCTCCTGCCCTCCCCCCTGGCCCTCAATCTTTCCTCCATATGGCAGCCACATCATCCTCTTTCCTCAAATCTTTCTACAGCTCCTCAACGTCCTCAGAGTAAAGTCCAAACTCTCAAACATAACTGATAGGACCTCTGTCCACACTTCTGGTCTCTACATTGACACGTCTCCCCGCAAAGCCTCCATGTTTGTTCCCACCGTTGTTCCCTCTGCTGATCTAGCCCCACATCTTACCCTCCTTCCTCATTCTTTAGGTCTCAGAAACCCTGAAGCCAGTTTTTCTCAGACTGCCTCTCCAAGCTAGAAATGATTCTGCCTTTGGGTACTTCAGGGCAACCCTGGCCTCTCCCATTCCCTCCATAGCCTGTGGTTTCCCCAGCCCTCTCCCAGCTCTAATCACTCTATGTCGTAGAACTATCTGGCCCTATCCCTCTCAAGGCTGAGAACTTTGTGAGGGCAAGAATTTGCCTTTCTAGAATCCTCAATGCCTGGCACTATGCCTACCATTCATTAGATAATAGTGGAAGGAAAACTCCAAGAGTTATCAAAATGGTATTATCTTTCAGGCTAGAAGTCAGTTAAGCTAGTTAGAGATCACCAAGATGAACCTCCAATTTTTGAGACCCAGACAGTGGAAAGAACTTGCCCAAGGTCACAGAGAGGGAGTGTGTGAGCCAGGAAAAGAGCTCAGGCATCCTAACTGCTGAGCACTTGGCCTCCTACAGTGTGCTACAGGGAGGGAGGGGAGCAGCAGTGTGCAGAGGATCAGTAGGAGGATCTCCCAGCAGCAGCACTTACAGGGTGGGTGTGTGTGCACGCTTGACTTGTGGGGAACCCCTTCCTGCTGCCCCACAGTGAAGGGACCTAGCTCCCTGGGAAGGGGCCTACTCAGGATGGCTGGGTGACAGGGATTTTGAGGAGCTAAGCTGGCCAGGACCTCGCACTGGTGATTTACGTCATCTTAAACCCCAAGGGAAGCTGAAAGTGTGTACCTAGGGGGCAAGGCAGGCTCTGGGGAAGCAATCACAGGCTAATAGCCTCCCAGCCTGAGATGCAATTAGGGGCCAATTCCCAGCAGACCTAGAGGCGGTGGGAGGGGCAGTAGGTTGTTCGGAGGTGGAGGTGGGGGGCACACCTCAACACTCTCGGCTCAGGGTCAGCGGGGCCAGGATGAAGACACAGCCTGGGTAAGGAGACCCCTAAATAGAAGGAAGAGTAGAGACACGGGTGGGTAGTGAGGCAGAGGGGACCTTGGAGGTGAAGCACAATCATGAAAGATTAAGTGTGGAAGGGTATTTCCCCAGGACCCTGGATCTAACAGTGAAAAAGCCAAGCTGAGTAACAGATCCTCATTCTTTCTGAGTGGCAGTTTCCTTCCCCATAAGATAATAATAATAACACACTATCTCAGAGGGCTATTGGGAAAGTTAAGTGGGCAAAAGCATGTAGGGTGCTTAGCTCAGAACCTGGCCCTTACCAGGTGTTCAGTAAATCAGCATGACGTAGGGAGGTGCTATCACACTCCGGGCATAAAGAACCTTTGGAATCATGCAAACCTGGGTTCAAATCCCAGCTCCTCTGCTTCCCAGCTCCAGGAGTTTAGGCGAAAGACTAAGCCAGGGGTCTGTTATCAGTAAACGGAATTAATAGCAGTACTTAACCTCAGCCAGGGATCGATGAGGTGCAATAGGGGATGTGAACTGCCTAGAAGCAGGTTCTCCTTAAGTGATAGCTATCTAGGATGGACAGCAGTCACTCCTAGACCCCAGGTCACCATTTCCAATCTTCTGCCACTGAGACCACAAAGCAGCTCTGTCTGACCCCTGAGTCTGACCTCAGGGGCTCCAGCAGGGGCCCACTACCCCACCCTGTCCAAGACAAAGGTCTGCAAAGCTGTCTTCCCAATGGAGCCTTGAGGGGCCAATAGGGACACGTGATAATACTGTAGCTATGAGGCCCCCAGAACCTGCTGGACAAGTTCAGCCCTCCCAGAGCTACAGCCCCAGGCCCAGTTTCAGCTCAGAAGGGAGGGAAAAGGAAGGTGCAACATCCATCCCAAGTGGCCTTTCCTGAGCATTTTATCGATATCATCTCCTGTAATCCCCACAACAACCCCATGAGGTGGGTATAAGTATCACCCCTGGTTTGCAAATGGGAAGATGGAGGTCCAAGAGATGATGTACAGGGCGCATGGCTGCCTGACTGCTAAGTGTCAGCCCCAGGATTCACATTCAGGTTTATTCCAGAGCCCAGGCATTGAGGGTGAGCCCAGCAGTTCTGAACCAGAGGGGAAAGCTTGGAAAGAACCTGTGCTACACACACTCCCCCGGATAGGGGGACCCCTTTCCCCACCAGATTCTGGAGGTCTGTGGGAATGTGCAGGCTGGCAATATTAACAAGCCTTGAATGCAGATGCTGGTGTTCCGGGGACCCATATATAAAAGTCTAGGATGGCTGAAGCGGGGAGCAGTATCCACTAGGCTACAGGTGTGGGTGCCCAAGGACACAGGATGGCCCCCAGGAACATGGTCCCTTCTCACCTGCCTGCCCAGTCAGGGAATGAGTCCAGGTGCTTTGAGATAAAGCAGTCCCTAACTGGGGAAGTACAGCCACAAACCTGTTGAGCTTTGTGGCTGCCTTGGGGTAAATATAAACCTGGATTTCCTGGTCTCTGGATGACTCAGCATAGCCAGCCCAAGGTTTTCCTCTCTGTTAGTGGAGAAGGTGGAAATCAGCAACACCCAACCCCCAAGAGGTAGTTTCAGCTGGTTCTTCCCCAGCTCCCACACAGGCTTTGGAAGAGGAAGCCACATTCTGTCTCCAGGGCCCAGCTGAGGTTGGAGAACTGGCCCGGTGTGGTAGAAAGAGCATTGTCCCGAGTAGACCCGAGTTCACAACCCATCCCTGCTACTTACCGCTGTGTGGACTGAGTCCCAGTTAGCTTGTCTGTAAAATGGGAATAATCATATCCACCTCCACAAAGATTAATAAGAAAGATTTGCAAGGAAAGCAGAGCCATTCTGCAACTGTTTGATTCCTTTCCTCCCCAGCTCCCAAGGCTCTCTGGCAACTGAAATACACCATTAGCCGCAGAGCCATCCCAAGACTCCCCTTTCAAATGCACAGAGCCGGGAAGCAAGGGACAGCCATTAAGTCCACCTGAGATGAGGCACATGCAAAGCTCTGACTCTCACAGCTGTAGGATGGAAATGATAATGTTGTCTTTGTTACTGAATTACTGACACCTGAGAAAAGCGGGGCTGGCAAGGCCTTAGAAAGCAGATTCTGGTCCCGCTCCCTTATTTTAAAAAGGCAGAGCTGGGGAGCTGCTGGCCCAAGGTCACCCAGAGAGTCAGGGGCTAGTAGAGTCATGCTGCAATCCACTTTGCCTGTGGTTTTGCTTCCTTCATGTCAGGAGAGACAGGTCCTGGGAGAGGGGCCCAGGCTAAACTTGGAGAGGACCTTCTCTGGCGGGGAGGCCTCACTGCTCTTGGCCACTTCCTTAGCACCTGGAACCAGCCTTGGCACATAGTGGGCATTCAGTAAGTATTTATCGAATGAATGAACGAATGGGGTGGTAGGAAGACAAAGGTGCCTTTCCAGGACAGGATGGTATCTCTGTCAGACTATGGTCACCTTGACAAGAAGCGTTCAAAATGTCCCCAGGGCTGAGTCCACGTGTCTACTCTGCCTCGTTTGCCTCCTCCAGATGGCAGCTATGGGAGGAGGGGAAGGGGGATTCCTCAGGGACAAGGCCTGGGGCCACAGCTAGAGGGATGAGGTTAGGCAGCAGGAGAGTTAGTTGAAGGAGGCAGGGAGGCTGGATGACTTCTGCTGTCCGAGCTCTGTGAAGGGGGCGGGTGCTTTGTGTCTGGGGTTGGAGGGAGGGCTTAGTGAAACTGGGAGTGTCCAGGAGACCCTGAGTCACATTTGCTCAGATCCTGGGACACCTGGGGAGCTCTGCAGGCAAAGGCCATCTCCGTTCCTCACAGGTAGACCAAACTTGACTCTGGCTGCTCAGGATCCTGTTGCCATGGAGATGCAGAAGTCTCCTTTGAGAGCTTTGGAGGCACTGGGCGTGGCCTGCCCTCAGAGTGGTTTGAAGCCTGGGGTGGGGGTAGGGGTGCAATTAGGGCGGCAAAGCAGTTTGGTTAGGACGGGTCAGGCACTAATACCCACTGGCATATGCAACGTGGCAGCCACTGGATTTGGAGCCCACAACCCTGAGCTAGAATCCCAATTATTAACTGGTGACCTTGGACAAGGAACATCACATCTCTGACCTTCAGTTCCATCATCTTTAAAATGGGGTTATAATAGTCTTCATAGGGTGGTTGTGCTGTTCATTTAAGCCTGCACGTGGAAAGAACAGTGCCAGGGCACAGTGAGACCCAGTAAGTGGTAACTATTAATTCTATAATTGGGGTTAGGATTGGGGCTCGGCAGGAGTCTGCCCCAAAGGCAGCAGCTCCCTGCCCTCAGCCTGCTCTTTGGGACTCCTGGCTGAGGCTGGAGAGAAGCCTGACTCATTCTCTACAGACACAGACAATCAAGAGTCGGGAGTTATGTCATCCTTTGAACATGGGCCTGGAGGCTCTGCCGCAGGCTCATCTGAAAAATAAATAATAACAACTTGAATAATTCACAGAATCTGTGTGAATAATTCACCACGGCCTCCCAAGCACCAGCCGATTAGTCACCACAGACACAGGCTCTGGTCCGTCTGCCTCTGGTTGCCCCACCACCCCTTGGGGGTGTGGCCTGGCCACAGGTGCAGGAGATGGCAGGCATGAAGGAACAGTTGGAGGGGCCCTCCCAACGCTGCAGGGGTCTGGGGGCAGCTGGGGAGGTAGGGGCCATGGTCTCTCCATGGAAGCCAAAGGGACTCTCCCAAAGTCCCTGAGCTAGGGAGATCATGCAGCTGGCCATAACTGCTTCCCCACTTTGCACTGCGTTTTGGAGATGTGGAGGAAGGTAAGCCCTTTCTTGTTATATTTTAGTAACCAGTAGCCAGCCCAGTATAGCCCCGTGTCCACAGGGACCCCAGGCTTCGAGGTCTTCTAGCCCTAAAATCGATTGTGTAAAGCCCACACTGACCTCTCATGTTTCCCCTGGGAGGTGGGATGCGGTGGGGGTTAACTGCCTCCGCTCAGGACTCAGACCTCAGTTCAACCTCCCAGTTACCTCCTGTATGTCTTGGCCAAGTGGCTCAAGCGTTCCTGGTCTCCATTTCCTTATCTGTAAAATGGGGATTAAAAACACCTACTTCATAACGTTATTATTGCTCTGCAGATGAAATGATGTAATGGCCATAAATTGCTTAGTGCAATGCCTGGCACATAGTAAGTGCTAAAACACAGTAGCTGTTCTAGATACTCATTATCTTTCCAAAGATAGCATGTTGGGGACTCAGGGTAGGAAGAGGGTTTGCTCAGATGTTGCACACGTTTGTACAAAACATAATCTTCAGGCCCAGAATGGACACAGACTGCTGACCAATCCAAGGGAGGCCTGTCTGTTACAGTGTGGGTGGCCTCCAAGGTCCTCCAAGTACATGCTCCACTCAAAGCACCCACTATCCTGTCTCTTTCCTCCTCAACGCTTGCCACTTTGTGATTATTGTCTTAGTATCTTACTCATTTTTTAATGGTGTGCCTTCCCTACTAGACTGTGAGCTCCATGAGGACAGGGACCTCATCTGTTTTACCAGTATCTCCTCAGGCCCTAGAATACTGCCTGGAACATAGTAGGTGCTCAGTAAATATTTGTCAATAAATGAATAGATTAATTGGCCTACCAGAAGAGAGCCTCCATCGTTGGGGGTCAGAGGAGTTTGGGAGACAGTAGCTGGGTGTGCAGCTCAGAGTAGGGATCTTCCCCACCTTCCAGGTAAGTCTTCCCCAGACCAACAGTACCAGGGAGGCTTAGTGGTGGCACAGTCCTGCTTTGTCTTCCCAGTAATGATTTAATCGCTTGTTTAGAATTTCCTGTGGCATTAATGATTATTCCCCAGAACAGGGGGAATAATTGGCTGTGTTCTCGTGGTGAGCAAGCTCCCTGTTAGTGGGGAGCTGAGCCCTTTCTTCTGTAATCTTCTCTCACCTGCCTGCCACTCACTCATAGGGTGATGGAGATGGATGAGCTCATGTGTGCAGAGTTGCTGGGAAGCCACCTGGAGGCTGCAGGGCCTGGCTGGGACTGGGAGGCTGCAGGGAGAGGGAGAGACAGAGAAAGAGGTGCTGCGCAGGAATGCAGACTGATGGGGAGAGAGCAAGAGCCTAGAGACAGTGAGAGAGAATGATACCAGGAATCAGCGTTTTGGGGCCAAGTGATCCCCAGCTCAGCTCCTAGCTTCCAGTTATTCCCAGCTGCCTCGCCTTGTTATTTTGCAAACGCTTCTGTGCATGAATGTGTACCCTCCTGTGTGTGCGCAGGTGGCCATCTCTAGTGCAGTGGTTCTCAAAGAGTGGTGCCCAGATCAGCAGCAGCAGCAGCAGCAGCAGCAGCACTTGGCATCCGTTTGAAATGCACATTCTAGGGGTGCCTGGGTGGCACAGTCGGTTAAGCGTCCAACTTCAGCCAGGTCACGATCTCGCGGTCCATGAGTTCAAGCCCCGCGTCAGGCTCTGGGCGGATGGCTCAGAGCCTGGAGCCTGTTTCCGATTCTGTGTCTCCCTCTCTCTCTGCCCCTCCCCCATTCATGCTCTGTCTCTCTCTGTCCCAAAAATAAATAAAAACGTTGAAAAAAATTTTTTTAAAAAAAGAAATGCACATTCTAGGCCCCACCTCAGACCTCCTGAATCAGAAACCCAATGTGTGGCCTAGCACTCTAATAAGCTTTTTAGGTGACTCTGGGGCACCCAGGTGTGAGATGCCCTCTAATGTACAGTGTGTAGAGATGTGTGAGGTGGGTGCCTGTGCTGTGTGGGCATGGCCATATGTACATCCATGTAAGGTGTCTGTGTGAGCATTCAGACCCTTGTTCCCAGCCGGAGGCCAGAAAAGAAAAGGCCCAGGCAGGCAGAAAACAGATGCCACCAAAGGACCCAGGGCTGCTGTTTGCAAAGAGAGGGCTCAGGTCCAGCCATCAACTGCCTCATCATAGCCACCTGCTCCTTCGTAGCCGCAAGACCCCCCTGCCTGGGGACCTGAGGGGGCTAACAGGGGCCCACAGTCCCTGCCAGGGCCTCCATAAAGTAGGCCTGGGAGCAGGATCTGTTGAGAATTGCTGGCCTCGGCCCTGACACCTCAACGTGGCTCAAAGAAGGACCTGATCTGACCCTACTTCTCCAGGGACTTGGAGTCCTAGGGAACTTTTCCCACTCCACCCCTCCATGAACCATTGTTTTTGGGCTTTAAGGAAGTGGATTTTCAGGGATTAAGTAAATTTAAGGAGGACTGTACAGGGCTGGGGGGAAATGAATTATCACCTGAGAGCCAAGAGGGGCAGTACCTACCCACAGGAGCAGTCAGCAACACAGTAGCCCTGGCTTATGCCCCAATATTTTATATTTTAGAAAGGGGGAGTGGGAGGCAGGGTGGAGTGAAAGCAAGCCCTGGAGATTCAAATAACTCTAGGGTATGAGAGTATTGCAGGGTAAGGAGAGGGGAAGGAATGGAGAGGGAAGGGCAAAGATGGGAGTGGGGAAGGACGAGGCATAAGGAAGAAATGGGTGAAGCTGAGAGTAGGAAACCATGGGAGGTGGGCAGACTGAGAGAAGTAATGGAGAAGGTATAGGAGAGGGAAGAGGGCAAGAGCAGAGAAGGGAGAAGGGAGACACTCTGGGTAGAGGAGAGAAGGGGAGAGGGGAGGTCCAGGCAGCGGGTTAATGAGAGTGGTGATCCCACAGGGGTCTGTAGGGGGCAGGATGGGTGAAAGGCATTAAAGGCTGGGGATGCCCAATGCTCAGTGAAGAGAGGGCATGGGGGCCTCTCCCACCCTAGGTTAACCTGAAGAAAGGGGTGTGGACATGAGATCCATTAAGAATCTGAAACAAATGAGAAAGTGAGCCGCTTGTTGAATTTTGTATTTAACAAGGCAAACAAATGGAAGGAGTATGAATAATTAGGAAGTAATGAAGACCTTGCAAAAATAGCTTTTCCTTAAAAAAAAAAAAAAAAGGATAACAAAGAAAACACTCAGAAAACCAGAACATATGCAGATTGCCCATCTTGGACAGGTAAGTGAGTCAGCAAGCCAAAACACCCGGCCCCTAACAGCCCAGCTGGGCCTGGGGATGTGGGGTGGGGAAGGTGGAGAGAAGCAGGCAGGAGGAGGAATTGGCTGGGCAGCCAGATCCTGCCAGAGTAGGTTGGGAGGTTGAGATCATGTACCTTCCCCGTGCTTCCCAGCCTGCTGCTCTCTCTGCTGGAGTATGAGGACCCATTTGGTAGAGACCATGGCAGTCCCCAGCAGTGATGCTGACCTCAAACATCTAAGCCAGAACCCCAGCATCTCTCGCTTCCTTTAATTACCGCTGGGGACCCATCATCCATTAATTCCATGCAACCCTTTCTGAACTACTTTCTATTTTCAGCTTGAGAAGACCCCTTGAGGGTAACAAATTCCCGAAGTTGGACAGCAGCTGTGTCAAGCAGGACTTCCCTTTAGAAATCCTCAATTAAGTAACTCTAACTTCAGGAGGGACCTCCTTGTTCGGGGCCAATGTTTCTTTATCAGTTACTTGGGAGGTTTGGGTCAATACTCCCTCCACTGCCCCCAGTGTTTCCAACAGCCCCTTTGCTCTCACATTCCAAATATTCTGAGCGTTGGGTCAGATAGGCTTGGGTCCAAATAGGAGCTCTCCCACTTCCCAGCTGTGTGAGCTTTGAACAAATCACTTATCTCTCTGTCCTTAGTGTTTCCATCTGAAAAATAATTATATTGCCTCTTTTTTTTATTAAAAAAATTTTTTTTAATTTATTTTTGAGAGAGAGAGAGAGCGCATGGGCACGCTAGTAGGGGAGGGGTAGAGAGAGTGGGAGACAGAGAATCTGAAGCAGGGTCCACGCTATGTGTGCAAAGCCTGATGTGGGACTCGAACTCACAAACCATGAGATCATGACCTGAGCCAAAGTTGGATGCTTAACCAACTGAGCCGCCCAGGCACCTCTATGTTGCCTCTTTCAAAGATCAGGACATGAAGGAATAATGTATGTAAGTCATCTAAAACAGTTCCCAGAACGTAATAACTTGTGGCTCTGTGCCAGGCACTGTTCTAGGCCATAGCGGGAAAACGGTGTACAAGATAGGGAGACTGCTACCCTCGGGGAGCTTACATCCCAGGAGGAGGTGGGGAGGTGACCATAAGTCAAGAAATAAATCATTGCAAAGAGTAATTGAGCTCTGAGGACAATAAGGAGGTGAAGGAGGGTGGGGGACAGATGGCTGCTCTGGGAAGGCCTCTCTGTTGAAATGACATTTGAGCTGAGAAGAAGCCAGATAAGTGGATCTGGGGGAGGAATTTTTGTAATGAGTCTCAGGATTTACAAGTAGTTCAGGGCCACATTTTCTATATCCTGCATGGTTTTCATAGGATTTGACTCCCCCCGCCCCCCCACGCCTCATCCCCTTCTCCTTCCTTCTCTGGTTTCCCCCTCTCTGTGCTTGGAGCTCCCCATGTCTGTTAATGGGTCCCAGGCCTGAGAAGTAGAGGGAGCAGAGCAGCCGAGAGCCCTGCCTCCCCCTTCCCTCACTCCCTTACTCCCACTCTGTCCCTCCCCTGCTTCTCTCTCCTTGCTGCCTGCCCAGGGTGATGGATGCCTCCTTCCCAGGGCTGAGTCATTTGCTGCCTCTTACAAACGCCAGGCCAAGTCTCTGCCACCACCCTCCTCCAGGCCCCTGTGGGGAGGCAGATTGATAGGGGGTTTCCCCAGGGACACGCGTGCATTCTGCTTCACTCTGGCTCCAAGGCTGCAGGAGAAGAGGCTACCACTTAGAGGCTCAGAGCCACTTTGTTCAATGTGCTCAGGAAAGCTGAGGCCCAGAAGGGAGAAGGTAAAGTCGTGCCAGCACTGGCAATGGCTGAGCAGGGGCTCGAGGCCAGAACTTCAGACTCTATGTCCAGTGCTCTTTTTCCTGGCATACAGGTTGCTTGCCTACCTTTAAGGCTTTGCCAGGGTGTCTCTCTCTACAAATATTTACCGAGTCCCTACTATGTAACAGGTACTGTGTTGGGCTCTAGGGATCAGTAATAAGTAGAAAGAATACATAGTCCCTGCCTTCCTGGAGCTTATTGTCTGATGTGCTAGACAGGGGTTCATCAACCAATCACTCACGTGTAACCGAAGAGAAACATTTCTTACACAACAGCATTCCAGGCAAAGGGAACAGCAGCTACAAAGGTCCTGAGGTGGAAATAAGCCAGTCATGTTTGGGGAGCAGAAAGGTCTGATGGCTGAAGTGAGGTGGGAAAATTGAGTGATGGGGGATATGGTTGCAGGGTCAAATCATCAAGGTCTGTGTGTAGACACAGGTAGGTTAAAGTGAGGAGGTGAGATGATGAGCAAGGGGTCAACACTGACTGCGCTTGGAAACGGGGGGTGGGCTGCTTCTTAGAGTCACAGTGGATGGGACCAGTGCACCCCCCTTAAGGAAGGGGCTGAATGGAAATCTGCCTGCTGCATCCTTGCAGCCAAGATACAGGCCCAGGCAGAGCTCTCCCCTGACAATACACAGTCCTGTAAGAGATTTCCAGGACCCCCTCCCCCACTCCCTACCCCAACCCAAGAGAAAAAGTGGGCTGTGCCTCTTAGGCATAGTGATGAACAGGTGTCGTTTGGCAGACATTTGCGTCACTGGAAGGTGTTTCCGAATTGGAGGGGGGGTTGAGCCCCTCTCTCTTGGCCTCATTTCTGGGGCTCACACAGCCCCTCCCTGGGGCAGCCAGACTTGGGGGGGGTGGGGCTTCAGCAAGTGAGATACAGCGAGGAGCTATTTAAAGCTGCCGGCAGCTCGCCCCTTCTGTTCACGGCTCTGTAGCTCGGGTGGGAGCTGCCATCGTCACGCACCCACCGGCGCCACAGGAACACAGCAGCCCAGTGCACCCACACAGAGACGGGGAGGGGGGGGTGGTCTTTGTGCATTTCCACAGCCTGCCAGGGGTCCTGCTGCTTGTGGGGCAGGGCTGATGAGTCAGGAGTGGACCCTGGCCAGCCCCTCACTGCCACCCCATGTTCTCATCCACAGCCTGAGAAAGTAGCCTAAATTTAGGTCAACCACCCCTCCCCCCATTGGCTACAAAGGTAGCCAATTAACGGCTTTCTGAGGGTGTTGGTGGAGGCAGGGGCATCTCGAGGTCCATGCCAGGCTGGAAGTGCTTCTTGAACGCCGGAAGGCTGTCCCAGGCTTTGGGGGAAGAGCCATGAGCACCCAGTTCCATCACTCACACCTCCCAGGGTCCCACCACAGGGGTTGTCTGTGGGAGTTTTGCAGGGTCTGCAGGGGTTCAGAGCACAAGCTGTGGAGGCAAATGGCCCTGGTATGAATATAGGCAGGTGACTTAACATATATGAACCTCAGTTTCTTTCTCTGGAAAGTGGGGATAAAAATAATGCCCACCTCAGAGATAGTTGTGAAAATTTTCTTTGAATTAAAAATGTACAGAGCCTCCCTAAAAGCTAGCACAGAGTAGGCTCCCAGTAATTTTGCCAGTATTACTATCCTCATTATGATATATTTTGAAATTGGCCTCCTCTCTCCAAATTCTAGGATAATAGTGGCCCCCACCAGGCCCCTTGTGGATACAGACATGGGATGAATGTCCTGGGGAAGAGAAGTGGGTGGCAAATTTGGCCCTAAGTTGACTGCATGTACTATCTATGGTCCGGACACACACAGGCCCTGGGCATCTACTGAGAGTCCAGCAGTACTGACTAGAATGTGCTGGGGACACCATCCCTGCTCTGATCCTCACCAGCAGAATACCAGCTCACAGACTCCAGGCTCAGCAACTACCACAGGCTCCTCAGGCGATCTGCGGATTCCACCAGACCAGGACAAGTGGAAACTGGACCACTTCTTTCTGGACCAGACAGACAGGTCTCTGCAGGAGGAGGTGGTCCTGTCGACCCTCAGAACCAGACCAAAGTGATGAGGGGATCTATAGGGGAATGTCCTAAATGGAAAGGGCAGTTAGCACTCAAAACTGCTCTGTCGGGGGGTGGGGAGATGGAGGGGTGGAGAGGAGAGATGGACAAGCCTAGAGACTGAGAGGTAAAGGGCTAGAAGCAGCAAAACAGCAACGGGGGCAGGGAAGCCTGGCAGGGGGTGCCAATGGGGAGATGGGTGAGGGGCAGGCAAGGGGATGCCCCAAGGAGCCCCATCCCATGGCCTTTCACTGCATCCATGTTCCCGATCCATCCCATAGCCCCTTCACCCACATTTACCATCCCCTAGATCCTTAGCCAATGTCCTGTAACTCTATCCTAGGTCCCCTCCATCCCACCCACAGTTCCCTTCATCCCACCCAATGCCCCCTTCTATCCCCACCCTTCACTGAAACTTCTTCCCATTTGCCCCATCCAGTCTACATAATTGCATCCTGTAACTCCCACCCCTCCCTCCATTATCCCACCCAGGGTCCTTCCTAGGCAGCCCAGGTCCTCTGTGAAAGTCCCAGAACTCCATCTTGAGCCCAGCTCTCTTTTCTGGGTCCCCATCACCCCCTTCCATCATCATGTTCTGCAGCCAGCCGCCCGGGAGCTGAATCAGAGCCATAGAGCTAACATTTGCACACACGTCTCTCCAGATGACAGGCAAGATGGGCCTTCTGCCCTCGGCCCACACACACCCGTGCTCAGGAAGCAGAGAGAGCCAGGGCTGCACCCCACACGGGCTGGGGAAGAGGGCTGGTGGGGGGCCCTTCCCTTCTGAATAACTGGCCTGACCTGGCCCCTTGGGCCTTTGCTCAAGGATGGGCACACCGTGTAGGGATGGAGAAAGATATTGCAATTGGCAGAGAGAGACAGCAAGAGAGTTAATATCATTGACAGGGACAGAGCAGGAAAACAGGGAAGAAGCAGGCATAGAGACTGAATAGAGACAGACATCCAAGAGACCAAAACAGGAGAAAGAAAGAGGGATTGAGGAGGGAATGCGCAGAGAAGGGAACAGATGATCAAAAAGATGGGGAGGCACTGAAGGTGGGGGTGGGGAGGAAAAGAGACCCCAAGAAGGAACAGGAGCTGTCACCCAGAAGTGAGAGCTCAGATGCTGCCAGGAGCCCAAGCAAACCCTGAGGGGAGGCTTCAGAGATGTTCAGGGAAAATAACCCAGGGCTTCCACAGAAGGACCCAGAACCGTACCAAGAGAGGAAGAGAAGAAGTGGTTCCCAGGCCCCCTGGGACCAGAGGGGAGCTGCTGACAGCTGGGCCCAAAGAGATAGATAGTGAGGACCAAATAGCCCCTTGCCTGGCAGAGCCCAGACCCAGGAGTTCTGCTGGGAAGGGTTGGGCTGATGCCAGGGGAGGCCTCCTGATGCCAGCTCAGCCATCTTTTGCTGACAGCATCGCTTCTGCCCAATCATAATCATGTTAGCCACTATTTATTTGAGCACCTACTATGTGCCAGGTGTTTAGGTGCCAGGGATGGAGGGGACCTGGGATAGAGTTACAGGACATTGGCTAAGGATTCAGGGGATGGTGAATGTAGGTAAAGGGGCTATGGGATGGATCAGGAACATGGATGCAGTGAAAGGCCATAGGATGGGGCTCCTTAGAGTTTCCGCTTTTAATCCTTTCACCCCAAATCCTTCCCTATCCCTTTTAATCCTTTCACCCAAAATGCTTGCAAGGTCAACCTCAATGTTACTTCCATTTTACAGATGAGAAAACTGAGACTCAGAAACATAAACAGCCTTGTCTAGATCTGTCTAACTCTACCACAGAATCTATAAGCCTCTGCTTTTTTTTTTTTTTTAGCAGCACAATGAAGTTCCATCTCTGCTCTAACATTTTGTGAGTCTGCAGTTTGCCTAACACATACATGTGGGTGAACCCCGGGACACACACACATACAGGTGTTTCTAGGGGGGCTTGGTATCTGTCCTTTATCTGCCCCTTGGGTTCCCTACCCCCAGCCCCAGCATCTCTTGCTTCCCCTCCGCAGTATCTCAGATCACCTCCTTCTAGCTCAGCAGCTAAGAACAAGGATGACGTCATTGCTTTTATTTAAAGAAAAGGGCTGAGCTGGAGCTTTAGGATGGGGGTCCACGTGGGAGCAGGAGCCAAGAGACTGGCTGTCCCAGCTCCTGGCCCAGTCTCTTCTGTCTCCCCAACTGCCATCTGCTGAGCTGCTTCATGACCCTGCCCCATTCCCCAAAAAGCACCCAGGTGAGGACTCTGCTCAGCATGGGAGCAGTATGGGAGAGATCAGTGGGTGAAGGAAAGAAGGTGCCACAATTCTGTGAGGATAGTGCATTTGTTATAGAGCACTAGGATAAAGGAACATGCTGCTGTTAAAGCCACACTGCAGGGGAAACTGAGGCTCCAGGATGTTACATGAGATCCAAGGTGGTTATCTATACATGGCAACCCAGTAGGATGGCAGTGGGGGGAAGAATAAATGGGGGCTTACACAGTGGCTAGAAGTAAGTTCTTCCTCTTCCCACTCTAAAGGTCTCAGTCTAACCGCCTATTTCTCTCTAGAACACCCGAGGGGAGCATCGGTGAGGCAAGAGCCCAGGAGTGAAATTGGCTTAGCTTTCCCTAGGCTTCCAATTCCCTTCCAGGGCCTATCCTCCCACCTATGCATGACCTCTCAGCAGTATCTCTAACCCTTTCTGGCCACAGCCTCACTCCCTTTTGGGGGAGCCTCTTTTTGGGAGATGTGGAGCATTTATTATTTAAATCTAGCAATATCATTGAGAGGTTGGTACGACTATTATCATCCCCATTCTTCAGCCAAGGTAACTGAGGCTTGGAAAGGGTGAGCAGCCTGCCTCTGTCACACAGCTGTTAAGTGGCAGAGCCAGGGTGCAAATCTAGGTTTGTTGTGCTCCAAAGCCACTGTCCTCTGCTTCTTGCTATTCTGCAGGCCTCTCTATTGAGTCCCACAAGACCCCCATAGCTCCCCTGCACTCCCTAACTCTCTAATGAGGCTGACCAGCCTATTAGGAGTCTTTGAGCCCCTCTTCCCTGAGACTTTGTCCCAGCAAAAGGCTCCAGAGCAGTAGATTGGGATTACCACCTTCTGTTCCTCAGTCCATTCCTGGGGTCCCTAATCCGGGCAGCTTTCCATGAGCTCCTGCCAGAAGCAGGCAGAGATGCTCGTTCTATATTTTATTTAGCCACTAATTGCCTGCATTTAAAAGGCAGCACAGTGCCACAGTCGTCCTCTGTTTCATGCCCTGATGCCTGTTTCTGCATGAAGGGACACTGGGGCAGGGGAGCGAGTAGGAGAGGGGCCACGGTCTCCCCAATGACAGCTTTAAAAGCCTGACCCCAGCACTGAGTGCCAGAGGATGTCAGGTTGTCATCCTGAGAAGCGAGAAGGGGCATGCAGGGGCTGGGACCTCTACAGAAAGGAGGAGAGAGGTCAGGGCCCTGGCAAGGGCCAGGAAGGAGTGGGAGGGGCACTCCATGTCCCCATTCACCCCTAGGATGAGGGCCCAGCTGATAGAGCCCTACCCAGAATGCCTCAGGTCTTGCTCAGTTCTTGAAACTGGAAGACTCTGCGATAAAGCAGCTGCTTGAAAAAGAACACAGCACAGTCCTCAGCCCCATCTGCCATGATCAGGAAGGAAATGATACGTGAGCCTTGCCTCTGCCCAACAGCAGGAACTGGGACTCAAAGGAGAAGAGAGTAAGGGTGGGAAGGTGGAGGTAAGTGGATGAGACAGGTGGTCGATGGCAGATGAGTTCTAAGACAGCCCCAGTTGTCCCACTTTGGGTTTTCCACCTACTGAGAAAGTGCACACACTGGTCAGTGAAGAGAAAACTTGGTTCCCACCCTTTCCTAATCTAATTCTTTTATTAAAAATTTTTAAAATGTTTATATACTTTTCAGAGAAAGAGAGAGACACAGAGCACGAGTAGGGGAGGGGCAGAGAGAGAGAGTGAGACACAGAATCTGAAACAGGCCCCAGGCTCTAAACTGTCAGCACAGAGCCCAACGTGGGGCTCAAACTCAACAACTGTGAGATTATGACCCGTGCCAAAGTCAAACGCTCAACTGAGCCATCCAGGCACCCCTTTCCAATCTAATTCTGAGCCAAATGTTGTCTCGCCTGATCTCAGCTCTCACACAAACAGCAGGCCTATTGACTCCTACCTCATCTCCAACCCTAACACCAACCCCCATCCCAACTACAACTTCACCCCCAATCCTGTTCCCTGGTATCAAAATCAAGCCAAGGTCCACCTCAAATTCTTACCCTAACAGCAATAACAATCCCAACCCCATTTCCAACTCCAACCCTCACCTACCTCCACTACCAATCTCTCCCTAACCCCCCTGCCCCGGCCCCCCTGCATCCTCATACTAGTCTCCACCGCTGGGGAGGGGTGGTTCCCACCCCACCTCTTGCCTGCCTTTCCAGTCCTTACCTCTCATCTGACCCAGCCCTTTCTCCAACCCATGATGATCTCCTAGCTGTACCTGGTGCCTGACCCTTACCCTGGCACTACACCTGGCCCCTGGCTTAGTCCTGTGGCACCAGACAAGGCTGCATGTGGGTTAAGAAGGTTGCCATCTTGAGTCAAGCCACCAAACCATGGGAACTTTAGGGTTGTGCCTCCCGTTTCTCAGAATGCTCCAGGTCCCAGCTCTGAGGGCAGGAGTCTGTGCCCTTCCTGCTCCTCTCAGCCTGATGACACTAGGACATGGACAGGGATGTGACAGTACCCCCAACTGAGGAGCCACACTTCTCCTGAGGAATGGAGAGAAATTAGCACTCTGCAGAGTGGCCCCACCACTGCCACTCCTCACACCTCGCTGGGTAATGTCTACACGGCCGAAGGCTGAGCCTAATGGGCTGCCTGCTTCCAGCCCACTGGACAATCAGGGAGAGCAGCCCCCAGGGTCTCCCACAGAATTAGGGGCTCTGCGCTCTGCTAAAAGGATGACATTTACATCCGGCAGGAGAGAAGGGCACCGTGAAAGCTTGGAATCCTGTAGCCACTGGGAGACAATGAGCAAGTTAGAGTGCTCTGCTGAGCCCTAAGAAGCAGAAAAACTTCCTCTCTGGGGAGGGGCATAGAAGTCACCCCTGTCAGTGCCTTGAGTGCCAAGAAGCCACCATCTGAGCTCAGCAAATGCCGAGTGATTAAGCCTCCAATGTGCAAAGACTTCCAAATAGCCCCTCCAAGAACAACTCTGTGTACCTGTGCCCTGTTCTTGGGGCCCACCACCGTCCACCCTCGAGCTGCTGGTGACGAATGCCAGCTGTTGCCACCACATGGGCTGGCACCCCCCCCAAACCGGCTATCATCACCCGCCCCTCTTCCTGGGGTCTGTCTGTCTGTCTGCTCAGATGGGGAGCTAGCTGGCCGGGCTGGCCGCCAATTCTGCATTTCCTGCCGGGCCCCGTGCACTGTGGTTGCTCACTAAACACTAACTGAACGTTTGGTCTGAACTTTCTCCAGCTTCGTTTCCCAGCAACTTCCACTTCCTGAGAAGTGGGAGGGTGACTTCCGTTCTATCTTGCAGGGAAGGCAATTTGGTCTAGTGGTTAAGAGCTCTAGTTCTAGGATCAAAAAGACATGCCTGGATGCTCATTGCCCTTCCAGTCCTACCATTTGCTAGCTGTGTGACCCAGGGCAAGGGGTCTCCACTTCCCTGGACCTCAGTTTTCTATTTAGTGCACTGAAGATAATTATGGTTCCTATCTCACAAAGGTGCTTTTAAAATGAGGTAAGCACACCATAAATGCGTGTATAAAATGTTGCACATTTAGCTGACAGTAGGTCCTTAGTAAACACTGCCTATGAGGTTAAGGCTAGACACTGGTGGCCTAACTTCAAGGCTGTGTTCCCAAGAGAGGAGGGCAGCTTGGGTCCTTCTCCTGGGGAGAGAACGTTTGACATTGTTTACAGTTCTTTCTAAAGCACCCATTCCCCGTTCTCTTCATCCTACCAGACATTCTGCCTCCACCTTCCAGCCCGAGCCATTCCAGTTATTCATGTATTCATTCACTCACACCTTCTTCTAACAAGTATTTATAGATTGACTATTCTGGATCAGGCCCCATGCTACAGGCTGGGAGATTAGTAAACAGATCAAAGACCCTACCCTCACAGAGCTCATGGTCTAGAGGATAGGGGGCAGGGTGCTTTTTAGCTCGAGAGCGGGAGGCACATCGAATACGCTGGTGTAAGGGAAAGCAGGATTGTCTAATCTACGGTATGGAGGACAGGTAGGAGTTACTTGGGGAAAGAGCTTTCCAGGCAGAGGACACAGACCTGGTGAAGGCCTGGGGAGGAGAGAACAGGCAGATGTAAGGCTTCAAGAATATCCAGAGTGGTAGTGGGATCGGAGGCGATCACATATCACAGGCTGGAGTTTGCATTTTGTCCTTAGTGCTCTTCCTTCCAAGATTGGACCTGACCTGACGTTTCCCCCTCTATTCACATACAGCCTCCCTCTCAGTAAGGAGACCCAGCCTGAGTCTCTGCCTGGCTGCTGAGGGTTGGGGGGACAGGGGAAAACCTGAGAGTTCACACCCGGATGGACATAAGCCAGGAGGAGGAAGATCTCAGCTGGCGAGAACATGCACAAGAGCCAGCACGACTAAAGCATTGACTCTGTGTTCTTGCTCGATTTTCCTAACAACATTATAAAGAGATACACTTATCGGTTCCATTTTACAAATGAGGAAACTGGGATTTTCAGCAACACACCCACGTTTCCACACCTACAGAAAGTGGCCCTGCTGTCAGTCCCCAGGGCCCATGTGCTTAACTGCCTGGCCGCCCTGGATATGGGACAGTAGTAGGGGAGAGGACATGGGACAGGACATAAGAGGGAATGGAGCCTCCTTGTGAGTGACCACCCTTGGCCTCTTGACCAGCCAGCCTTCCAGACACAGACTGTGAGAGCAAGAACCCGCCTGTGCCCTGAGGGGACAAAGTCCCCCATTCAGGGCTGTGATGATCTCCGATCTCTGCTCCCAGCTGCTCAGCTCCTTGCAAAGCATTTTCCCTTAATAGCCTCCCATTCAGCAGGACGGCTGCAGCCCACATCTGCAGAAACCAGGGCACGGCAACTCCTCCTACCAGACCGGCAAGGCTGCCAGGGCCCATGGTCACCATGTCCCAAGCTTCTCCTTCTCCTCCAAGTCAGGAACCTTCCAATATCCGTCCACTCCACCTGCTATTTCTGGGACTCTGCCTATAGAGGGGGACAGAGTTGAGATCCTTTCCCTGAGGCCAGCCAGCCTGTCCTTAACTTTTCTCTGCAAAATATGTCTGAAGAGTGGGGATGGAGGGCAGGAGGAAGAGAAGAGTTCCTGGATTCTAATCCCTCCTCTGCCTCTAACTTGCTGTGGAGCCTTGGGAAAGTCACTTCACTCCTCTGGCACTTGTGTTTCCTCAACTATAGAATGGGAAGGTAGCCCACGCATGGGGATTCAGACCACCCAGGTTTAAATTCTGGATCCGCCACTAACAAACCATGTGACCTTTGACATACCTCTCTGAACCTCAGTTTCCTCATCTGTATAAATGGGAAGATCTATCTCAATGGCAGTTGAGAAGATTAAAAGATTGAGAAGATTAAAGCTAATCCATGTGAAGCACTTAGATAGTGCCTGGCTCCCAGTCAACAATCCATAAATGTTAGCTGTAATTATTATTATTACTAAAATACATGTTTTCCAAACTTCTTAGCTGCAGAATTTTTTCTTTTTGAATATACTTTTTAGCAGAACCATGATACTATATGTAAAAGGTGAAGTTTACATATTGAGGGAGGGCTTATTTATTCCTTCTTCCAGCTCTGGCCAGCTCTGACCCACTGTGGCCTCTAGTTTTGAACCGTAAGTCCCAGATCTGGCTGATTTCAGACCTTCCTGGGAGTTTTCTTTCTTTTTTTTTTAACTAGTTTCCTGGGATCCACCCCTGAGATTCTCATTCAGGAGATGTGGGGTGAACCCAGACAGTAGATCTTATAGAATCATCCCAGGTAATTCTCTCTTTTTTAAAAAATGTTTTATTTATTTTTGAGAGAGAGAGAGAGAGAGCAGGGGAGGGGCAGAGAGAGGGAGACAGAAGATCCGAAGTGAGCTGCATGCTGACAGCAGCAAGCCCGATATGGGGCTCAAAGTCACGAATCATGAGATCATGACCTGAGCTGAAGTTGGATGCTTACTGACAGAGCCACCCAGACACCCCTCATCCCAGTACTTCTAATGATCTCCCAAGTTCAGGCTGCACTAAGCTCCTTTCTGGCCCTTAGGTGATGTCAAGACTGAGTACAATGACGTCCTCTCCCACTGCCCACTCTGAGACTGAAAAACATCACACACAGGCCCAGCAGGTTCCAATTGTCTGTACACCCTCACCCAGACCCCAGCCTGTCCCCTGCCTTCATCAGGGTTCCCTTCCATGGTTCTTTCTTTTAGACCCTTGACCAAAAGTGGACAGAGGGTAAGTGCTCCCTCACCCGCTTTCAGGCCCGGGCTTCAGTCACCATGTGCCTGCCTCTCTTTTCCAGGGCCATCACTTTTGCTAATAATGTCTAAATAGCTATTGAGGGCTTCCATGTGCCATGCAAGGTGCTAAGCTTCTTACATTTATCATCTTGTTAAAGTCTCACCACATCCTATGAGGTATGAATTATCATTATCCCCATCTGAGAGATGAGACAAAGCACAGCACAGAGAGGTTAGGTGACTTGATCAAAGTCACATAGGTGTAAATAGCCAAGCTGAAAATCTATCCTAGGTCTGCCTGACCCCATAACTCATGCTCTTAACCACTCTACTGATACCCTCCCCTTGGTGTCCCTATTTCTAACCTTACTCTATTAATCTCCACTCCCTGTGTCCGACGTCCCCAGGGACATGCTGAAGCTTCTCCCAGGAATGTGGCTCTGGCCACAGCTCAGACAGCAGGTGAGAAGTACCACCAGGCCTTGCTCAAACTGGTACCTCAGAATGCCTGAGTCCTGAGTTGGGGTAGAGAGACCAGGCATTCCTTTCAGAGATCACAGATGCACTCATGAATCCAGTCACCCAGCCATTGCCTTCCATTGGATTTTCCATCTGCCATATGGTAATCATCCACCCATCAGCTACCAGGTCAGCCTGCACCCACCAGCCTTGGTCATCTGTCAATCTTCCTTCTGACATCAGAGGCCACCAGATGGTCCTTATATGCTTCTTGGTTCATCAACCAGTCAGTCCTTCTCTACAGACCAAGAGCCTTGATTTGTAAGTCCCCAGGGTAGAGATCCTGACTCAGGGTCATGGGGAACAGACCTAGCCCCTGTCCCCACAGACCTTATCATCACACAGCCTCAGAGCCAAGATTCACACAGCAGCCCCCTAGGTCATGATATCCAACAGCTCTCCCCTCCTGCCCTCCCTACCACTTCATCTCCCCTGGGCCCAGCTTCCCCCCACTGCTGGAGACCTTTCCCTTTGTGACCTGTCTAGGTAATTTGGAAGGTGATTAACAGCAATCACGCTTGAGGTTGACATCCAGGCACGGCTGCTAAATTGAGGCTCACAAAGCCTCCTTGACATCCAATATGTTATATGCTTTTCCCCTTAATTAGGAGCTAAAGTGGATAAATATGAAGTTGCCATGGCAACAGCCTCCCTCGTTGGTGGAGGGATGCAGCTCAGTTTCTGTCGGCTGGCTGGCTGACATGTTGGCTGATGGACCAAGTCAGCTTCTGGGAAGGGGTGGGATGAGGCCCCCTCTCACTTTCCTGGGAATCTGCCTCCCAAGGCTCAGTTCTGGTTATTCTCTCTGTCACTGCTCATCAGATTTCACAGAAACCTGGAATGCCCGACCTGGGCCACAGACCTCAGTTGGTCTACCTTCCTCATGGAGCAGGTGGGGAAACTGAGGAGGAAGGTTGCTGGCTGAGGAGTGAGAGGCAGACAAGATTTAAAGCCCAGATCTCCTGACTTCTGGGCCAGAGTCCATAGTGGTTTGTAGCAGATTTGGGGTCCTAGATCCCACAGAGAATCTGCAGAAGGCCATGAATCCTCTCTTGGAATACACTTTCAGAAGGTTCATGGACCTTCTTAGTCTGTGTACCTCACCCAGCTGTTCCTCCAAAGCATTTACCATCCACAGAAACTCTTACTCTGTATTTGTGTAGAGTCTTCACTCTCGTTTCTGCTTTCTTCCCTGTGACAGTCTTGTCTGAGATACACTTCGACCTTATCTTTCCATCCCTACCCTTGACAAGGTGCCTCAGGCCATTCCTCCACAGGGATTCGCTGTGTATAGCCACCTTGGGCTTGGGGGCAAAGGTGGGAAGATGGGGGTGGGAGCCTTAGGAACTGCAGCTTGTGGCTGGAGGGAAGAATTTTTCCAGCTCTGCAGGTAGAGGGTGGGCTATACATTTGTTTTCTGCCTGGAAGTCAGAGGCTTGGGACTTTGGGGGGCAGTGATGGGGTGAACAAAGCCAGTCAGATCTGAGAGGTAATATCTGCAACATGGGCCTGAGATCAGCCACACAGTGGGGTTCAGGCCCAGGACTGGGCTCTGCTTTTAAATTTTCATTAACTAGAGGCACCTGGGTGGCTCACTCAAGTTAAGCTTCTGATACTTGATTTTGGCTTGGGTCATGCTCTCACGGTTTGTGGGTTCGAGCCCTGTGTCAGGTTCTGTGCTGACAGCACAGATTCTCTGTCTCCCTCTCTGTCTGACCCTCCCCCCTCTCTCAAAGATAGGTAAATATTTTTAAATTTTCATTAACTAATAGTTAAGTACTTACTACGTGTATTTTCTCACATTATCTCATTTAATCTTCAGCAATCCTATGGGGCAGGTACCACAATTATCCAATTTTCAGACAAGAAAACAGAGATCCAGAGAGGTTTAGCCACTTCCTCTATGTCACACAGCTAGTAGGTAGAGGAGTTAGGATTTGAACTCAGGTCTATCTGACTGCAGAGCTAAACTCTAACAACTAAACTGCCACCCAAAGTGCCTTTCCCTGACCCACAGGTAGTGACCATAGCAGCTATGGAATTTAAGTCAGGGAGTCCTTCTGCTGTGAAGTAGGAACACTGGAAAATTCCACCCTCTTTGCCCCCAGCTCTGCTGCTGGGCTGGTGAAGGAGAGACTATGGGTTCATGCCTCATACCAGTCTCCCAGTGAAGAAGAGTAACAGAGGTCAAGATGTTTAAATCTTGAAGCAGGAAATGTGGGGGGTGGGGGCTCTACTCACGGAACCCACAACAGAAAGTATCACAGAGCTACCTAAGTCTATTTCAGGAGATTCTACTATGTCAGGTAAACCTAGTGCAGTGCCAGTGTTTGGGCAGAGAGAGGAGGCAGCACTTCCTCCCCAGCCCCAATCCAGAGTATGTCCCTTCATCCTATCCATCAGGCCCAGCACCTGTGCTGGCAGGTGGGAGGGAGCACCATCCTGCCTCCCTGAGGAGTTGGGCTCCTCCTGCCCCCCTCCCCCCTGCACCACGTGCTATGGGTGCTGGCAGCAGGAGCTGGGGCTGGTGGCTTGGCCCCCGAACTTCCTTTCCTTCCAGTTCCGACTAAAAATAGAGACGCAAGGACGCAGCTCATTCTGTCAGACAGTGTGGTGGGGGGATGCCTGTGCAGACATAGCTTCCCCCTTCTTGGCACATGAGCCTCAGCCGCCAGTTTCCCCCCCATACACCTTCTGCCTCCCCCAACCTTCCTTTGCTGTGGCAGCCCTGGCCCAGGACCCAGGGTTGGGGTGGAGAGGATTTGCTGCTTTCCCCAAAGCCTCTTCAGGAACATTCTCATTTGTCTCTGACTTTAGGGGTGGGGTGGGGGGTCCAGGTCAGGGCTACAATCTAGAGGAGTAGAACACCTGACTTCAGGATTTCCTGCCCCTCTTCCTCCAAGCCATGTAAGGTGTGGGGACAGGGCTATCAGGACCGGGCCCCCTCCATACCTTTCAATATTGGAATAATGCCCAGAAGCCCAGACAGCTAAATGGAGCAATCTCAGTGGTAGCGGTGGGGGAGGGGAGCATGTGCTCTAGGAATGTCTTACATTTCTCAGGGAGGATGCCTTTCAAGCCCTAGGGTCCCTCCTGCCTCTTGGCCTTCCTGCAGGTCCTCTCCTGTGGTGATTGAGAGAAACCATTGCTGACTTAGTCCCATATTTGGATGCTCCCTTCCTACAGGCAGTGGCACCAGCAGAGAACCCCTGGAGGGGTCTACAGTAGGGGTTAGGGGAGGAGCCTGGCATCCTCTGCCGTTTCCCTCTGGCACCCCACTCCCCACTCCAGCTGCCCAGACTGGAGCTCTCCTCAGGGAAACACACACACACACACACACACACACACACACACACACACACACCCCTTCCTGAACACTGCATGAATTTATAAGCACACACCACGTCCTGAGGGCATGAAAAGCTGGTGCTGGGCTAGGGACAAGGACAAAAAAGATGCCTCTACTACGGATCCATGCCCCCAAGGGGATGACTTTCTCCTGGGACAGAGACCAAGCCTGAAACCTCCTTCGATCCCCCACCCCTACCCCAATCCCAATCTAGGCACATGAAAGACTCTAGATCTCTGCTGGTTCAATCACACATGGGTGACAAGTGGGAGAGAGGAAGCAGTTTGCTGTGTATCCCCAGTACCTGGAACAGTGCCTGGCACACAGTAGGTGCTCAGAAATATCTGTTGAATGAGTGCCTGAAGGAATGAATAAATGATTGAACAGATGCAGTCAGGACCCAAGACAGGAAGGGAATCATTAAAGCCATCATTAGGGTACTTTCGCAACAGGACTGGACTAACAAATAAGAGAGCCAAGGGCATGCTAATAATTTGGTGCCTCTTCCAACCAACACTCTTTCAATATTTGTTCAATATTTATTTGGAAAAGACGCTGTGTAGGGACTGGGCAGAAAGCTCCCCCCTACCCCCCAGGGTGCAGGCTGCAGCGCTCAGCCTTTCTTCCATCAGCCAAAACAATTCAGCTCTGGTCCTAACCTTGCCAGTTGCACTGAGCTACACGGAAACCCTTTGGTTCTCCAGGTCTCCCCTCCTAAAGGAGTTTAATGAACAATTGTCCTAGTCTGAGCACCCCACGGGAATCTCACCTCTGTGCCTGGCAGCTTATGGAAGTGTTCCTGCCAACCCCCGCCCCCCACCCGGAGGCTCAAACCTAGTAGATGCTCTTTTTTAAATACTCTTTTCCAATTCGTTAAGTGACCACTGAAGCTTTAGTGCCCCGTAGAGATGGGTGCCCCAGGCAGCTGCCTGGTGGGCCTCCCTCCATTGAATCTCCTCTCCAGGTGACTAAGGAGGGGAAAGGCATGGAAGAGGGTGCTTATTCAGTGCCCTCTTCAGCCCCTAACAACCTACAATCCCCATGCCTACGAGGGAAGGACAGGATGGGGAGGTAGAGTGTGTGGAAGAGTTGAACCCCACTGTCTGTACCTCTGAGCAGGTAAGAGGAGAGTGACCAGCAACTAGAAGGGATTCCTACCCCCTCCCAGTGAGCTCCAGGGGCAGACTCACTACTCTCTTGGCCGCATTCTGCAGGGTAGTGTCCTGAGCCCTGTGAGCCAGCCAGTGCAAGTGAGCCTGGGGTGGATGGCATTGGAGCTGCTGAAGTAATGCTGTCTGACTTACATTCCCTGGGGATGTCCAGGGAAACCAGATGTCTGGCCAATGAGGCGATCACTGGAGCAAAATCTTTAAGTAAATACATAGTCACTCACTTCCTTTTCCTCTACACTGCTTGCCCCACCCTCCTCTGCTTTTGTACCCAGCCCTCCCTTCCTACCTCTGCCTACCTGCCCCCTGGACCACAGCCTCCCTGCCACTCCCTTCCCAGCCCCCAACCCTACAACCAGCTTCTCCATCCTCCCTTCAGCCCCCTGCCATCTAAGGAGCATAAAAGGAAACCTCAGAGCACCTGTACAAATGCATAAATACAAACAACATTAACATTGTTTCCTGAGCACTCATTGTGTGCCAGGCACTGGGCTAAATACTTGTTTATGTACATTATCTCATTTACTCTTCACAGCAACCTTGAGATGCAGGTACCATACATCATTCAGGGTAAGGATCTGAGATCAGAGTCCCAACCTTGTCATTTGCCAGCTGTGTGACTTTAGTAAAATCACTTAACCTCTCTGAGCCCTTGTTTCCTCATCTATAAAATGGGGAGATCAATAATACCTACCCTCTATGGCTGTGTGAGGATATAAAGAAAGAAAGTGCTTAGCACAGTGCTTGGCACATAGTCTGGCTGGCTCATGCCACTGTTATCATTATTTTTATCCTCTTTTTAGGTAAGGAAACCAGGGAGCTTAAGTCATGTGCCAAGGTCACATGTGGCTAGAACAAGGCAGAATTGGAGTTTGAACCAAGTCTTGCCAGTCTTGTCTGAGGGTCTGCAAACTGGGACTGGGTCAGATATCCTATCCCTTTCCCCCCAGCATCAGAGGCCCCTCTTTTTCCTTGCCTGTGGAAAGGAAACTAGAACTCAAGGAGCTGGAGTGAGCCTCCAGGATCCCTAGTGACAGCCAACATCCCATAATGCTCTCGGGAATGTGTGCACACACGCCCACCTGCAAGGCCCAGAGGAATCCAGGCTTTAGACTTGAAAGGTAATTCAATCCACCGTGCTTCCTCCCCTCCCCCGCAGCACTGGGTGTTCCTGACAGCAGTGACACAGACCCAGTTTCAGAAGACCAAGCCCACAAGTGCAAAGCCTGTGTGGCCTCGCTCACAGGCCGCCCCCCTTGGTGCAGCACATGTTCCCCTTACTGGAGACACAGCCCACTCCTGGCCTCTCCATACCTCCTCTGGCCTTGACAACTCTCCACCCTTCCTCAGCTCCCCAGTGTGTAGGCTCCTTGTTCCTGACCCTTGCCCTCAGACCCCAGACCCCAGACTCAGGGTCACTTGTCATTGAAATGGACAAAGACTGCCCCTGTGTGTCTCCTTTCACCTACCACCTCTAATCCCATCCCCAGCCCTTTCTTTCCATCCAGTGGTCCTGCTCAGCCTAGGCTCGCAGCCTGGTGCCCAGCACTTGGGACTGTCACAGGAGGAGGCCTAGAGTAACTCAGAGCTCCTATTTAATTAATAATGAGTAACATGTCAACATGTGATTAGAGGAGGAGGGTATGTGGCTGTGCTCCACGGCCCCTGCCCTGGGGGAGTCCCTCCACACATGCCCCTACATGCCTCCAGACTCCCATCTCTGGCCAGATTCCCCTCTCGCCCACCCTCTCAGGTTCACACTGGGTCCTGGGGCTGGCTCTCTGACTGGTAGTCCCCATTCATCCAGCCCTCAGGACCTTCCTCACTGAATGCTGCCCCAACAACTTGTCCCCTGTTCTCCACTTGCCGGAAGGCACTCATTCTCTGCAGTCATGAAGGTCCCAGACTCTCCTGGCATCACAACTTTGTGAGGGGCCAGGCCAGTGCCCCATTCCCACCTAGGCCTTGAGTGCTTGGAACAAGAAATTCCACAAAAGAATGCACAACAAGTCAAGCCCCACATCCCTTCTGCCCCCTACATTTGGCTCCTGTATTCTGTCTCCCTCCATTTGCCTCACTCACCCAGGAGGGGGACCCTCCAGAGACCCTCCCCATCTCAGGCAGTCCCCTGTCCTCTTCCTCTCAACTTCTGTGAGAGTTTCTTGGTGATGGGAAGGCAGCATCCCCTCTCCCTCCCTGCCCTCCACACCCCAGTGCAGTGGCCTAGGGAGGAAAGCATGCCCAGGTTAGAGTATCTCCCTCTGGTTTGTCTGGAGGTGGGAGCTGCAGAGGGAGAGCCCCACCGCCACATGTTAGCGGGCACCTCTTTAATGCTGGGCACGGCTCACATTTCCCAGTAGTCTAGTTAGCACTTCTACCATTACTCCAGCCCCTAGGGACCTGCTCGATCAGATTTATCCCTGGCCCCTCCCCAGAACAGTTTTTGGTACTTTCACCAGCTCTCCTGACATGGCACATATGCTCCCCACACACACACTCCCACCCAGCACTGTGGGGCAAAGGGCCTGGCACAAAGTATCAATTAGCTACAAACATAGCAACAAACAAGATCAACACTTACATGGAGCACTTCCTGTGTGTGAGGCAAGGGCCTGGCAAGCCTTGGCCTGCTCATTCACAAAGCAGCCCTCAGGAGTCCTGGGTGTAATGCCCCGCTCTTCACCAGGAGATATTTGGCCCTCATGGTTACTGATGGAGGGCAATAAGTAGGTGAGAGGAGTGAAATCAGGGGTGATGGGGTGTCAGAAGCAGGAGAGGGTTCCAGAAAGTGGTGTGAGGAAGGGGTGAGGAGTGGAGGGAAAAAGTGTGTGAGGAGTGAAGGGTGTAAGCCCAGGAGCAGTGAAGTGTAAGGAGTGAAACAGGAGGCAAGGGGTGTGTCAGGTATGGGAGAGGGTGTATGGGAGAGTGGTATGAGCCCAGGTAAGGGAAGGAGAGGAGGTGAGGGGTGAAAGGGCAGTATGAGGATAAAGTAGGAGGTGGAGAGAGTGTCAGGTGTGTGTGGGTGTGTGAGGTGGAGGGTGGGGAGGCGTGAGGGGTGTGAGGGGTGAAAAGGCAGTGTGAGGATGAGTGGGAGGGGGAGGGCGTGTCAGGTGTGCAGGGGTGTAAGGGGCACAGAGTGGTTGAGGGAGAAAGTGAGAAAGGTACACAAAGGTGTGAGGATTCTGAAGATTCTTGAGGATCCAGAGGACCTGAGCAGGGGAGAGGAGTGGAGGGAGAGGAATATGGGTAGGGGAGGGGTGGGTAGGTCTGAGGAGTTTTGACAGTTTGGCTTTTGTCCCTGTCCACATCCCCAGCTGCTGCAGCCCCACCAGACCTGGCTTCACTGCCAGGCTCATTTCAGGGATGGGTGGAAATTTCCATTTCAGCAAAATCCATTTGTAAAGCCCTAGAGCTTTGAGCCTCATTCTGCTCTGCCTGCCTGGCTCTGCCTGCTTGGCTTTGGCCTGCCCAACCAGCCCTACTCTCTACCCCAGACCTCCCTCTGCTCTCCCTCCCCAGCAGGCAGGATTTGGTTTCCGTGCCTGGCCTCCCCCAGACTCCACCCCAATCCCATCACTATAGCCTACAGAGGAGCCCACACCTGCGGAGCATTTTGACATCTTGGGGTGCCCCCCAGGGTCTGGCAGTTTCCCCCCAGGAAACTGTTCACTGCCTTGCCCTCAGTCAGAGTACCCTCTGCTCACAGTCTGTCCTCACTGGCCCCCTTCTTCAAAATAACCCTATTTACACCTTTTCATTTTATAAATAGGAAAATGGAGGTCCAGCAAGGAAAAGGTACTTATTTGTCCAGAGCCACACAACTGGTTGGTGTGCACAGCCAATGTTACCCGCTTGCCTAGAGGTGGAATTTTAGAGGGGAAAAAGTCATGCAAACTTAGGTTAGAATCCTGGCTTTGTTGAAGAGGTATGCCTTCAACAAGTGGTTTTACTTCTCTGCACCTTATTTTGTTTATCTACCAAATGGGGCTCATGACCATTGTCATGACCAGGCTAGTGTGAGGATGGTGAGTTGACCACAGCCACATACAGCAAAGTGGGGGTGGGTAGTAAAAGCCTCTGGGCCCTCAAGTTCTCAGGGCAGGCAGGAGCAAACACCAGTTCCAGATTCTTTGCCTTGGTCCACCCTTTTCCCAGATCCACAGAAACTGCAGTGACCAGCAGGGATGACAGGGCTAGGGACCGAGGCTCTGGGTAGGAAGATGAGCTGCAGCCTCCTGGGGTAGATGACAAACAGCTTGGGTTGTTTCACTCAGGCCTCTTAGCAGGCTTTCCTCCTGAGTCCATAAAAAGTGGCCACTCTGGGGAGCCAAAACATAAGAGACTCTTGAAAAGTGAGAACGGGTTGAGAAAGGGTTGATGGGGGGGTGGGAGGGAGGAGTGGGTGGGTGATGCGTATTGAGGGGGGCACCTGTTGGGATGGGCACTGGGTGTTGTATGGAAATCAATTTGACAATAAATTTCATATTAAAAAAAAAAGTGGACACTCTGGACTCAGGGAGGAGGGGCGAGTCCTGCGGGTCCAAGCCAAAGTTGTACATCGGAAGAAAGGCTAAGCTCCCCACAGGCAGGGCAGGGTCTGTCTTCCTCACTTCTGTACCCTGGCACAGCATGTGGCAGGGAGGTTTTACCCCTCAGGCCCTGCTACAGCTAGAGACAGCTCAGGACAGATCTTAGTAGCCAGTATAGGGAAAGCACAAAGGGCCACCTGGCCTAGGCTGCACTCTACCCAAGTACTATATCCTAGGCACACCCTGTGGCACATGCCCTGGCACATGTTGGAGCCAGCCTCAGCTCTAGCACATGTCCTAGCACACCCTCCAGCTGCTGGCCTCCTCCCCTCAGCCCCCTCAGGAATCCCAGGCCCCATCTGCTCCACTTCCCTGCATCTCCCCTGAACATCTGGATTGCTTCTGAAATCTGGCTCCTGGCTCCATCCAGAGGGAACTGCTAGGTGGAAGAGGAGACTCCTGGGTCCCATTAGTTCTGAGCTGGGGCCAGGGAAGACTCTTCCTGACCCCTCACACCCACCCTGCAGCTGCCAGAATGAATAGGCCTAGTAGGTCCTGGTCCTGGTCCGTACCTCCTACTTTCCCTACCTTTGGGCACCCCTCACCTGTAGGGGTTGTAACTATGCCCTTCTCTCATGTACACATAACATACCTACACAGCCTCCCAAAGTCTGCCTAAGGGCAATTCCATTCGCTTGAAAAAAATATCTTCTGAATGTATTTAATATCACTGAACTGTATACTTAAAAATGGTTAAGATGGTAAATGTGCAAGTACTTTACCACAATTAAAACATTGAAAAAAAATACCTCAAATCCTAATCTATTCATTTGTTTAGCTTTGTACACTACGTACAAAGGTTCCCAGAACATCCCAGCAAGAGCTGTCCTCCAGAATCTCACACCCCAGAGCCCAGGCTGCCCTCTCCCCCTCCCATTCTTTTTGATGTGGTAGTGGGGGGCCTTTGGTCCAGGGTAGCAGTATTTCTGAGTCCCAGTTCAGAGTCACCCAGGCTAGGAGGGCCAGGCTGGGAATAAGCCTCACTTTTGTCTGTGCCTTTCCCTCCACTCTCTCTCCCTTACTTCCACCTCACCAGCTCTCTCCTACTCTCTCCTGGCAATCCAATTCTTTTGGGAGAGGGCCTTACCTATGTAGGATGCTCTCCATGGTCCTGAACCACCAGGTCTGGGGGCAGGCTTGCTTCTTGGTAGCTTTGAGGAGTCACTTTGTTGGTCACTCCTGGCCAACATCTCCAAGGCATACTGACCCCGGTAAGGAAGGAGATAAAAGTGGAAGAGAAGGCAGTGGAGAGACAAATAGAGACAGAGCGTGTGAGACACATAAGGACAGAGAAAGGGATCACCATGAGACTGCCAGGAGAAAAAAGTGACTATTGATCCTTCTGAGGAAGGTTATCTTCTCTCTTGATACTTGGGTGTGGGTCAAGACCCCTCCCCCACCTTATGCAAATGCCAGCTCCTGTTTGACCCTGAAACTCTCTAGTTGTGCCACCTTCCAGTTCCTTCTTTCACCCTCTGTCCTTGGCCCCTCCCTGACTTGGGGTAGCTGTGTGTTGGCAACCACTGCTAGTCCTGGTCCTAAAGGCTCAGCTGTTGCTGCCTTCTTCCTGAAAGCTGAGAGAGAAGACCTCTCTCCAGACTTCTTTCATCCCCTGCTTCTCCAGGAGCAGACTGGGGCACAGAAGGCCTGTTCTGTCACCCTAAAAACACCACCCCCAATCCCCTCCTGAAAGGAGGGGTACCTATACCACTAGGGGAAGGGAGGGAAGGCGTTTACAGACAGACCCAGCCTGGGAGCCCCCAAGGACAGCTCCTGGGAGGAAGGAGCTAGGGAAACAGAAAAGAGTGGAAAGCGGTTTCCTCTAGGTTATGGCTGTTATTATTTATTTATTCATGTATTTTTTATTAAGCAGGAGATGTCGGCCTAATGAGCAAGAAGCCCAACAGGCTCTGAGGGTGGAGCGGGGGATAATGGGGTGCTATACACACACACACACACACACACACACACACACACACACACACTATCCCCCACATGCACACAGGATCTCCTCTCCAGCTGTAGGGGACCACCTCAGTGGCTTGAAGTCCCTAAAGGCTTTCCTCTTCCAGCTCCCTCCCTCACCACTGCACCTCTGCCTGTGCTGGAGGGCCCCCCAGCACACATCATGTCCCTACCCCATCCCCCTATCAGACTGGGACAGACTTTTCTCTCTCCTCTCCAGCCTTACCGGGCTCTGCGGATGCTAGAACCAGAGATGGAGTCTTGGAAGGGATTCTCCTTAGAGAATCCTTTTCCTGTACCTGACCTTTTAATATCCCATTTGATCCCCAATTGACCCCCCCCCCCCAAATTCTTTACAATTGGTCAGAACCCAGTTTAGGGTCACATATGGCATCTGATCATTATGTGCATTAAATTCTTTAAGATGATGCATTCTCCCCGCTTTTTTTTTTTTTTTTTCTGGCCACTGACCTATGAAACATTCAGATCAGTTTCCCTATAGAATTTCCCTCCTTCGAGTGTCTGGTTACTTCCTTGTGCTGGTTTACTTCCTGTAAACCAGAAGTTAGATCTAAGGGCTAGAATAATTCAAGTTAAATGTTTTTAGCTAGAACACATGTGAGGTAATGTTATTTACTTCACTTTGCATCATGTCAGAAGACACATAATATTAATCTTTCCACCATTAGAAACACTCAGAGAGACACCAGCTGATGATAGTTATGATTTTCTTCCCACCTTGTTTCTAGAAAATAACATTTGTGGGTTACCCTGGCTCCAAACAGATGTTGATTTCCCCATCAACCATTCTCCTAATGTTTTTTAATGCTAGTCCATAATCTTTGCCTGATTATGGATTAAAAATTTTTTTCAATGTTTATTTGTTTTGAGAGAGAGAGAGAGAGTGAGGGAGGGGCAGAGAAAGAGTGGACAGAGGACCCAAAGAGGTCTCTGCACTGACAGCAGAAAGCCCGATGTGGGGCTCGAACTCACGAACCATGAGATCATGACCTGAGCTGAAGTCGGATGCGTAACCGACTGAGCCACCCAGGCGCCCCTGATTATGGATTTTTAAAGATGAGAAAACTGAATTTCAGATTGGGAAAGTCCCTCAAGCTCACACAATGAACAAACTAGGAATCTGTCTAGTAGTCAAGTTTTTGTCCTCTTTCCTATCACACTGAATCAGGTGCACATTAGGTGCCTCGTACACATTTAAATGAAAATCTGTGAGGAAAGGGATTCCCTTCTCTGTAAACTAGTCTGACCAGAAATGGAAAGTATCAACCCTACTCCATGCCACTAACAATAGTGCCAATGGGGCAGCTTAGCATGGGCCATGTAATAGCGTGTACTAAAATTAGCTTCTTTGATCCTCCCAACAAACCTGCAAAGTATGCATTATTACTACCATTCCCCCCATTTTACAGATGAAGAAACTGAGACCCCAAGAGGTAAAGTAGTTGCCTAAGGCCAAAGAGTTAGTGATTAATGGAGCCAGGATTAGTTCTTATGACCCTAAATTCTGAGCACTTTACAATCATCCTGATCTAGCCTCTCAAGCTGGTCTTCCTCCATCTTGAGACTAAAGAGTAAAACTAGCAAGAGACTCTCTGCCTTATGTGGGCTGATACTGACGCTGCTGACAGTTCTGTAGCCATCTGTCAGCATTAACCAGGGCATCAGAAGTTCCCTGGGTCTCTTCTGCTGGCCTCTATCCATGAAGCAGCTCTCTCCAGCCCATGAACTTGCCGGAATCTCACCTGGTTCCTCTAGCCCCTTCACCCAGTTAACCCCTTCCACACTCCATCCCCCCGCCCCCCCCGTGCCCACTCTAGGGCTTAATGTCCTCATCAGAGTCCTTTACACTTGCACAACAACCCACAGTTTATGAAACACTTCCTTTTTCTCATCGGAGCCCCCACAACTATTCTGTGAAGGAGGCAGGGATTATGGGCTCCATTTTACAGATGCAGACATTGAGGCTTAGTGAGGAAAGCTCTGGGCCCAGAGTTGCCCTCCAGTCAGCATTTTCAAAGAGGGATCTCAGTGCTCCTGCCATCTCAGGACCAACCCCAGAAAATTATATTTTGCTGCTATTTGGAATGAGAGGCTTGTCTCAGGCCAGGGCAAGGGGTGGGGCTGTGGCCTAAGCTCATCTTGGCCTGGAGCAGGGGCCATGGGGTCAGCTCTGTATCTTCCAGCCCCCTCAGGGATCAAGTCTCTGAAATGTCACCAGCACCTAGGGCATCCTGGGAAATGTCAACAAATGCTGATTTAGGTCTCTTAGTGGAGGCAGAGTCACCCTCTACCATTTCTCAGGAGCAGAAGCCAAAGAGCCCTTACAGTGAGCCCAACCCCACCATTTTATAGTTGGAGGAACTGAGACCCAGACTCACAGAGCAAGCTGGTGGTTTTTTCTCTGGAAACACTGAGGGTCACTGATGGATGTCCACTCACCCACCCTATTCCTCATTCCCTCTTACTTTCTATCTTCCTCCGAGCTTGGAGCCTGTACCCCTTTGAGTCAAGACACTGATTTCCAGAAGCCAGAGAAGAGGGAGGGCCTGGGGAGCTGTTCAGGGCTGTGGGCTTGGCATTAGGGGCCACAGTATGGAGAATAGTTTGAGCCAGCACCATGCAGGCCTCTGTCCTCCCCACCCCCTCACTTCACTGACACCTGGACCAGGCTCTTCCAGAAGAGAGAAAATAAAGGTCTTGCTGAATGGCAGAGCGTGGGCTGACAGTAGTCTCCATGTGCTCTGGGAACCTGCCAACCTCTCCAGCCCCAAAGTAGCCAGCACTCCTGCCATCTCTCAACCTCCTCTGTGGGAGCCCGTTGCTTCATCATTCCTACACCCTACCCAGGCAAGGCTGCTTCTTGCCTCGGCCCAGTTAGTGCTACTAAGGCTCTGCCCATTCATTTTCACCTTTACCAGTGAAAGGACCCCCCCTCCCATCTCAGGGACTCCTCCCTAGGGCCTTGGGGAGTCTGGGTCCCCTGTTTTCAGCTGTGGAGTTCACAGACTTTCCTGGCCCTCTCCTACTTGTAGTATACGGTGAGGCTGTGTCCTCTCTGTGCTGTGTCTGTCTCTGTTTGCACTGAGAATAGTGAAGGGAGGGCCTGTCTGCATTTGTGCTTATCCTCCATACTTGCCATATCACAGGTGCACAGTCACTGAGGAAATAAATACTGAGGTCCCAGATCAGGCCTGAACATTACTTGATAGTCTGCATTTCCACCCTAGAACAATTTGCAGTTGGTCTTCCCCATACAGACTATAAGATCCTTGCGTGCAGAGATCATGTCTTCCTGATACACTTCTACATCCTTAGTGATTAACTCAGTACTTGGCCCACAGTAGGCACCTAATAAATCTTCATGCATGGGAATATGTAAATGGATGGGTGGACAGATGGACAGACAGACGATGGATGAACACCAATGAATGAATGATCTAGGCAGGTTATTTTTTTATCCTCTTAATATGGTGGGAAAATGAGACAGAGGATGGAAACCTGGAAAAAGCTTCCCAGATGTTACATGGTGGAGTCAGGATTTTAATGAAGGAAAGCTAGCCCAGGAAGCTTGGACTACTGACAGGGAGTAAGGTGACAGAGGTGGGGTGGGGGGGTCGGATGGAAAAGCCTCAGGGCCGAAGGCAAGGCAGAGGGAGCCTCTGCCCAGGAAGAAGGACTTTCCTGGAATTATCTTGCTGCCAGATGGAGAAGCAGGGAAGCCTAATTGTTTTTTTCAGTTCCAGGAGCTGGGTCCATAAATCATGACTCCATTTAAGACAGGGGTACCTCCTCTCTGGAGACCTAGGTGTGACTTGATGTACATTCCTAGTGACATGGGGAGACTTGCAGCCTCCATATGTAGGTGCCAATGCCACCCTTGCCCAGACTAGAAGGCACCACTCAATAGGGCCTGCCAGTCTGCTGCTGTGTGTGAGGTGTGCAGCCCTGTAGGAGGAGCAGGTGGGGGAAGGGGCCCAGGAAAGGCAGAGCGCCCAGGAAGGGGGAGAATGGGAGAGTGGAGAAGGCTCTAATAGCCTTCCTTTGGTGAAGTCAATCTCATTTACCATTTATTGAGTGCCAACCTTGTGCCAGACACTGTGCTGAGCACTCGGACCCTCAGGATGGCTCATATGTGTGTGCGTGTGTGTGTGTGTGTGTGTGTGTGTGTGACAGAGAGAGAGAGAGAGAGAGAGAGAGACAAAGAGAGAGGCAGGCAGCTACAGAGACAGTAATCACAACATGGGTGATAAGTGCTTGAGAGGGATGTACAAAGTGCTCTGGGAGCTCAGAGCACCAGGCCATTAATTCTTCCCCTTAAGAATTTAAGGTGGAGAAAGATTTTGGAACACTTCACAGAGGAGGAGGTGTTTTGGCTGGATTGGGTCTTCTCAGAGGCTGGAAGAGGAAGGGAAGGGTATTTTAGGCAGGAGAGCATGTGCAAAGGCAGGGGCTATGAAAGTGGAAGGAGAAAACTTGTGTATGACTAGAGCAGAAGGGAGGCAGGAGGAGAAACTGGACAGTGAGACTCCGGCCAGCATTTGCGAGGCCATGAATGGTCCTACTAGAGAGCTTGGACTTGATCCAGTCGTGGGCAAAGGGGAGCCATTGAAGAATTTTAAGCAGGGGTGTGACAGGACTAGATTTGTGTCTTAGAAAGCCTTCTCTTGGGGGGGGGGGTAGAATGAACCAGGACCGTGGCCAAGGGGCAGAGAGAAGGGAATGGATTCTGGAGTTATTGTGGAGAAAAATGGGCAGGACGTTTTCCTTCCTAGGTAATTATTTTGGACTTTCCTGCCTTTCTACCCAGGCTCCATGTTTCCCTGGGGAAGGAGCTGTTCCCTCCTTTCTCTGTGTCTGGTGCAGACTTCGGCATTCACAGAGCTGAATTACAGGGTCTGATTGACTGACAAGAACGGAGCAGTAGAACTGGCTCCCAGTGGCTGGGGAGTCCTGCTCTGAGGATGAGCTGGTGACTTCTCTCCAATTCAGTCCACAAGCCCCAGAGCAGGGTGAGGCTTAGCCCAGGCCTCTGGGGAATGTCCATGAGGTCCTACCCTCCCTCCCTTCCCTTCTTTTCCTTTCCTCCCTCCTCCTCCTCCCCAGAGCCCAAGCCTTCTTGCTGGGAGGCTCTCAGAGCTAGCAGAGCTGTGGATGAAATGGTTCGGTGGCTCCAGCCCAGCTGCTGCCATGGCAACCAGGCTGCCTGCCAGACCCACAGTCAGGAGCAGACCCAGCATCCCTGCTGCAGAACTACAATTCCCAGAATGCAAAGCACCTGGGGCTAGAAGAGAAATCCACCTCTTAGATGGGTATCCAGTAAGAGTCTTCCAACTGGAAAGAGGACACATATGAGCACCACCAGAGAAACACAGTACAGAATAGGGGAATCTGGGGGGTCAGAAAGCAAGGCATACTTCTGGAGGGAAGTCTGGGCACCCCTCCTTAACAGTGGCCCACTGGACAGCCCAGAAAAAGGCCAATGGCTACAGGAAAGTGCAAAGGCTGGTGATGGGTACTTAGTCTTGGTTTTGCCACCAACCTGTGCTGTTGCTTGAAAACTGTCTTTCAAAAACTACTTCTCTTGATCTCCACTAGCACCTTTGTGGTCTGAGCCCAGATGGCTGCAATGCACTACTTATTGGTCTTTTTGCCTCACTCAAGCCCCTCCCTTCCTTCTTCATACTGAAGCCTGAGTGACCTTTTCAAAATGCAATTCTGATTATATCACTGCTGCCTGTGCCTGCCCCCCTGCTGTTTAAACTCTTCAGCATTTAAACCCCTTGCTCTGAGAAGAAGAAAAAAATCCCTTACCTCACCTGACAAGGCCCTGCATGGTTTGGCTTCTGCCTGCTGTCCAGCCTCCCCCTTCACCCCACAATTCCAGACCTTCTGGATTTTAGTTCTTTGTAGAAGACATGCTCCTTTCTACCACAGGGCCTTCACACATGCTTTTCTGTCTCTCCAGAACACCTTTTCCTCTACTGTTGCTCCACCCACCCATCTCCATCTCAGAGAAATACCGCCTTCTCAGGAATTTCCCTGACCTACTTAACCCAACCAGATCCCCCTTTTGTGTACCCTTGTTGCCACCACAAACCTCTACAAAGCACCTGTCACAGTTGCATACAGTATTTGTATGATTATTTGACAATCATCTATCTCTCCACCAGATTGCAGCCTCTGTGAGAGGAGGAAGAGTGACTTTTTGTCTACCAGTGCATCTTCAGGGTCTACCACTGTGCTTGACACATCACTGATGCTCAAGAGCCATTTATTGAACAAGTTGCTCTGTTTAAGCCGCAGTCTTCCCAGCTGAATGTCCACTACATGCCAGGCCCTGTGAGTGGTGGTGCCAGGGATATGGTAGTAGACAAGACAGGCATGGTTCCCCCTACCAGGGAGCTCACAGTCTAGTGGGGGCAAGATAGACACTGAATACATAATGACGAGAGAGCTGAGTATTGCAAGTGGTAGAGGATGTAGAGCTGTGGTAGCACAAACCCAGGACATCTGGAAAGGTCCAGCAAGGAAGAGAGGTAGAATTATCAGATGAAAGGGATGGAAGAGTATAAAAGAGGATTGCAGCAGAGGGAACAGCATGAGTAAGGGTGCTACTCAGGCAGAAGAGATCCTGGAGTGCTTGAGGCATGAAGTAAGGCCAGAGTTGCTGGAGTGTAGAATGAATGGAAGGTGGTCTTAGTTCCATCTACATGCCTTGATTTTACTAGGCAGAAGTGGCATAGAGTGAGCTATCTTTTCAAACTGGCTGGCCCTTGTGTTCCGTACTCCTCCCCCTGTTCTCAGACCCAGGTGGAGGTTCAGCATAAACATACCCAGGCTATTCCACTGCTCAGGCACACTGTCCTTTACCTCCAAGAAACCACTGCTGTGTTTCAGGTGTCCTGTGTGGGCCATGCCTGTGTCTGGTATGACAGGGCTGTGACATTTGGAGTGTGTGTGTGTGTGTGTGTGTGTGTGTGTGTGTGTGTGGAGGGGGGCATATGCTGGGGAGGCAGTCAATCAATCCTGGAGCATACATTGCTGACAAGTCTAGGAGAGGTCTCCTGAAGAGGCAGGGAGCCTGGCCTGGAGCTTGAGGGTGGTCTGCTCAGCTTGCTTGGGAAATGAAGCATGACTTACCAGCTGAAGAAACACCAATGGGTTAGGGAGCAGAGGCCCCTGAGCATGGGGCAGGGAGGGGTCCTTCTCCTCCTCACATCTGTTGCTGTCTTCCTCTTCCTCTAGGGTCCTGGGTCAGGTGGGGGAATTGTCCCCAGTAGGCTCCCCAAAGGAAAGGGAGCTTTTCCTTTAAACTTGGGGGCTCTCAAAGAAGTAGCTCCCAGTGTATATGTAGAATGAGGTGGCAACTTCCTGGAAATAATGGAATTTAGCTTCTTCATTCCCCTTGCAGGTAGTGCAACAACCACGCGTGCATGTGCGCGCGCGCACACACACACACACACACACACACACACACACACAGCAGCAGCATTAGCAGCCTAGATCCCTGGCTCTGCTGAGACCTCCCTGGAGCAGGAACCTTCAGTTCACCCATTCCCCAGAATAGTGTTTCTCAAAGTGTGAACTTCAGACCCACGGCATCAGATCATGTGGAGTACTTGTGAAGATGCATGTTGCCAGGGGGCTCTGATGCAATGAATCACGGACCACATTTTGAAAAGCTTGCTTTTGGAGGATACCTAATTCTGTCCAAAGGACTAATGAAGCATTCCCTTCCCCAGAAATGTCTCCTCAAATCCAGCCAGGGATGAAATCCTTGGCAATTCCATCCTGGATCTGTGCCAGGAGGACAAGCCAGCCCTGGCCCTTCAGACCTTTCACCTCACACAGTCAATAATATTTAGCAAAGACCTACTAGGTGCTAGGTGCTGGGGTCCTGAGAAGAACATAGCAGTCATGAATCCTGCCCTATGGGTCTTCTAATTTAGGGGTGAGGACAAATATTTTAAAAGCAAATAAATAAATAAACAAAATAATAGTGGTAAGTGCTCTGAAGATGATAAAACATAGCTATCAAAGAAAGTGCCCAGGGGACCTGTTTAATTCAGGGGTTTAGGGAAGGAGGCCATCTTAGTTCTTGTGGAGAACAGGGTTCTTAAAATGAAAGAAAAAAACCTTTCCTCTCCTTTTGCTACTTTTTTTTTCTTTCCTCTTGTCTTTCTTCTCTTTACCTCGGCTTGGCTCTGTTTCTCTGGTAAGACTCCCTCTTTGTCTCCTTCATTCTCTCCTCCTCTGCTTCCCTCCCTTCCTCTCCTATTGCCTCCCTCTTCTTCCCATCCCACCTCCTGCTCTTCTGCTCCCTCCAGAGAAATGGAAGAAACCAGATCCTTCTGCCTCTCAGGCTAGCCAGCAGTAATTGAGCTGTGGGCTTGCTCAGCAGCTGGCCCTGAGACCAGGGCTACAGGAGGTCAGAGGGGAGCTAGAGGTGGAGGGAGAGCCCGAGAAATGGGAGCAGGGAGGGGCCTAGGGAAGGAGAGGGCACTCAGAGGGGCTGGAGGTGGCTGCTGAGCCAGGTAATCTAATCATGGGGTGAGTCATAAAGATCACTCACTCCCGTGCACAGGACGGCCTATGAAATCACATTAATTTGAAGAGGGTGTAAAATCCACGGAGAATTCCCCTCTCTTCCCCACACACATGAAGATAAACTGTCTTCAGCTTCCAATATGATCTTACAACAGCTTGTCAGTGACAAAACAGCCTCAAATCCTCCCATTTATCAAACGGCCAATCCTGTTAGCAGCTTAAAAGAGACATAATTACCTGCGGCCTTTTGTGTGATTCTTTATACTAACGCTGCTTCCTTCTTCCTGGCAGCGGTCCAGAACGTGAGCTCAGAATTCATTCCTGGTGACTGGGGAGATCATCAGAGATGTTAAAGTTGGGGGACAAGAGGGGATGGTTGAGGTGGGAAGTTGTGCATTGTGGGCAAGTCTGGGCTGTGTGTTAGCACCACGGACAGAGCCACGGCTTGGAGCCTGGGAGCAGCAGCCTGGATGGTGGGGTAAGGAGGAGCCAAGCCCAAAGAGTGTGGGCAGAAGCCCGTGGGCCAGCTAGGAGCCTGGCAGGCATCTCAAGGACTAAGTTTCAGCTGCCTTTACAGAGCAGTGGAGACTCAGCCCATGGCACATCAGCACTGACAGTAGGGACAGGATGTAGAACAGGCTTGGCCTTTGGATCAGTAATTTGGGGAGACTGCCCCACCCTCAGGTAAAGCCAGGAGCTCCCTCCCTCTTTGACTCCAGTGTGGCTGATACATTTTGAGTTTCCGTGACTTCAGACTCTGCCACACTGCCATTGGGGAGAAGAAGAACATTCCCAGATAACATTTACTGAATGCTCACTATGGGCCAGGTCCTGTTCTAAGCATTTTGTACATGTCATCTTAATTAATGTAAACCTCATGAAAATCTGTTCTATTATCCCATTTTATAGGTGAGGAATCAGAAGGTAAGTGAGGATAAGTCACATATCCAAAGTCACCCAGAACTAATTCAGATTCATGGTCTGCAAGCTGGGCTGTCTACAAGGCAGTCTCTGGCCATGATGAGAGATCAGTTCTGTGGCTCTGGGTTGGTGTCTCTTCCTCTCCACACTTCGTGCTATTCTTCAGCCCAGTCAAGGCAGGTATCTGCTCTCACTGCTTTGGGGAGAGGGATGGGAAAACCACATGACTGATCTTTCCTTCCATGAGAAATAAGACATCTGGAACTGGCTTCTCTCTGGCCAGAGCTGCTCTGCAATTTCGTATCTTCATTCCCCCAGCCCCTCCCTCTCTCTACTGGCCCCAGGGCCCTCACCTCTACCTATTTCAAGAGGCTGCCTCACCCCTCTCCTCTTACTGCCCACTGCCAACCACCTACTTGCTACCAGCTTTCCCCACACTCCTTTCCATTTTCCAGCAGGCCCAAGGGAATCCTCTCCTGGGAGAAAACCATCAGAGTCCATTTGGAAGCCAGATAAAGGGGCAGACAGTGAGACAGACAGCAAGAGACAGATGAGAGACAGAACAAAAATGAATTTTGAGGCGCTGTTGAGTTAATGATTGTGGTCAAATCCTATTGAGAGATAAAGCCAGGATTAGTAATCTGGGGGTATCTTCCAGAATTTCTAGAACTCAGCTTTAAGTCAGTTGGCTCTCTCTGCTCACCAGCCCTCCATCCTCACACCTGTCCTCTAGAACTCCCTCCCAGACCAGCATCCTTTCCCCCATCCCACCCAGCCTCAGGGCATTCATCACTTGGGTTAGTGATTTATCAAAGACTCCGACAGTGTCTGTTGGCAAAAATCAATCTGTGAAGAATGGGACCAACTCAGGGTCCCCTGTTCTCCTGAGCCCCCCACCATCAATCTGCCCCAGAGTAACTCCATGGCTCTGACATCACCAGTGCCCCCAGCCTCACCCCAGCCTTGTTTGGGTCCTTTTCTGTTCTTAGAGAGAAGGGAGAGAGGGAAGGAAGAGAGAGGTGAATTAGTGTCTTCTCTTAGATGTTTATTTTGTTGTTTTTAAGCAAGAAAGTCCCAGCTCTATTAAACGCAATCAATAGTTGGCCCAAGAGAAGCTTCCCTTCTCTGAAACATTTGAAATCTGGTCAAATCATTTTGCCCCAATACAAAGTAATTTATCAATTTCAAAACCCTTCTAATCAGTAGAGACTATGGAGTTCCCACTCCTGCCATCTTCAGCTGCAGTGTGCGTACACACACACACACACACACACACACACACACTGCACAATGCGCAAACTCCTCTATTCTCTCTGGACCCCCCCCCCCTTCCTCCTTCCTCCATCTTACCTCCCAGGGACTACAGAATGTCCTCCCCCTCATCTCAGCCTCCAGGCTGGGTGCCATCCTCAGTGTCTCCAGCCCAGCCTGTGTGCTTCTGGCCCAGAGAGACTATAGGCCCCTGCAGGTCTGCTATGCTTAGCCCTGGGGACCTGGAGGTGGGCATGTGCCCAGCCATAGAGGACTGCTGAGTGCACTTCTCTTCACCCAGGTAAAAAACCACGTTAAGGGATTTCTGTTTATAAACAGAGCCCAGAACTGGAGCCAGTGGGCTGGGAGGGGCCTAGAGCCACCAAAATCATTCCCTAGGAACTTGGCTCTGGTCTCCAACGGGGCAAGCAGGATCAGCTGTCTGGAGAGGGGTTTGCTGGCTGAACCTGGGGATGATGTCACAACACTCTCCTGCCTCTGAAGCTGCTATTTTTGCCCTCGAGGACAGCCTGTGTCTAAAGGGAGAATGCGACAGTAGTGAAATCACCTTGCAACTCACCCTCACGCTCCTGGGGAAGAGCGGCTAGAGCCTTTGCCACTCCATTATATTGGATTCTCGGCAGGTCTTTTGTGGCTACCAGCTGCAGTGGCGAGATAGGCCACTGACCTTTGTGGGGGGCACCTACTGAATAGTTGATTCAAATGCTCTCCCTACAATGGACTCTGCTCATTGCTCCCTCAGAGAGCGACTGAGGAAATTGTCTCAGCGAGCCAGGGGCCTGCCCCACAGGGGAACTCGGGAGCACAGATGGCACATAAGCTTTCTGAGACCTCTATCACAGAACAGTCAAGCCAGGGGCCTTACTCTGACCTTCAAGGCTCTCCATCAGGCCTAACCGAAAACCTTCAAGAGACCTATAACAGCATGCCTAGGACTCTGTAAATATGTGTGCAGTCAATGAATGTGCTGAACTATCTGTGTAGTTCTGCACCTGCCTTGTGCCTCCTTTCCCCAAATCTATGCCAGCTCTTCTAGGCCTAGGCCCAATGGTTTCACATCTCTTTGGGGCCCTTATAGTTCCTCACCTAGGGCTCTGCACCAAGTAATATTAAACTAGAGTGAGCACAACGCTTATGGTTTATGAGGCATTTTAGTATTAACTGTCTATTCTGCAATAATGCTGGGGGTTAGCTATTATCTTGTTTTACACTGAAAGAACCCAAGGTTCTGTAGACCAAAGGCAGGCTGCCCCAAATGTGCTATTTTGGCATACTAACTATTCAAAATAAAAGTTACTTACAAGATAGTGCAGGAAGGACACTCAGACCCTCCTCTGTCTCCCTGAAATCAAGAAATATATATCCCATGTGAAATGTACCCTCTCGGTAGAGGTAGAGAAACATCCTTACCACCAGAGATGAGAAATTTAGAGCCGAGAAGACTACATAAACAACCCTTGTAACTTATTACCAATTTACTAGCCCGGCCTAAATTCTGATGAGAATTCTTTACTAATTGAAGCTCCCAAATAGGGGTTTTCTTTTTCCTATCAACTCCTCACAAATGTATTGTCTCTTTGTCTGAAAAGTATAAAAAACTGCCTGCCTCGGTCATTTCTTTAGGTCTTAAATTCATTATTTGGCCTCCCTGCACATGTAATAAGAGTTTTCATTTTTCCTCCTGTTAATGAGTCTCATGTAAATTTAATCCCTAGTCCAGCTGGAAGACCTTGAGGGCAGAGGAAGAATTTTTCCTTCCTTTTACTTCAATGCGGTGAGGTAATATGTCCCAAACCACACTGAAAGTAAGTGATAAACCTGGGATGCCAATCCAAGTTCTCTGAATCCAAATCCTAAAATCTTCCACATCATTCATTCATTCATTCACTCACCATACAGATGTGGAGCATCCTTCTTATGGCAAACATTAAGCCTTTTTCTATGGCAATCTAAAACCAAGTGACATCCCTTTTCCTTAGGTTGGGAAAAGAGAGACTTCAGGGTGAAGTGCTTTGCCCAAGGTAAGACAGTAAATAGGAGATGGAAATACATTAAACCCAGGCCTTCTGATCTTAAATCTGGAGACTTCCACATTGCACCACACTGCAGATTCATCAAGGGCTTGCTATATGCCAAACGCTATACCACAGTCTTCGCATTTGGCATGCTTCTGTTAGTATTCCCTTTTATATGTGAAGAAAACAAAACTTTGAAAATTACGGTATTCAGAGGCCAAGCTGGGATTTGAACTCTGTTTCTCTGACACCAGAATCTGAGCTCTAGGTTACACTGGCTTACTGATGATGATAAAAGCACTCATTACACATCCAAATAACTGATGTTTATTGAGTGACTGTTGACAATAGATATAAGGTTCATAGCTGTAAACTCTGGACTTCCAGGCTGGCAGCTGGCCCCTGGCCCATACTATTCCTCACAACCACCTCTGTACCTAATAATAACTGCCCACATTTCCTGAGCATTCACTTCATGTCAAGCACTGGGCAGGGCCCCTTATGTGCACTCTCTCTTTGGGTCTACAACATAGATATAATTTTCCTCATTTGAAGGGTGTGGAAACCAAAGCTCAGAGAGATTCAATCATTTGTCCCTGGCCATACAGCCTATCAGAGAGATATTGGTGTAGAAATGTCATCTCGTTCTTCCACCTTGCAAGCCATTTGGGGACAGCCCTCCGATCCTAGCTCACCACTATGACTGTACATGAGGATTATAAATGTCATTTCCCCAGGAGTCTGGGGAGAAAGTAGGAATATGGCACCAAGGGCCACTGCAGCTGGAGGGAGTCTTCAATGCTATAGAGAGTAGAAAGGTACATAGATCCAAGACTAAACCCTGTTGGGAGAAGTGTGGTGACTGACACTTACTGAGGAAGTGACTGAGAGAACAGCTGACTTTGGGGAACTATAGTGCCCATTACTGGCTTGGATCCCCCAACCCCACCCCTCTGAGGCTGAGGACTGCCCAAGCCTCCTCCAGAAGGGGCCATTCCTCTACCCAGAGAATGGCTGCAACATGAACCAGCTCCAGCCTTGCCCCGATTGCTTCCCACATTGATGGATGAAAGTGCCTCCGCAAATTGGAAAAATAACTAATGCGCTACTCCCAGACCCTGCTGCCTGTGAGTGGAGGGGGCACTCCACTTCTGGGTTAGCCCAAGAACTGGGAGGAATCAATCCCCTGAATAACAACCCAAAGCAGCAGCAGGGAGAGGCTCCCAGCCTGGTGGGGGTGGAATTACATTTCCTAGAGGGTATTCTCGGTGTCGCCTCTCATCACCATAATATTTACATCAAATGCAAAAGGCCTCTTTGGAATAAAACCCTGAGGTTGTAAATGCCAAATCCAAGAATGTCAGCAAATGCAAAAGATCAGGTTCTTTGAGCAGCAGTCTCTCCCTTCCCACCAGGCAATGCCTGCCACAACCCCCTGGGGTGACTGGGTGGGCTCCTGAGCAGCCCTGAACCTACGCCAAGATCGGGAAAGGCTGGGAGCACGCAGGGAGCTTAAGGGTACCCAGATCTGGTCCAGAGATGGCAGGCAGCCTTGTCTCTTCCACCTGGCTTCATGCAAAGTTTGAGAAAATTGTGTTTACACATACTTCCTATGAAGAAATGCAGCCAGGTCATCTCATGGACAGACAGGTGGACTCTCTTCCATGGGGAGAGCCTTAGGGATCAGTCTGCAACCCAGCATCATAGTTTACAGCCCAGTGGCCAAGTTCTCTTCCTAGTGGGTCCCCTTTCTCCTCTAGCTGCCTCTTTGGGGCCCAGGAAAGCGTTTCTGAGGTCATTTGTCCATCAAACATTTATTGAGCACTTACTAAGCACCAGGCCCTGGGGATACAATGGTGAAAGGAAGGAGCTTCCGTTCTAGTGGGTAACACACAAGGAGCAAGTTAACATATAAATAACTTCAGATGCTCTGTGCTCTAAAGAAAAGAAAGTGAGATGAAGGGACAGAGAGGGACTGAGGAAGGCCACAGTTGCCTGAGTAGTCAGGGAAGGCCTCTCAATGAAGGAAGGTGGTATCTGACCTGAAGAATAAGAAAGAGCCACCCCATGAAGATTTGGAGGGTAAGTGTTCCAAACAGGGGATCAACAAGTATAAGAGCTTTGAGAGGAGAGTGAGCACACAGTGGGCAGGGGTGAGGTCAGAGGTGCAGGTCATGCCAGCGGTGGAAAGCAGAAGGATTTCATGCAGAAGGCACCAGGAAGCCATGGGAGTGATTTAGAAAGGGGACAGGACTATATGATTTACATTTTTAAGTCCTGCTCAGATAAGAAAAGTCTTGGTTGAGTTCTGGTTTCACAACCTATTCACTGTGTGATCTTGGGCCAAGTTCCTGCATTATTAAACTTTACTTTCTTTAAGAACTTCCCGGGGAGTCAGAGGATGACACGAGCTAACATGCACAGTATGTCTAGTTCAGGACCTGGTGTCAGTAGGTGCACAATTAATGTCCCACCTTGTGTCTCTCCCACTCTGTCTTCCCTCTGAGCCCTAGCCCAGGCCCCATCTCTGTGCGGCTGTACACACTATGTGCATCCAGGGCTTAGTGGGGTGCCACCCCTTAGGTGATGAGATGAGACTGCACAGGGATGCTCCAGGGGCCACATGCTGCCAGTGGAGTGGCCAGGATGCCTGGGCACATTTGCATGCAGAACTTCTGCATCTCCATGTCATTCGCTGCACCAGTAGGGCAGGCACAGCATCCAGGAGAAAGGTCACCAGTGCCACCTGAGGATGTTCCTCTACACTCATCTGCAATCCCCCTACCCCTTTGTGCCTAATCTTTGACTCCAGTAGTTGCCTGAGGAGGAATGAGAAAAAGCAACTTGTGGGCGCAACTGGAGGGAGCAAATGATAAAGGGCTTTGTCAGGCAGTTGGAGATTAAGCCAGGGCTGAGAGCAGAAGGGGTGACCCCCTCTCCTCACTGGAGCTGGGCTCACACTGCATCCAACTCCAAAGTGGGGAGGGAGTGGCAGCACTGAGAGAATCCCCCAGCAGTTGCCTGTGTAGCCACTTGTCCCCCTGACTGTCCTCAAGAGACAGGGCGCTTCTCTTCCTTTCCTCCCTCCCTGCACTGGGCTCCACAGAAAGGATGTGATGAGGTTAATTAATTGCTTGTGGAAAGTTCTTTAGAAGGAGGAGAAGGAGCAAGGGAGCCATCATGTCTGGGAGCCAGAGGGTTCTCGACACAGTATTAACAGTGAAGCCCTGTCAGCAACAGTAGAGGTTGGGAGGGTGGGGACAGCAGACTGGGGGTCGTGACAGTGGCTACAGGCAGGCACAGGAAGATAGTGGGGCAGCAGAGGAAAAGAACGTGGGAGAGGTCTCAGAGAATAGCCTCAGGTAAGTCTCCAATCCAGGAATGTTTGGGAAGCCCACAGGAGGGAGTTGGTTGGGCAGGGATTTGTGGGGGCCAAAGTTCAGCTCCCAAAGTTAAATGTTCTTTGTCCTGTCAATTCCTCACAAATTTATTGTCTCTTTGTCTGAAAAGAATAAAAACCAAAGGCGCCTGGGTGGCTCAGTCTGTTAAGTGTCCAACTTCTGCTCAGGTCATGATCTTGAGGTCCGTGGGTTCAGGCCCCGTGTCGAGCTCTGTGCTGACAGCAGAGCCTGGAGCCTGCTTCGGTTTCTGTGTGTCTGTCTCTCTCTCTCTCTGCCCCTACCCCACTTGCACTCTGTCTCTCTCTGGCTCTGGCTCTGGCTCTCTCTCTCTCAAAAAATAAACATTAAAGATTTTTTTTTTTAAGTACAAAAACTTTAGGTCTCAAATTCATTACTGGGCCTTCCTGCACACATAATAAAAGTTTGGGTTTTTTTCTCCCATTAATGTGTCTCACGTAAATTTAATCCTTAGTCCCACTGGAGGACGTTGAGGGCAGAAGAAGAATTTTTCCCTTCAAGTAGCAAGGCCCAGGTTGAATCAGCCCAGGGTATGAGGCAAGGAGGAGAAAAAAAACATAACCCAAGCCACAGGTGCATCCGCCCTCCCTTCCTACCAGCTGAGCCTGATGCCAGGAGGCCTCCACCATGCCTCCACTCCACTCCCAGCCCTGAGCCTTGGGAGATCTCCCTCTTTTAGAGATCAGCATACTTCATTATCCATGAGAGGCCCTCCTTCTGCCCATCCAGCTTCTGAGAAGCTTGTGTAGCTCCAATAAGTCCCCCAATGATATCCTCAATTTCACACATAGGCCCACTATTCTCAGCATCTCCACCATACCCCGAGGCATTAACATAGGGCAGGCTGGAAACAGGCAGAGAAAGCTAAAACTGCAGGAACCCAGAGGGTCCTGAATGAGGTTCTGAACAGCTCCAATTCCTTCAACAGAACCTTCACAGCTCTCCCTGGGTACCCTTTCCTCCCATTCCCACCCACACCACCATCCTGCTGCCATCTTCAAGGCTTCATTCTGAATGTGAACATGTGAGGGTTGGTGACTCAGGTAGCTTAGATTACAAGCTTCCCCCAGAAAGCACCAGCCTCCACCCCTCCCATCCTGTCCTTAACACTGGCTCCGTCTGTTCCACCAGTCCTGTCAAGGACAGCCCCCCCTGCAATCTGACCATGGCAGCAGCTGGCAGGGCCCGGGGCTGCACTTGACATCCTGATCCAACCATATTCTCGGAGAGGAAGCAGGTTGAGAGTTCCGCATGCTTGCACACACCTGCACATACCATGCACACGCTCACTCCCTCAATGTCAGCCTAGACTAGAGAATTGGTTCTCCAATTTCCTGGGTCACAGACCCTCTGGCCATGATGAAAGCCAGGCACCCTCTCCCCCAGAAGATGTGTGTGTATATACATATATACACACATATATATTGCATATCTTATCAGGAAGGCCTGGTATAAGGGTGGCCCGTCCTCTGATTCCTCCCTTCAGTAACAATCCTTGTCCAGGGCTTGGGGTTCCCCTAAGAAGATATTTTCCAGGGAGGTGGGGATTTGGCTAAATTGCTGGATACCCTTTTATTGGCTGAGTTTTGGGGACTCCCTGGGAGCAGTGTCAGGGGGGCTGGGCTTAGGGGCAAGAGGAATCTGAATCATCCCCAAGGACACTTCCAGCTTTCAAACTTGAGGACTCTGCACTTCTGTCCACACATGCCTCCTGCCCACCAAGGCAACCCAGGATCTTCTTGAACCAGGACAGGTGAGCTCTGAGCTCCCAGTGTTTATTTACCTGAGTCATTACACAGTCTGACCGGGGTTTTGCCATCTACAGTGAGCAACAAGCATGTAGACAAGGAAACTGGGCTCTGCCTGGCTTCAAAACTTCCTGAGATTGGGCACAAACCCACTGCTTTGGGTAGAATGCACACCTGGAGACCACATACGTGCACTGGCATGTAAAGCACACATACACAGTTGAAGACACACAAACTATGCAAGAGCATGCAGAAACACACAAATCATAAAAACAAGATGAAACATGCAAAACTCCAAAAAGCATATACATGAATACACAAACTGTTCACATACACGCAGTCATGTCATGCAAACACACGTTCATGTTCTAACATGTAACTTCCATTTCCACCTCCTAGACACTATTTCAGCTCTATTCAACTTTCTATTTCTCTTTGCTATGTTCTCTCTGTAGTCTGTTCACTGTGACAGAGTCACTCTTCCGTCCTTTTCCTCATCTGGCAGATCTCTAGTTAGCCTAGTAAGCCTCTGTATTAGGGCTTTCCTAGGCCTGCCGTAACAAAGTGCCACAAACTGGGTGCCTTATAACAATGAAAATTTAGTTTCTCAACAGTTCTGGAGTCCAGAAGTCCAAAATCAGGGTGTCAGAAGGATTGATTCCTTTGGGGGCTCAGAGAGAAAATCTGTTCCATGACTCTCTTCACTTCTGGTGGTTGCAACTCTTGACATCCCTTGGCTTGTAGACACATCATCCCAATCTCTGCCCCTATAATCACATGGCCCTCTTCCCATGTATGTGTCCAAATTTCTCTCTTCTTATAACAACACTAGTCTTTGAAATTAGGGCCCAGCCAGTATGACCTCATCTTAACTTGATGATGTCAACAAAGACTCTGTTCCCAAATAAGGCCACATTCATGGGAACTGGGGATTAGGACTTGAATATATCTTTTGGGGGTGGGGGACACAATTCAATCATCAACAGACTCTTAGCCAAATATTTCCTTTTCCTTTTTAAAGATTTTACTTTTAAGTAATCTCTGTACCTAACGTGGGGCTCTAACCCACAACCCTGAGATTAAGAGTCATATGTTCCACTGAGCTAGCCTGGTGCCCCCCCCTCCAAGTTTTCTTTTTTCTATGAGTCCTTCCTTGACCTTCTCCCTAGACTGGGTAACGTAAGCACTCCTGTCATGTGCTCCCCCATCACAACACTTAGCTCATATTATTGCTATTGCTTCTTTAATGGTCTCTCTTCCCAGCTCTGAGGGGCTGGGCAGTCTATTCCTTTTACTTACCATTGTAAGTCTAGCACCTGGGACAGTGCCCAGTTGTGACAAGGTCTCAATAAATGCTTGTTGAATGAATTAAACCATTTATACACACAGTATAAATATGTTAATCATATTCACATGCTTAAGGGCATACTGTACATACGTGTACAGATATATAAATCAAGCATATACACAGATACATGAAAACTATATACCCATACAAATCCAGGCCTTGAACACAGTCCAGCAAGTTCTAATTAGTCAACCATTAATGGCTGAGTTCCAAAAAAATCCAACCCTTCTCTAAGTGCACTGGGAGAGGCAAAAAAGGGGCACCAATGGTCTCCTGTCCTCAAGAGACTGACAGACTAATTGGAAAAACAAGACTAATATATGATGAGAGATGGTATAGTATTTCATTCTATTTTGTGAGCTATGAAGGCTCAGAGGAAGAAGCTCCATGGGCTAGAGTAATCAAGGGAGTCTCCTTGGTGGAGGTGAAGGTTGAGCTTGGCTCTCCTGTGTGGGTAGGCTTTAGACATAATGAAGAGAGAAGAGAGGAAATAGCATGTGTAAAGGCACAGGGGCCCATTCATGGGACCAATTTAAGGGGAGGATCCCATGCTAGTAGCTGGAGTATTGTGGGGAGATCCAGATACCAAAGCTACCAATGTCAGGCTAAGGATCTCCAGTTTCTAATGGCACCAGGTAGTTCAGTATCTTCCTGCCAGGTGCAGGGAGTAATTTCTCCAGAGTCCTGTGACCCGGGCTTCAAGGGGCTGAGGGTAGGCAGAGATATGCTAACTGTGTACCTCAAGCCCTGAGAACATGGGCACCGTCCCTGTCAGGGCTCCTCTCTTCCCTCAGAAGTTGTGGCAGGCAGCAGCACCTGCTGGAAGAACAGGGTCAAGCTGAATGACTGGTCCCTCCACCCATTCCTTCCCTGGGAGAGGTAAGTGACAAGCTGGCAGAAAGCTTCAGTGATACCTTTGTTGGCAAAGCAGCCCCTGTCAGCCACCAGTGACAGGGTGGGGGCGGGTGGCCAAGGGGTAGAGAGAAAGCCTCGCAAAGCTCCCTCCCAGGCCCTGAGCCCTGACACCAAAAGTCTCCTAAGGGACAGACCATGCAGTAATGAGGAGCCACTCAGCAAGGAAGAGGGGCCACTGTGCCTGCCCTCACCAGGGAGGGTGGAGAGATAGTGAGCTCTTTCTTTTGGTACTGGAAGAAATGATAGTTCTTTCAAACTGCAGGGACAGAGAAGGGCTGAGCCTGGAGCTTGAGAAGCAAATAGAAGGCTTCTATTACATGACAGACCTCCTCTCTCACTTTAAAATTGTCCATTTCTTAGGGACAGGGAACCAGAGTGGTAGTTGTCATGGGAGTATGGAGAAGCCACTAAGAAAAAAGTTGAGACTGCCAGGAAGAGGAGAGGAGCTAGCATTTCAAAGATGGGAAATCTGGCCTGAGCACCTTTTTACTGTAGACTTCATGTGCTGCTCAGAAAGACCCCCACTAGGGCAGAGAAAAGAGTAAGGCAAGCTCTGTATTTGGAAGGTGAAATGATTTTCTTGAATCTGCAGGATAGGGTTCTAGAAAACTATTCCCTAGGTAGACCTGGGTCAGTCACTGGAGAGCATCTGGGCAACCAGGTGGAGCTAGAGCCAGAGGGCAGTAAGGGATGAACACTCACTGGCTTCCGGGCATCATCTGTGGCCACCTGCTCTGCAGTGACACTGGATGCAGCCCTCACAAAGCAAACAAGAGGATGGTAGGTAGAATCTGAGGCCAACATTCTGGGCTTGCTTTAACGTGGTGCAGGGTGTGTATAACCCTAGATAGCCAAGCTCCTGGAGACCCCCAGAGTCCCCCATAAGCCTAGGAATGCAGAGCGCACTGTTGACCTTCTCCTCCTCTCTAGAGAACCAGTTTCCCAAGTCATAGCCTGGACGGTGAGATTGGTGGGGATGGGGTGAAGGTTGTCCTAGATGTCACCTTCTCTTCTTCTTAATCTGGTCCAGACCGCCCTGCCCTCATGGCTGCTGGGCCCCATGAGCCTCTGTGAAAACCCATTTCCTCTCCATTCAATGATACAGTCCCTCCCTCAGACTCTGACTTCTGTCCCACATCCTGAGCATTTCTAGGCCAAAACCTTTAGCCACCAGGATCACAGAAGCCTGCTGGCCCTGCAGCTCCAAGCAGGGAGGAACGCTAATTGGCATTAACAGAGACCAGGCCAGCAGCTCACAAAAGATCCTCTCTTCCTGACCAGAGTCATGCCTGGGGCACAGCCAGCTTCTGGTGTGTCTGCTCATGGGGGGAGGGGATCCTTTGGAGGATGGCAAACAAAGAGAGGGGAGTGCCCCACTGGGACTCTCCTGCTGGTGCTCACATACACTCAGCAAGAACATGGCCCTTCTTTCTGTCCCTCAACACAACTCCTCAGATAGTGCAGAGCACACTAACAGCTTTGACTCCTTGAAGCCCACCGTATGTGCTCTTCCTAATCTGATCTCACCTGGAACAAAAAAAGCTCTGAGGTCAGACTGCCGGCATTGATATTCCAACACCACACTTAATATGTGTGACTTAGACCAAAACATGGTACCTCAGTTTTCTTGTCTGTGAAAAGGGAATAATACTGCCTAACTCACTGGGTTGTCGTGAAAATTAAATGCTATCCAGAAAAAGCTCTTAGCATGGTCCCCAGCATGTAGTAAGCACTCACTCAATAAATGGTAATTGCAGTCACATGATTATGGTTATTATTTCTTGGACTCATTTCCCTTTGTTGTAGAAAGTTCCCATTTCAGGACTTCAACATTGAGCATAGAGAATTAACAGGGCAGGCACCCCAGAGAAATTTGTTGAACAGATGGAAGGAAAGGAGGGAGAGAGGGCAGGAGAAAGGAAAGCGGATGTATTTGTATTTGTCACAGGTAAAACCCACTTTATGAGCGGACAAGAAAGACTACCATTCAATACTCCATCTAACAGACTGTCTGTCACTGCCTAAAATTTCACCAATGTTGATTCATTCTTTTGAGTAAAGCACTGCCCACTTCCCACTGGTCTCCTTTAAGATGCAAACAGTCACATTTTAGTTTGAATGACTGATGAGAAGAGATGGTTTGAGGCACCAGAGCCTTTGTGGGGAGGAAAAGAATTTTGACAAGAAAGGTGCCAAAGGGATCATACAATTTTGCAGGAGGCTGGATCTAAGAAAATTGAGAGCAGGACACTGCAATTTCCCTTCGTAACAGTTCAGATGTAACTGAACCTCATATGCAAGAATGTCTTCCTTGTCTCTGTCCTAAATCCTTCATGCTATGGATTATAGGACAAAATGGTCAACTACTTCTCCACATTATAGGCCCAGCACAGAATGTATGACTGTATTTGTTCCTGAAGGTTTTCTTTTTCTCCAGGTATGAACTATCCACATGCAATCTCAATCCTAAAGTGATTTTCATTTACTGGGGAAATTTGAAGACTATGTCTTGCCACTCTGAGGTTAAACACAGAGGAAAATCTAAATGCAATTTTCCTGTTTGAGAAGCAGTTACAATATTTTTAAGCAATTGAAGCTTCAAAATTTCAAATTCAACATGCAGTTAGGCCTCCACCACAGGAACTACAGATTTTGCAAAGTTTACAAAACAGTGGAATATCTCAGAGGCTTTTCCCAAATGCTGAATCTTTGAGTGTTTCATAAATGAAGTTGTTCTGGGAGACTAGGTGCAGTTTTACTGCTGTTTGGCTTTTGGCTGGGGCCTTTTAAAGCAAATGTTACATGGGGAAAGTGTAAGAAAGGTTCTATAACAAAGTGTCAGAACAATAATATATTTTAATAGCATTATTTATCAACATCTATTGGCATTTGGAATTAACAAACACTCTGGTCCATACCCATCAAGCATACATAATAAATTTAAAGGGCTTGTCTTGCCTTTGGCACAGTGAAGATGACCCACCTAGGATCCTTGTGTCATTTTGCAGAGGCAGACTGTTGGGGGTGGATAGAGAGAATAGACACACAGACCATAGCCAGTTCCTACGTTTTCCCTGGCCCATTCCCCAGGCCTGGAGAACCCAGTCTGCTTCATGAGTTCTCCCCAGGTCTTCTCATGAAACTCACCCACTACAGCAAGCAGACAGAGGGCTCTGAAGACATGTGAATCACACTATCCTTATGTCCATCAAGGCAACCAAAGGGACAGTAGTAGGGGACCCCTCTCCATAGCCACAGTTGACTGGACCATTACCAGGAATGTGGTAGATGATCCATGGGCCAGGAACCTCTGCTGGGGCCTGGTGGGAGGAAAAAGGTGACTTGGGTCAATCAGATTTTCTCTTCAGGAAATCTATATAGACAAGCACTGTAACAAAGAGACTCATAGAGCAGTGGCTTCAACAAGACAAAAGATTATCTCTTTCTCATATAAAAGCCCTAGTGGATGCAGTAGCTCTGCTCCACAAAAATCCATAGGAACCCAGGCTCCTTCTATCTTGTTGCTCTGCCCCTCTGGGCGTTACTCTTATTACACCATGACCACATTCCAGCCAGAAGGCAAGAAAATGGAAGGGAGAACATGGGCTTTCCTTTTAAGGGAACAACCCAAAAGTTGCACACATCACTTTTGCTTATATCCAGTTAGCCAGGGGTGCCTGGGTGGCTCAGTCTAACTCTTGGATTCGTTCAGGTCATGATCTTGAAGTTTGTGAGTTCAAACCCCACATTGGGCTCTGCAGTGACAGTCTGAAGCCTGTTTGGGATTCTCTCTCTCCCTCTCTCTCAAAATAAATAAATAAGCTTAAAAAAATCCCATTGGCCAGAATTTCGTCCCAAACCACAGCTAATTGCAAGGGAGGCTGTATGGCCAGCTAAAAACTTCTCCCACATTAGAAAAAAAGGAGAATGGCTATTCCAGGACAACCAGGGGCTTTGTCACCGTGTCTGGAGAGTGTTCAAAGATGGAGTTAACACTGAGAAAAGACAGATGAGAAATGGCGGGGATGTCATTGAGGCCTGCAGATCCAGCCATGCTTAAAGCCAGTTCTATTCTATTTTTGATTTGTCAGTTATATCAGCCAATAAATTCCTTTATTTTTCTATTATTATTATTAATTATTATTATTATTATTATTATTATTATTATTTTGTTTAAACTAGTTGGATTTCAGTTTCCAGCACCCAAATCTAAAGAGTTCTGGCTAATTCATGGCAAGATCAGAAGGTAAAAATTCATAAGGAAGAAAGAGGACAAAGGTACAATGAAGGGAAAGCCAAAGTCATGAGGAAATAGAACCTTCAAGACAGAGAAAAGCAGAAGCCAGAAGACATAGAGAAAGTACAGAGAGTCAGTAGCTGGTGACAAGGCAAGCGGTGGACACACAGAGAGAGGCTAAGCTGCCTGACCAACCACATCCTCCTGCAAGGGTCCTTCCTGTGAAGCTACTGTGAGGTTGAAATTACTTTCTAGCTCAATTACAATGTATGGAAAGTTGTATTATTCTTCAAAATATTTATCCTCCCTCTTTTGGGTGCCCTTTCTAAAGGGGGAATACACTTCCCACTGATGTCAGGGTTGGCATAGGATTTACTTTGACCAATAAGATGTGAAGGGAAGGTTTACGACCCAGTGGGCTCCTTTGTTGGCCTGGGCTCCAGATTGAAGAAAACATGAAGCAGAGCTGCAGCTGACCTATGACAGACATGTAACATAAGGGGGAAATAAACATTTCTCATAGGCCTCTGAGATTTGGGAGTTGTTTGTTGCTGTAGCATAACTTAATGTAAGCTGACTGATACACAATGTCTATAGAGTCTGTATTTACTGCAGTTCCTACTGATCTTGAAATTTCATATTTTCAGGTACATACTTCCTTGTAGTACAGCTTTTTCTCTCCTAATAACCAAGAGGTCTATCCGTGAAGCCAGGAATTACAAGCCTACATTTCATGATCAAGTGTTCCTTATTACCAACTCCTTTTCCAATTCTTTTCCCCCAATAATTCTGGTAGCTCCAAGAGGACATGGGACAGGTCTGATTATAATAAAACTGGGTAAGTACATAATGTAAGTAATTTCATGTTTGTAAATTGTATAGAATTTTTGCAATACAAAATCAGAAATGGATCATTTTAACAACGCAGACTTCTCAAACTTAAGGACATTGTAGGTTAGAATACATGCTGCACTGGTGACGACAACAATGATGGTGACAAGAATTCATACAGCACTTTTATATTTCCAAAGCATGTCACATATCTGCTTGCTTTAAATTCACAATAGCCTGTAGATTTTATCCCCATTTTACATATAGGGAGACTGGGGGTGAGAAAGTTGAAGAGACTTAACAACCTATGGAGCTGGCACCACATCTCCTGGCTCCTTCTCATGCCCTTCTCCCCTGCCTGTTGCATTAGTCATAGCAGGCACCCCTGGCAGAAGAGGAGAGCACCCACCTCCATGACAGGTGCTTGGGAAGGGCAATCAGGGACACTGTGATTTGAATAAATAAGTGAATGCATGAATATATGACTAAATGAGTGGATGGATGGATGATGAATAAATGGATGAGTGGATTGATGGGCAGATAAATGGCTGGATGGGTAGATGGGTGATGGCTGGATAAATGGCTGGCTGGATCTCTCTTGTATGGATGGACAGGTAGATGGATGGATGGATTTCTGTGGTCTAAGGGAAAAGACAGTGGGGTTCTCCCAGAGTCTGGAAAGTATGCACACACATTCCTAATACTCTACCACCAGAATACTCTATACTCGGCCAATATCTTAATGCTTCTTGCCCAAGCGTCTTAATTCTCCCTCACCCCCAAGAAACTAGAATATGTTTTACCCACAAGTTTGTCTATTGCTACTTTACAACCGATTAGCTATGTTCAGTTCATTTCTCCATGCCTCAGTTTCTTCACTTGTAAAATGGAGATGAAAATAACACCACTTTCAGAGGGTTGTGTGGGAACACATAATATATAGAGATCATTTAGTAAAGTGCCTCACATATCATAAGTTCTCTATAAATAATAACTATTATAATTATTATTCCCTAAAGTTTAGGATGGTTGCCTGTGGAAATCAAGGTAAGTCCCCAGAATCATACCATATTGTGATTACGGTCTTTAGCCCTTTTTCATTAGTGGTGGAATCTGTAATAATACAATAACCTTTATTTTATTACACAGCCCTTGGAAATTGAGGGTTTCATCCATGTCAATTAATTCCTTCGCAGCCCACGTTGGCAGTGACAATCAGAATGTCAAAATGTCTCAGAGGATTCCTAGGAAATCTGAGGCACTTCACGATGAGCCTGCCCGGGCCAGAGACCAGCCGGAGTGAATCCTTAATGCACTTCACAGGAAGGGGGACTCTTCCAAAATGCTAATACAATCAACCTGAAAGGCAAACTTCCAGCTTCCTGCTCAGTGATCAGACGTGCGCTCCCAGAGCTGAGGTGCTCTCCACAGAGAAGGCCAGAAGCCCTGCCTCCTCACCTAGTGCGCTGGGAACAGCGGTCCATCCTAAGTCCCCAAGCACATTGCAGGTGCTGGGCAAAGCTTGCAGGCACTTCCTGTTGCAGCCAGCCAGGGCAGCAACGCAGACTCACTCTGGACACAGAGTGTCCTAGGTCCTAGGTCTGCTCCATGGACACAGGAGGAGGAAGCTTAACCAAGAAACAACCATGGAGTAAAAAAGGAGATATCTGGATAAAGGAGGAACTGCTTAACTCCCGGCATTTGCTCCTGGGACCCAGTTTGTAACATCCTCTGGAGCCAGACTGCTTCAGTCCAAACCCTGGCTTCCCTACTTCCTGGCTGTGTGGCCTTGGGTACATTACTTAACCTTGCATGTCTTACTTTTTTCATTTGTAAAGTGCATCTGATAACACCTGCCTCCTGCGGTTGTACGAGGATTTAATGATTTAATAAATACCAAGCACTCAGAACAATGCCTGATGCATAGAGAGTACCAGATACGTGTTTGCTATTTTTATCCATTCTTATATTCCTTCATTCATGCATACCTTACTTCTTCCACCCATCCACTTATTCCTGCACTCATGCACCTATCTAACATTCCTATCTGAACCTCTGATGAAGTCATGTTAAAAATGAATAATAAGGGGTGCCTGGGTGGCTCAGTCAGTTAAGCGTCCGACTTCAGCTCAGGTCATGATCTCACAGTCTGTGGGTTCGAGCCCCAGGTCGGGCTCTGTGCTGACAGCTCAGAGCCTGGAGCCTGCCTCAGATTCTGTGTCTCCCTCTCTCTCTGCCCCTCCCCTGCTCATGGCGTGTCTCTCTCTGCCTCAAAAATAAATTAAAACATTAACAAATTTTAAAAAAGAATAATAAATATCAAAGTTAGGTTTGAGACTCAAAGAGCTACTGTGGGTAGCCTAGGGAAGGTATACTAGCCCTCCATTTTATGCAGCTAATGTTCCACAAAATTTCCAGTTGTATGGAAGAATTAATATTGTGAACATGTCCATACAATCCACAGATTCAATGCAGTCTTTATCAAAATGCCAACAACATGTTTCACAGAACTAGAACAAATAATACTGAAATTTGTATGGAGCCACAAAAGACCCCAAATAGCCAAAGCAATCTTGAGAAAGAAGAACAAAACTGGAGGTATCACAATCCCAGGTTTCAAGATATACTACAAAGCTGTAGTAATCAAAACAGTATGGTATGGGCACAAAAACAGATAAATAGATCAGTAGAACAGAATAGAGAGCCCAGAAATAAACCCATGATTTTATGGCCAATTAATCTACAATAAAGGAGGCAAGAATTCATGATGGGAAAAAGACAGTCTCTTCAACAATGGTGCTGAGAAAATTGGACAGCTACATGCAGAAGAACAAAACTGGACCACTTCCTTAGACCATACACAAAAATAAACTGAAAATGGATGAAAGACCTAAAAGTGACACCTGAAACCATAAAACTCCTAGAAGAAAACACAGACAGTAATCTCTCTGACATTGGCATTAGTAACATTTTTCTAGACATTTCTGCTCAGGAAAAGGAAATAAAAGCAAAAATAAACTATTGAGGCCACACCAAAATAAAAAGGAAAGGAAATTAAAAATGAAAAAAAATCATCAATCAAATGAAAAGAGCCTATGGAATGGGAGAAGATACTTGCAAATGGCATATCTGAGAAAGGGTTAGTGTCCAAAATACATAAGGAACTTATACAACTCAACACCAAAAAAAAAAAAAAAAGAAAAAGAAAAAGAAAACAACAACAACAACAACAACAATCCGATCTAAAAATGAACAGAGGACCTTAATAGACATTTTTTTCAAAGACATCCAGATGGCCAACAGACACATGAAAAATGCTCGACACCACTCATCATCAAGGAAACCCAAATCAAAACCACAGTGAGCTACCATCTCACTAGAATCAGAATGGCTAGAATCAAAAAGACAAGAAATAATAAGTGTTAGCAAGGATGCAGAAAAAAAGAACCCTTGTGCACTGTTGGTGGAAATGCAAACTGGTGCAGCCACTATGGAAAACAGTATGGAGGTTCCTCAAAAAATTATAGATAGAAATATCATACAATCCAGTAATTCTATTACTGAGCATTAACCCAAAGAAAATAGAAACACTAAATCAAAAAGATACATGCATTCCTATGTTTATTGCAGCATTATTTACAATAGCCAAGATATGGAAGCAGCCCAAGTGTCCACCGATATGTGAATAAAAATGTGTATAAATATTTTTATAAATATACAATGGAATATTACTCAGCCACAAAAAAGAATGAGATCTTGCCATTTGTAACAACATAGATGTACCTTTAGAGTATAATGCTAAGTGAAATAAGACAGAGAAAGACAAATACCGGATGATTTCACTTATATGTGTAATCTAAAAAACAAAACAAAATAAACAAACAAAAAACCCACATTCTTATATACAGACAATAGACTGGTGGTTGCAGGAGGGGAGGTGGGTGGGGAGACAGGTAAAATAGGTGAAGGGGATTAGGAAGTACAAACTTCAGATTATAAAATAAATAAGTTATAGAGATGAAAAGTATAGCATAGGGAACACAGTTGATAATATTGGAATAACGTTGTATAGTGACAGATGGTGACCACATTTATTGTGATGAGCACTGAATAACATAGAATTATTGAATCAATATATTGTACACCTGAAACTAACATAATGTTGTATGTTAATTATACTTAAATTAAAAAAAAATCTCAAACCATATAACTTTGTTCGTGTGGTTTTCTCTTTTTGGATGCTTCCCTTCCTTCTTTTCCCCTCAGAAAAGTTAAGAAAAAAAGTTTTTAACGTTTATTCATTTTTGAGAGACAGAGAGAGGGCGTGAGCAGGGGAGGGGCAGAGAGAGAGAGAGACAAAATCTGAAGTAAGCTTCAGGCTCTGAGCTGTCAGCACGGAACCGGATGTGGGGTTCAAACCCACAAACTGAACCATGAGATCATGACGTGAGTCAAAGTCGGAAGCTCAGCCGACTGAGACACCCAGGCTCCCCTCCCCTCAGAAAACTCTTACTCATTCTTCAAGCCTAGTTCACGGGTCACCTCCTGGGTGAAGCATTTTTTTTTTTTTTAATGTTAATTTATTTATTTTGAGTGAGACTGATCATGTGTGTGTATGTGTGTGTGTGTGTGCGCGCGCGTGCCAGGGAGAGGGAGAAAGAGGGAGAGAGGGAATCCCAAGTAGGCTCCAAGCTGTCAGTGCAGAGCCTCACACAGGGCTCAATCTCATCATGAACTGTCTGAGATCATGACCAGAGCTGAAATCAAGAGCCAGACGCTTAACCAACTGAGCCACCCAGGTGCTCCTTGGGTGAAACTTTTGTAACTCCCACTCATAACCATTCTCCATCTTCTTAGTGAATGTTTGTTTTACTGAGTAACTGACTTATTAAGGCTCCCAATGTTCTTTGTTCATATTAATATTATAGCCTATATCACTTTATATTAAAATTAGCTACTTAAGCTCTTCCTTCTGCATGGAACACTCTTTCCCTGCCAAGTAGGCCACTTCCATTTTTCATTCAGGTCTTGGTTTAGAAGTCACTTCTTCCAGGACGCCTTCTTTGACTTCCCAAATGTAGTCTTGGGGGCTCTCCTGCAAGCTCTCACAAGCCCTTGCTCCTTCTCTCTCACTACACGGGCCACATTGGTAGGTAATTTCCTGGTTCATCTGACTGTCACTCCTATGGGACTGCATCTTCTATAAGGTTAGGGACCAGGTTGGGTGTTCCCAGCACCCAATATGGTGTCAGGTACACAAGTCCACAGTATGAACAGCCCCTTAGAGGGTTATGTGGTGCATAAGTATGTATGGCAGCCCTGCCCTGGAATGGTGCCTGACACAGTAAATATTTGGTCAACTCAAGTTGGTGGCAAAGCTTAGCCGTTGCTAGGTCTCAGTGCCTGGTGCCTCCCTATTGCTACTCTAGGCCTCACCCAGATAGAGCAAAGATATCTCAGGCTCCCTCCTTCCTCTCTCAGAAGGTATCCTGTGTTTGGGAAGCTCTCAGAGCACCTGGAGGTAAGTGGATGATGGAATGCACTGGGATGGAAAGAGGTGGGTTCCCTGAGCCTGAAAGTAAGGAGGGTGATAACAGGAAATACTGAGTGCTTTCTGGAGATAATGTAGGCTTTGCTCCCATCTCCCTCCAGCTCTGACAAAGGCTACCTGATGCCCCTCCTTCTCAAGATATTTAGGCATTGCGGGACCAATCCCACAGAAGGCAGAATAGGGGAGCAGTTAAGTGCAGACCACGTTTCAAATTCCAGACCACTTTTTATTAGCTGTGTGGCTTTAGGCAGGTTGCTCAGCCTTTCTGAGCTTCACTCTCACCTGTTTAAGAAGACCTCACAGGGCGGCTGTGAGGATTAAATGAAATAGCACATGTAATATGCCTGGCACAGAGTAACGCTCCATGAATGTTTGCTAATATCATTGTTGTTGTTTTTGTTATTAATCATCTTGTCAGAGACAGCTTGGAGCTGAGAACAGATGAATGATGTGGCGTGGATACACCCCCCCCCCCCGCCTCTTTCCAGCCCCTCACTGAGGCCCAGAGGAAAATGGGCATTTGTCAGAACCACAATCTGGCAGCAGAACCAAAACATTCACATCACACATCACATCGATGTTCTTCCCTCCTCATGGTCCGTAAAATATCACTGCTGAGTGGGAATTACCTCCCAACTTTTCTTGTCATCTGGAGGCTGAGACTGGACTCTGGATTAAATTTGTCGCTTGAGCACCCACCTGTCATGTGAACTCAGATGAGTTGCTTAGTCTCTCTGAGCTTCAGTTTCCTCATCTGTAAGATGGGAATAGTCATAACAATTCCTGCCTTACTGTGAAGCATCAGTAAGATAATCAGGAAATTCGAGGAGAGCAGTTAGTAAGCTGCCTAGCTCCGAGTAACAGAGCAATAACTCTTCATTATTATTACCTTATTTTATTAGCAAGTTTTAGGGTATATGGCTGTTGGGGGAAGGAGAACTTAAGATGTGTCCTTGATGGAGGTTTTTACTCTTCCTGAGAGTCTAGGCTCTGGAGCTCCTGACGAGAGCACACCCCATTCCCATCTCAAGCCTGGGGACCACCCTTCTGCCCTTTGTGGGATTGCTCCCCACTCCCTTCCATACTGTGCCTCCAACTCTGCCCAGGCAAGCTGTGGCCTTCCTCTCCTTTCCCGGCGCCCCCACCACGAGCCACTAACCTCAGAGCCTTCTCTCTGGCATTCCAGCATCTGTGAGATGCAGTTCTCACCCAGTGACAGAGGAACCCAGGCTCCCCCAGGCTGGGCAGGCTGCTGGGGTTTGCTCTGTCTCCCACAGGCAGACACAAGCCTGTCCTGACCATGTTAGAGAACAACACCCCTCTGGGTGGCTTCTGCATGCTTTGTTCCACCTGTCTACAGCCAGAGCTGGTGGCTAGTCCTTGGGGATGCCCAACTGGCCTGGGGTTTGTTGCTAATTTGGCATCACCATCCTCACTCTAGTGTCATCCAAAGAGCTGTTTGTCTTTGTAGGTCCCGGAGCACCTGGATACGTGGAGGCTCCTTGACCCTGTCATACCGGGGAGGCGGAATCTCAGAACCAGGGATTATATGGGAGAGGAGGACCCATGGCCCCACTTCGGGCCCTCACATCTCCCACCTGCTTCCTTTCCAAGAGCAGATCTGGGGCCCCCACCTCCAGGTGCCTAGAGGCCTGAGGAGTTAGGCCTTTCGACAACTGTCGAAACTGCTGAACCTGACATGTATAACTGTAGGAGACGCCAGCCGTCTCTTCCAGATGCAGGCTAAAAATACAGAGGAGCAAGGGCCCTCAGTAATGGAGACTTTAAGAGCCTGTGACATGCGGCAACGGCTATGCGGCCGCTAATGAGCTCTGAGCAGTCGATGCCCAAGCCCTGACTGAATGCGTGGGCTGGGAGCAGGGATGGGGGTGTCACTCAGCATTTGTCCATCCTAGCTCAGAAATCTGGATTGTTGGTGTGGGCCAGGGGGTTGGGGACCAGCTCAAGCGACTCTCTGACAACCAGCTAGGGAGTCTGAGGCCAAGTGACCGGAGGTGGGAAGACATACCCGGGAGAGACAGAGACTTCAAGAGACCCCATCCAGACCTCTGCTTCTCTGGCTCCCAGTCTTGCCCCCAGCCCTGTGCCCCAGAGCCCAACATGAAACCCGCTCTGGGAGACCCCAGCAAACAGGTGATAATCGACCAACTGAATGAGTGAATGATAAAGACCTTCCTCATTGCAGCCTGAGCTTCCCAAGGATGGGAGTTGTAACTCAGCCACTGTTACTCCGGGAGTGCCTGGCACAGAGTAGACACTCAAACACTGCTTGCTGAATGAATGAACACCTGATCTGCTTCTTGTCCTACCCCCTTCCCGAGTGTGGAGACAAGGAAGCCTATGAAAATTGTGGCAGGTGTCTCTTTCCACTGATACCGCCACTCAAAGAACCAAGGTATAGTCGCACCCAGCCTAACAACAGCCACAGCACAGTGTACATCTCTTAAACAATAGGCACAGTCCTAAGAACTTTGCACAAAGTAATTCATTTAAGCCTCACATCCAACCTTATGGGTTCCATTCGATGTTCACACTTGTTTTATACAAGGAAACTGAAGGGCTCAGAGGAGTTGTGTGACTTGCCCCAGGTCACCCTCTAGAAAGAGGCGGGGTCAGTGTTCAAGCCTAGACCAGTCTGCCCCCTTCCCTCCTTAACCATGGTGCTACCCTGCCTTCCCTAAAGCACAGCAGGAGAGGAGAGGAGATTCGTGGGCCAGAGAAAGCCACACAGGATGGAGGCAGAAAAATACCTGCAGGGCCCATAAAGTGTTTGATAAATTCCAGGAGAAGAATAGGAAGAAATAATGAGCATTTGTCAGAGCCTTTTATAGCATATAAGACGCTTTTGCCTGCATTCTCTCATTTGATCTTCACCACAGGCCTGGGAGGAAGGTATTATCATTGTCTACATTTTATTGGTGAAGAAAGTAAGGCTCCCACACCTCCCAGCTTGGCCAGACAGGCTGCATAGCTAGGGGTGGGCATGGATAGTGGTGCCATGAGGGGGACTTGCTTCTCATCTCCTACAGGTTGTCATAACCTCTCCTCAAATTGTCATCGACTCAAAGACTAAACCCAGGCCAAGACCCGTATGACATTTCTGAGATCTCTGTAATCACAGGGGAAAGGCCAGCAGGGGGCAGAGGCCAGATGAAATGCCACCTCCTCCAAGGAGTCTACCTGGACTTGCCCCCCTGATGAATCTCACTCTTCTATGAGCTGTCCGTCTCTTCCATTCCTCTGCACCTGAGCTTATTACCTGTGCACCATCACCAAAGGTGGATGGCCAACAACTAGCCACCCTGGAAGTGGGAAAATACACTCAGAAAGGTTTGGGTGGAATGAAACCAGAGCCCCTCACCTTCTCCAGGGCCCCTCTGACGCCCCAGCTCCTTCCCTAAGCCTCCCCTGGAGAAACACAAATTCAGATCTAAAGAGTGCTGTGGGGCTCCTGTTCTATGCCCAACCATACTTCTCAGAAGTGAATGGGGGTATCAGGAAGTGACTGCCCTGTGATCATCTGGAACGTCCTCAGTGCAGCCTGGAGTCAGCTGTGTACAGAAGTCTTACATTCTTTACTTTTTGTGCCAATTCATATGGATGGAAAAATATTGTTTCTTGCTAACCCTACAAAAATGAGAACCCAGATTTTATGTGATTGAATGTTTTTGTACTCCAGTTAATGCATACAGTAGGGTTTTACAGTCCTTGGGATTGAAAAGGGGGAGCCAGAACAGGAATGTGCCCCAACAGGATTCAGGCAGGCATTCAACAAATATATCTGGAGCCCATTGTACTAGGCTTGGAGGCCACAGCAGTGAACCAGGCAGATACTCCCTATTATCAGAAGTTGCCAGACCAGCAGGGGACAGGCAAGCAAACTTGCTACCTCATAGCATGGTAGGTGCTCATAGGGAGTGGACAGAAAGATGTTGTAAAGCACAGAGAGCCACGGAAGCCCACAGGAAGCTCCTGACCCAACCAAGGGAAGAGGAGGATTCCAGGAGGAGGTGGCCCCTGGACTGCATCCTTAAAAGATATACAGGAGGCAGATGGTATAGTGGCGATTAACTCCTGAGCTGGAACTTGCCTCTGCTACTTCTAGCTGGTGAGCCCGGGCAAGTCACTGCACCACTCTGTGTCTCAGTTTCCTCATGTGTAAAATAAGGATTATAATAGTAACTTACCCTTAGGGGTTGTAAGGATTAAGTGAGTTAATATATATAAAGCACTGGGACCAGTACCTGGCAAAGGGTGGCCATCTACTCCCTGTCAACTATGATTATTTTTCCTTGTCATTGTTGTGAGGATTAAACAAGGTAACATTTGGGAAGCACTTAGCACAGAGTAGGTGTTCAATAAATGTAAACTGCTATTACTTTTGATATTAGGTAGGCATCTGCCAACACTAGCCAGGTGGGTGGGAGGGTTGAGGAGCAGAGGAATCCAAGGCAGAGACAACAGCTTATGCAAAGGCCTGGAGGTGAGGGAGAGCCTGGTGCGTGTGGCGAAGTTTCGAAGTTCACTTAAACTGACACATAGCCTGGTTTCCAGGAGTGATGTAGGATGGGGCTAGAGAGGTGAAAGGCCGGGGCTAGATCTGGAGGCTTTGGGAATAATGAGCCTCCCTCCCTTCACAGACAGAGCAGCTGAGGGTGGCCAGGCTGATGAAGGCTGGCCTGGGGAAGGAGGGACAAGGCAGTGTGAGGGTGGGCTGTTCTGCCTCTATCCCCTACCCTGCCCTGTGCTACTCTGCGTGGAGCTGTGGGCTGTCAATTAGGCAGCCTCAGTGCAAGAGGCTCTCTTTCCTCATGCGATACATGTCACATCCGGGAACGATCAAAACAGCTTTGCTTTGGCAAAACGTCTTGTGCTGCGTGTTTGTTCTTTGGTGTCTGAGTGTAACTCCTGTTGTTTCTGAGACACCTGTGATTTGCTGGTCCCTGACAGCCATTACCTGCTCAAAGTCTCTGCCTTTCACACAACCCACCTGGTGGTACCCCCATTCCTTTCTCTGCCATTTCCAGAGCACTAAACGCCTCTCCGGGTCACACGGGTTAAGGCTGGCACTGATCCAGACACAGTCTGCAAGGAGGGCCAATTTTAGAAATCGTCTCCACCATTTGGGAATACCTACTGTGTGCCAGGTGCTTTGAATGCCTTCTTAATCTGCCCAACCACCCCACAGTTAGGCCTTTTGAAATTTATTTAACAGCAAGGCTAAGGAACTGGCCCAAGTCCACCCAAGTGAGAAGTGTCAGAAGTAACACTGGAACACAGATCCCTCAGCGGCCACAGCCAGCACACGTCCCACCACAGCAGGCTACCTCTCTCCAGATCACTTGCTCCAGGCCCACTGATTCTGAAGGGAGGGGCTTGGGGATGGCTGGGATTCAACATAGGCAGGAGGTTAACAAATGAGAGGTCAGTTTACCTGACCCCAGAGCCCCCAGAGGTATTAGGCCCCAGGGTTGATCTCGAGCACTCACGTTCTGACCAGCAACTCCTGCAGGCAGCCTGTCCCCTTTCTTTCAGATCTTGGACTCATCCTTTGGCCTCCACCTACCAGATCTCCCTTTGAGTTCATATATGCCAAGTATTCAATTTAACTGTTGGTATTATTATTATTATTATTATTATGGGTGCTATCATAGCCTTATTTAAGGCTTGAGGACCTTTCCCTGTCCCCTCTCCCCACCTTTCCCCACTTTCTGGGACCTCTGAGAGAGCAGGAACCAAAGGAGACACAGATCCTCCATATTGTGATAAGCTCCTTGAGGGCAACTGTCTTACTCACCCTTGTTTTCCCAGAGGCTTGAACCACAGTAGGTACACAGAAAATATTTGTTGAATAATCATATCCACAGCTGCTACTACTGAACTGCACTCAGCACTTCCCTTCGTGACCGCCTTTAGTTGTGATAGGAACCATATAAAGGGGGTATTATTTTCCTCACAGATGAGGAAACAGAGGCTCTGAAAGATGTGCCAGGGACCACAGCTAAGTAGTGGAGCCAGGATTTAAAACCCAGCATTGCCTAACTCCAAGCTTGTGTTTCTTAACCTCCTCCCCCATCTTATACTCCCTGTTAATGTAATCAGTCAATGAATAATCAATCAATCAATGAATGGAGGAATCTCACATGCCTTCCACAGCCAGCTGCACCAGGCCTGATCCTCCCACAATCTCCTAGGACACTGGAGCTCTCTGCCCATCCTGTCCCCTCCCCTGACAGGCTTAGGGCAAAGCTTCTCCCAACAAGGCTTATTATTTCTCATCTTAGGAGAGAAGTCTCAGTTCAAAGGCATTTCAATTCCATTGGAGTCAAGGAACAGTTCTCACTTTGCCTCTCTGACCCCCTAATACCCCCACCTCCTTCTCCGACTGGCGCCAATAACACAAGATAAATCTTTCCTCAGAAATATAATAGTTGTTCTTCCTCTTCCCGTTGAAGCCTCTGCCAGGTAATTAGCATACGCTGACACCTTGATAGACGAAAAGAAAGGCATGAGATAATTCCCTTTTTCTTTAACCATTATAGTATGAAGCAGCCTTTCAATTTGCCAGTTACCCAATCCAGCATTCCTGAACGCAGCCCACCGTGTGACATGTTATTCTAGTTGATCCTACCATCTCTGGTATTCATCACCAACCCCAGGTCACACTTGAGAGCGCAAATTCTCCCTCTTCACATTGACACTTTCTCTGGTAGGAGGGGTAGTATGGGGGGAGGTGGTGTTCAGTTGGTCTGGAAGCTGTGGGGATGATGTGGTCATACTTGGTTGGGCGCCCCCGGCTGGCAGTATGAGGTCTTGCAAGGGCCACATACTTCCAGGGGCACCTTCAGAATCCCTCCTCACTTCCTCTCTCCTACTGCCCAAAAGAAGCTGGCTTTTGACCAGGGCTCTGGGAATCCCTGCATTTGATACAGCAGGAGCCTCAGCTTGCAAGTGGTGGCTTTCTCTCTTCTTACCAAAACACACACATACACACACTGTCTTGAGCTCATGGGCCTTGCAGCTTGGGGTTGGCCCAACCTTTTTAGAGGTACTCCATGGCCATACCTATGTGCTCACATATATATGATTTTCTCCTTGTCATTTTTGGGTGTGAGTGGTAGGAGAATGAATTCCTTCATGCACCTAATTCCTTCATTTTACACATAATTTATTAAGCATCTAATATGTACCAGGCACCATTCTAGGTATTGGAGAGAGAGAGATGAACAAGACAGGCCAGGGTCACAGCCTCATGGAGTTTATAATCCAGTTCAAGTAAGCATACAAGGAATTATTAATAAGACAGTAGAAGATATGATTTCAGATGGTGAGACATGCTTTCTAGGGAAACAGATGAGGTGACAGGGAGGGAGTGGGAGAACTACCTGAAACATGGTGGCCAGAGAGGGCCTGAGACCTGAACTAAAAAGTGGATGAAGGCTCACAAGCTGGCTAGGTATGAGGTGGGGGGAAACATTCCTAGAAGTGGAAACATGTAACCACAACTCATAAACCAGTTTGAGAACCAGTCATCCTATAGTTGGGCCCATCACTTTGGAGGACCCTAAGTGTCTCATATTGACATAGCTCTGACTCTCTCTAGCACTATGGAGGGTGCAGCAGAGTGGGATGAGCAGCTTGCTCCTCTACTTGGTGAGGGCGGAAGTAGCTGCCTGGGTCCACCAGTCAGCCAGGCCCTCTGCAAGGCCGGAGACCAGGCCCCATACCTCTGAACAGAAACCAAAAACCAGATCAACACTGTCATCCTGCCAATGGCTGCCCAAGGAAATCTCCAGCTCCCTATTCCTCAACCTTCTTTGACTCTGGGCAGGAGGCTCAGCTGCCCCAACATTTCCCTCCCCTGTTTGCCCATCTACTCTTTCTCTTGTCTGGGACAGGTTCCTGATACCCTCATTGGGCCCAGGGGCTGGGGAGTGGGGGGTGGGGTTTTTGCTCCGTCACCCAGGATTTGTGCTCTCTGTCCCTTGCCTGAGGATCACCATGATTCTCTCAACTGGCAGGTGGAGGCGGGGAGGAGGAGGTCCACTGGTGGTCAAATCATTCATCTTATGTCCAGGGGTCCCTGCATACCACCAGATCTCCAAGCTACCCTATGGCCTTTCTGCCTACAGGCCTCTCACCAAACCCCAATATTTACTCTTGCTCCCCTTTTCCTCAATCCAAGATCCAGCAGGCCCCGCTCTGAACAGCCTCCAACAGCTCAGCCCGCAATATTCTCTCCCCTCCCTGACCACCCACTGCATATATCGACTGAATTGTGCTTTCTGGCATTTGCTTCGACCTAGGCTGGCATTTGATTAGGTTCTGCCGCAGGTTCTCATCTCACTGGCCTGTCAGATCTCCCCAAATGATGGATTTTAATAATAATACTAACAGTACTACTACTATACTACTCCTACTACTACTACGAATACCAATACTAATGCTCCTTCATATATGGGAACCCACTAGACACTCATACATAGGACTTCCATTTCTTTTATCTCTGTCTCCATAACCACCCCAGAAAGCAGAAAGTGGGGATGTAGAATCCTTCTCATTCTACAAATAAGGCAACTGAGGTTCAGATAGGCTTATATCAAAAACCTCTCAACCCAAGCTGCTTCCCCTTCCCCAACTGTGTCACAAGAACCACTGTTCATCAAGATGCCAGACCAAAAATGGGCCAGCATCACTGGCTTTCACCTCATCCTTTCTCTCACAGCTGGACAGTCCCCAAACTCTACAGACACCTAAGCCTCTCTCCAGACCACACCCTGCTTTCCAGCTCTGCCACTGTGGCCCATGCAAACTGTCCATCAGCCTTCCCTGGGGAAATTACCAAGTTCCCCCATACTGCCACCACTGTTGCCCCACCCCACCCCATCCACTGTGAACACCACATCACAGTGGTCTTTCTCTGATGCATACTCATTTATTTCTTCTTCATTCAACAAATAGTTATCAAGAGCTTACGACGTGCCATGCCACAGTTCTGTATGCCGGGCAAAGCAAGAAATAAGACAAAGCCCTTGCCCTCATGGACCTTATATTCCAGCGGGGAGGTGGAGGCCAATAAGAAATAATCCAAGTCAATATATAGTATCTAGAGAGTGGTAACTGTCATGGACAGAAAAAAGCAGAGGAGGGAAATATGGAGTGCTCAGGCAGGAGAGAGGCCTTTTACTCAAAAGATGGGTGTTGGGGGGGGGAGCCCTCACTGAGCAGACATCTGAAGGAAGAAAGGAGTGACCTCACTGACACCTGGGGCTCTTCCAGGCAGATGGAACAGCAAGCACGAAATCCTCAGCTGGGACTGTGCTTGGCAAGTTCATGTTTTGAGGAACTGCACAGAGACCAGCAAGGCTAGAGGAGTAGGAGAAGAGGGAGAGGTTTGGCAAGAGGCCACACCTTGCAGGGTTTGTAGGCCATTTAAAAACCTTTGGCTTTGACTCTGAGAACGATGTGAAGCCATTGGAGGGTTTGAACAGAGAAGTGACACAATTTGATCTACATTTTAACGAGATCCCTCTAGCTCCTTCATGGAGAACTGATTGTAGGGGGACAAGGGGGGAATTAGGGAGACTAGTTAGGAGGCCACTGGAACAATGTGGGGAGAGACAATGATGGCTTGGACCAGGGTGGTGGCTGTGGAAGTGGTAAGAAGTGGTCAGACGCTGGGTGATTTATGAAGGGAGAGATGACAATATCTGCTAATGAATTGGATGTGGAGAGTGAAAGAGAGGAGCCCAGAAAAAAAAGAGAGAGAGAGAGAGAGGAGTTCAGAATGATGCCAAGGATGACTACAGATTTGATCTTGTTGCTCCACTAATTCCCCATTGTTTTTAGGCTTGTTCAAACACCTTAACATGGATTATAAGGTCCTTCATGATCTGAACCTCCCACTCACCTCCCAATGCTGTGGTCTCACCTTTAGCAAAGTGAATAATATTACTGTTTAACAGTTATTGAATGTTTACCTTATGCCAGACCTGGGCTAAGCCCTTTATGGGTATCATTTCATTTACCGTGCACAACAATCCAATGAAATGGGCACTATTATTAACTCCTTATTAGGAATATACCCATTTTACAGAATAGGAAACTGAGGCACAGAGAGGTTAAATAACGTGACCAAGGTCATGCAGCTAGGAAACAGCAGACCAAAGATTTGAATCTAGGCATCTTATCCCAAAGCTGTCTGTTCACCATCATAAGAAACTGATATTTCATTTCTATAACCAACCATGAGTTCATTCTCTTAACCTCTGTGCCTTCCAGCAGGCAGTTCCACATGCCTAGGACATTCTCTGACCCATCTGTCACACATCCTCACCCCACCCTCCACACCTCCGTCTAGCTAAACTGCCTTCTGCAGGGAAGACAGGGTAAAGTACCCCTGCTCTGAGCTCCCACAGCTTCCTGTGCTTGCTGTGTTAGAGCTCTGCCCACCCTGCCACCAAAGAGCCTGTGTAGGGATCTGATCTTCTCTGCTACCCACAAGCTCTCTGTGCACGGAGGCCAGGTCTACCTGTCTCACCACTGTGTTCACAAGGCAGAAAACACTTGGTACCTAGGCATTCAGCAGTTATCTGCTGAGGGGTGGATGGGACAGAGTTCAGCTAGGTCTGTGCCCCAATGCTTTGCCCTCTCACAGTCCTTACACTGCTACCTACATAGTAGATAATAATAATAAAATAATAAGAATAGCATTTATTAAGTGCTTACTTTGTGCCAGGCACAGTACTAAGAACTTTACACCTGCGATCTCATTTTCATCTTCATTTTAATATTTTTTAATGTTTATTTTTGACAGAGAGAGAGAGAGAGACAGAACATGAGTAGGGGAGGGGCAGAGAGAGAGGGAGACACAAAATCTGAAGCAGGCTCCAGGCTCTGAGCTGTCAGCACAGAGCCGAACACAGGACCCGAATCCACAAAACATGAGATCATGATCAGAACCAAAGTCGGACACTTAACCAACTGAGCCACCCAGCTGCTCCTCATTTCCATTCTACAGATGAGGAAACTGTAGCTCTCCGAACTTAATTCCTCAGGGTCAAAATGTGGTCCTGGGATGCTAAACAAACAGTTGATGAATTGAACTGATGACACTGGTACTAACCTGTGTCTGCTTTCTCTGTATCCATAGCTCTCAGCAAAAGGCCAAGCACACAGTGGGCATGAGCTCAACCAATGGGTGAGCAAATCTGCAGTTAAGCTTTCAGGCCAGCTAGGAAGGCTTCCTCCTCTCCCTGAGAGCTTCTGTCCCCTCATTCATCTCCCCCCTCACACCCTTAATAAAAGCCCTGGGAGTGACCGATTGAAGGGTGTGATTTCCTCGGGAGAGCAGCAGCATTTACATAGGAACATTCAAACAGGAACAGAATACTTTCACGGGGGCATAGGCTCCAGAAGACAGCTGTGGATGCAGAGCTGTTGTTGGGCGAGGAGGGGGGTCAGAGGATGGGGAAATGATCCTTTATTTATTTCCCTCTTGGAGCCTTCACCTTTCATTAAAACAGCCTCCGGATGTAGGTGCAATCAAACATTCATTAGACAAGCAAGGTACATTAAAAAAAAAAAAGCCAACTAAGAACACCCGAAAGTGCGCGCGCGCGCGCACACACACACACACACACACACACACACTCACACACACACACACACACACACACACACTCACACACACACACACACAGCAATAATCAATCTGCGAAAAGAAACCGGTCCTTCAGGCGAGAAAAGGAAGCCGTGTTCCTCCACACCGTGCTCCTTCGGCCGTGTGTCCGCTCCTAGTGACTGTGGCTCTGTCCCTCGTTTCCAAGTGCCTGCCCCGGTCACTGAGTTGACTGCCTGGGAGCTTGACCCTGGGATCTGGCACCTGCGTGCTGCAGGGCCAGAGGAGCAGGCCACCAGTCAGCCCGCCTGACACTAGGGTGTCCTTCCAGGCCCTCCCACTCTCCGCCTCGGCACGTTTGCCCACAGGACTGAATTCAGCACACACAGGGTTCTCACTTGCATCAGTTCGCACATCCCAACTCCAGGATCAGAGGTTGGCCCTGCGTTCGTGCCCACAAGGCAGAGGGCATTTTTGCAAAGCCCGGTGGCTGGGGGAGTGGGGCGTGGAAGGAGGTTGTTCCGTGAGACGTCGGCCCTCCTCCACCCCTCAATCACGACCAGCTTCCCGGAGGAGGGGACGGCGGCGAGGAAGTGGCTCGACAGATGGGGAGTGGGAGGCTCTTCCAGCATATGGGGCCGCGTGGGCGGAAGGAGTCTGGGACGGGAGAGGGGGAGGGGACACAGGGCTGCGGAGACCGTCCCCGGAGCAGGCACGCGCGCCGGAGTTGGGGTGGGCGTGTGAATGGGCCCGAGTGGGGAGGAGGTAACCCCCCCAAAGGTGGGGGCGGAAGACTAGGGGGCGGCCTTGGTTGCACTCACCCCGGAGCCAGCGGAGGGCGCAGCTAGCCGAGCGCCTTGCACAAGGGCTCCCCCTGATGGCGCCTCACGTGTCAGACACATTTTCAATTTTCTGATCAGTTTAACAATCCTCATCTAGACCCTCATAGGAGCCAGGTGCTGGGTTGAGATCTTTGGGGGATACTACTGGGCCCATTTTTCAGCCAAGGGGACGGAGGCCCAGCGAGATCATAGACCTAGAAGTGCGTGGTAAGAGCCAGGATTCCAACCCATGCGTTCATTTACTCAACAGTTATTAAGAAGTCCCTACTATGTGCTGGTGACACTGCAGTACGCAAGACCAACAGATCCCTGGCCTCGTGGGGCTTATAGTCTGGGTGAGGAGACAGACAGCACACAAGTAAACAAATAAATGAGAAAAATAATTTCACTGCTGTGGAAGAAATAAACCAGGGTGTGGAGCTAGGCAGCAACTGTGCTCTCGGCTTCCCCCAGCCTGCCTCCCCCTCATTGCTCCCTGGGGGACTGGGATTTGTCAGCTTTGGCTTCAAGGCAGGCAGCAAAGGTGGCTCTGAGGGTGAAGCGAAGGTGGGGGAGGTGCAGCTTCCCAAGGCCACCCCCTCACATGTACCACCACCAGCACCTGCAGCCTCAGGCTTTCCCACTGTGGCCAACTGGCTGAATTATTTCCTTATCTCAACCCAATGAGTTTTTAATCTGTCTTTATACAGAAGCCTGCCTGCCTGCGCGGGGATTATTACTGAGTTCTCTGCACATCGATCCTGCCTCTCCTGTCTATTCTGACCCAGCGAGGCTCTGAGATGAAAGCAGGAGGGGTCTCTGCTCTGGAAAGATTTAGGAGAGCACCAGTGCTTGCTCTGGGCTGGGGCCTGCCGGATTTCAGGCACAAAGACTCAGGATTTCAGGAGCCCTGGCCTGCAAGGGGGTGGGGGTGGAGGCAGACAGGGTGTAGGGATAGGGGTATGAAGGGACGAAGCTCACCATTTGAGCTCAGGAGACGGGGCTGTTCCAGCACTACCAGGTTACTGCCTGCTCAGGAAGATTGCCGTAACAAGAGGAGAAATGAAAGGAGACAGCAGAGGCCAGGATGGCCTGGGGCGGGGACAGGCAATCAGGAGGACAGGGTTCTGGTCTCAGCTCTGCTCTTTACAAGCTGTGTGCTCTTGGGCAATTCTCTGTAAATGCTTCTGTAAAATGGAGGTGGTTCCTGAGGCTAATGAATGAGGTAGTATATGCACATGCTCTTCACACAGTTAAACACTCAATAATGTCAGCTATTGTTATTGATATCATTATCTGTAAAATGGGAGTAGGAATACTGGCTCTGCTTCCTGGGCAGATCTCTTGCAAAACTCAAATGGACAGAGGCGCCAGGCCCACGTGAGGATTATTGTTGATCACGGCTAGCTCACCAACGCTAATAAAGGTGTGAGGAGGCGTGAGGCAGACGCACTTACTCAGTCCCTCCCACACTGGGTCAGTGACAGACACAGTCTGACAGCAGTTTAGACATGCAGCCTACATACACCCTGCCCTGCCTTCACACCTGGCCTGATAGCAGGGAACATGGGACAGAAGCTCCTACATGTGACTTTTCATCTGCCCCTGGTGCCACTGGATACTTGAGAGTGGCTTTTCAAGCACGCAAATCTAAGCATCTCATTCACTGCCTTGGGACAATCTCCAAATGCGCTATATGGTCCACGGTGAGTCTTCTGTTCCCACCTTGCCTCTCATCTCTTCTGCCCTCTGCACCCAAGCTCCTGGTGGCTCCTGTGGTATCCTGGGCCCCTTGTGCCTTTGCCTACACACATGCAGTTCCTTCCTCCTGGGACACTTTTCCCTTCAAAATCTAACTCCTTGAGGACAGAGACTTGGTGTGTTGGTTCATCAAAAGTAGATGAGCCATAAATATTTGTCGAATTGAACTGAATCCACCCCCATTCTGGCTGGCTCTTTCTGGCCTCAGCTCAAACCTCATTTCTCAGGAAAGGCCTTTCCACTGTGGAGGCTGGGTGGAGCCTCTTGTTTCCCCTTCTGAAGTCTCCTGTACTTCCCCTGGGGAATATGCATGCTTGATATCCGTCTCTTTTGCAAGACTAAACTCCACAAGGTCGGGATAGCTCCCTCTTATTTACTGCTCTATCTTCAGCTACATAGTAGGTGCTCAAGATATATTTTGGGTGAGTAAATAAATGAATGGATGTCACTGGGACTCCATGCCTCCTGTTTTAGAACCTCCCATTGACCTTCCTCCCTGTCTTAGAGGAATGACTTCTGACATCTCAGGGCCAGGTCTTTGCTTTCCAACCTATCTTTTATTCCCTTCCTCCACAGCCATCCACTCCCAGGCCATGCCCTGCTAGGGCACTCCTCTGGCTGGGCCCTTTCAGGCTTGGTTGCCTATCCCTGATGAAGAGTTGTGCTTGCTCTGAGCTTCTGGAGGGCAGGCCAATCTGGGAAACCTGGGACCACCTCCTTTCCACCCTCCAAAGAACATAGCTCTGGGTGTGCAAACACCAGGAGGCCGGGCACCTCTTTCCCTCACCAGCCAGTCAGGCCTAGCAAATGCCGAGTCATCGCCAGCTGCTGCCTGTCTCTAGCTCCTCCAGCCTGCCGAGCTGCCAGGAGCAAACCCAGAAGAGGCGCCCCTGGCAGCATCTGAAGCCCTTCACACCTGAAGCCAAGGAGTTTCCTCTCCCTCTCTGCAGACTCCCACCTCTGCAAGGGTGGATAGAAGCCCTAGAACCAGGGATCAGATCCTGTCAGGGGAAGGGGTGGGGGTACCAGTGCTGTACCATTCAGTGCCACCTTCCCACCCTACTCTCCACTGCCAAGGGCCTCTGAACACATGCTGACAACCCAGCCTCAGTTCCTCCATCGGGCCCTTTCTCTACCAAGGGGCTACCAAGGGAACATTTACAGGGCTGCGCCAAAGCTTCGGTGCCTGCAAATGCTGACTAATAATTAAGTCCCTACAAACTGCCTGTAGATAAGCATAATCCCTTGCATTTATACAGCCCTGAACACATTTCAAAGCTTTTTCATGTATATTATCTCATATGATCTCCCACAGTAATCCTATTGGGTAGTTACTGGAAGGGAGATTAATGTCCTTATTTTGTAGAGGAGAAAACCAAGACTCAGAGAGGGAAGAATCTTGTCCGAGGTCACACAGCCTGTGGGGGCCAAAACCGGGCCCCAGATACAGCTTCCTCTTAATTGTCCCCTTGCCCAGGACCCTGGAGTCGCTTATACAGCCACTCCTCTCAGCTCCTCTGCCTCGTCAGTCTCTCAACAGCAGCAGCAACAACAGTAGCTGTCAAGAACATATATACGACTTGAATTGTGTTATCCCATTTAATTCCCAACACAACCTTATGATATTGGTAATATCGTTAGCCCCCATGTTACAGGTGATGTAGCCAAAGCTCAGAGAATTTAAGTAACTTTCCTGGGGCCACAAAGCTTTTAACATCCATGAGCACAATGCTGGTCTGTTTGAACAATCTAAATTGAAGCCCATCCTTAAGCTCTCCCTGGCTTAACTGAGGCTCCTTCTCAGACCCTTAACTTCCAGAATCTCCTCCCCTGGAGTCTGGGATTCTTAGGGATCTCTCTTCTCTATGGTTCTCTGCACTCCCAGATCACTCATTTATTCAGACATTCATTTGACAAACATTCATTGAGGCTTTCCTCCATGCCTGGCATTAGGAATACCACAGTGGGCAGTATCCCAATCTCCTGCTCTGCAGGAGCTAGCTCAGGCTCAAGAAGTTTGGGAAGGCTTCCTGGAGGAAAGGGAAACCAAAATGAAATCTTGAAAGATGAGTAGCTGTCAGGCAGCAGAGAAAGAAGGAAGGATGCTTCGAGCAGAAAGAGCCGAGGGCAAGAGAGAGTAGCACCTGTTCAGGGACCCCGTAGGTGAGACAGTTTGGCTGGAGGAGAGAGGAAAAATGAGGCTTGTACAGTGTTGAGAGGGGCATGTGGCAGGGCAGTGATCCGGTCAGAACTATGTTAAGGATGCTCTGGAGGCCATGTGGAGGATGGGGCTGGCACTGGGAATGTGGTCCACTCTTGTGCAAGATCTTTCCCAGTCACCTTTTGTCCTAGACCCTTGGAGCCAGCCCTGCAGGCTGTGGGAATATGGGAGGGCAGGCTTCTAGGGCACCCTTGGCTGTGCTTGGGGGAAACTTTGGAGGCCAGGGTAGGGGGATGGTTTGTGGATAGGGTAAGACATGAGAGCCAAAGCTTCTCCACAGTGGTCCCCAAGGAGGTACCCAACTGAGAGCAAATAGAAGGGAGGGCATTGTAGACAATGGGAACAGCATTTGCAAAGGCCCAGGTGCAAAGAAAACAAGACCAACTGTGGAGCTAGAGTATTTCAACATGGCTAAAGTCAGGGGCTGGGCTGGGTGGGGTCACTACAGTGCAATACGAGAGAACTCAGGCCTTAATGGATAAGAGTCCAGAGGCCCTGCAGATGGTACACCTAGGTTCAAATCCCACCTCCTACTAGCTATGTGTGTCTGTGGGCAAATTACTTAATTTCTCTGTTTTTCTCATTTGTAAAATGGGATTGTGAGGATTATACAAAAGAACACGCAAAGCACTTAGCATATAATAAATGCTCAATAAACACAACTTGTATTATGATCACTATCATTAATATTATTATTATTAACAGTTCCACAGTGGGAAATCTAAAGTGGAATACCACTTTGTAAGGAAGGAATCTCATTTTAAAAAGTAAAAACAAGCTGCAACGTGTGCTTATCTATAATCTCCACATTCACAGATATGTGTGAAATTTCATCTGCAACTGTTTTCTCAGGGTGTCATCGCATTCCAAATCAAATGACAATGTTGGATGCTGGATGCCCTCACAGGAACGATAGGGGCATTACAGCATCTGGCAGCAGGTTCTAGGCTGGGAGCAGGTGCACAAGAGAGGAGGGGGCCTCTCTCAGTCACGGGGGCAGGGGTGGGAACAAGTCCCATAGTTCTCAGCCAAGATGGTTGGAGCATTTTAGGGATTGGTAGTGGCTCTACCCTCCCCAGTTAAGAAAGGAGAATCAGCCAAGTTTTTCTGGAGTGAATGCAGTGAGCAAAGAGCTTGGGACACAGCCTCTGCCTCCACAAGTTTACAATCTTCTGGGTTATAAATTAATCCCTTAGAATCTGAATTGTTTCAACACGAGGATTAAGATTTTCAGGTGTTAGGGGCACCTGGGTGGCTCAGTCAGTTAAGCATCCGACTACTGATCTCAGCTCAGGTCATGATCTCATGGTTCATGGGATCCAGCCCCATGTTGGGCTCTTCACAGACAGCATGGAACCTGCTTGGGATCCTCTCCCTCGGCCCTTCCCCACTCGTGCTCGCTTGCTCTCTCTCCCAAAATAAATAAGTAAACTTAAAAAAGAAAAGAGTTTCAGGTGTTAACCATGAGACACACAGCTCCAACAATGGTGGAACAGGCAAGCCAGGATGGAGAAGGCTGTGCTCCAGAGTCCTACCTGCTTGGAGTCCCACCTCCAACCATGTAACTGGGAGCCTTAGACAAACTGAGTTTTGGTTTTCTTGCTATACAGCTGGACCTACCTCAAGGGTTGTATAAGGCTCAGTGAAATAATGTATGTAGAGTGCTTGACACAGAGCCTGGTATGTGACTGGGGCTCAAAAACTAGTGGTGTTCATTGCTGATAGGATGTCCGTCCCCTTCTGAAAAACTTGATGGCCATTCTCACAAGTCCATACAGGGAAGTGAGAGTCAAGGGCTTCCTCCCTGGGAATGACAAATGTCTTGATCCGACTGCTATCCCTTTAGGCAATGGCAAGTGGGGGTCTAGGCCCAGAAAGACCACTGTGCCCATGAGGGGATGGGGCAGAGTGAGGTCTGCATCGGAGTGCTGGTATATGGTCTTGGTAGAGACAGGGAAAAAGACCAATCATTTTCTGGGCCTTCTGAAATTCAGAAACATGAAGTTTTAAAAAACAGCACATACACAAAGAAATGGTGTTTTTGCAGCTGTTTTGGTATTTGGGGAGTAATTTACCAACTTCAAGTTCAACTTAATGAATTTGGGGGTAGGCAGCTTCCATGGGATTTCTGCTTCCTAGTAATCTGCGGTTGCCCAGACGGCAAAGAGGGCCGAGCCAGTGGTCGGTGGGGAGCATTAACAGTAACACGTTGTATATTTGTCATCAGAATGGAGCCCCCGGGCACAGGGGTAGTACCCATGGCTGCTCAATGGTGTATTTGTCATGTGGCCACTGACACAATCAATTGACCCCCTTACACACCGGTGTTTATTAGCCATTGTATAAATATTTCACCCCTCCCCAGCTGACACATAATCTCTTCTTTGCTGCCTCTGACAAATGAACATTTCTCTGTAGACTCTTAAATGAGTATGTGTCACAGCTATGTCACTGATTAATTTTTTTTTACCACCACGAACAACGATGCATAGAAATGTAACTTATATTCATTTCCCGGCTTGAGCCCAGCTGTCTAAAAAATTCCACCAGCAGCTACAACTGACAGACAGCTATCCCAGCACTTGGGCGTGCCGACATGTGGTTGTGTGAGTGCCAGCTTGTTAATTACGGGCTTTTTCTTCCGGCCTGGCTGCCGAGTAACCAGCCACAAGGACCTTAATCACTGTTGGGGCCGGGAAGGGCCTGTTTCAGAAGGCTCCAGGGGCTGGCTCCCCAACCCAGCCTAACCACACATATTTTTTTCCTCCAAACATTGGCCACCTTTTCCTCTTGGCCTTGGTTTGGGAGCACCTCTGAAGGCACCCTGCTAGCACTCTTTGCCACCTTAGACTCTTTACTCACTGATCTATTAGATCCTGAGGGTAAGGACTGAGTCTTCTTTGCTAAGAACAAGTGGATGCTCCAGAACTATTTGCTGACAGTAAAGCAGCTAAGGGGCAATTGTTGACCAATGTACCAGCCAATTGTTCATTTCATCTTTTCAGTGAATGTTCTTGGAGCGCCTACTATGCAGGCCTATCAATCTGGGGCCAGAGGAAAAAGTGACCATTGCTTGGAGAAATGAGTATGTGGTTAGACTGGGGTGGGAAGCCAGCCCCTGGAGCCCTCCAAAGTTGGCCCTTCCTGGGCCCGATAGTAACTAAGTTCCCTGTGGCTCGTTCCTTGGCAACTAGGCCAAAATGAAGTTTAGGTTCTAGTGGTGGAGAACTAGAGGTTCTTGGGGTACATGCACTATTTGTACCCTGGTTTGTAGCTGAGGAAACTAAAGAACAATTCTTGCCAGTAGAGTTCGGTTAAGAACTTGTGTCATCTTGCCCCAGACCCTGCAAACCCTTTTCTATCATCTGCCCTGACCCCATTTTCCTTCTGGGCTGCCTCAGTTTCTCCTCCACTACAGCTCCCCTCCCCTCCCTTCCTTTCTTCTCCTTCACATTTGTCTCTTCTTGGCAGATTCTCGAGTCACCTTGGGCTTCAGAGCCGACTCAGCATCCCTGCCCCCACCCCAACCCTGTCCATCTGCTGCTTCCCCCTCCCCACCCACCTACCCACTGGCATAGGACTGAGCCTTCAGCAGGTGTCTAGGCTGCCCCTACGCCACCCCCTACCTCCATGCACCTGTGTCCCATACACCTGTGTCCCTTCCCTGATGTCATATAACCACTGGCTGGGAGCCAAGTGCATGACACCTGGGGACACTTCCAGTATATTAACTAGTTCACACCATCTCTGCCATTGCCCACAAGGCTCTCAAGAGACTGACCCAAGAAATAGAGAACCTTCCCCCTGCACATTCAGGGAACTGATACTCCCTAATGCCATGTTCAGGGAGTCCACCTGAATCAGTTAAAACCACTGATGTGGTGAGAGAGAGAGCATGGAATGGGAGTCTGTCTGCATCCCAGTTCCTCTGTTTACCCACTCTGTGTCCTTGGGAAAGTCGCTCATTTTCTCCTTGTCTCGTGCACTGGGGATGCCAGGAGCTACTTCACAGGACTGCTGGGAAGGTAAAAAGAGCTCACGTGGAATAGCACCCAGCATGGTACCTGGCACATCGTAGGTATACAGTAAATGGTAGTGTCTTTCTTTCTAAAGAAAGAACTTTCAAGACTCTGTCCCATCTTGACCAGTATCCCCCAGTGAGAGAAGAAAAGCTGGCTGAACCTGTCTCTCGAGACACATGCATGATATCTCCACCCATGTCAAACCTAGGACGTGGCCCTCTGGGACCCCATGTACCAGGCAGCACTGCCCTCTCCTTCCCTCCTGGCCTGAGTGGTGTGGGAGGAGGGGCAGCTCTACAGGAAATAGATAAAACTGCTAGGGGTGGGTCTGCCCAGACAATCTGCTCTCACCTTCAATAAGCATCATCCACAATGACAGCCACATATGAACATTCAGTACATGCAGCACTGAATAAAGTACATGTTTATGTGCATTATCTCATTGAAAAGATACAAAAACCCTCTGAGTTAGGTATGACTGACCTCATTCTACTGGTGAAGAAATTGAGATCCAAAGAGCTTAAGGAAACTACCAAAGGTCACGCAGAACCAGGACTTAATTGAGCTTGGGTCTGTCTCCTTCCCAATTACGGGCTCTTAACTACCACCATATGTTACCTCCCCCAAACCTCCTTCCCCACTACACTTACCAAGCTCCTAGGGCATGCTCCAGGGAGCAGGCAGCACCTGCTCTATGATGTCATCCAGGGCTTGTGCTATGACGTCAAGGACCCAGTGTGCCTGCCCAGCCCCACCTGTGGGGACTTAGTAGCATTAAGGTCAGAGAAAAGAGAAGCCTAGATGACACAGAGCTGGGTTGGGACCAGCTGGGGAGGGGGCTGATGCAAGAAAGGGCCCACACAACTAGCTTCAGTTGGAGGCTTGGCTGTGCCATCCCCCATACATTTTCTTGTTTGAAATGGAGCGTGGAGCCCCGGAAATCAGGACAAAAGCACCACCCACAGCTCTGGTCTCGATGACTCAGATTCCACCTCCCACAGCCTCCTCCTGTGTGTGTTTCTGAATGTGTGTGTACCCGAGCATGTGCCCTGCCAGTGCGTGAGGCTGTCAGCTGTGCACGCGTGTATGCACATGCATGCACAAGGATGAGTCCCCATGTGCGCATGCCAGAACTCTGCCCATCTGCATACCTGTCTTAAAGCCCAAGCCCTCAGAATACGATGACCAGCAAGGTCAATGATAATCACATTGTTAATAGCCAATGCACTTCCTATGTTCTTCAAAGGTACTGTGCTTAGCACTTTACATGTAGTATTGAGTGGAATCTTTACAACAACCTTATGAGGTGAATACTATCATTATTCCCATTCTGCTGCTGATGAAACTGAGGCTCAGAGAAGTTCAGCTGTTTTTCCAAGGCCACACAGCCAGGAAATGGTGTAATTTTCAGAGGCCAAAGTCTGTGCACAATAAGATGTGGTTCCCTCCCTGCCCTCTCTAGAGAGTTTGGAGAGAAGACTCCAAGTGTCCAGCCAGGGTCCCTGAAGGAAAGGGGACCAGAAGCCAGAGTTTTGGAAGAGAAAGGGGGGTAAATATCAGATAGATTCCTGAGCAGGAGGGGGGCAGGGCAGCTGTCTCTCAGAACAGGTGTCAGAGAAGCTGTGACAGCCACTTAGAACCACAGTGGCAAGCCTCCTTTACATGGCGATTTGCATATATTTGCATGTATTTGCATCACCAAATCTGTGGAAACGGCCTTAATGGTCCCTGCCTCAGAAGACTGGCAGAAGCTGAGAGGGTGGGAGTGACAGGGAGGGCCTGGGGAATTCAGGAAGGGAACGGAGGCAAGAGGCAGTGCTGTGGAGGCACTGGGAGGCGCTGGGCACGGCTCAATTCGTAGAGGAAATTGAGAAGATACTCTCCCGCGTGCCCCGGGAAGCCTCCGCGCCCTGAGTCCATCATCCCCTGGAGGATTCGGAGGGTGGGGAGAGCAGAGGAGGATTTGAAACCTGGGTCGGTGGGCAGAGCTCGGGAGGACGGCCGAGGCTCATATCTGGGTCGGGACCGTCAACCCCGGGTCCTGGGAAGGCTGGCCAGAGGAGAGGGGATGGCCTTGCTCTGCGTCTCTCCACTGGGGGGCCGCCCACTCGGTCACCCGAGCTCAGTGACTCGGTGTTGGGGAGCCATCTAGTGGACATGCTCGGGAAAGCGCCCCCTTCCTGCCCATTCTGGCGCAGCCCCCTCCTCTGGTTGCCTGCACAAAACGTGTTTCTGCTTTGCCAGCGCTGAGAAAAGGCGTGGTACTGAAGTAGGGAAGCTGAAGGCACTCCATGGCAGAAAGGTTGCATCTCTGCTGTTTTTCCGCTAGGCCCCATTTACTCATGTTTCATATTTTGCCTGTGAATAAGCGGAAGAAGCTATGTTCCCACTTCAAGGGGGGGGGGGGAGCAAGAAAGTTCATCTTTCTCTGAGTTTTGTCCTAGGCCCCAAACACCTAATAACATCTAAGAAAAGCCAGATCCCAAACATGTTCCAGGACATTACCTTCAAACAAACCTCAGATGATGCTGGCATCAATACCCCTACCTTCTTCAGTAACTTATGAAATAACACCTATTGTTCACCTGACACCCGCCTTTGATTGGACCCTACCATGGACTCCTGAAGAAACACATACCCTAGATCTTTTTTTCAGTATAACCCCCTATGGCCCCAAGCAACGACAAAACTCATTCCTATCTCCTTCCCAAGCCTCCTAGACACTCCGCTATTTTCTTCACTCATGCTATTCAGCAAACTCTGTTTTCACTTTCTCTGGCTCATGTTTGACTTCTATCCTGCGTGAAGCCAAAGATCTTCTTGACTGATCCTGTTGGACTCTCCCCTAGGTCCTCGGATGCAGCCTTCCTGCATCAGTGCAACCTGGTCCCGTGGCCCACGTCTGAGTGGGATTTCGATTCTTCTGGAGGATCACCCTCAGGGAGCTTCCCGCAGGGCTCAGGCCAGGTTAAGATGGGCTAATACAGCTGAGAGGCTAAGAGCTTAGGCCTTAAAGTCAGAAAAACATGGCTGTGCCAGTTGCCAACAGAGTGACTTTGTCAAATGAACCTCCTAGTCAGTTACCTCATCTGTAAAATGGGGGCAATAGTATTTACTTATGAGAATGAAAGAAGACAATCTATGCCACGAGTTTATTAGTAGGGTCAAGACTAGACAAAATCAAGTGCCTGGAACCCAAAATTTAAAGGATTTGGGACTTGTATGACACTGAGATCTTCTTAAAATTTGTGTCCTAAGCTCCTTGTTCTTTTTGCTCTAGTCTTGGCCCTGACTATTAGCACATTGTGGGGCACACGAGGAGCACCTCATGCGCAGGAGCTATTGTTGATGTTGTTACCATATTGTTACTGCTGTGAGGATGCTAAGGTATTGGGAAGGCAGCACCCTACCCCCAAGGCCCAGGAGGAAGTAGCACCCCATCTCCCTGCTGGCCTGGTTCAACAAGGGTGTGAAGTGAAATTGGAGGCCAGAGGGGTGAGGGACCACTTCCCAATAGTCAGGAATAGAGAGGAAGTCACAGGCAGATAGGGGTGGAGGGGGATATTGGGCCATAAAGCTTGTGTGGCTTCTCAGAGTTCCTGTGATCACCCAATGACAAGGAAGGGACCCACAGATGGTCAGTGTGATATGGTGGTGAGAGTCTGAGGTGGACTGATGTCATATTATGGCCCTCTGAGGGGTGACACCAAAAGACAGTGGTCAGGGGAAGTACTATCCAGTGCGCAAAAAACTCTGAGCAGTACATTTGGTTGTCAGCTTCATGTAGAAGAAGACGTGGTCTGAGATGTGGATATTCCCTGACTCCTGGGAAGTTGTGAATCACTTGGCTCATTGGTCAGGAGCCTAGAAAGAACAAAACCAAGATCACTGAGAAAGAGGGCTATGGAAAGACAGATGGACAGACTTTTGGAAGTGGGCACCAAGCGTGCAAACTTCTGGGTCTCAAACACCCTGCAGAGCAGGAGAATAGGAATGAGATAGGAAAGGAGACAGAAATGCCAGGTTGCTGTCAACACAGCAGACACAATGATTCATGAGGTGAGTGAATCTTTTCCTGTCCACCTCAAATGTCTGCACAATAGCTTTTGATTAGAATGGTCATGGTGCCAGGAATGGGGGTCATGTATGGGCCCAACAGCATGGGCTCCCCTCACTAAGGCTGAGCTCATCCTACCACTCTGAGGGCTCAACCTGCCTACAAGCCCCATGCTGGACACCTGGTGTGGTTCTCTTCCTCAGCAGACCAGCCTAGTCCCTGGTGGCACATGGCTTGCACTGAATCCCTTCCTTCCACCCTGGAGGGGACAGTTATTTGTCCTTACTAGAACGAGTGTGTGCTTGGGGTTTGAGTTTGTCTTCCTTGTCCACAGTGCTTCTACAAGGAAGGTACAATAATGAGGTCACCTAAGACTTAAACATCATCAGCTCTTACATTTAGATTTTGATCCATTTTGCATTAATTTTTGCATATGCTATGAGGTAATGAAATCGTGGTAAATTCAACAGATACATTGGTCTTACTAAGTTGTACCTCATCACCCAGAAGCAGTGGGCCTAGCAGAACAGTGGAGCAGCCTGTGCAATGCTCAGAAATTGCTGGCAGAAACATGACACGTGTGAGTTTGGGCCCAGAACTTCTGGACATGGTATTTGTTTGATAGCACTTTGTCCCCTATACCTGGAAATTACAGGTCCCATAATCAATGTGGAAGTGCAAGTGGCCCATCTCACTCTCAGATCTGCACAGTTTTTGCTTCTTGTTCCCAAAACTTTAGGCTCTGCTTGTTAAGGGTCCTAGTTCCCATGCAGTGGCAACTGTATGTACCAGGGAACAGAGTAACATTCGTACTAAACTGGAAGCTGTGACTGCTCTTCATGCCAGGGGACCAATAGCAAAAAAGGACATTCATTGCTGGATTGGTCAAGCCATTGATCCTGATTGCCAGGAGGAATAAGAGCAGTAGATAGAATACATATCGATGCAATAAGGGCAGGGAAGGCTGTGTCTGAACCCTGCCAGGAGTTTCA